>NC_053166.1:162815572-163415572 GCF_016835505.1 Polypterus senegalus | reverse complement strand
ATGAAGGCCAGCAGCACAAGCTGGAAGAGAAAGTGTGAGTGAAGGGGTGGGACGAGGGACCGTGAGGCCATGTCACATGATGATGAGGTCTGTCACAGTCTGTCCTCGTCTACACATTGCGTCAGTCTGACCCTCAGTTGACCACTCTGGACCTCTGGTCACCTCTTGCTACCTCAGTGTCCGGGACGCCAGTCCTTGGGTCAGGTGACCATGCCAGCCACTGACCTTTGGCTGGCGTCAGGTGCCCTGCTCCGTGACAAGTGGCCCTGTGGTCATTTTCTCTCTACTCAGAAGTCACCTAGTGGTGTTGCCGACGGAGCCCCCCGGGACTTATCTTATGGCCACCTCTGTCCTGAGAAGCTCGAGCTTGATGGATGGCAGGTGACTACGAGAGGATGCCAATGTGGACTGAAGGCGCTCTTCTCATCCACAGGGTGACGATGGGCAGGGAGCTGCAGGAGACCAAGAGGGCCGTTCGGAACACCCAGCACAAGCTGGCAGAGCAGTCTGCGGTAAGCCTGGCATTCGCGGCACAACAAGGACACACACGCACACACAGGGCGAGGCAGAGGGCTTCCTCTGGCAGACTGCCAGCTACTGGGCAACTGACCCACACGCACCATAGGTAGTGCCAATGCACAGCTGATTGGGCATCAGGAGTCATTGTGCATAAGAAAAGATGCCAGTCTGCCAGACTGACCCCTGCTCTGTCCACCCACCTCAGGCCCTTCTGAGCTCCCAGGGCCAGCTGAAGGAGGTGGAGGCCGACAACTCGAGGCTGCAGCTTCAGCTCAAGGAGCTCAACGAGGAGTACCGTGCCCGGCTCGTCCGCTACATTCAGGACCTGGCGGTGAGTGCAAAGGCTAGGGTGTAGAGCGCCCAGTGTGCCAGGCTCCTTGACACGCCTGCCGTCTCCCTGCAGGAGTACGTGGACGGATGCACAGCTGAAGCGGGTGGACGCACGCCAGCGGTGCCCCTCGAGCGCTCCAGGATGAAGAGCTTCGTGGACAACATGCTGCAGGATGTCAAGGCCTCCTACCGGTCCCGAGAGGAGCAGCTCGCCAACGCGGCGCGCGGGTACAAGAAGAGGCTGCAGCACCTGCTCAAGGTGCACGAGAGGCTGCTGGTCGCTTACAGGTGGGCACAGGGTGGCATAGCAGCAGAGCTGGGTGGCATCCTCACCCCCTCACCCATCTGTCCTTCTGTGCCCCTCCCAGAATGCAGCGGGAGCAGATCCTGTCGGTTGGAGAGCGCGGCCTGGACCCCGGCCCCCCGGAGTCGCACTTCGGCGTTCCCGACAACGAGCTGGAGAGCGAGATGAGCCGCGAGCTACAGAGGCTGCGGGGGGACAAGGCGCGGCTGGAGGCGCAGCTGCAGGAGCAGGTGAGGGGTGGTGCCCCCTGCTGGCACCCTCTGGGCAGTCGGCCCAGTCTGAGTGAGTGCGTGAGCACCTGCCCCTACTGCAGTGCCACATCAATGAAATGCTCACACTCACACCATTGGGGGGGCTGATGTAAGGCGCTATATAATAAATCTGACCCTCAGTGCAAATGAGTTAAGGAAGACTGGGTGGGCACAGACGCCACAAAGCGAGTGTCCACGTGAAAGTGACCACCTCTGTGACCCAGCGTGTCCTCTTTGTGTCTTTCAGAAGCGCAGCGTGGACATCCTCGACCCCACCGCCTTCTCACAGCAGTAAGTACCAGGGGTGAGGCGGGTGGCATGTGACCCAATTAGTGTGCCCTGGCAGTCTCCCTCAGGAGTGCTACTTGAGGCACAACTGTATCAGTTGCGCTTCCTTACTGTTACAGAGTGGGCAGTGCCAGGGGGCACACCTCCCAAGGGTGTCTGCGCACCACCTTAACGCTTTTGACACCACCTATAGTCCGGTGTGCCCCCAAAGGTGGGCAGTGGCACACAGTGACTGCAGAAACTCAGAACTGACCCTGTGAGGAGTGGGCACTGGGCACGGTGTGCCGTTCACTCTGGTATAAAACGCCTGGTAGGCCAAAGGTCTGCCACCAAAACACACAGCAACTGAACGGTGGCCTCATTTGAGATCCCCTCTGCTCCTCCCAGGTCACCTGCCAATGTGGGAAAAATCTCGGAAGACGGCTGGGCGGACATCAGGAAGCAGCTGCGTGAATTCACCCACTCGACGCAGGTAAGCTGTGCCCCACATCCTCAGCCTGTCCTCTGAGGGCCATACCAACGTAGCCCCCCTTGTGGCTGCTGGGAATGTGTCATCAAGTGGTGAGTGATGGTGAGCAAAACAACAAGAGGAAATGGGCGGGGGCAGACAGTGCCAGCGAGCAACTCGGTGCTTCATGTTAAAGCTGCCAGGCTGCTCGTTCCATGTCTACCTGTACCTGTGGCATGGCTAACTGCGAATGGCAGCGCCCACAAAAATAAAAACATGTTTAGAAGAACAATCAAAATGTAAATAAGCACCTTATGAGTGGCTGTCAGGAGGCCTGCCAGGCTTGCCCATGTGCCATCAGACATGAGCCTTTGCCTCCCACCCAACATTTACTTGCCACGCTTTTCAGCCTTTGTGTGTCCCACTGACCCTCAAACCTGGGTTTGGGACAGGGCAAAGGTGAAGCCCAATGCCGCCTCGGGGCCTACACGAACTGGCACCTCATGTGCCACCCTCACGCCGCTCTGCATATGCCTTGCAGGAGGACCTCGAGAGGGAGCGTGCCCAGCTGCTGACGCGGGCCATGGTGGCAGAGGAGCAGCTCTCGGAGCTCCAGGACTACGTAGACAAGCACCTGGCAAGGTAGGTGGGCCAAAGGACCCGCTAACGGCTTGGTCTTCTTGAGACTCTTGATCGGCAGATGCCAGTCGTCCTTAAGGGTCTAGGGGTTTGTCCTAGCACAGCACCAGAGCACCCCCAACAGGCATGAGTGCCATCGCACCAGGATGGCACTGTGTGCACTCTCTCCGCTGGTAAAGCCCGGGGTGCCCACCTGTCACATTTGAGTCAGTGCCAAGCACTGAATTCCTGCCACCCGTTTTGTCCACACTTTGGAGTGACATGCAGGTGTGAGGACACCATCAGTGGACGGGTGGGGGGTTGGTCAAAACAGGGGCTGCAGCAGAGAGGGTGACGCAGACGGAGATGGAATGCAACAGAGGTGAACTTTGAGTGCCCACGCCAGTCAGGGACTATTTGGAGTCCTGGGGGGCATCAGGCACGCCACACAGGACAAAGGACATAAGAGACAGCCGAGAATGACATTGTCAAGTTCACAGCGCAGTAAAGGACAATTAGGGCCAAAGGTGACATTCACAGGCTGACTTGGCCAACCTGCAGTGGGTGGCACAGTTGGCACTGTTCCTCGGAGCTCAGACTTGTTCTCTTTGTATTCACTCAGGTCCTCCAGGACAGACCCCTCTGGCTCTGTATGAGCGGGCAGCTGGCATCCATGTGGGCATTGCTTCCTGCCTCTGACTTTTCTTTGTGATTTGCCCCTCAGGTACAAACAGGAGATCATCAGACTGAGGAGACTCTTGGGCACGGAAGCGGGCCGCGCTTTCAGTGCCGATGCCCCCGACGCCCGTCATCTGCGCCACTCCAGAAGAAATGGCAGTTACGAACTGTGATGGGCAGCCGCAAGGAAGGGGAGATGGGCCGAAGACAACAGAACTGGCACTGCCAGGAGAGCCACATCTGTCGCCGAGTGCCTTGTGCCCGTTCTTAGGGTGTGTCCTGAGGCTTCATGATGGACACGAGTGCTTAATGGACGTGTTGCTTTCATTTTTTAGAGCGCCTTTCCATGGAGCCACACAGGCAGCCTTGTGCTTAACGGCCTAGTGTCCTGGCCAGTAGGGGGTGCCACTGTGTGCCAATAAAGAGGGTACTTGGGTCAAATCTCAACTCTGTGTGGAGTTTGCATGTTCTCATAGTGCCCACACTTGACTCTCCGGTGGGACTTCTTCCCACTTCACTGGCCAGCTGCTCAGGTACCCCCTACAGGCTGGCTTCAGGCCTTGGGTTCTGGAAGTGGATGCCCAGCAGGTGATGCTGGGGCATGTGGGCACACTGAGCAGCTTCATGCCTCCTGCCAGTGGGGGTACATTACATCTTCAACTTTACGTCAGCTGGCGGCTCGCTTTCTTCTCCAAGTACACTCAAGAACTGCCACTAGGGGGTGCCAGAGGCCCACTTTTGACATCTCAGAGGTGGCAGTGTGCCAGTCTGCGCAGTTTATGTTCCCAGGATGAGTGAGTGACCCGCGGGCACGCCTTCTGTTTAGGTGACTCTGCAACACTTGGTGGGCCCTCGTTTCTCCAGGATTCCTTCACTCTGACTGGCACCATGGTGTACGTGTGCGGGACATGTGTGCCCTCTTCAGAAATCCACCAGAACCCCATAAACAGCTGCCACTTGACAGGTGAGTGGCACCCTTGGATAGAAAGAGGAGTAAAAATACAATAAGCAGTGGGCACACAAATAAAACCTGTGCAGCTTTACTAAAAGTCTTTAAAAGATTAAAAAGTGGGTCAGCACAGGGTGACCAGTGGATAACGTCATGCCAGCTGTCACAAAGGGACACTAACAATGGTGTCCTGGTAGCCCTCACTGTGGCAGGTACAGATGGCATGAGTCCTGGTGGCCCTCACAGTAGTGGGTAAGGCTGGCATAAGTCCTCGTGGCCTTCACAGTAGTGGGTAAGACTGGCACACCCCACAGCTCTACACCTTGGTGCCCTGACTCCGCCGGTCCTTTTCATGCCTCAGCACCCTGATGTCGTATGCCCAGGTCTTGTCAATGCCTTCCCCTCTGGTGCCAATCGGAGTCCATTCCGGGAATGGGAATCGACCCGCCACGACTAGGGCATCCTCGGGCAGCTCGGAGAGCAGCTTCTCTTGCAGGAGTGGCAGCTACGTGTGGGCGAGAGAGAAACGGGACAGCAGGTCACCTTCCCACGTCAGGCCAGTTTCATTAGGCTAACCAGCTGCCTGGGGGCACAGACATGACAGGGTCCAAGTGCCAATGTGGGTAGAGAGCTGCCAGGATGGCACTAAGGAGGTACCAGGGTCAAGTGAAGGTCGAGAACTCCAGGGTGCCAGGTGGCAGCAGAGGGACTGGTGGGTGAAAGGCGCTATACAGCTGGCAGACCTTTCTTTGTTCCCTGGAGGAAGTTTGGCTTTTTACAGAAGCTCAATAAACAAACAAAGAAACAAACAAATAAACAAATATTATTAAATTATGACAAACAACAAACCTCGGTGCCACAAATTAGAGGGCAGGGGGCCAATAAAATATGAGTGGGGTGAAGAGACCTCAGGGGGGGGATATGGAAAACCAAAGAATTTCGGGGGCACTCGTGAATCCAGTCGCCCGCTGAGCGCGGGGTCAACAGGTGAATGACCAAGGGTCACCTGGCTGGCTAGACTGGATAGAGAGCGCGGGTTGCAGGCAGCGGGTCGTGTGTGGTCAGGAGGGCAGACGAGCCAACAGACCGGGGGGTCCTGAGGTTTGGGCACCAGTGCGGGTTCTGCCTGCTCATCATCAGAGACGCTCGTGTCCTCCCTTTGATCATCCCCCCTCATGTGTGGTGCTGCTGTGCTTACATGCCTTGGTGCCCCCATCCCAAACAAAGGTGGGCTTACTCACCACACTAGGAGCCAAGAAGACGGTCACATTGCTGCAGTCCGCCAGGCTGACCTTTACAGAGAGAGAGAGAGAGAGGGGGGGCATGAAAGATGTGGCTGGGTGGTCCTGCAGGTTGAGGCACCAGGCTGCAGAGCACAAACCTGCCCCTTCTGTCCAACAGTGCCATGATGCACCTTCGGGTGGTCTATGTTCTTGAAAGGTCCCTCCATCCATTTCTAGACCCCCTCAGTCCATGGTAAGAGTTTCGAGGACTAAAGAAAGGCGTTATATAAGAGAAAGTCGTGCCAGCACCAGGCCTGCCACTCACCTTCCACAAGTCCTCCCGGCGGTACTTGACCTTCCCAGAATACCCTGCTCTCCAAGCATAGAAGGCAGCCAGGCGAAGGAGCCACGGGTTCAACTCGTAGCCAACTGCTGGCCGGAAGCCTCGTCTGCAGGCCTCGAGCACCTGTTGGCAGAAGGAGACCCAGTGAGTGGCACTCCGAAGTCTCGATGGCACTGTGGGTTATGCGACTTGATAAGAGGGAGGGGCACAGCAGTTAGCACTGGCACCATTAGCATCCCAGATTCAATCCCTATGCCCGGTCACCACCTGTCTGGACTCATGGTGCTCATCTGGGTACCCCTCGCCCCTCCAAAGATATTCTTCCTTTGATGCCACGTATGCCCTTTGATGAACTGGCACCTCACTGCCCCCATGTAACCCTGACAATATGAAAGAGGAAGTGAACGGGTGCCCTAGAGATGCTGGCTTAAACGCACACCCTGACCCTGCATTTGAGAGCAGTGCCCCCTGTGGGACAACTGTGGGTATTACAAGCAGAGAGCCCCACCGAGTGGGGGGTAACAGGCTGAGGGTCGATTCGCATTATTTAAGGGCCATGTGCCACATGGGGGGTATAATGCGATGATAAACATGCAGGAGCTACAGCTCCACACTGGCATTATCTGGGCAAGGAGGGTACCTCAGGTAGAGCATGAGGGGAGAGAGATGCCACCCAATGTGCCACCGTGACTACAAGACCACCCTATCCAAGCTCGCCAGGTGTCTCCAACCCTTCAATTTCCAATGCACTATGGGTGTTCTCACCTCAGCGCCCAGACTAGTGCCTAGTTGCCCATTTCAGATACCTGAGGGTCCACATGCCCCAGCTGCTATCAGCTATGTCGCTGTTTGCCCGATGCTCACCTTGTAGCGGACCCTCTGACTGTGTGTGTCCGTAAGGGCGCTATATGCAGTAACCCCTCTCACGCAGAGCCACAGGACCCCTGGCACAAGTTCAATACTCACAATGCGCCCATCTCCAGAGCCCAGGTCCACCAGCTTCCCACAGCGTCCCTGCAGGAGGCCCATCACGTTGTCCACCTGTGCCCGGCTGGCAGGAAGGTAAGGGACCTATAGTGACAATACCAAGATGTCATTACTGCTGCCCACCACAGCACACCCGACTCTGCCCCCATAACTTTGGCACAAAGTGGCAATGCCCCATGTGGTGGTCACGTAGGAGTCATGCATTTGTAAAAACATGGGCAGCAGACAGGCCCACCTCCCGGAAGTGACCCATCCTGTGCCAAGTAAAGAGGCGGCCAAAGGCAGGCATTGGTACACCTGGGAGAGAGACAGAAGCCTGGGCATCATCCTGCATGCCAATGTGTCTTTCCACAAACTCAGGCTAGAATTGACCACATGTCCACCGTAAGAAGCTATAAAGGGGACCTTCAGCTGTAGGCCATCCAGACAAAGATGGTGCCCAGTCTGTGTCTCCGGGCACCCTGGAACCTGTCTCAGCTGCAAGGTGTTAAGCCAGGCCACAGGGGACAGATCCTGTGTTGTGCCAGTGAGGTGGCACGACACTGCCTGCCTGGTGGCCAATTCAACAATGCCAGCAGTTGTGCTAAACAAAGGGGGCACCCCAGCCTGGTACACAAGTGAACCACGCAGTCTTCTCTCCCAGACACCAGCTACTGGAGCACAGCGCCCCCAGGAGCGGGTACACCAACCGCACATGGCTCCAGGCTACTCTGACCCACCAGTAATCCTCACCTGCAACTTCAAGGGCACCCGTCGAAATCCAGGCATCAGGAATCCTGCCCACATGACGTAGGCAGCAAACCCTGTGCCCAACCCAATCTGCAGCAGGCCCCAGCCGCCCAGGCTCTTCTCCTTGAGTGGCACCATCAGGTCGTCCGGCTCATCCGGGTCCATTGCTGCCTGGTAAAGAGACAAATGACAGTCTTGATTATTGAAGCTGGCAAAGCCATGCCTAGGGAGATTGGCAGGGAAACGGCTGTGCCAAGAGAAATGGAAAGAAGTAACCTTCTGAGTTCCTCTTTTCTGTCCTTTCCACTTGACTTATTCAGGTTTTGCCAATGCCCAGTAGGTGAACCAGGAATCAGAGTGGCAAGCAAAGCCCACAGCGCCACCAGGCCGGTGCAGTGCCATCTTATAGACCGACTGCCCTGATGCCGCCAACAAGGTGCCAAGACAGGGCACCCAAACGTAACAAGCACAAATTTTAACAAACCAAACGTAAAGAGAAAACCAACTGAGTTCAAAGCGTCCAGACCACTCCGAATGCCAACACTCAGTTCTTGCTTTTCTCGGTGTGCCCGCCTATGACAGGAGGCTGGGCAGGCAGAGGCAGGTTGGCGCTTGACGTGAGGCTCGACTTGTGCTTCCGTTTGTCCCCTCCACTGGACAGTTAGCTTGGTGGCCTCGCGTGTTTAGCCAATCAGCTTATCTTGATTTTCTGATTCGTCGTTTATGGTGGGGTTAGGGGTTCGGACCCCCGGCTTTCTTGTCTTCTTCTTCTTCTTGTTCATCGCCTTCTGTTTGTTGTGCTATTGTTCTCTTCATTCATTGTTTGTTTAATTACACGTTATCTGGTTACTATTTAATATCGCTGCGTCTTGCAACTCGCTCAAGCTTCTTCTTGTAATTTGTGAGCGGACCCCCAAGAGGCAGGGCCTGGGTGGGTCTTGCCAGCGTTTCCTGGCTTATTCTCGAGGATTTCATTTGGGTCTCATTTACATGGCACTGCCAGTCCTTCATGAAGACATCTTGAGGTCCTGCTCTGTACAAGCCAGGGGTCGCAGTGATCCTCTCCCTTGAGGGGACTCCATGTGTGTTTTAGGGCATCAGATGCCACATTTCTAGGACCTTTGAGAGTGACGTGCACTGGGGCCCAGTGTTGGCTCAAGTGCCTTTTGGGGTACCTCCTCTGGGCAGGCTGGTGGGATTCTGGCCAGCTCTGCCTTGGACCACCTTGGCCATTAAGTCAGAACACTTATTTCATATGAGAGTTCAGTCTGAATTTAAACGTGGATGGATTACTTGGGGGATATTCAAGCTTGAATGTATGTGGGGGGCACCGTGACATCACTGCTGAAGCCCTCGGCCATTCGAGATGAGGTTACTATGGAAGCAGCAACTGGCTAGCCAATCCACCTACCACCTATGTGGCACCTGCTCATCCTCAGTGCCCATGCCAGTCAGTGGGTGGTGGCATCCATACCTGCAGGTGCAGTCATTGGTGTAAAGTGAGGAAAGGGGAGGACAGGTGACACAAACACGGCCATTAGGGGACCCTGTGCTCTCTCAACAAACCAGTCGAGGGTACCATGGCATCAAGCGCCACTTCACCCACGGTATACTTGGCATAATGGATGTGCGCTCATTTTTACTGCCACCTTAGCAGCGTATGCCCGTGTCACATTAGACGACTTTGCCTTCATTTACGTTGTGTTAGCCAATCATCGGCGCGCACCCGTCAAGACTTTCGTCTAATGTGACACACCCACGACTCCGCGTGACACTTGAGAGCCAATGAGCATTCGGTAGGAAGTAGAATAAGAAACCCGTGGCACCTAAGCTCGTCTGTCTGAGGTCTCAGGTTCCTGTTGGACTGCTGTCGCCGTAAAGGGCCGAGCGGACGCTGAACGTGACAAACCCCATGCAGCGTGTCCCCCACGTCACGGTCTTGCTTTGTCGCATCCGTGAAGGTCGCCGGTGTGGAGTCTGCGCGACTTTCACAGGGGACACCCAGGGGCTGCTGACCGGGCTGGCTGTTAAGCTCGGCGTCTCGCGTCCAGCGTAACGTTTTATTCTCCAGCTTTCCATCCGCACGAGGTGTGTTTGTGCCTTTTCTTTCTTTCTTTCTTTCTTTCTTTCTTTCTTTCTTTGCCCTGTCGGTTCTCAGCTTTCCCTCCGCTCCCGTCAAACGCCATAATACATCGGAGACGGACACTCACTGACCTGCTGGCCACGGGCGGCTGTGCGTCGTTTAGTCAGGTCCGTGCAGACGCGCTTCTTCTCGTTCCGCCTGCCGGCAGCCTAGATGTTCGCGCAGGCGCACGGGCGCCTTGTAGTGCGCCTGCGCGGCCGAGAGGAGGCCGAAGATGGCCGAAGACACGAGTCGAGTAAGGAGACGGGTTAGAATGCACGGATGGTGGGCGTGAGACGCGCGCTCGAGGCCCACCGTTCGTTTTAAACTCCTCCGCAGAGCAGATGGCAGCAGGGGGTCCCCACTTTTCACCCACGTCTGTCATTCCTCTACAGCTGTTTGGACCTCGGTGTGGGTCAGTGGTGGACTGAGCAGCCTGGGTAGAAGGTTCCTGTGTGAGACTGGGCTGGGTGGCCATCGTGCAGGATTTGAGCTGCCAGGGCCAGCACCCTGATGATCCCCTGTGACATGCCAGCTGCCTGTGATCAGGTCAACTTAGTGCACATTCACCTCACGGCATTCTTATGTTAGTCATAAAAAACCAGTAAAGCAGTGAGCTCAAAACAGGCCAATGTGGGCCTGTATGCCCTGCAGTGCCCTGGTGCCAGGTGTGTGCCTGTGCTGCTGGGTTAAGTTCCACTCTTCCAGACAGATGGTGCCAAGCTACTTGAGAACATGGAAGGACCGTCACCATCAAGCCCACCTCGCTGCTCCATCAGTCGCCTTCTCCAGTGGTCTGTGGCGGCCCCAAACCGGAGACCCTGAGATGGACTGGCACCCTGTCCGGGGCTGCCCCACAGCTCTGAGCCGGGTTTAGTCGGTTTGAAAATCGCCGGACGCCTGCTTCTGGTTACCTCAGTGCCCTAGATAGATGCCATGGAGCTCCTCTGTTTTACTGCCTCAACAGAGGACTGTGAGTTGGCACAGGTTTGGCACATATTTATATTGGAATTGATCTGCACGGCATTAGCTGTGTGCCTGGCACTTTCCCACTTCCTCTCTGTAAAGCGTCTCCCCTTTTGGTTGAAGATTTGATGGTTGAAGTCCGGGGGACTGGACCTCAAGACAGAAACCAGTCCTAGTCTCTGTGCCAGTCCGGATATGCCCAGTATGGAGCGTGAAACACTGACATCCTGGGGGCTGTGGGTAAAAAAGCAGAGTCGGCATAGAAGAGACCGCCCAGACAATGACCAGGCCTGGGATTTGAACTGCACAATGTGCTAGGCAGCAGTGCCACCTGCACTGTATGACCTCCACTAGGCCAATGCTTTGCCAAGGTGGGGTAGGTGACGTGCCCTCCATGGTGGCTGTACATGAGTATCCGTCAAGTAAGCTAGGGGTCTCAGCAGGGCCAGCATGCCCCTCTAGGCTGACCTGTGAGTGGGCACGCCCTCTTCCTCATGCGTTTAGCTTTCTTGCCCCCCTGCCCGTGGGCCTTTGCTCACTTCCTGTCCAGATGCATTCCGATACCCTAACCCTACCCCAAGTCACTTGTTGCATCACAGGATACCAGTGAAGTCCTGGTGCCACCTAGGCTGAAATCCGGCTCTCGGCTAATGAGTCACCTGTGTCCCTGAGCTTCCAGATGATGCCACTAGGACCTGGCACTATGCCAACACATGCCATCAGGTTGAATTGCTGTCTGCTGGCTTCTGTACTGGCACCTCCCCTGCAGGTTTAATGTGTCAGCTCCACATTCTTAAGGCCACTGAAGAAGCCGGCCTTTGCCATGATAAAGCTGGCTGTTCTGCTTGTAAAGTGCCAGGGGTGTCGGATGGCACTATATACAACAAGGCCGATTGACTGAAGAGGTGGGCACACATCCCTGTGGCCATTAGACTGGCCCACCTCGCCTTGCGCACAGCTGTAGGGGGCCATCTCCTAGCGAGGACTGTCTTTTTTAATTAGCCTTTCATGCCAGGATCAACAAAATGAAAACCTTGGAATGTCGTTGCTTTGGTAACCTCGTGGCAGCCGTGCGGAGGGGCCGGGGGTGCAGACCTGAGAGCGGATGATTACAATTCACTGGGAAGAGCCGTGCCAGGCCACGAGAGCTTCAGGGTCCTAAAACCCAGTTAAGTGTTTAGGAAACCTGCCTGGAATGTGGAGTGTCGCATCCACGATGGGCACAGCCTGACAGGGTGAGGGCACTGCCTACTGCCCAAGTGGGCACACCCTTCTTTTTCTCTAGATGCTGTGTGCTGTTAATGTACGGTGAACATTTGGGCGCAGGGTTTTGTTTTTATGAATTTGCCTGTCCTTGTGTTAATGTGTGCCCATGAACAAGAAGCTGGGCATCCTTGTTGGCACCAGAAAATGCTGAAAGTGCGCAGGTTTATCTTCCTGTGCAGAGCTGCCAGTTTGGCAATGTGTTACTGCTGAAGTCCGCGTTTGTGTTGGGAATGTCACCTGATAGTCACACGTGTCTATCTCTCTGCAGAAGACGGTGGCACAGCTGGTAGCACTGCCACCTAATGGACACAGCGTCCTCCTTGTGTCGCTCTTGGTTTTCTTCCACGTATTCCATCTTTCCTCCCACATTGACTTCTCTAGGGACTCCGAGTGGAGTGGGCACAGGCATTAACTGGCATCTTGTCCACAACCGTCTCCTGCCTTGTGCCTGGTGCTGCCCAGATAGTCTCCAGTGCCCCGTGACAAGAACTGGGTTGAGAATGTCCTGGTAAGTCCCACTGGTAGTGGCAGAAAAAAACCTGGGATGCCAACAAGACCAGGAATGAAAGGGAAAGAAAAGGACGAGAAAAAGATCAGCCGAGTGGATCAAAGATGAAAGATTAAATAGATAGATATGTGAAAGGCGCTATATAATAGATAGATATGTGAAAGGCGCTATATAATAGATAGATAAAGGTGCTATATAATAGATAGATATGTGAAAGGCGCTATATAATAGACTGAAAGGCGCTATATAATAGATAGATATGTGAAAGGTGCTATATAATAGAAAGGCGCTATATAATAGATATGTGAAAGGCGCTATATAATAGATAGATAAAGGCGCTATATAATAGATAGATATGTGAAAGGCGCTATATAATAGATAGATAAAGGTGCTATATAAGAGATAGATATGTGAAAGGCAAGAGATAGATATGTGAAAGGCGCTATATAATAGATAGATAGATATGTGAAAGGCACTATATAATAGACAGATAGTGTATACAGCACCCTTCATTTCTATCTATCTATCTATCATACAGCACCTTTCATATTTATCTAATCCTGCCAGCAGCACTAAACTGTCTATTTATCTTCCCGTCTATCATATAGCGCCTTTCACCTCTGCCTGTGTATTGATCGCTGGCCGTGTTTGAGTCTTCTCAGCTGATCTATAATTGATTGCGAGTTTCCACTGCCCTAACCCTAACCCTCATCTCTCTATCTGCACTTTTATCAGCTGGTAGACTTTGTGGCGCGCTGATTTAAGCCCCGCCCTCTGACCCACTCGGCTGCGTCACTCTGCGAGTCGCTTTATGTAAGTACATCTCGTCACTACGGGGAGGTGCCATCTGTCTGGGTGTCTGTCCGGTTCCTGTGCCACTGTCATTCCCAAAGATGGCTCCTAATTTTAGTAAACGTTTTAGTAATAAAATGCACTGTGTTTGTCATTCCAACAGATGGCGCACTACAGACACTGGCCCTTGTTCTGCATACACCATACCAAGTGGCACATAGCAGAGACGTCCACCCTGCACGGTGCGCCTCAAACGCTAGTGCCGAGGGTTCCAAGCGGTCTTAGACGCTCGCACCCCATATAAAGTGGGCTGTAAAGACACATTGTGTGTCCGATCACAAAGTGGGTCCAGTGGCGAGCCATCACACGTGACGCTGGGTGGCACTCCATGATTGATCAAGCAGCAGTTCAGTTCCAGATCCCCCCCAAATTCTGCCATCTAAAAGACAGGACTCCTCAGCCATCTACGGTGGCACAGATGAGTCCAATGGGTGACGTGTCAATGACAACGGGATCCCGGGCACTCCAGGGTGTCTTCTTTGGTCAGTAGACCCTGTCAAATGGCCCATTCGTCACGGTGCCACAATGGTTACACCTGCTTAGTGAAAGCACCTGGGTGATCAAAGAGCCTTGAGACGGAAATAAGTTCAAGGAAGGCACTTGGGGGTCCACATGGTGAGGCCGTTCTGCTGTCGCCATGTCATTGGAACCTCGTGGGCAGCAGCAGTTCGGTGGTCTGATGGCAAACAAATGGAATGCAGACCTCCAGGGGGCGCCAGGTGCACTCGCTACTGGCATAGGCTGAGCTCCTCAAGTGGGCCACAGTGGACTTGACCCCCCTAGTCACTTGAGCTCTGTGTGGTGGTCTGGCTATATAAGTGGGCATTAACACCATGTGGAGTCGGCAGCCTGGTGATTTTGGGCGGTCCTTGGGTCCACCGGGGTCCGACTCGCTCTCTGAGTGTCGAAAGGTGGAGAGTCCACTGTGTGTGTCAAAGGGTGCCCACTGGGTGCCCAGCTCTGTGCTGCCTCTCGCCTCCACCTGTTGTGTTTCCAGCCGGGACTGCGAGGCCTGGAATTCGCTCCTCATTAAGGCGGCTCAGGGATTACCAGGGGGCTGTGGGAACTGCTGAAAGTGTGGGAAAGGAGCCGCCGCCCGCTCTAACCCCCTCGCGGCCCACTCGCTGCCATCTAATTATGTGGGGGGCGAGCGAGTGAGCGAGTGCATTCCTGGCCGGTCCCTATTGTCTGCAGCGCCAGCGCACGTCCACAGATGAGACAGGCCACACTTTCTGTATTTGAGGCCAGCTGCACGTTGGCATTCCTGACGGATTCCCACAAATTGAACCCTTCTTTGTTTAGCAGACCTTGAGCTTTCAATGATGCCACCGTCCTCTTGTTCACGTGGAGCCTCTGCCCCTCCTCGAGGCCCGGGGGGCTTCATCGACCTCGTTGAGTTTACCAGGAGATCTCAAGTCTGCCAGCGACACACACAGGACACCGCGAGGACCCCTTAACCATCTCATCAATGAGAGACACCCAGGTGGCACAGGGCTTGGCACTCTCTGTTCAGTTTTCAGTCTGGTCACCCGCTGCATAGAGTTCTCCCCGGGCACCCCAGTTCCCTCCCACATCTCAAAGGCAGCTGGGTGTGCCCAGTGATGGACTGGCATCCCACTGGTTTCTGCCTTGTATGCCAGACTGCCAGGTCAAATGCACAGATTCAGGAGATGAATGGACTGGCAGGCACGTGGAGCTTATCGAGTGACCACTGGGCAGGTCACCTGATGCCACTCGGTCCTTCTCTTTGGGCACCTCTCAGTCCATCACTTGGCACACGCATGTCCACAAAGGTAAACTGGAGCCCCTGTCTGACCTGCCGCTGCACTGCCCTCCATATTTGAGAAAATGCAAATCTAAAATGGGGCACCAGACTGAGGAGTCCGACACAATTCAGTCTTTGTGCCCTGTGTGTTCATGTGACCTCAGTCCCCACCCAGATAGGATGCCCATTTAGAGCTTGACAGAGACAGTAGCCGGGCACTCATGGCAGGAGGCCATGCCAGGTTACGTTTATTAAATTCGATTTGACTACTTAAGATGGTTTCAGAGTTTCACACAGGTAAGCCCACACGGGTGCCACCCCCTCACAGTACATGGCACGGTTCCCCACCGGGGTGCCTTCTAGGAGGCACTGAAATGCCCACCCCAAGTTAGAGTGTGTTTGGTGGCAGCAGCTCCCTGCTGTGGAGTCCCACATGCTGCAGGTTGTGCCCATTAATGGATGGGCTCAGAGAGGACCTGACTGGCACTAGGGAGGACTGACATGGGATGCCAAGCTCGTAGAGCCACACTTCTTTTGGATCTTTTGTCCTGTCGTTTCAATGCTGTACCTCTGAGGTGATCCCACCACTGCCACCAAGCAGGAGCTGCAGAGTCACACAGACAGCCACGGTCTCCTGTTGGGTGACAGCGTTGAGGCTGAGCTGCCGTGTCACACGTGGCTGGACGGCCAGGTGGACCATCGACACACGCCTGTCACTCTCTTTGTGCCTCACTAACCCCGTCACTCTGTGGCCACTTCAGTGACACTGTAGTCCCATTTGTTGCTATGAGACGCTATGGCCAAGAGCTGATGGCGTGAGCCCCTTGAAGCCCCTGATGCCCTACCGCCTCGCCAGTGAGGTGGTGAAGAACAGAACTGGGGGCACCAAGATGACGGGCACCCTGCACTGGCTGGCCTACTTTTTCTGAATGGAATATGACTGGAAATCACCCGCTTGGCTGGACCAGGAGAGCCACAGGATTGGGCATCAGAGGGTGCCCACAGGAGAGCTGCTGTTGAGGAACTACACAGATGGCCGTCCATGGACTGAGACCCAGCAAATTGTGGACAGAGAGGAGGGCACATCATCCTGAAATCGAGGGGCAGTACAGACCCCGATAGAGGGCAACCTGATGGGCTCAAGGAGGCTTGGGAACTGGCACAGGTTCTGCACCCCCATCTCTGGTCTGCTAGACGGTAGCCAATGGCTGCTGTGCCAGCTACTAAGTCAGCTGTGACTCTCGGGTTGCTGTGGCTTTCTTCGTCACTCAGGGTTGTGGGAACTCGGAATTGGGGGCTTCCTGCCAGTCCCCACCCACGTGGTCAACGTATGGAACTAATAAGCAGTGTACACAGCACCCCCCCTCGCTGGCTTGTCCTCTGAAAGCTTCACCCGCTGACTGCTGACACTGGACGTGTGACAGTAACCAGTACTCATGAAGTGCCAGTTGGCATCCTCGCCCTCATACCGCGTCCCTGGTGTGGGTGCCCTGAACTCACCATTTAACCAGCAGTTGCCCCCCTTAAAATGGGCAGTGCATGGAGGGCATAGTCACCCAGTTAGTCATGCCCAGCATGGAGTGTGCTCTGTGGTAAGCTGGCAGGTTGATCCTAGCTGTAGCAAAGTGGCATGAAAGACGCTTTATAAAATGTGAGAATGTCACGTTCTGTGCCAGCTGTGAGTGTCTTGTCGCATCCCAAAATAAGTGGGCTGGCAGGAGCTGAGTGGGGGGGGGGTCCTGTTTCACCCTTCTTAGCTACTGGGGGTCTGGCTGCGTGCTCCCAAGTAGCCCTTTAATGCCTCCGCCCCACTTTGATGGGGTCCCCATTGTGGTTTCCTTCTCATCTGTTACTTTATAGCGCCTTTCAGTCTCGGGGTCTTTTGCTTCATTAGGCAGTGCTGCAGGTCAGGGGTCACCAAGTGGTGGGTTTCAAGCCCCCTCTGTGCCTCGTTGAGCCGACTCGATACACTTTGCATCACAATCCCACTTGTAGTCTGGAGGGGGGTTATGGGGGGCACGCTTGGGGTCTCGGAGCTCCTTGTAAAGATTTGGCGGGAAAAAGCCTTTGCCTTCTGCTCCTCGAGCGCCCCTCCTCTGCGCCCCCGCCTTGCCCAGATGGATTCCTTCTGTCTTGGCGCACTCACGCCATCTGCAGCCTCTCGAAGAACAAAAGCGGCCCCCGCCTGACGAGCCCTCCGACGCGCTCCATACCTGAACACGCTGACCCCGGGCCCAAGAATGCAGGCCGCTCCAGGGGGCGCCCCCTAGTGGATGAGCTCAAAGAAGCAGCTCGAAGCTGGCGGTCCCATCCCCAGTAAAGACCTTCAGTCCGGTGTCACTGCCCTCCCAGCCGTCCCCTCTGCCATTTAGTTGTCCACATCTCAGCGACTCGTGTCCTTTGTCCCGTTGAGATGACAGCCTGACAGTGGGACAGCGGGGGGTTGGCATGAATGGCCCTGTGGGTACAAATACGAAGCTGTTCTCTCTAATGTTGACTTGAAGAAGAGAAGGGCGAGTGTGTACTGGGGACCAGCGGGACACGGGTTCAACTCCCACTTGTGCCCACTGTGTAGCCCTGTGCCAGTCGCTTAGCTTACACCTGCGAGCAACCAGCTCATTGGGGTCTGAACTTGTGCTGTAGAAAGGCGCTATATGTCATTTGAAAACGTCCACCATCACACGGAGGGGCACCGGGTACAAGAAAAGCCTTCGCTCTTCCCGGGTTTTTGTTCCTCCCATCAGTCCCAGTGGTTTGGTCGACTTCTGGCAGTTGTGTGAGATGCTGATTGGCCGGTGGTGTTTCAAACCCCCAGTCCCAAAGCTATGCCCTCCAATGGCCTGGCATCCATTCTGGGCAAGTGAGATGGCGATGGCACTTCGTAAGAGGGTCTCTGATTCTGAGTTTGAGTCCGTCTCCCCGTGCCCCCTCCTTTGGCTCTTTCATGGCAGGTGAAACAACAACTGCACTTAAGAAAGGACCACCATAGAGAGTAAGAGCCCCCTCTGTGGTAAAGGGCTTTCAAAATACGATATGCCAGAGAAGAGGCTGGCACACTGAAGTGCCTCTCTGGCAGTCACAAAATGAATGCTACAGGGGTTGCCGTCGAGGTATGGAGCAGCAGGGGGGGCAACGCCCACCTGCACATAACAGGACGCTGGCCCGGTCCGTGTAAACAAGATAAGCCAGCCGGGCACCGGGCTGCGCCTTCCTCTCTCGGCTTTCCTTCCGGCCAGCGGTGTTTCTGCAGGTCAGTCCTGGCCATGAAAAGTTCCGTTTCTGAACAGACAACGATGATGGAGCTGTGCCACCCTGTGCCCTCTGCTTCCTACACACGAGTCCATACAGCAAAGCTGTCAAGCTGAGCCCAGCAGGGTGGATGTGTTGTGCCAGTGGCCAGAGGTGTGCACGGTGGGCACAACAGCGAGGGCATGAAGACGGGAGTGGGGAGCGAGGAGCCCAAACTGACCCTGCAAGTGACATCGCCCTCTAGTGGCTCCAAGCCGTTGTGATCCTGAGCTGTTTTTACATTCAGTTCATTTTTTATTTGGCGCCCATCAGAGTAGCCTGGCAGCGCCACAGCAAAAGATGTTTGTGCACATGCCAGGGGGCAGAAAAACAGAGAGAGCAATAGAGCCAGTCCAGTGCAGATGAGCAGGCCTGAGACAGGGGGCTTGGCCACCACGCCTGTCTGGATGCCATCGTAAACTGCCAGCTGGTTCTGGCCTGGCATCCTGTAAAAGGCGCTATATGAGGCGGAGTTATGGACTCTTTATATGGCGCCTTGCACACCAACCTCACAGGCGAGTCTCTCATCTCTCTCTATAGCACGGCTTCTTTCTTTCTTTCTCTTCCTGCTGTGCCTGCCTGCCCGCTTTCTCATCTCTCACACACACACACACAGACTTGCCATTGTGGTGTGGTCACCAGGCCCGGGCCTCCTCTGGTGGGAACAGGATGAACTCGCTGGTCTGCCAGCCGATTCCCTTGTGCCCTGGCAGGCCCGTGTGCCAGACCGGCGGCTCACACAAGGCGCTATTGTTCCAGGGCCCGAGCAGGAAGCCGCCCGCCGTGGTGAGCGGCCCACATGCTAAATTTAGAACGCGCAGACCACGGTGTCCCAGTCCGGCGCAGTCCGGTCGTGTGAGATGGACGGGCCATCGCAAGGGTGGCCCCTTTCTGGGCAGCGACCCAAAAAGACGTCGGACGTTGTGTCGACGAGATGCAGGCAGCGCACGCTCCGGCTCCTTCCTCTCGCTGCCTTTTCCTTTCCCGTGCTGACCCTTAATGAGAATTTATTACTTCCTGATGCACACCAAGGGGGCCGCCGGACCGCCTGCGGATTTTATGCAAAGCACTGAAAAGGCCTGCCGTGTCCACAGGTGACAAGTGGGGTGGCCACGTGTGGATAGCCTGCAGAGTGGGCAACATCAGTGAAATGGGAATTGCAAAGCATTAGGGAGAAAAGAGCCGAATGCCCTCAAGGGGTTGCCAGTCACCAATGGAAGGGGTGCCACCCGAGCCCCTCTTTAGCTGACTCCTGGCCCCACCCCTTTTCTGCTACTCACTCCTGACCCTTGTGCCATACCCCTGTGTATGACACTCCGCCCCTTACCTCTGCTTTTTTCCTCTGGCCCCTCCCATTTCAAGCACAGGTGTCACTCATGGCCCCGCCCATCCGTGTTTGACTGCTTGTTTGCCATTGTGCCGACCCCTCCCGTTTCCTGTAGCCCCGCCCCCTGCCTGCTTGGCCTCTCCTCCCTGTGACATTTTGGATTTGTCAAGGGTGTGACAGGATGGCCCAGAGAAGTGTTTCTTAAACTTTTGGGGTCTCAGCACTCTTTTGTTGTGATCCCCCTTGGTGACTCATGTGCCATCATCAGAGGGTGAAGTAACTGTAAGCCACTGCCAATATAGAAAACAGCAAGTCATGAGCCAGCAGCAGCTGCCTGCCACCCGCTGCGGAGGAGTGGGCACCACTGGTAGTCTGAGAGGCACACAGCATGGAGGAATCATAAAGGGTGGACGACCTGAAGGGCACACAGCAGCACTGACCCGAAGACGAGGGGAGAATCTGAACAGGGTGGGCAGACATGAAATGCCAGGGCAGTGGGCTGCTTGAAGGTATCCATGCCAGCCTGTGGGTTCTGTGTAGTTTATGCAAGTCTATTTTATTCTTTGAAACCCAGGGTCATGTCCCCTGAGCTGCCACTCTGGCCCACTTGTGTGAAGTGCCAGCTCAGCTGTCAGAAGGTCTGGACTTTCTTTCTTTCTTTCTTCTTCGTGCCTGATTCTGTTGCTGCATTGGCTGCCCGTGTGAATTACGGGGGAGGCTGACGGCGTGCCAGCGATGGGACGGGGGCATCAAGTGGGCTACACTTCATCATTGAATGAATTCTGTAAGGCCGTGAAGAATTTCATACTTAATGGAGTCCAATTAATGGCCGACTGCTGGACAAAGAAAAGCCAAGTCTCAGCCTCGCGGGACAATTGTGTGGCATGGCGAAGCTGCTTGGGTACGAAACCCACCATGGGAGGACCATCTGTACTGGACTGGCACGTTAACCTGTGCCCAGAGTCACTGGTGTGCCACCGTGTCATCACAGCCGATGTGGGTACCGATAAAGACCACTCAGAAAACGAAGACCCCCTGCACCTGGATGGACCCCCACCACGGCCATGCCTCGAGGCTAACGCCTTAATGGGATGCCAAAGCCACACATGGCACATTACCAGTCCAGCGTGGGCACCGAGGCCGCACCCAAGCCATCGCGTGCCCAGTCTTAATACACAGCAAGGCCACATTCAGTCCACATTTCAGACAAGACCACCTGTGGTCCGCTAGCAGCACTGAGACCACCAGAACAGGTCACCTGTCCAGCCTCCCCCCACTGGGTCCATCAGCTGGCCGCTCTTCATACCAGACCCCCCACCACTTGTGTCCCCCGCAGTCCCCAGGGTTGGCCACCACTGGACAGGTCTGAGGTGGTCCTCGTGGTGACAGACAGACAGACAGACAGTCAGGTGCAGCGTTTGTTTGACGTTTTATTTGACGCGTCTTGACATTTCTGACGGCCCCCTTAAGCTCAGCCCACGGTGGGCGAGGGGGCCGATCGGACCGTGGCAGTGAGAAGCTTTCATCTTTTATTTGGTATCTCAGGTCTTATATTAAAAAAAAAAAAAACACAAAATAGAAAATAGTGCATTTGAATGAAACGACAAAAAAACAAAAACAAAAGCAGAATGCCTGCAGCGGACAGCTGGGCGGGCAAACACCAAGAGCCGTGCCAGTCTGCCAGCCGCCGCCGTGGGCCTCAGCGAGATAAACGCCGAGCCGGCGCCTCATATATTATTCTTCTTCTTTTTCTTATTATTCTTATTGTGTCCTCGCTTGCTCGCGCACACACACACACACACACACACACACACACACACACACAATTCCCTTAACCTTAAATTACCTTAAAAATCCCCTTCAATTCCGAGTGCCACGTCTTGGTGGCCCCATTGGCCGAGGCCCCAGTTTGGTGCACTTTTTGGTTTCCAGACCCCCAGTAGGGGAGGGGACTGCCATGATGCCCCCTAATGCCCAGACCTCCTTAGCTGTACTCCGTCACCTTTGTGTTGCCCCCTATGCCGTGGCAGCATGTCCTCTTCACCCAAAAGTCCATGAGCTGCTCGTGATGACTTGTCACCTGTCCTGTCGGGATGAAAGGCGCTATATACAGCAAAGGCTGAGTCACTGCATGGAGCCAACTGTATGTAGCGCCAGTCACAAAAGACTCAGCCAGTGGGCACAGCACACCTGTAGACAAGCAAACATCTGAAGGCGGGGCACCGGTGCCACCTGAGCCCCCACATAACACTGCGCCAAAGCTTTGGCATTTCCACCTCCTTCTGCTTCACTGCTCTGTTGCTTTCCATTTCTGTCCTCCACACTGAAGCCGTGCAAATGTAAAAGAATTCGACACAAGGGTTCAAACAAGCAGCTGAGTGGGTACCAGGCAGGACGGGCAGGGCTACCACCCACCTGGTGAGCGCATGGAGTGCGGGTTGGCCAAAGCCTTCCAAAAGTATTTGGCCCACCTATGGCGGGGTCAGCTCTCAGTACCGTCCACCAAGAAGAGCCGCCCTTCAGTCCAGTGCCAGCTCGCAGGGAAGCTCCCTGGCATCCCGGGCATCCTCGTAGGCCTGCCGGAAATCCTTGAAACGTGGCGCACAGCCCAGCCAGGCCTCCCCGAAGTGGACGCGGCCCGTGAAGAGGAAGCTGCCCGGTCCCGGCTTGACGCCACACTGCAGGAGGGTCCGGATGTCCCCGGACTTGCTGAGGCGCCCCCCGTTGGAAAACAGAGCGTACTTCTGCCGGAAGATCCGAGAGGCGCTCACTCTGATGATGGACACGTGCAGGTCGATGTCGTTGGACACGGAGCGGATGTTCCCTCGGACCACTGCGGACAAAGACGAGAGAGACGGAGGTTAGGAGGAGTCGCGTATCTCACACACACACAGATGCCAGGAACACACGTCAAGGGTTGGCACCCACCAAGCTCAAACACACACAATCAGACAGCGACTGGTCAGCTTGACCGTTGACCTCCAGCCAATAGTTGAACCTCAGCAGAGTCTCCGTTAACGGCCCCCATCTCTGTACCACCCACCAAAAAAGCCCCCCACTACAGTCACTATTGGTAAAATCCGATTGGTGTGGCCACCCAGATGTCATTTTATGGGGTGCCCACATGAAGGTGCCAGTTGCTCAAATAGCTGCTTGGTGCCCACCTCTCTTCTGGAGGGGCACAACATATATGCAGTATAAATGGGGTGAGCCCACCAGTTTCCAGCTCCAGTGGTCCAGTGCTTTGTCCACCTTTCATGCAGTATAAGGTCACGTGTTACCTGTACTGGCCATTAGTGGGCACCTTGACTTTTAAGGATGGCATCACATTCCATTTTAGCGGGGTACTCACCGAAGTCGCTGGTGCAGACGGCCATCAGGACCTCGCTGTCGTTGCACGGCCGGCAGGCCCCTGTAGGAAGAACACAGAAGTGAACTCGGGGTTAAACGCTGATCAGGGTGGGCACATCGGGCACTCACTCATGCAGCGGCCGGCCAAGTGACCG
Source organism: Polypterus senegalus (assembly GCF_016835505.1). Lineage (NCBI taxonomy): Eukaryota > Metazoa > Chordata > Cladistia > Polypteriformes > Polypteridae > Polypterus > Polypterus senegalus. Next base: position 163,392,305 of record NC_053166.1, on the reverse strand, counting down.
CCATTCACACGGGTCGCCCAGACTGGCAGACTCACCAAATGTCAAAAAAGGAAAGAAAAAATGTTGTTTGATATAGCGCCTTTCACCCCCTCTCTTGACAATCTACGTGTCGGCCCCCGCAGCCTCTGACTTTGAATGAATATAGCGCCTTTCACCCCATCTACAGTGGCGCCCGCCTGCTCGCTCTATCCATGTGCAGCTTTACAGTGCCACTCACTGTACCCACACATCATGTCCCCAGGACACCCCAACGACAGACTGCTGTGCCACACTCATTGCAGTTAAAGTGAAAAATGAATGCCAGTGGGCACAAGCGTCTGCAGGCGGGCAGCATGCCCGATAAAGTGACGTAAAAGAATGGCAGAAGTCCCAAAACAAAGTGCAGCCGAGCCTCGGGGCGATGACCCCGGCCAGCAGGATGCAAAGTGTTTTTCTGCCGTCTTACCACAGGAAGGGGGCGGTGTGGGGGCTGCGAGGGGCCATCGGCGAAGTTGATCTGCTCTCCGAAGTGAACCCCCAGGCCATTAATCCGGCCTGATGAATTCCTGGAGACAGGCTTCCCTGCCGAGGGAAACAAAACAAAGAGCCCACCAGTTGATGGAAGGCCTCTGGGTCGCCATGGCGACACATCTAATCCCCCCGAGCCCCCGCCTGCCAATGAAAGGCCTCGTTTTGTACGAGACCCTCACACTGAGCTTTTGTTGCTCTCCTCCAATGTGTGCTTGGCTAGCAGGCCTGCGGTTGTGGAGACCCCCAAGCCAAGGAGCAGCACTCCAGGGTATTTGGGACAGGCGCTGCAGCAGAGCATGACTTCCTTAAGACCACCCCATGAACAGGGCTGGCACAAAGACCGAGTTCTGATCTCGCTGTCAGAACTGACTGAGGGGCCGTGGGCATGAGTGTGCCCTGTGATGGACGGCCATCCCGGATTGTGAAAGGCGCTTTCTACAGACAACGTTGGTCATTTTATAGCAACATCTTCATGAGGTGCAACAGCCCACCAACACCCCACCCTCAGCAGCGGGCATCACACTGACCTTCATAATGGACGGTGTCCGTGTCGACAGACAGCCGCGTATTCCAGTGCCCACGCAGCTCGTAGCGGAAGGCGGCGATCCTCCGGCTGATGTCCTGGTGAGGGGTGGCCTGCAAGAAGAGGGCGACCTTCTCGCCCGGCTGCCGGCTGAAGCAGTGCACCCGGGGGGGGCGAGGGCCGTCCAGACGATCGGGCACCAGCAGCTCCAGGATGCCATCCCGCTCCAAGTAGATCTGCGCCCCCCGAAACGTCTCGGCTGGCTTGATGCAGGCTGTGATGTGCTCTGAGCTGCGCCCGGCACCGCCCGGCCCCACCGCCCCGGAGGGCAGACGCGGGGACAGGCTGAGCCGCAGCGCCCCCTTCGGGTAGAGCCAGTCCAGTGAGCCCTCTGCGCAGTGCAGCGCTATCTGCTCCACGCTGCCCGGCTGCTGAGACAGGCCGCTGGAATAGAGGAGACAAAAAGAGGGCCGTCAGTGTCACTGGCCTATATGGCACCTTGAGTGGACGTGATGCTGGACACAGGCGTAGACGAGGTGCCCCGGGGCCTGCCACACGGGTTTCACTTTGCCCAACTGAGAATTCCCCGAACATCCTGTAGGGGGCGACACGCCTGCCTGAAACCCTACGGGCAACGACTTCAGTTGCTCATTCATTTGGAGCCCCTGACTGGGACGCCCGAGCCTGTGACAGCAGCACTGGGAACAGGTGGGAGCCAGTGTAGTGGGGCCATGAGGCAGAGCTGGAAATCGAACCCGGGTCCCTGGAGCGGTGCAGCAATCAAGAGAATCAATCAAAGGAATAAACACAAGTGAAGACCCCAGAAAAGCAGCAAAGGACACAAGAAAACCCAAATGAAGGATGGCATTCAGTGACGATCCCACCGGACACTCGCCCAAACCCGGGGCACTGGGGACATTGAACCTGCAGCCGTGTGGTGACAGTCCAATGTCCTACCCACTGTGCCACACTGTTTCAGAAGGCAGTGGTGCCCCCTAGTGGCAGAGGCAGTCTCCCCAAGTGACACGTTTCCCTGTCCCTGTGCTGCTCAGCTGGGACTCTGGGCCGCCCCGATGTGCTCACCAACACAGACAACAACAACATCAATCGATGGCATCTGGACATCCTGGCGGTCTCAGGCCCAACAGCTGTGCTCTGCTGTGGGGGTTAGGGGGCAGGGCTGGCCATTGTTCCCTAATTGCCTTTCTTTGAAGTGTAAAGCGCCTTCATTGAGAGCCGATGACATCTGACGCGGAGGGGCTACTGATGGACACGTGCGTCCCACCGCCTTCTCTGAGGAGCCCCCCTGACTTCAGCGCTCAGGCAGGTCTGACATCCAGCAGGTGCCCCGGGAGCCAACATTCAGGGTCACCATCAGAGACACATCAGTGTCACTCCTACAGGTGACACCCGCAGCCAAGGTGCTATACACCGACAGTACAACTGCTGTCCCTGTACGCAGAGGGAGGGCACACCTGGGCTCTCATAGAGCGCCTTTCGGTTCACACTTGACTAAGCCACTTTACCATGGCAGATGTGGGGTCTAAACTGGCACACGTGGCACTTCATATACAGTTATAGTGCTTTTCTATACCGGAGGCCCTGCCAAGACCCTTTCTATGCACAGATTCACGTTTCCATATTTTCAGCAAATCCAGGTGGGCCTTGTGCTTACAGTCCAGTGCCCACCCTGCTAGGCCAGGTGACTTCCAAAACAACTGAGGTGGTCCACCCCTACCAGTCTGCTCATCAGGGGCCGTGGGTGTGCGGGAGACTCGACCCGCACCCCCCACACTCTGGCCGTTTGTCCAGTCATCCAGCATTACAGGCTCAGACCCACCAGCCTCAAGGGGCAGCGTTTGTGTTTCTTTTAATGCCCGTCTGCCCTCAGACCCCCATCACAAGTCGGGTCCCATCAAGGTCACCTGTGTTTGTCATCTTATATTGTGCCTGCTTAAAGAATATTGTGACAAAAAAATTAAAGATGAGGCAGGTGGGCCAACAGACTTGCTGTCTGGGACACACATGTCACGCAAGGATTCTTAACACACGTTGTGTCACACAATGAATGACAGAGTGGCCATCGGTCAACCAAACAACCAGCTGCCAGCAGTGCAGCCGTCATGGCATTGGCAGGATTCAGTTGTCGAGGGTGCCCACCAGTCTGACCACCCCACTCTCTCCTTCATCCAGTCAGGCCATGACAAGGACAGGGCTGGACACAGAGGAGCATCTGGAGCTCCTGACGTCAAACAATGGCACAAAATGACGACAAGAATGGGGACAAAATGCCATCTGAAGGTCCAGGATCACAAGCAGGCGCCCCCTGGCGGCTTTGGCGTCCAGCCGCAGCGCTGCTCCTCCCCGCGTCAGTTCACTTGCCACTCCGTGCGCCCATCCATGTACTGAACTCGGGCATCACCCTTGCCAGGCCCTCATGAGCCTACGCCCCCTTTACTGGCATGCAATGCACCTCAAGCTACAAGAGTATTAGAGGCGCTGGAAATGACGAGCCCCTTATAACCGAAAAACTCGCACGTTCTGCTAAAGACCTGAGACTTGGATGGGCTCAATGGGAAGGGAAGCCCACCGGGACGAGCGACCCGTTGTGTGGCACTTTGCGGGCATTACAAGTAGGCACATTCAAAATTAAGTAAAGCACCGAGGCTCCGCTCCCTGGATGGCCATGTGACTATACCCCCAACACCCCACAGTCGTACCCACGAAGACAGACAGATAGACAGACAGACGAGCCACCAGCGAAAGCATCTGCAGCTTTTGGCTCCAGCGCGGTACGGACGCCCGCCCCCCGTACGGATGTCGCCCTTACCTCCCCCTCCAGCTGCACTGGTCCTCCGAGTAGGTGGCCCGCGCAGACTCCAGAAGTGACAACAGGACAATCCAGAGGCTGCAGCCCGCGCCCGACTTCATTTTACACCAAGAGGAGAAGCCAACGGCGAAGAAGCGGCGGTGGTGGCGGCGACGGCGGTGGCGTTGTGGGCCTTGCGTTCCCCCAGCTTCACGAGTGAGACGGACGCCCACCAAGCCGCGCTCACTGCGCGCTCACATCTCAGGACTGAGTGACCACCGGAGGGCCACTCGCTTTACCGCCGCCAGTAGCGCACCCCCGGCCAATCAGCACGCGAGGCCAGAAACTTTTGACCAATGGCTGTCGCGATGCGCTCCGCGGGGCGGGGAGGGGGCGTGGCGAGTCGACAATGGCAACTCTTTAAAGTTTTTTAAATGACTTCACAGTTGAATAAAAATCCGACAAGAATGCCGTGCGGGGGAGGAGAGGCGCTGCGCGGAGTGCGTGAAGAAGGAGCCGCAGAGCCGCAGAGCCGCAGCGCCATCGCCACAGCGCGCCTCCCGGCAGTGGGGAGGAGGAGGAGGAGGAGAAGGAGAAGAACCGAAAAGAAACGAGACGGCTCGGGCGAGAAGCTGGCAGCGCCCTGTTAAAAGCCAACGGCCGCCATCCCACCTTCCAAATGAGCGTATCGGACTGATCCCCCTTTAGCCCCTTCCCAGTTGGTAATGGCTTCAGTTCAAACACGGCCCCGAACTCGCCATTGTTGTTCTTCAAAATCCCACCGCGCAGAGGCGGGGGTCGCCGGGCATGGTGACGCGTCATCTTGTTGTTTGTCACTTCTGTGTGTTTTGGTGTCTTTCATGGCCATCACAAAGGGCTGCAGAATTTGCATGAAGGCGCCAACGCGACTTTCCCTCCAAGTTGTCGGCCGGCCATAAAGGAGGTCCACAAAGGCCAGTGAGGTGCCAGGGCAAATGCACGCTGTGCGTTGTATCATATAGTTGGGCACTTTCTGAGTGCTGGGAGTTGATATGTGCCTGCCGGCTCGCTGTATGCCCACGGCCCTGTGCCAAAGCTTTTATGACATTGATGGAGAACCAGCTGCCAGTGCAATCACAACTGTGCCCAGAGGTTTACAGACCCCTGGGTGACCAGACAAACCCCCAAATGTTTATTATGGAATGGCGGTCAGGTGGAGCTGTTGGCCATCACAGACTTGTGGGTGTCCTTTGGTGGTCCTAATGGCAACTGCAACCTCAGACTGCCCTGATCCACCCATTCATTTTCTGCCACTTATCTGCTTGGGGTCGAAGGGGGCAGCAGTCAAAGATGGCCAGAGGTCCCCCGTCCAACTCCTCCGGGGGGATACCCAGTACAATCTGTCCAGTGTGTCCCTGGTCTGCCTCGAGGTCTCCTTCTGGCTGGACGTGCTCAAAACACCTCCATTGACGGGCAGCCCAATCGGACCCCCGAGCCGCCTCAGTGGGCTTCTTTGTCCTTCCCAGCCTCTCCCTATGGCCGAGTCTTCTTGGTCACGTGACTGCAGGTGTGGACAGGAGTGGCATTCGGCCAGTCATGGGGGGCTCAGCCATCTCTCTGACTTAGCAGCCGCTACCCCAGTCTGCCCGTCGACCTCCCGCTCGTCCCCAAGCCACCCTTCTCTGGTCCATTCAAGCTGACAGTCACAGGCTGAGGTGGCTATGGTGGTGGCCCTCCACTCTGGTCCCATGACTGACTGTGCAGCACAAACAGCCAGTGGGCTCCTCGGCCTTCGAGACCCCTTTGCACATTTCATGCAGGTGTGCCAGCAGATCGAAGCTCAGCTTTATCAGTCAGATATGAATTGAAGTGCCAGTCCCTTCAAATGTGCAAAATGACGAGTTCAGGTAGACCACCATGGGACTTGGACAAAAGTGGGCCACCTGGACAAGAAGCCTTGGGACGTCTGGAACAAAGACGAAACTCACTCTGGCATTTCTCTTGACACCCATAGATGTGTTGTCTGGAGGGGGACCAACAAGACCCCTGAGCGGAAGTCCTGAGGTGGACCTCCGCTGCTTTGGGGGTCTGAGAGCGCCAGCGGCACGGGAGCACAAAGTGCAGGTTGACGGTGAGGCGAGTGCAGCGTGTCATCAGAAGATACTGAGGGACGTTTGCATTCATCTGCCATTCCAGCAAGGCTTTGATCTGAACCAGAAAGAAGTGGCGGTGCCAAGGAGCCATGACGGTCTGCTGGCCTCAATGTCACCGAGCCACTCTGGGGACATCTCAGGCATGAAGTTTAGGCTTTACTACCGGAAGAAATGAAAGACCTCATTGACACCACAGGCTGCAAGCTGGCACTGGTGCTGAGGGGATGTTCTGAGCAGGACCACCATGTCGCCTTCTTCACTGCCTGGTTGGTATGCCTAACGTTTCATTTGAATCCCACTAAGAACACGAAACGTCTCCTGCCGTGTGAAGACCACTGCATATGTCACGTCTCGTCGCCTCTTGACACCGACAAAAGACCCTCAGAAATAAAACTCCAAACTGAGGAGTGTCACGCATGTGTGACGGGGGACATCCTCCTGGCACGACTGAGCTGAGACAAATGAGAGGGGGTGCTGTCACTAACGGTGTCACCTCTTCAACCTGATGCCAGCGCTGGCCCTGGTCCTCCTGATCAGGAAGTCGAGTTGGGGTCTCATCAGAGGACACGTGCCAGCATCAGTGCCATTGCCAACCCACTGTGTAGCCCACTTTGACATGCTGTCCTAGGTACTCGACTTCTCTCCGATCGACTATCCAGCTCGAGCCGCGCTGTGCCCCCTGAGGTCTAATTTCGGTAGACTGGAGGGCACCGCTGTCAGGTGGCTCTGAGCCTGCATGGTCAGGGGGCGCTCTGAGTGGCATGGATATGACCTCATTGGGGCTGCTCATTGTGCCCACATGCCATCTGTTTGAATGCATTGAAGTTTCAGCCTGTAGCAGGTATGTGGGCATGTGGGCACATGGGCACCTGAAGTGATATCTGTCAGCTGCAGGTTTTGTTTAAATTCCAGTCTGTCCCAAGACTGAGCAGTCAGTTTGTGTTCTATATAGCGCCTTTCTTGAAGTTGAACAAACAGGCAAAGAGCAGCGCAGTGGGCTGCCACACAAATTCAGACGATGGCGGCAGGGCATTTGAACCCGTGGCCGCTCTGCACAATGGCCCCCTTCAGAGCCGACGCCTCGCGCCTCTCCATGTTTACCTGCTGGACAGTAATGAGCAGCAAAGGCCAAGCTGTGCAAATACAAGCGTCAACAACCCCCATGTGTGAAAAGGAAAGACCCCCGGTGGTCTGTGTGCCACCACCAGTGAGGGAGCTCGGGTTTCCTTAATGTTCAGGGAGTTCTAAGATGGAGCCACCTGCACTGGCAAAGGGTGACAAGTTAAGCTCAGGGACATTCAGTAGGTGATCAGCCCACAGGGCATGACAGTCCCCCACTTTGGCAGAGCACAGGGGCCGAGCTTTGGGGACACCTTGGCGTATTCCTGTCACCTTGGTGGCATTTCTGTCAGGTCCTGAAATGAAAGCCGAGGATCCATTGAGGGGAAAAAAAGCAGGCTGAAGTTCTAAAGATATGAGGAGAACGCCGGCCTGCGGTGCCACAGTGGCCCTTCAGGGTGACGCCACAGAGGTGCCAGTCTTGGGTCCCACAGGAAGGATCCAGAAAAGCCGGCAATTCATTTTGATCTGTTAAGGGTTTAAAGAATAGCTGTGATGGTGACAGGTTTGTGAACCCCAGTGGGCTCCTCATTTTAAGGGGTCCAGACCAAAGTGCTAAGGGGGGCACCTGAAATACTAGGTGGCAGTTCACAGTATATACCTGACAGCATGGCTTGGGGGACTTATCTGGCTAAATGACCACCCGGTGCCAGGCCTGAGAGAACTGAACCTGCTTCCAAGTGCAGGCAGTGTGGCATAGCGGGTAAGGTGTTGGAATTCTGACCGTGAGGTGGGGGGTTCAAAATCCACTGCTGACTCTGCATGACCCTGCTTGTGCTCACATAGGAGAAATGTGCCAGTGCTGCCCAGATTAACAGCTGGCACAAGCAAGCAGTGTGCCCGACTCCTTATGGCACCAGAATGTGAAGCAGGAGCATGCCAGTTGTGTGCCCATGTCTGGTTTATGTGGCCCCCCTGAGGGAGTCACACCACTCGTGCAGCACACCCCACAGCTGCAGAAAGGCGCCATATCAAGCACAGCCGTGTATTCGTGCGGGGGGTGTGGGGGTGTGGGGGGTTCCTGTGTAGTTTCCAGTGCAGCGAGGCGGGCGCTGTCGGCCATTCATATTCATCTGCGTGTGGGAAGTTGGGGGTGGGGCGCGAAATGGAAATTCAGGGGGTCGGCGGCGAGAGGAACCCGCCAAAATTTTCCTTTTTGGCGCACAGCTGATTTATCGGCGACCCCCGAGTGACACAATGGCCAGTTTCGATGATTTCGAACATCAATGGGCCCGCTTAGCCTCACAAAAGGGGTCGTTAAGGGCGATCGATGGGCTCGGGGGTCAAGCCTGGACTTGCGCTACGTGGGAAGGAATGAGCGAACGGCCGCCATCGGGGTGGGACGTGCATGGGGCCGCCCAGAAACTCGCACCTCTGCCACCGGGCAGGTGGGGGAGGCGGCCACAAATCTACAGCCCACCTGCATGAATGAGGGGTTATGGTGGTCGTGTGGAGGAAAAGGAAGGACAAGTGAGCAGGCGCTATTAACGGACAGACGCGCAGACAAATCGAACCAGACGGTGGCGCAGTGCGGGCGGAACTCTGAGTCGGGCGGGCAGTTTATCGTTAAAACAAAAGTCAAGTCAGGCGATTAATTAATAGAGCGCAATGAAAATCAGAATGAGGAAGAAGAAGAGGAAAAAGAAGAAGAAGACATTTGATTTGTAAGAGCCGCGCCGATTGCCACAAGTGTCACCGCCTTCCCGTTCACGGTGACGATTCTGTGGAATGTCGCGGATGTTGGAATGACAGCTGAATGGTGGGTGGCAGATTGAAGGCGAAGTGCCAGGCGGGCCTGCCTGGAGTTTTCCGGTAGTTGCCAACGCCGTTATCTTAACGTCCCGTGTGTAGACAACGCCAGCCATGAACGGTGACATCGGTGACAGGACGGTTTTCACTTTTCTTCTTTAATCGTCGGTACTTTTGTGTGAATTGTTACTCAGAATGTTACAAAAACTTTTAAAACGTGAAATTTGGGGTCTTCTTGAGCGCAATCTCTCGTGCAGTCCCGTCAATTGGCCTCCTCGCTTTACGGGGGCTTCTCCTCTGAAGTCAATCCACGCTCCCCCCATCCTTCCCTGACTTAATATTTGCAGACATCGCCCGCCAAAACGGCAGACAATGAGTTGCGTCGCACGCCCCTCACCCCCGACCCCCAAAACTCGACATCCACCCCCGTCTCGTGGTCGCCGGGTCCTCAGTGCGCGCGCCCGCGGACTCAAATGTGGCTCAGGGGTCGGTGGTGGGCGCAGGGTTGCCCCGGTGTGCACTAACTGTCTGTATGTCTATTATGCTCACCATAGGCAGGCAATGTGTGCCCACCCCAGAAGCCCCCACAGGCGCGCACCACAATGCCGATTTTTAGGGTCCCTTTGCCGTCGCCAGATTCCAGGGGTCTGCAAGTGACCAGGCGGCGGGGGACCTAAAACATCAATGCGCGGACACCCCCTCCCCACCACTCAACCCAATATGCTCCCAACCGACCGCGCGCTCATCTCCAAGTCGTTCCCTTTTGTGGCGGAGGTGACGAGGCGGCCGCGCGCCTCTTTCAGAATTATGACGGGGCCTCAAAACCTCGGGCAGGACAAAGGCACACGTGGTCAGCGGCAGCTGCGCTTTTGTCCCCTGAGCCGCAGGACCTGTCAAGGGGACTTGCGAGTGTGACCTGGTGACGGTCCCACAAAAGCGGGGGTGCCCCGTTAGGGCAGGCGCGTTTGTGGGAGGCTCAGATGAGGAGTCGCTAGGCAGGGCTTGGTTGGGCACCATTGTACTTGTCATGGTACAGTGGGCACCATGACCCCCACACAGTGTCATCCTTATATTGGGGTGTGGTGTGTGTGAAGGATGCAGGTGGGCCTCAACTCAATGTCAATGGCCCCCCGATCCCAATCATGCATCCATTGCTTGCTGTCTTGAGATGGAAAGTTACAAGGTGGGCATCACTGCTGCACCCAGGAAGGGGCAATGCCATACAGACTCTGTGGCACAGTGATTAAGGCTTTGGGGTCAAATCCCACAACTGGCACAGTTTGAACCTCAGCAAGTCTTTTCACCAGTCTGGGCTCCAGTCAGAAAAAAAATGTCCCCAGTTGTGTTTCGAATGTCATAAGTCCCCCTGTGCCAAGGTGCCAGTAGTGATTTTTATAATACAGCGCCCCACACACACTGCAACCTTCTCAGAGTTGGTAGCCTTTTCATTTTAGGCACACGTGGAGCCAAACGGCTGAGACCCCCGAGGCCGAGCGCCACCACTCTAGTGGGCCCCAGCCCCCAGCCTGCCCCCCTCATGCGTTCAGCTGTGACCTCCGACCCCTCCTCTGTAATTAGATTAGGATGATGAAGGCGATGATTAATGGAGGTGCGGCATGGCTGGGGGTCGCAAGGGAGGGAAGGAATGCTGGCCGGATTGCTGAAGGCACTGGCTGGAGTGGGCACTGCTCCACAGAATGAGGCAGGATGGCTCAAAGTGCCCACTGTGGTGGGCTGCAGACTGAGATAAGATGGAGATGGACCCCCAAAGTGGGCACTGCTCGTCACAACACAGTGGCCCAACCCACACAGAGGAGCAGGTCGCCATTGCAGATGCCCCCCCTGTAGTCTGGGTCACCACTGTCCTTGTCCTTCATACAAGCTGTGTGGTGGACAGAAGGCGAACTCCGCAGACCACCACCAGGACAAGGCACTATATAAAGACAAAGTGAGACTGATGGAGTGGGGGGGCCTCACATTGACACCCCCACATCTTCACCAGCAAGACCAGGCTCAAACTTGGAGGGGGGCGCAGACCCCCCACCACAATTCTTTTTTACCAGGGGTCCTTACCCCATTTCTCACAGCCCCCCAATACCCTCCCTCTCATAAAGAAATTCCTATGCCCCCTCACTGTGGACCCTCAGGGGCATAAGTGACGTGGGCGGCTGGCAGCTGCAGTCCCCAAACTGGACTTACCGGCCTGGAGGGATGAGGCCCGGTCAAACCGGAGGGACCTGTTCATTGGGGGGCCGGACACCCTGTTGGAATGCAAGTCTGGAGAGATTAAGGGCTGGTCATTGTCACTCACCTGCTGGCAGCAGGGGTCCTAGCGCCTTCAATTAATAACCAACTCATTGGGGGCTTTAATGGCTGCCTTCATTATAATGAAATATTAGTGCCAAGTCAGCTGGTCATGGAGTGTGGCATCTGGTGCCAGGGTGCCAGGTTGTATAAAAATACCAAGCAGTAAGAAGCACAGAGGATGGGAAAGGAGAGGAGACAGAGAGAAAGGCGCTATATAGCAGCTGCAGGGAGACAAGTGACTCATGGGACTCATGAGGGTGCCAGGCAGGGAGACAATGGGTGGCATTAAAAGTGGTCAAAAAGGGTAACACAAGGAAAAGAAACCCGATGACAATTCAAAATCACCTGTCAATGGTCAGTGACATGCCAGTGCCAGGGCTACAAAGCATAAAGGCAAATGCGTCACTGGGACAGATGGCATTTACTAGGGCATATCAGTACAAACCCTCAAGGGGCTCAATTGTGTCCTGAGACCCCCACCCTGTACTTCACCCTGTGCCTCCTTACACACCAGCCCACCCTCACTATTAGCCTCCATTCTATATCCCACTCACCATGTGCCCCCCTACTTCATAGCCCACCTCTAGTATATGCCCCTTATTCTATGTCCCTTCACTCTATGCCCCTCACCTCACCCTGTGCCCCATTCCCTCATAGTCCACCCTTACTATGTGCCCCCAATTTTGCACCCCTCCCCTTCTCTGATTCTTTTTTGTGTTTTTTTGTTGTTGTAGTTGCCCCAGATGCCCTTGATTGCTGATGACCCCCAAAGGTGCCATGCTGTGCTCAGGCTGAGGTGGGGGGGGGAGGTGTTAGGCTGGCAGATTTCTGCTTGTAAACAGAGTCGTCTGACCAGTCGGGCGGCCTGTCAGGAAGTGCCCTGGGGGCCAGTGGTGGGACGGGTGGGCCGCCCATGTCACGGTCCCACTGGTGTCAGGAGCCACATCACAGGGATACTGGGCAGTTGGCATGCCCACCTCATCAGTCCAAAGTACTGAGAGTGATGGTGCCCTCTAACAGACTGGCATCCCTGCCACTTATGACCTCATAGTGGAAAGTCACAAGAAAGGAGGAGAGAAGCAGCAGAGCTGACAGGAGAAGGCGCTTCACGGGTGAAAGGTGCCATATAGCGCCTTACAAGTAACGAGTGCATTCAAGACTGCAGGGCATCAAACAGCTGGCATCATCTGCCATTTGATCCTGCAGTGGTCCTCATGGGTGTCAAGCCAAGAGTGATGCTGCACAGACAACTGTGGATAACTGTGCCACCCGAGCCTGGCTGAGCCCATGTGTGCCAGCACAGTCATTTACATAATGATGGGCCCCCCATGAAGGCCTGGGTCACACCAGGTGATAGTGCAGGTGTCACCCTTCACATCTTGTGCTCGTCTCATTTTCTGCCAGCAGCAGCTTGTGAAGTTTGTCCTCTTCAATGAAGACTTGGACAGTAGGGCATCAGTGGTGGCCTCTTTCAGCTCTGAGGGCCCCCATGTCACCCATAGGGATTCTCAGCGCTGCCCCCTGATACACAGCGGTGGGATTTAAGCTTCTCTCCTTGGTGCTGGGCAGAGCTTGAAGCAGTGTGTCTGATGCCAGTCTCTTAGGGTGAACAAGTGAGCTGGCACACACGGGTCAAGGTAGATGGACAGACGGACAGCCTGGCAGGTCATATCACCATATGGTAGGACAATGGGCACATGCTACCCAGCACCCAACTGTGCTGCCACACAGTGCCATTCGCATAGGAGTGGGCCAAGAAATGTCTCAGTGCATCAAAGTGGCGCTCTGAAAAATGCCAACATCTGCAGCAAAGTGCTGAAAAAAAAAAGGATGAGCAGCTGATCTGCTAGCAGTAATGCCAGTCCAGTTATATAGCACCTTTCATAACTGGGTGGCCATTCTGCTCATCTGTCATATAGTGCCTTTCATGCCTTTGTATTTATCTACTCTGCAGCATCTTCCATACCCCTCGTATGGTGCCTGTCACAGATATCTCAGAGATGTCCCTCGGTTATATGGCGCCTGTCACAGCTATCTCAGAGATGTCCCTCGGTTATATGGCACCTGTCACAGATATCTCAGAGATGTCCCTCGGTTATATAGCGCCTGTCACAGCTATCTCAGAGATGTCCCTCGGTTATATAGCGCCTGTCACAGATATCTCAGAGATGTCCCTCAGTTATATGGCGCCTGTCACAGATATCTCAGAGATGTCCCTCGGTTATATAGCGCCTGTCACAGCTATCTCAGAGATGTCCCTCGGTTATATGGCTGTCACAGCTATCTCAGAGATGTCCCTCGGTTATATGGCGCCTGTCACAGATATCTCAGAGATGTCCCTCGGTTATATAGCGCCTGTCACAGCTATCTCAGAGATGTCCCTCGGTTATATAGCGCCTGTCACAGATATCTCAGAGATGTCCCTCAGTTATATGGCGCCTGTCTCAGATATCTCAGAGATGTCCCTCGGTTATATAGCGCCTTACTCAGATATCTCAGAGATGTCCCTCGGTTATATAGCGCCTGTCACAGATATCTCAGAGATGTCCCTCAGTTGTATAGCGCCTGTCACAGATATCTCAGAGATGTCCCTCGGTTATATGGCTGTCACAGATATCTCAGAGATGTCCCTCACAGATATCTCAGAGATGTCCTCGGTTATATAGCGCCTGTCACAGATATCTCAGAGATGTCCCTCGGTTATATAGCGCCTGTCACAGATATCTCAGAGATGTCCCTCGGTTATATAGCGCCTGTCACAGCTATCTCAGAGATGTCCCTCGGTTATATAGCACCTTACTCAGATATCTCAGAGATGTCCCTCGGTTATATAGCGCCTGTCACAGATATCTCAGAGATGTCCCTTAGTTATATCGCGCCTGTCACAGATATCTCAGAGATGTCCCTCGGTTATATAGCACCTGTCTCAGATATCTCAGAGATGTCCCTCGGTTATATAGCGCCTGTCACAGATATCTCAGAGATGTCCCTCGGTTATATGGCCTGTCACAGATATCTCAGAGATGTCCCTCAGTTATATGGCGCCTGTCACAGCTATCTCAGAGATGTCCCTCGGTTATATTTCGCCTGTCACAGCTATCTCAGAGATGTCCCTCGGTTATATAGCGTCTGTCACAGATATCTCAGAGATGTCCCTCAGTTATATGGCGCCTGTCTCAGATATCTCAGAGATGTCCCTCGGTTATATGGCGCCTGTCACAGATATCTCAGAGATGTCCCTCAGTTATATGGCGCCTGTCACAGCTATCTCAGAGATGTCCCTCGGTTATATAGCGCCTGTCTCAGATATCTCAGAGATGTCCCTCGGTTATATAGCGCCTGTCACAGATATCTCAGAGATGTCCCTCAGTTATATCGCGCCTGTCACAGATATCTCAGAGATGTCCCTCGGTTATATAGCACCTGTCACAGCTATCTCAGAGATGTCCCTCGGTTATATGGCACCTTACTCAGATATCTCAGAGATGTCCCTCGGTTATATAGCGCCTTACTCAGATATCTCAGAGATGTCCCTCGGTTATATAGCCTGTCACAGATATCTCAGAGATGTCCCTCGGTTATATGGCGCCTGTCACAGATATCTCAGAGATGTCCCTCGGTTATATAGCCTGTCACAGATATCTCAGAGATGTCCCTCAGTTATATGGCGCCTGTCACAGATATCTCAGAGATGTCCCTCGGTTATATGGCGCCTGTCACAGATATCTCAGAGATGTCCCTCGGTTATATAGCGCCTGTCACAGATATCTCAGAGATGTCCCTCGTTATAGCGCCTGTCAAAGATATCTCAGAGATGTCCCTCGGTTATATAGCGCCTTACTCAGATATCTCAGAGATGTCCCTCAGTTATATGGCGCCTGTCACAGATATCTCAGAGATGTCCCTCGGTTATATGGCGCCTGTCACAGATATCTCAGAGATGTCCCTCGGTTATATGGCGCCTGTCACAGATATCTCAGAGATGTCCCTCAGTTATATGGCGCCTGTCACAGCTATCTCAGAGATGTCCCTCGGTTATATAGCACCTTACTCAGATATCTCAGAGATGTCCCTCGGTTATATAGCGCTGTCACAGATATCTCAGAGATGTCCCTCGGTTATATGGCCTGTCACAGATATCTCAGAGATGTCCCTCGGTTATATGGCCTGTCACAGATATCTCAGAGATGTCCCTCGGTTATATAGCGCCTGTCACAGATATCTCAGAGATGTCCCTCGGTTATATGGCGCTGTCACAGATATCTCAGAGATGTCCCTCGGTTATATAGCGCCTGTCACAGATATCTCAGAGATGTCCCTTATATGGCGCCTGTTATATATAGTGCCTGTCACAGATATCTCAGAGATGTCCCTCGGTTATATAGCGCCTGTCTCAGATATCTCAGAGATGTCCCTCGGTTATATAGCGCCTGTCACAGATATCTCAGAGATGTCCCTCAGTTATATGGCGCCTGTCACAGATATCTCAGAGATGTCCCTCGGTTATATAGCGCTGTCACAGATATCTCAGAGATGTCCCTCGGTTATATAGCGCCTGTCACAGATATCTCAGAGATGTCCCTCGGTTATATAGCGCCTGTCACAGATATCTCAGAGATGTCCCTCGGTTATATAGCGCCTGTCACAGATATCTCAGAGATGTCCCTCGGTTATATAGCGCCTGTCACAGATATCTCAGAGATGTCCCTCGGTTATATAGCGCCTGTCACAGATATCTCAGAGATGTCCCTCAGTTATATAGCGCCTGTCACAGATATCTCAGAGATGTCCCTCGGTTATATAGCGCCTGTCACAGCTATCTCAGAGATGTCCCTCGGTTATATAGCGCCTGTCACAGATATCTCAGAGATGTCCCTCGGTTATATGGCCTGTCACAGATATCTCAGAGATGTCCCTCGGTTATATAGCGCCTGTCACAGATATCTCAGAGATGTCCCTCGGTTATATAGCGCCTGTCACAGATATCTCAGAGATGTCCCTCGGTTATATGGCGCCTGTCACAGATATCTCAGAGATGTCCCTCGGTTATATAGCGCCTGTCACAGATATCTCAGAGATGTCCCTCGGTTATATGGCGCCTGTCACAGATATCTCAGAGATGTCCCTCGGTTATATAGCGCCTGTCACAGATATCTCAGAGATGTCCCTCAGTTATATAGCGCCTGTCACAGATATCTCAGAGATGTCCCTCAGTTATATGGCGCCTGTCACAGATATCTCAGAGATGTCCCTCGGTTATATAGCGCCTGTCACAGATATCTCAGAGATGTCCCTCGGTTATATAGCGCCTGTCACAGATATCTCAGAGATGTCCCTCGGTTATATAGCCCTGTCACAGCTATCTCAGAGATGTCCCTCGGTTATATGGCCCTGTCACAGTTATCTCAGAGATGTCCCTCAGTTATATGGCGCCTGTCACAGATATCTCAGAGATGTCCCTCGGTTATATAGCCTGTCACAGATATCTCAGAGATGTCCCTCGGTTATATAGCGCCTTACTCAGATATCTCAGAGATGTCCCTCGGTTATATGGCGCCTGTCACAGATATCTCAGAGATGTCCCTCGGTTATATAGCGCCTGTCACAGCTATCTCAGAGATGTCCCTCGGTTATATAGCGCCTTACTCAGATATCTCAGAGATGTCCCTCGGTTATATAGCGCCTGTCACGGATATCTCAGAGATGTCCCTCGGTTATATTGCGCCTGTCACAGATATCTCAGAGATGTCCCTCGGTTATATAGTGCCTGTCACAGCTGTCTCAGAGATGTCCCTCGGTTATATAGCACCTTACTCAGATATCTCAGAGATGTCCCTCGGTTATATAGCCTGTCACAGATATCTCAGAGATGTCCCTCGGTTATATAGCGCCTGTCTCAGATATCTCAGAGATGTCCCTCGGTTATATAGCGCCTGTCTCAGATATCTCAGAGATGTCCCTCAGTTATATAGCGCCTGTCTCAGATATCTCAGAGATGTCCCTCGGTTATATGGCGCCTGTCACAGATATCTCAGAGATGTCCCTCGGTTATATAGCGCCTGTCACATCTTCCTGTCCTCTTTGCAGTCTCCCTCTTCCTGTTTGCTTCACCTCCAGCCAGTCCCCCTCCCAGTCTCTGTGTGCGCCCTTTCTGCCCCTCGTCCCTTGACCTGAGACCCTCTTCTTCTTCTTTCGAACTTCTTCATCCTCTGTTTATGTCTGTCTGATCAGATCAGTTTTTAAAGGTGGCATTTACTACCTAGCGAGTGCCACAAGGGGGTGCCCATCTCTCCTCTGTGCCTTTGCCCGCTCCTCGTCTTCAACTTGAGGTCACTTCATGCATCCCATTCTACCACCAGAGCCATCAGAGGTTTGCTCTTTCGGTCCCTCCTGTGTTCAGTGAGTGGTCCTGAGCCAGTGGCACTACAGCTGATGCTCTGCAGCCCACCCATACAGCCAACTTTGCCAGTCACTTATGCCTATTGGGAGATGAGACACAGACTTGGGGACGGTGACAGTAAAGACATACAGCTCAGCCAGACTTGATACTCCATGACAACATGACCCCCCCTCCCTTTAGTGACTGGGCACAGATTCAGACACTGCAACCCACCTCAACCCACCTTGTCACTTCTCATTCGCCCCCTGCTCTAGCTGCTTGTTGTGCCTGCCGTTTGTCACTGCTCATCTGCCACCATGTCAGTGCCACTGTCACACTAAATGAATGGCCAGGCGTGAGGCCAGTGCTGCTGTGAAGGGGTTACCACATCCTGTAACGAAGTTGCCATTGAGGCACCCACACCAACAGTGAGTGCTGCCCCCTGCTGGCCTGTCCAGAAACAGCAGCCCCTTGAACCCCTGTCCGACTGGACCGCCTCCCCCCCTTTGACACTGCACGAGTGTCCTGGCTCTCCGTGCAGCCTCCTGCTGTGATTCACAAATGGAGGGTGGGACCACTGTAGCCCCCCAGAGGAATGCACACATGTAGCGGAACAGAATGCCCCACCCGGAGCAACGCAGGCAGGAAACTGCAATCAGCGCCCCGAGGTGAGCCGCCGACCCGGCCAAAGGCCTCGGCACACTCGCTCGCCACTTCCTGTCATCGCGTGGGAGGACACGAGGAGCGGCCAGCCGGGAGGAAGTCAAGCCGTCACCCTGAGGCTCTGATGGCCTCCTGTCTCATTAGTGGTGGCTGCCGACAGGCCTTTAGTGGCAGCATGCCACCATGTGGCAAGGAGCCAAACTGCGGAGCCTGGCCTGTCTGTGTGGGCAAGTGTCATAGAAAGGCACTATATAGAGTTAGGACTGGCCCCTCATCTGTGGAGGTCCAAGTACAATACAATGCAATGCAATTCATTTGTGTAGCCCAAAATGCCACAAGAAGTGCCACAGTGGGCGTTAACAGGCCCTGGCAGCCCCCCCCGCCTCGACTCTCTAAGAAGACGAGAAAAGACCCTAGTGGGGGTGGGATGGAAGAAACCTCCGGAAAAGCAGTTCAAAGAGAGACCCCTTACTGGATAGGGTGGGCATACAGTGGGTGTCAAAAAGAGAGGGGGGGGTCAATATAATAAAAGTCATCCTCAGTACGGAGCACTAGGGTGTTGTACCGTGTTAGCCATTATGAATGTAGAGGAAAGGCAAGCAAAATGACACCTTTAATGGCTAACTAAAAAGATTACTAAAGTTCTGAGTTATATAGCGCCTTTCACTCTATCTATCTATCTATCTATCTATCTATCTATCTATCTATCTATCTATCTATCTATCTATCTATCTATCTATATAGCGCCTTTCACTCTATCTATCTATCTATCTATCTATCTATCTATCTATCTATCTATCTATCTATATAGCGCCTTTCACTCTATCTATCTATCTATCTATCTATCTATATAGCGCCTTTCACTCTATCTATCTATCTATATAGCGCCTTTCACTCTATCTATCTATCTATCTATCTATCTATATAGCGCCTTTCACTCTATCTATCTATATAGCGCCTTTCACTCTATCTGTCTATCTATCTATATAGTGCCTTTCATCTATCTATCTATCTCAATCAATCAATCAACATTTATTTATATAGCACATATTCATACAAACAAATGTAGCTCAAAGTGCTTTACAAAATGAATAGAGAAATAGAAGACACAATAAACATAAGTCAACATTAATTAACATAGAATAAGAGTAAGGTCCGATGGCCAGGGTGGACAGAAAAAACAAAAAAAACTCCAAAGGCTGGAGAAAAAAATAAAATCTGTAGGGGTTCCAGACCACGAGACCGCCCAGTCCCCTCTGGGCTATCTACCTAACATAAATGAAACAGTCGTCTTTGTATTTTAGGGTTTTCATGGAAGGACCTGATGATGATGGTCACGTAGACTTCTGGCTTTCAGTCCATCAATGTTGGTGCATCATGAAGCTTTGAGTAGGTGGTGGTGGCGCAGGCCACTGGACAAAGAAACAGAAGAGAGAGTTGGGGTCAGTATGGATTTTGGAGCCACTGTGAATATTTATTATGATGAACTGAACATACAGAGTATCAGGATTAAGTTAAAGTGAAGTTATAAAAAGGCCATGTTAAAGTAATGTGTTTATCTATCTATCTATCGCCTTTCACTCGATCTATCTATCTATCTATCTATCTATCTATCTATCTATCTATCTATCTATCTATCTATCTATTATATAGTGCCTTTCACTCTATCTATCTATTATATAGCGCCTTTCACTCTATCATCTATCTATCTATCTATCTATCTATCTATCTATATAGCGCCTTTCACTCTATCTATCTATCTGTATAGCGCCTTTCACTCTATCTATCTATCTATCCATCTATCTATTATATAGCGCCTTTCACTCTATCTATCTATCTATCTATAATCCGCGCTGTGCCAGCCAACTTCCCTGCGTTGCTCTGGTAACCTGACGCCAGGCCGAGGCCCGCGAGCCTGAGCCTGAGAGAGCGCGGGTGGTTGGCACAGCTGTGACCTGGGCTAGCGAGGCGGGGGCCCGGGCAAACACAGCTGGCCTCCTCGCCCACACGCCGCTCGGCTACTGTTCCCGTGTTTCTCCAGAGGATGAAGGCTAATCCCCCCGAGCTAATCGCCGCAGCCCGAGTGTGCGACAGCTGGTCGCGACTGTGCCAGTGCGGTGGACCAGCCGGATGGGCAGGACAGCAGGACGGCGGCCCCCCTCAGCCGTGCACGCGCTCACGCGCGCCGCTTTTCTGCCTGTCTTGAGCTTTGCTGCCATCTGCTGTCGAGAACTGGAAATTAGATCCGCCCTTGAGCGGCACCTGCTGACATTTTGCGGCCACTAAGGACGTTATTATTATTAGTAGCCATGTGCGCCCAACGTGTTAAAGTTGTCTGTGAAGGGCTCCCTGTTTAAACGCGGCTGCCAGTCGTGAAGTGGGCTCTTCGTCGCACAGCATTATGATTTTTTATAAGGGAAACAAAATTACAAAAGCAAATCTTTGGACATTGACTCGATAGGAACGGCCTCCTCTGCATCACTGTCCGAATAGTAATCATGTGGTGGTGTGGCAGCATTTCTGCTTCTGTCCGTTCACAGTCCGTCTCGTTTCCTCTCACGGTGTCTTCTCCACCTTCCTCCAATCTCGCAGGTTGCTTTGTGGCAATCCAAAGAGTAAGGCAATCTACACGGAGCAAAAGGGGGACACATAGGTATCGAGGGTCTTTAAAGCATAAATAAGGATGACCGAAGCCACGGTACAACTGAGAGACGCGCGGCACTCGCCGGCTACAACGTAACAATAAGAATTTCCAGAACGTGCCGTTACGTCGTCATTCATGTCACCCACTGTCTTTCTTTCAGTCATATGTTACGTAGGCACGTACCTCTTACCTTCGGCAACCTCACTCTCTAACCAGCGTAACCCTAACCCTAACCCCTTTCGTTATTCCGGCACGTTGTTGACATCCGTGAGTAACAACGACGTACTAAACTGGAAGGTGGTCTACGCATGCGTGGAACTGGCGGCCAAACACAGATGACGATCTTAATGACGATCTCTTCAGGTCATTTAAAGCTCAACAGTTAGTTTAGTTTGAATGTCGGTGCTTTGAGGTGTGACTGGCGTACCGCAGTCTTCAGTAGTGTGAGCCTGGAGGAGATTCTTAACGCAACGCCTGTGTTTCAGCTGTCTCTCTACTGCCATCTAGTGCTTCTTCTTCTAATTCATTCGCGGACAAACACAGATGAAGAGCCAAATGAAGATTATATATAGTGCCTTTCACAGATGATATGGCGCCTTTTCTAGCTATCAGCCTATTACACGTCTGTCGTCCATGTCCATCTGTCTGCCTGCTATTTAGCGCCTTTCCCCTTCAAGTCCATGTTCTCACCTCAACAGTGTGTTTGAACCTTGTGAAGCCCCCACAGCGTCACCCAGAGCCCACCTCTGTCAGCTTGCTCTCTGCACCGTCGTCAGGCTTGAGTGGTCGTTGTTCCTGAATTCCTCCAGCAGAGGGAGCCCTGCCGCCATTTTCTGCTGAAGTCCCCGTGTGGCGCCTTTCAAGTCCCTGAGCAATGAGTGCCCAGAGGTGACACATGTCAGCTGCTTTGCCACCCTGGTGAGGATGTGTCCCTGGGTACCCTGTGGCCAAGAGACCTGAGATCACCCGGCGCAGGATTCGAGTGGCTCTGTGGATCCTTTGTGTTTTGGGGGTCCTCGTCACGGTTCTAAATGAGACCCCTAAGTCCACTCTAAAAGCTGCTTTGTTTCTATTGCAGTCTGGACAGTAGCAGGCTCTCCCCGGGACCACCCTGTGCTGCCCACGATGCCAGTTATGCAGATGGCTACTGCCACACATGTAAGGTGAAGACCATCCAGCCATCCTCATGCAGCCCTGGCACAAATGAAGGAGCCCACGTCTGAGAAGATTTTTTCTTTTTAATTTTGTTGAACATTCCAAGATGAGCCCCCCAACGGTCTTCTCCGCCCAGAATCATCAGGGTCCCTAACTCAGCCATCGTTATCTGCGGCGAGTCGGCCCGTCCCCTTGCCGTGATGAGCCGCATTTCGGTACCGGAAGACCTTGACGCTGTTGTCCCCCGTGTCCCCCACGTACAGCTGGCCACGGCTGCAGCATGCCAGCCCAGCCGGCGTGCAAAGCCCCTCGGTGACCAGGGGCACCGGCGAGCCGTTTGGAGGGAACAGGACGACGCACCGCTTCTGCTCGTCCGCCACCAGGACGTTCCCCTCGACGTCACTGCACACCCCGGCTGGGCTCCCGAACCGATGGCCGTATGTGGCACTAAACGAGCAGAGCAGCTTGTGCCCGGCGCCGTAGAGCTTCACGTCTCCACACTCCTCGCTGACCACCGTCCCCCCGCCGGGCCCCGGGCACACATAGCGGGGTCCACGCAGGCCCTTAATGCTCCGGACGTTCAGCAGCCTGAAACAGTGGTCGACATCGAAGACGTGGACCTTGCCCGGCTCGTAGTCCGCCACCAGTAGCCTGCCCACGGTGTCCACGGCCACGCCCCTCGGTGACCGGAACTCGCCCAGGCTCAGCCACTCCCCTCGGCCGAACCTGGAGTGCGGATTAAAGATCTTCACGTCGCCCCCGGCCAGATCGGTCACCGCCACCATCCCGGCTCTCGTCAGGGTGACGTCCTCCGGCAGGAAGCGCTGGCGCCCCCCGTCTGTCACGCAAGGTAGTGCCTGCAGAGGGCGCCCCGCCCGGGTCAGGACGGCCACCTTGGGGACCTCGCTGCTGGCCAAGTAGAGCGTCCCGTCGGCGGACACGTGGAGCCCCAGAGGGGCCGAGACGCCCCCGTCCAGTCGGGCCACCGCGTGGTTCTGGCAGAAGCGCAGCTGGTTCTCCAGGTCGTCCAGTTCGTGACACAGCTTGGAGGTGCTCTCACGCAGCTGGTGGACGCTGCTCTTGGTCACCATGCCCATGCCACGCTGGAAGCTCAGCAAGGGGGCGACGCGTTGAAGGGTCCCCTCGGACTTCGATTGCAGCTTTCGGACGGTCCTCAGGAGGAGCTCCTTCTGCTGGGTCACCTCCAGGGTGTAGTCCATCTTGGGCAGCCCTGCGGGCACACAGAGGCACAAGGGGTGAGCCACTCGTCTGGACTCATGAGGTGCGGGCACCGTCACCGTGGCAAAGTAGAGACATCATTTAACACACACACACACCTCCTCTGAGGGAGTCTAGGAGGAATAGGAGATACAGGGAGCTGCCCACACACAGCGACTGGCACACATCTCACACACCCGGGCCGCTATGCCACCCCCAGCGACACTCCTGTGCCACTCACTCTGGTGCACCCTCACTACCCCTCACGGTCTGAGCTGTTAGCGCTGATGTTCTTACTTACTCACTCCTCATCCGTCACCCTTTTTCCTTCTCCCACTCACGACCCTTTTCTCTTTCTGCCACTTGTCACCCCTTTGCCTTGTGTCACTCCCTCCGCGTCTCACTTGTCACTGCGTCTCACTTGTCACTGTGTCCCTCATTTCTTTCTTTCTTTCTTTCTTTCTTTCTTTCTTTCCATCCTCACGCACACACTGACTCCCCGCTGCACTTACCTGGCTGGCCGTCGGTCGCTGTATGTGGCCAGGCTGGCATTGGCCGCTGAGTTTCCAGGCGGATTTCTGTTTCCTCGGAGCCATGAGACATTCAGTTGTGACCTTTGACCTGTGCCGCTCTGCAAGCTCGGGCATGACACTGACTGACTGGGTAAACAGAGACGGGCGGGCAGCTACCCCCACTTAGTAAACACAAGCCGGCCGGCCTCAAGTGTGCACGCTGGCCTTTCTGCCCCCAGGAAGCGGGCGTTTGTGAGGACGGCTCTGGGTGAAACACACAGGCTGTGAGGGTGCCCCTCCGTCGAGGACGTCCTGGCATCTCGATGTTCCGCATGGTGTGTCTGCCTCTAAAAAGCATCAGCTGAGCGCCACGTGAAAAGCCGGCGGCTGCTCACCGTTTACACAAAACAAAAGCTAATGGCAGGAGCCCCGGGCAGCCGGGCAGGTGGGCGGGCATGCGAGCTGCCCAGAGCCGTGATAAGAAGCAAAGCCTTGGACCGTGGCGAGCCCAGAGCTGCACCTTCCAGAGCCAACATGTGCCAACCGTCTGCACCAGGGCTGCCCATCTCTGAGGAAGGTGCCTCATTCAAAGTGTGGTGGTCACCATCAATGGACTCTTAGTCTGGGTGATGCCACTCGGTGATGCTGATGTGGGCACCAAGGGCCTTGTAAATGTTAGACAGGCTGGAGATAAAGACGTTGCACTCATCTTACCCTCCAGGGTGCTGGGCACCTGAAGGACCTGAGAAGAACCTGCCTCTTGGCACAGACCCAGACCAAGGTGTCAGAGTGGGGATAGATGCCCACTTCTCAGTTGCCCAGCTTCACTGACTCATCTTCTGCCAGTGAGCACAAATGCCAGCAGGCTGAATGGACTGGTGACCTTCAGACCCGTAAATGTGAGAGAAAGCGCCACCTGGACAAACGTTGGCATGCTTTCCATGCCCCTCGACCACCACCCATAATTTTAGCTAAACTATCTTACCTGGGCCAGGTCAGTGCCAATGACACAAAAATATCAGAAAATGCCATTAGACTTGCTACTGTCACTCCGTTCCTGGCATCACAGCTTATGCCCATCATGTCTTTAACCACATACTGTATGCCATTCACCACCCATACCATTCACCCACTGCACCACATGCCGTTCTTGGACAGTCCAGGGCTGGGCACCTTGCCACCCCAGTGTCATCTCCTCCTGAATTCCTCTGTGCTCTGTTGGCTCTCACTGGTGGTCTTGGCAAGTTGTTGGCACTGCCATGTACCATTACCAGTGACATCAGCTGCTGCTGTAGGCCAAAGTCCCTGCCTTTCTGTCACTGAGGTAGGTGACCCCATCAAGGGCACCAAATGCTTGTGACATTGAAGGACATGATTAAAGCACTCTGGCCAATGTGGCACTGCCTGTCACACCACCATCAGCCAATGAACAGGAGGGCATCGATGAAGTGTCTCCGCTAACTGTCCCTTTGATGCAGACCCTCACCTCTGATGAGCAAAGAGGTCAACGGGCAAAAGCCAAGGTGCCCCCAATGCCAAAGTCCAAGAAGGTCTCATCACATAATCAAATGTCTGTCATTCCAGGTTGTGATGTTTGTGTTAGAGGACAGTTTAGGGTGACATACCAGAGGGACACCCATGAGCGCCATGGGGCACAGTGGCACGTGGCCAAGATTTTCCACCTTGCCTTTTTCTATCCTCTTTGTTGACATCTTTATTCACTCCTGTGGCATTGACTGGGCATTGAGAAAGTGAGCCCCCTTCAGTGCCCCCTACCCTCGCACCGGGGGCATGAAATAAAAAAACATTGAAGGTGTCGATTCAGGATGGAGACGGGACAAGCGGTGCCTTGGCCACATGGGACAGTGAGCCAGACGTGACACTCGGGGGGCCATCAGGAGCCAGAGCTACATTTGCGAGTGAAGGCTGTGATGGCACCTGGATGGGCAGAGGATGGCCCAGTGGATGAGGGGATGCACTAGCAGCCCCCCAAGATTGTGGCTACTGTGACCAGGCAGTGTGAATGCCCTGCTCTGTGAACTGTGCTGCACTCTTTTATTGTAAAAGGCGCTATATAAAGCACAAAGGCTGCTTCTTCTAAATTTCATGCCAGAGGCACTGGTGCCAGTGGCTGCTCTCCCTCATGTTACATTAATGGGTTCTACTTTGGGGCACAGAGCTTGGCACCGCTCCCTCCCACCTCTAGTCACCGTCTGTGTGGCATTCCTGGCTCCATGAAACTGAGCGAGGACATGCGCATGAGGGTACACTAAGACAGACTGGTACTGGGTGGGCACGGCCTCGTGCCCAGTGCTGTTGGGGCGGGCACCCTGAGACTGGATTAGGTCAGTTCCCTCAACTCAGACGGCTCAGTCTGCCTCTGGCCGTCGAGGCCGCGCACTCACATGGGTGGTCTTGAACTTTGGAGCCTCCGCTCGGCCAGCTTGTCAAGTCGTGGCATCGCCCTGGGGTTCAGCATTCTGGCAGCGGCCCGCACCCTCGGTTCGAGGCTCTGACCTTTGCAGGTGCACCACATTCAGACGTTTGGCTGGGAGGTGACATTCACCTTTACGGCGGCCACCCATGTGTCAGGCGCCCAGTCCAGCAAATGTGAAGGGGCTGCCAGGCAGGATGAGACGGACCCCCGGTTATGTGCTCGCTAATGTGGCCTGATGTGACCGATTCAGCTCGGAGCTTCCTGAAGATGCTGCACGTCTGACCAAGAGGGGGTGACAAGTAGCGTCTTGGGGGTTGGCATTTGTGATTTTCATAGAGCCCTCTGTGTGAAAGGCGCTATATAAAGTGAAGAGCCCACCTGTTCTGAAGGTCCCCGAAATCCAGTCGGGTGGTCCGCACGCTCAGCCCTCGGTCAGCGCTGGCAACCCCGGACGCTCGAGAAAAGAGCAAACGAGAAATTTGAAACTCTGACCTGCCGGGGTTTGAAGCATCTGAAGTGGAAAATTGTTCTCTAATCTGATTGGCACCACATCCCTCAGTCCTGCCCCATCCAGAGCTGGCCGGGCTGGCGGCTGGATCACTTTGGGCAGAGCTGGCCCCAGACAGAGCCTGGGCACTGCCACGGGATGCAGGCCTTCTGGCCCTCCAGTGGTGGCAGGCTGCCTTTTAGGCTTTGACGAGGGAGGCTGGCCGGTGGTCCTCCGTCACTCAGGTGGGCGCCTTCTGCCAGCCTTTCATTGTTAACACCCCCTGATCGGGGGCAGGCGTATAGCACCTTTTATTGTAGTGCAGACATCCTGCCACAACCTCACTACGCCAGCTAAGCAGCATTTATAGCGCCTTTCATTATCAGGTTTGCTTTCATAGCACAGGGCACAGTATAGGTGGCATCATCTTTATAGCGCCTTTCATTGTAACCCTGTAATCGGTGGTCAGCTCTTTATGTTGGAGCCCCTCGTGTAATCGGGCTCTCCTGCCATCT
Organism: Polypterus senegalus; assembly: GCF_016835505.1. Lineage (NCBI taxonomy): Eukaryota > Metazoa > Chordata > Cladistia > Polypteriformes > Polypteridae > Polypterus > Polypterus senegalus. Next base: position 163,365,146 of record NC_053166.1, on the reverse strand, counting down.
ACGCTCCTCTCTCTTTTAAAGCCCTCCCATCTTGTTTTATAAGGGGTGAGTTTTATAGCGCCTTTCACAGTAAGCACGATTGTTCTTGTTGGTGTCTTGTTGTTCCTATGAATGCAGTGCCCCCCCCATCACCCACTTCTTCGCTTCTCTGCCCACCAGCTGTCATTACCAAGGGGTCCTGTGCTGTCAAACCCTGCGCCCCATTGGGTCAGCTTGGACCCCACATCATCCCCTGCTGGTCTCTTCCATGTTGTGGCACCATCTGGGCATGATGGGGGATGCTGTGATGCCCACAGAGGGCAAACTGACTTCTGGGGCACCTTTCATGGTAGAGGGGTGTAGTGCCTATGCCATTTCCATTTGCCCTTTTGCAAACCTGGGCACAGAGCTGAAACCAGGCCGTATTTGACGAAGGTGTATTAGTACACGTTAGGATGACGTCCCCCTGCCAGCGTGGTCCAGGACCTCCCTGATCTGGAAGTGCAAGTTCACCGGTTTGAACCTTCACAGCCCGATGTTCTGAGTGCCCACTCGAGCGGAGCAAACCGATGTAATCAGCAGAACAAGTAGGCGGCTGCAGCCATCAGCTTGTTTTATGCCAGTCAAATGGCTGTGTAATGGTCTGCTCACTGGACTCTCCTGGTCAGCCGGGGGCTCCGATCGCCACTCAGATACGGCCATCGATGTCCCACTCCATTACTTAAACGCTGCCCCCTTTGAACTGCGGCCCATTAGCCATCTTATCAGGCCGACTTCATCTTGTAGCACTCGGCTGCCACTATGGGGGGGTCTGGAGCAGCCGAGCGGTCCGTGCAGTGGGGCAGTTCACACAATGCCGCTGCCATCTGGACCGTGACACCCTGTCAGGCGCAGCCCCCGAGCCCCCTTGGCCTCCATGGAGAGACTCGACCCAAAGGCAAGGAAGACCAGAAGAGTGAGCACTTCCAGTCGGACCCCCATGGACTTTGATTCCTTTGTCAAACTGGCACTTGTACGTGACACTGCTGTCACTTGTTTGACATTATTGCGGTCACGTCACTGTGCCGCATTTTTCTGCTTCTTCAGATGGCCACAGCCGCTTTGGCATCAACGATGGCATCGTGTGAGGCATCATGGTGACAAGGCACTTGTCCAAGCCTCCAGGGTCCCTGCCTCTTGGTTTGTGTGGTGGGCTTTGCTTTTTGCTTTCCACCACCAGGCAAGCTGGCGTGCCAGAAGGACGAGGAGGAGGAGGAGGGGGTCACTGTTAGGAGATATGCTGACCCAAGGTGGCACTGACATGGGAACTGGCACCTCTCCCCCAGAGTGACACCATCCGTTTGAGCAGTAAAGCATGCTGCTGTGTATGTGGTGACAGCAGGGGACATTAAAGCGACAGGTACGGGCTGGCCATGCAGACGAGTGACACTGTAAATCACAAGGGGGACAGACGAACCTGGAAAGGACTGGAGTGGAGCTCACCATCGAAAGACACCTACCTCGACGTTTAGCGCTTCATTGTCTGCCATAGCAGATGCCAGCTACAGGGGTCACCCTCGTCCTCTTCCACGACTTAAAGACCACCTTTTGGCAGATCGCCGAGGGAGGCCTCATTGGCTGCGGCGCTGGAGCATTTCTGGTGCCAGGAACTGAAGCCCAAAGCGGCCTGGCATGCTGCCATCTGCTGGCAGAAGGGTGAATTGCAGTCAGTTTTTAAAACATAAAGGGCCAGGTGCCCAGGGTGGCCTCTCGGTGACCCAGTGCTGGGCACTGCCCCTGCCACCCTGTGCTCGTGATGTCTAAAACCTTAGCAGGGTCTTCCATGGCTTCATCCCAGGACGCCATTTTAAAAATGGCCGGCTGCCTCTCCCTGCCCGTGTGTGCCCCTTTCGTATGCATGCATGTAGCGGGCACAGAGGGCTCTCTCTGTCTGCTGATGAAGAGACGGGGAACGAAATGCACGTTCACTAAGTCTGGGCCGAGCGCGGCATGGTGACGGGGTCCACCTATACATCGGTCGAGTGACACGCCAACAGGCCCACCCGCCTCCACAGACAACCTGAGCATCTCGAAGCAGCTCAAGATGGAGCACCCCACACAAGCAGGCCAACGGGTGGTCTTTTTCTCTCTGTTTTTATTGTCATCATTTGTGCCCAGTCTTTGTGACAAGGAAACAATCACCCACCAGTCTAGAAAGTGCCAGAAGCATCAGAGACATGAAAGAAAAAGCAACGTGATGAAGACACACACGCACCTTCATTTGAGGAAGACCCCCGTGGACAGCACGTCCACCCACACACATCCGCGTCCTCACACTGTCCCTTTGCTGGGTCATATCCCCCAAGGTCCAAGTGCTGGGCTGCAAACTGCATTCAGCTGCGCTGCATTACCAGGCCCGACCACGAGGGGGCAACCTTCTTCTGGCCTGGCACTTTCTTCAACCTTAAATAATAAAAGTTTAACATCACAGGAGAGACTCACCGAGCCCGGGCATCTGCCAATGTGAACGCGAGACTTCTGGGGTCTCACGTGACTCGCACGGGTCAGCACCCATGCCACCCTGGTGTCACCCTGTTTGGCCCGTGCCGCCTCTGAAGCCCTGGGGGGCCGCTGGCACGGCCGTGCTCAGTCACACTTAACATTTGAAGGCCACTTCGACCTCCGGGGTCCCTGGGCTGGGGTCCCTGGGTGCAGCCCTAGTGGAGCGGAGCGCCCAACGCCTCCTGCCAAAGAATACAAGTGTGAAATTCAGTCAGTGCTGAGGGGGCTAGGGGGGCCAGCAGTGTCCCCAGGCAGGTCCCGAATGGCTGACCGCCTGAGGCTGCTGAAATCAGCAAACACCACGGAGGAGGAGGAGGAGGAAGAGCGGCCATCGGGGCAGAGCAGCACGCTGGAGTCGGCCTCGCATTTAGTCGTCCGACTGGGCCACACGGCCTCGCCAGGGGGGGGCCGCACTCCTAAGCTGCCAGGAGACACCACTTCTGTCTTGACCACGGCTCCTAGGGTGGCGCGTGGCACACCCGGACGATCCGCGGGTCGTATGCCAGCCACAAACTGCTCGAAGGCGTCTCCTGTGTCTTCGTGCTCCTCGTCGTCTTCGGCCTCCTCGTCTTCGTCACGTGCTGCGCTCTGCTGCTTGGCGCTCTGCTGCTTGGCGCCCTTCTCTGCCCGTCTTTTAACGGAGAGGTCCAATGGCCCCTCGTGCTGCTTTGCCGTCTTGTCCAGCGCCTGGTGGATGTGCGACAGCTCGCTGCGGATCTTGCACAGGTGCTCCCTCAGGTAGCGCTGCCCGGGGATGTCGTCCAAAACCAGGCTGGCGATCTTCTTGTCTGCCTCCCGATATTCCTGCAGGGCCCTGGAGAGATCGCCCAAGAGGACCCGGTCTGGACCCGGGCGCTGAGCTGATTTGGGGGCTGAGGGGACCGTCGTCTTCTCATAGACCTCCAAGGGGTGTCTCCACAAGCCCGGTGGGCCGTCCTCAGAGGACTTTAGTTGGTGGACGGGGGGCCGGAAGCTGCTGAGCAAAAATAAAAACAAAGACACATCATCATTACAAGACAGAGGGGCCGAGGCGGCCTAACCCTGCCAAGCGACTTACGTCCCCCCCACCCCAAAAATGTGAAACTCTGGAGCTGGCGAGGGGTCTCAACTTCAGGCTGCCTGGCAGGGGCAGACGAGAGGAGCCCATAAGCCGAGATGGAGGAAACACAAGCAGCAGACGGCGAGCAGAACCTCGGCCGCTGGGAAGCCCCTCAGACGGAGGCCCACTCGCCCAGGGTGGTCCAGTTGCTAAGGTAAAGTTGGGTGAGCCCCCTAAGTGAGGCCCTGCTCAATGCTGCCCAGTGGGAGGCCCAGTGCCCCTTTGGCGAGTTGTCCCCAAACTCACTGGCCACCAAAGGACGCACCTTGCTAGATGTCAAGCCCCCCCATGTCACCATCTCCAGCAGGCAGTAATGCTGCTCGTCATAAACCCCGAGGAGCTGTCTGGGGTCACTTCCTGGGTCGGAGGTCCCCATGAACGGGTCACCCATCACGTTTACTGTCCCTGCCGTGGAGCGGTGGCTTCTCCGAGGCTGCGCCCAGGCTGGCACTCCCTTGGAGGTAGGAGCTCTGGGCAGGTTTCTTCTCGGGTGGCGCCGTCAGGTGGTCAGCAGGTGTGGCCGTCCTCTTGCTTCCCGGCTCGACGGTGGCCGTCACGGCCGAGTGGCTCCAGCTGACCGCTCTGTCCTCCTTGCTCGCACTTGGATGCTTCTCATCGGCTGCTGCTGCTGCTGCTGCTGCTGCTTTATAGCTGCCCTCCTGCTGGCGACTGGGCCACGCGGGAGGGGGCACCGCTGGGACGGGGAGGTTGGCCTTGAGAGCCGGGACTTTCCATAGGCTGATTTTTGGCTCCAGGGTGGGCTGGAGAGGCTGAGCCCCTTTGGACTCCTTGCCAGGCTCTTGGATCGAAGACAGCGCGTGTTCGCACAGCAGGGGGTAGTAAAAGTGGGGCGGCAGTACGGCGCGGTCGGCGTGCTGAATGGTGCCCGCGTTGGGATGGAGGAGCTGAGCCGCCGAAGCCAGGAAAGGCAGCTGGGCGAGCTGAGCGTGGCCCGGAACGGCGCTGGTCACCGGTGGGTTGACGTAGGAGAACAAACCGGGGCTCAGAGGGTAACTGACACCCAGCAGCGACACGTTCAGCCCCGGGGGGTCTTGGCAGTCCGTGTAAGCCGGTGGCGGCGGGTAGCAGGGCATGGAGACAGCGTCCAGGGCGGGCTCCGGGTTGCCTTTCCTCTGCCCGGTGGCGATGAGGCGCCACTGCTCGGACAGCACGTTGGGGCCGTCGACGCAGCTTTGGGGCAGCTTGTAGTGCCGCAGCTTGGCCTCCACGGCCCTGGCGCTGAGCACGGGGTCCTCGAGCGAGTAGACATCGGTGATGACCAGCTCGGACTCCGTGCGGGTGGCCTTCTGAGGTGCCCCCTGACGCTCGCCCTGGGCTTCTTCTCCTTTGCTCATCTCGTTTTCGCTCGTGTCCCGCTCGGCCTCCGTGCTCGCTTTGGGCCCCTCGTTCCTGGCCACTTGGTCTGCCTCAGCTCGCAGCCGGGACCCCGACTGGAGGGCCAGGAAGTTGCCCTTCTTGTAGGGCCAGTCGGACTCGATGAGGAGGGACAGCGAGTTCTTGCACAGGCTGTACTTCATGTGGTTGTACAGGTGGGACTTCTCCATGCAGGTGAAGGGGCACTGGAAGCACTTGTAGTTGTAGGGCTTGCCCCATGGCCGCGGGATGTAATGCGGCTTCTTGGGCTTGCGCTCCTTGTGCTTGAACACGGCGCTCACCTCCTTGGACATGTCTGGCGCTGCTGACATCGGCGCTGGGGCCCTGCTAGGCGACTGGCATCCTTCTGGGGTCAGCGGCGCTCTGTGGAGGAAGCAGAGAGGCTTCGGTTAGGGCAGAGTCTCGAAGGCAGTGCCCACTCATCTCCCGGCCCTGACCAGAGGCTGGCAGTGCGGTGGGGGCGAGGGGGCTGAGTGCCAGCGTGCCGTACTCTCCCTCTGTGTGTGTTTGCTTGGCTAGATTTGCCACTAACGTCGCTCGAGGCCTCCTTGGCTGATCTGTTCTCTCTCTACCTGCCAGAACTAATTAGTTCCAGTGCCGTACCAGACGCTCGCAGGGGTCGAGCCAGGCTAGGAGCGGGCGACTGGGCCTCGGGAGCCTACACCTGTGTTAGTAGCGGGGGCTCCGAGAAAGCTGCGATTAATGAGAGGCTGGTATGGAGTCCAGGAGGCGTCATTAGTGCCAGGGCCGTGCAATCTGGGTCAGGAGAGAAACGAGCAACAGGGCTGTTTGCGCTCCGTGGAGACCCTCGTCCTTACTGCCGCGAACGTGAAGCACGAAGCAGACGGTCAGGCTCGGGGTCTCGTCACTACAAGGCCGAATGCCACCTCCGATCCAACGCTCTTCTGACGAGGCCCGAGGACCACCGCACTGCCAGCTTGACATATCCAGCCTTAGGCTGCACATCTGTCTTCTTCTTCTTCTTCTTCTTCCTCATTATTAACTCATGCCATCCAAAAGTCAGGACAACTTTACAACAAGCCCACCCTGAAAGACGGCGCAAGCTCCTGGGTCTCGCACTTTAGTGTTGTTGGATGTCACCTCACCCTACGTGTTTCAATTCCTGAGCCAAAAGCCGAGACCCCCAACACGGGAAGCCCTCAAAAGAAAGCAGAGAGGCTTCTGGGAAGGTGGGAGAGGTCCGAGTACAGGAAATGCGCCCAAGACCCTGGATGATGCCACCCAGGGGATGAGTAAGGTGTTAGGAGGAGGGCTACAAGCTGCTGGGCACTGGGCAGAAGGCCACCACAGCTAATCCTTCCATTATTCTGAACTAGCATGGCATGCTGGCACAGTGCATTCCTATCCCATGCCTTGCCTTTCTCAGTCTTGGCACTTCTGAGGGTCTTCCTCGCACCTCCCAAAGATGTGAAGGTTAAGTGACTAAACTGTAAAGTGGCCCCCGTGTGGCAGTCAGTGCAGGGGTCTCAGAGAGAGGGCACCGTGGCATCATTTCTGCCAGGATAGGCTCTGGCGCCCCACAACTGGGCTAACATTTCTGTGCTATTCCCTGGAGATTAAAGGGGGGCTTCAGTTTGTAATAAACGTTCGGACTTGCGGTCGGCTGCTGTCACTCGGACTCCTAAACGTGTGTGATGAGGGTGCTGGTGTGTGTATGAGTACCTGAGTGGTCCCACTCTGGGAGGAGAGCCCTGATTGAAGGGGGCAGACATGGATGGAGGGGCTCAGTTTGTTCTTTGTCTTCCTCGCTGTACTCGTTATCAGCTGTGTGCTGAGCATAGTGCCCCTGATGAAAGGCGCTATAAAAAAGCGGAAATGCTGGTCAGCTCACTTTGGTCTCACTCAGGACACACTTCCTGGAAAATCCAAAGTGTGGAAGTGATGGGACACCTGAAACAAATGGGCAGCCGCTCACATTCACTTGGCATTACTAGTGCCAGTCACAGCAGGCACCACCAGCGAAGGAGAAGAAAGGCCTCCCTTCCACCCTGCTGTGGTGGCACAAGGCAAACCAGAGTGTCATCGTGGGGACACCGCAGGTTTAATTGGTCCCCAAGGGTGCCATGCTGATGTCCCTCCAATCAGTCCTGTGGCCTTCCTGGGCAGCTTTAGGCAGTGCTGCCCACGCATCATCCGTCAGGAGCAGGCAGGAGCCCACCCTGGACAGGACACGAGCTGACCCACACAAAGAGGCCAACTCACAGTGGTCAGTTAAAGGGGGTGCAAGAGTTTGAGATGTGGGGGGAAAAGCAACGAGGACGGGGGGAACAACTGCACACAGCTGGAGATAGAAGTGTTTAAAACCAGACCCCTAAAGCACTAACCTCTGTGCCACCACGCCATCTCGACCTCTGAGCCTAACGTCAACTCAACAATAAAGAGGAGACGTGAGAGACCCTTCTAGCCCCCCCGTCACTAATCTTTCTCACAAGTCCACTTGAGTCACCTGGTCTGAACGGAAGACAAGAAGAATAAGAAAGTGGCCTGTGTCAGTGGGCAGGGGTACGAGTGGCGCCCCCTACTGATCACAGGGGCCACTCAGACCAACCAAATAAATGGCACCGTTAGAAAGGCCAAAGCCCCCAAACAGCCCACGCAGCCGCCAGGTCTGACATGATGAAGACACCACAAGCCAGTCGGACGTCTTCTTGTGTCGTGTGTTACTTTGTTTTCGTACAGCGAACGTTTAAACTCCAACATGGAGGTCACTCGTGTTGTCCTTTGTCTTTGTCCGTTTTTGATCTCTCTAGCCCCTATGTTTAAAATGTTTCCTCGCCGCCCCTCCGTTTGCATTTTGTTTAAACACTCCCCGAACTTCAGGGACCGTCCCAAGTAACGGAAATCAAACGGGAGCGCCACTCACCCGGCAGCCCTCAGTCCTCTTCGCGCCCGGAAGCCAGCAAATCGCGCGGGGATTTGACAGCCGCTGATTGGCTAACAGCGAGTAGGCGCGTAGCCGTGGCCGCCATTTTCAAAGTCCCGCTCGATCTGCTTGGATTTGTTCGGTTCGACGTGATTTGTTTGTTTGTTTGTTTGTTTGTCGGAGTCCCAAGTGTTGTGGAGCAAAGACGCGGAGCCGAACTTACTGACGGTGGTCAGCCAGACGCTGAAATGACGGGAACATCAACCAGGCTGGGAAGGTGGGCGTCCTGTGCAGACGAAGACTGTGAAGCTGAACTGGGACGGTGACTCCCATGTCCGCTGTGAGGGTAAGAGGACGCATTTCCATCTAATAGAATTATGGCAGAAGAAGCGACACGTTTGGTTAGTTTTTGTCATTAAAAACAGTCGGTGTGTGAGTCGCGGTGGCCGCGGTGGCGGTGGCGGCGGTGGCGTAGGCGAGTGAAGTGGCTGTGCTTGGTCTGGGACTGATTTTCAACAGCTGGCATGGACGTAGCAGGCAAGGTCGCTGCTTTTCAGGTCCATTTTCTCTCAACGTGGGGACGTTTTGGTCCGAGATTCCCTCTCATACTGCTGATCTTAACTTCTGAGATTCTTCAGATAAGGAAGACAAACGGCTTCAGATACAAATGCTAAGGTGGGCCTCTCTAAGGAGGGACAGGGTGACAGAAAGTCCCAAAAGGCCTCCCAATACAAATATACCGCTGGATGCCCCCCTGGACCAGGACTGGCTTTGAGGCATCACTCCAGGCAAAGGCAATAAAAAGTCAGCTAACCGTAGGAGTGCTGAGCGGGGGGTCATATTGGAGTGTCGATAAAGTTTTATCGATCGTTTAAAAAGCGCGCGGAGTTGTGGAGACAAAGGAGGAGAAGCTCGGGGGCGCAGCGCTACGTCCACAAGTGACTTCTGGAAAGGACCGACGAGTGGCCCTCAAACTGAGGTCACTGGCCGCCTCTCTCCCGAGGATTTCTCTAGCAGGCTACTCGGAGCCATTCAAGAAGCGACGGCGGACTCTGGTGAGGGTCCAGAGAGTTTTACAGACTTCACTGCTCTCTGGATGTAATGGAGGATGCGCCTTAGTTCGGACACAGCAGGGTACCGCGAGGTGTCTCCGACCCTTTACATGAGCGCTTGGCTTCCCCCCGATAAACGGACGTCCTTTTTAAAGCTTCATTTTGGGTGCCACAGGCCGGTCGTGTGCAGCGCGCTCTCGATTTCACACTCCGGTGCGATCCGCGTTTACATCCTGGACACGCAAATAAAATGTCCGGACCCTGCTTCTGAAAATGACCAGTATAGACTGGACCTGCAGGCCTTGCTGTGTGCGACCGGTCGGTCAGGTTTGGCAGATCTTTGTGTTTACTTTGTGTTTCTTTATTCCAAATTGATGAAGAGAAGCGCCGTGCATGCGCTGTGAGGGGAGCCACGAGAAACGGTCACACAGAGCCCCCCGTTTATGTTTTCGGTGCTAAATCTTTATTACAATCTGGACTTATTTATTTATTACTGAGCCAAACATTTCATATATATATATATACACTGTATATACATTTAAATATATATTTCAATTCTTAATTGTCATGTGTACAAGTACCATGTAAAATGAAATGCTTGCTTGCATCTGCCCTGACAGTGAACATAGACCAAAAAAAAAAAAAAAAAAACACAATAAATAAACGAATATAATAAGTAAATAAATAAAACCAGAATCCTAGGAATAAACAGAGACAGTGGCAGAAGTAGATGTGCAGGTAGCAGTGGACATGACACAATGTTACCGATTGTTCACGAGTCTGACTGCATTTGGGTAGAAACTGGACTTTAGATAAGAGGAGGGTGAAAAGTGACAGTGCAGGGTGGCAGGGGTCCCGGGGTCCCACCTGATACGGCGCACTTTCCTGAGACAGCGTGTAGTGCACAGGGTTGTGGGGGACATCCGGGCAGTATAGGCATCGTTATATATATATATATATAATATAAACTAAGAACTGAATTAAAATAAAACAAGAAAGAAAAAAACATCCAACGATTCGAGAACATTCTGATGTTTGTTAAGCGCGCGAGCTCTGCGGGGAAATTAAAAGATTAGAGAATGAGAGGCTGAGGGGAAACACAGTTGAAAAAAAGACAAACGGTGGCTTTTGAATGAAGTCGGTGTGTCCAGCACCAGACGCGACGCGCCCACCTGATCTTTCCAATGCGTTTTTCAAAAATCGGCGATAGCGAAACGCTCACTTGTGCGCTGTATAAATATAAAGAAAAGAAAAGAAAGCCGTTAGACGATAACCGCACAGAATACACGCGTGTCTCCGAATAAACGAATGAAGTTACACGCGTTAAAAATGCGTCTGGGAGCCCACTGGCCGTTGCACTCTCGTGGCGAGACCCTCGTAACCATTGCTGCGCTGCTTCTGCCGAACCGCAAGAGAGCCGACCGCTTGACGACAGAACTCCGCGGTGCTCCCGAAGAACTTGGGGCTGATGCGGGGGGCTCGGGTGGGCTAAGCAGACGCACAGCTTAATACGACTGCAGTTTAGAGGGGCTTTTTACGAAGCACGGCTACAAGAATAGGAAGTAATAAATCGCCGGCTCGGGGTTCAAAGGGGAGCCAAACGCGCGCTACTTGATAGGACGCCAACCTGTTAGTAATGGACCTCCAAACGAATTGAGTCGGTTTTCGGTGTGCGTGTCGTTTGTCTCCAAGTATTCGCCTTCGTACTTTTTTATCGCCATTTCTTTTTCAGAGCTTTTGGGTGTCATTCTAAAAATCGTGATGGGCGAGGACAGCCGAAATTTCAGTTTCTCCAAGTGGACTTACTTTTGATGAGGACCAGCACTGCCACTCCGTCTTATGTTAGGACCGCCTGGCTGTGAAAAAGTCACAAAAAAGGGAACTTAAAACGAAGTAAATTACAAAGGTCATTTGTCACATTTTTCGTGCAATATGAAACTGTCTTTCCAATCTTGTTAATGTTTTCTAAATCTGCTACTGGTTTGCTAAAAGCAATTTCAAAAATGACTGCTACGCGTAACGAAGCAAACGTGTAACTGTAATACGGAACTCATTCGTTTTAAGATGGCCCGTTTCTATATCAGGAGACAAACATTTGACCGGTAACTCCAAGCCGAGGAATTTAACAAAAAATGAGCCAAACGAGGAATCGACCGGTGAGCCTTCAGCAGGTGACACCGCGGTGGCGCAGACGACCTTTTAGCGGAGCCGCCGCTCTAGTTTGCGGTTTTCCGAGCAGCTTTTGAGACGCCCGGTTCTTTGTAATTTGCGAGTGCAATTCAAAGCAGTGAAAGTCCATTTGAACCGATGTTTGCGCGTATCATCGTTTAATTGAACGTGTAATTGATGTTGAAATTGAAGGACCGAATTATATGAGGTTTGACTGTTGAAATATTTTATTTGAGAAATAACTTTCTATTTACTACGACAGGCACCGATTGAACAGGCGTGATCGACGTTAACAAGTTGCTCAAGAAGCGGAGGGAGTGCACGGTCACTTTTCGTTGAATTAGCCTGTGTGTACCTGGTGGGCTAAATTCGAAATCCCGAGAAACAACAAGTCAAAAAGTTCAAACGCTGCGCTGTGCCCAGATACATAAACGGCGCGTCCCCATACTCGTCCTTGCAAAGAGAGGCGTCACTTACGCTAGTTGTGGTGCAGGGGCGTCCCGCCATGTCCTCGGTGGCTTTGGTCCTGAAAGATACGCGACTGCGTTCAAAGAAAGCGATCTCTGCCAACGCGCGTTTATTACGAAACGGTAGACGGCATGAAGAAGTGAGAGCGGGGGGAGCGTGTCCAGGTAACGGACAGGAACGGGGTGACCTCCCAAGTGACCTTCGGCAGGAGCGGAGCGACGGAGTCCGCTTGAATGTGTTTGGGATGGCAGTCGTGTGGAGCTGCGCTGCACCTGCTCGTCCGCTTTTAGAGTTTTGGGTGTGCAGTACAAATGACGGGGCTGTATTTAAAAATGGAATATGCTTACAGTTTTAATAAAAAGAAGAAATGAAAAGCAAAACGAAAAGTCAAATAATACTCAAATAAACACAAACTCCGCACAGTATTCCGAAATGTGCACAATGTTATTAATTCGCGTTTAACGAAGAAACTGCAGTTACCACTAAGCAAATGAAACAAACACCAACACCGGATCAATCGGCGGCAGAGCGACCGTTATTTGAGCTTAACACGAAAAAGAAAAAGAAAAATGAAACAAGAAAATAGTGCAAGTCGGGCAGAGGACGACCCTGCCATCCGCTGCATGCCCGCCCGCCCGCATTTGATTCACGGACACGACTCAGGTGTTCTTACAATGAACTCTCCAATTCTCGAATTATTTCCTTGATTGTTTGGGGCAGGTGTCTGATTAATTATTAATTAAAAAAAAAAAAAGCCAAATTAAAGGTAATCCAACCCCGAGTAGGATCGCCCTCCCTTCTCGCACTTTGAGTAAAAGAATCTGCAGAAATAAACTCACAGGCAGGCGCCGAGTGTCCGCGAGTCGATGCCGCAGTACCTGCACGTCGCGCTCCTCTCTCTGCCCGCCCAGTCCGTGCCCCGCCGTCACTGAGAGCCTCTCTGCTGGGTGCGAGGTATATATTGTCTGGGAGCCATGCCCAGGGGCATCTGCGCCACTGCCGGCTCCCCCGTCCAACCTCTCCGGATGGCGCGCGCGCGCTCTGCATTAAAGGGAGAGCAACGAGACAGCAGGAGCGAAGCGACCGGAAACTTGAGTGCAGGCCCCCTAAAACATCAGAGAGAGAAGTCGGGCGGGTGCTGCCAGTCGCCGGTCTGCTGCCCTTCACATATGCAGTACCTGTACCACTCGACTGGCTGTCAGATGACTATGTGGCGCCTTTCACCATTGAGTTTAGGACGCCTACGTACCTCCAAGACCCCCCGCCCAGGTAGTCCTTAGGGGGGCTGGCCTTGCGTGTTTGTCTTCTTCTTCTGTGGGCTGATGGCACAGTCCTGCAGTGTGTCACTCCTCCACGGGACATTCACAGTCGAAAATCCGAGTGGGCAGCCCCCTTCAGTGCCATCTTTAGTATACTGGGGGGCGAGGAGTGTCACTGGTGTGGCGCAGGTCACTTCATATCGCCGCCATAATGTTGTAAGGCTGACGCGAGGGGGGCGATTTTTCGACTTTGGTGGCCGCTGCTGCTTCGATGGTTCGCCTATTGGATATTTATTAATTTATTAAATGCCACATACAAGTTGAAAACGCCAGGGGGTTCAGTGAATGTCGTGTCGCATCTGTCCCAAAAATCCATTCTGAAAATTCTTCAATAAAATATATATAAATATACATACCTACCAAAGGGGGGCTTTGTGTTTGTTCAGCTGCTGGGGGTACAGATTAGATTGTGACAATGAAGAGCTCCTTCTCCTATGATTTTGTTTTTATATCCATTTAAATGCAGTGGGTGGGCTTTATATGGGGCGGTGCTCTAAGAGTGCAAAGTGGGCACCCCAAGTCAAACAGTTTGTAGGACTCAAATCTATGGTGGTCCTGCGAGTTGGGATGTAATGCTGACCTTATAAATAAAACCTGCGGTCAGCCAGAAACGGCATCAGTGTGCTCAAACCGTACATGCGGTGCCATGTAATTCTCACCAGGGTGCCAAGTCTGACTGGCATGCAACACATTGCCCCTCTCCAGAGCAGATTCAATGCCAAAGTGAAGTGGGAGCGACACGATGTGCTGGACGTCTAAAATGTGGACTACACTCTTCATATTCATGGGGCAGCAAGGTGGCATTTAATGGGACGCTCGTGTGACCACACGGAAGTAGAGGAGTGAGACGTGACGAGTGGGAACTCTGAGAGCCCCTAAAGCACTCGACGCTGGCGTGGACGTGGCGTCACTACGGTGCAGGCCTGCTTATGAATGATGGGGGCCGGTGAGGACCCTGATGACAAAGGGGTTACTGCTTACAGAAGGGGCACTAAGAAGCTCCGTTATTTCAGAGAGACTGACAGTGTTATGCCATCCACTATCATCATCATCATCATCATCATCGCAGTTTGACTGCATGGCGTCTTTGGGTTTTGTATCTGCTGTGCTGGATTTGTGAACAAATCAAATTGAAATGAAGTGAGAGCACTGGGCTCTGAGGGGGTCGTGCCAGTCTCTGCACACTGAACAGTGGTGCCCGTATGACAGATGTAAGCTTGGCATGCACATCAGTTAAAGGGCACTTTCTCCTCTTCTCGCTGACCAAACAAACAATCCCAAGGCATCCAAGGAAAAGCTGGCGTTACTCGTGTGACACAATTCAAGTGTCCTGGGCTCTGGACAGCCCGCCTGCATGTGTGGTGCTGAAATATCGTTGAGCTGACAACGCCGAAGAGCTCGAGCTTTGGAACTGGAGGTCCTGCTTACTCACTGGATGCCCTCTGGCCTTGTTGTCCATAGTGCAGTGCTCAGGGGGTCACCCGCTTTGAAAACGCACTCCCGAGTGACCCCGAGATCTCAGATAAGCCCACTGCTGATCATGTCGTCACTGGCAGTTCAAACTGTTCTTTATTCAGCCACCAGCTGATCCAAAATGCTGCCGCAAGAATTATTAGAAGAACAAGAAAATACGAACACATCACTCCGGTTCTGAAATCCTCACACCTGCGCCCGGGATGCCAGGGGCAACGACCCGGCCGGGACGCCATGAGGGACCGGAAGAGGGTCAAAGCCCACCCTGGATCACGTGGTGGCCGCCTTCCTGGTTGTTCTGGGGGCCACGGGTTGAGGGCATGGAAGTGCTGGGGGGAAGACTTTGGGAGACACCCGGGGAGCTGCTGGGAGGACAGCCGGCACTTCCGCCACACTGGGGCGTGGCCAAGCGAGGAATGCCGGGAACACCTGGGGCTCATCCGGGGACTGTTTAAAAGGGGCCGTCCTTCATTCATTCAGGGCTGGAGTCGGGAGGCAGAAGGACGGAGCACAGAGGAGGTGAGGAGGGGGCCCGAAGAGAGGCATTGTGGCCAGGACTGAGTGTGTTGGGGTGTACTGTGCACTGAACTGGGTGTGCGTGACCAATTTAATAATTGTAAATATTGTAAATAAACGTGTGGTGGATGAGAAACAACATGTCCGCCTGTCTGTGTCCGGGTCGAGTCCACAACATACTGGTCTGAACTTCTCACGACTTACAAACCTGAGCGCACATTAAGATCTCAAGATGGCGCTCTGCTTAGGACTCCAAGGGTTAATAAAACAACAGCTTTTAGTTCCAGGACCCCCTAAACTGTGAAGACTCACGACTTCAGTTTAGTTCACCCTGACTAGAGCTGCTGATTGACTGTGCAGACTGTCATGAGCGCTGAAACACAAGTCATACGAGAGTTCAAATGTGTTTCTAACCCTCACCTGTTCTGTTTCTCTTCTCGGTACCCAAATGTGCCACTTGGTGCCACGGCCCACCTGCCAAGTTGTTTTTAAGGTAAAGTCATCTGTGATGGAGGATTGCAGGTAGCATCAGGTAGAGGGGTCCTTTCATTGGATTGGCTGTCCCAGTGATGACTCAGCTGGGGATCGGCCAATAGGGGGAGGCAGCTTGATGGTGTCCAGGAGTCGGAGCAAATCCAAATCCTATTATGGGATGTCATCTCCTGTTGAATTGTGCTCTGTCATATTGTATTGCGGGTGACTTCTGTTCTGTTCTGTTCTGTGTATTGACCTTTTTGACGCCCACCCGACCTGTAAGGGGGTTTCTCTTTGAGATGACTTTACGGAGGTTTCTTCCAAATTTGTTTGGAGTGTTTTCTTTGTCTTCTTAGAGAGTCAAGGCTGGGGTCTGTTAAAGCCCACCGCGGCCCCCCTTGTGTGATTTGGGGCTTTACTAATATAAATGGTATTGTCTGGCATTGTATTGTACTCGCTTCTCTCTCAGAGTGCTGGCATCACATGAGAGCGGTGACTGGTCAGAACTGACCAATGGAAGAGGCAGTAGGGGGTGTGTCCAGTTGAAACGCTCCGCCCTGCTGTAAGAGGACACTTTGTGTAAACGCGTGTGGGACGTTTGGATTGGGTGTGCGTTGGCTGCTTTTGGCTTTTGTCTGCTGCTGTTGAGGCCGGACCCCCAGCTGAAGCCACTTGTGATTTCGTTCTGTCCATTCTCCCTTGGCCATCACTGTGGGTGACTACACGAATGGTCACTTTGGGCTGAATATTCTGGAAAGTGTAGGAGAGAGAAAATGGCATACGTGTTGTTAGGTGGGTCACTCGGCCCTTTGTGGCGACTAAAGGGGAGCGCAGACCAGAGACGGCAGGGGACCCCAGAAATGCAGGAGCCTTCGGGTCTCTTTTAGGGGGCCTTAGACGTCCACTTCTGGTTCTAAACTGAAAATGGAGCCGGCGTCCTGTGAAGTGAAGTGCGCTTAGGTGACTTAGGTCACTGAGTGCCCGGTGCTTTAGTGGTCAGGCTGGCAGACTTGATTGGGTTCTCTTTGGCGTGGCACACACTCACACACTCACACACACAACAGTCAAACTGAGCACCTGGAATGTGTCGGGCATCCCCAAGTTTACGTCCTGAGGTGTTTGTTGTGAAGTGGCTGCGGCTGGCAGCGCGTGGCATCAGTGGATGTGCCCAGCCTCTCCTCTTTAAAATGGCGTGTCCTCTACTGACTACGGAGTATTGAAGCCTCTGGGATTTCAGGAATGGAGTCTGCGGCTGTGAGTCCCAATAGTGAAACGTGGAGGGAAGGAGTGCCAGTACAGTAAGAATGGCGGGCAGCCAGTGGCACCCGTGGGCGCTGCGCTCTGAAGTGGACCCCCCACTATAGCCCACATATACGCCGTGTGTGATGTGAGGAGGTGGCCTGGAGGAGGAGCGTCACAGCGTCTTCAACCTAGGTTGGCATCAGTTGGGCATCTTTGGATGTGACAAATGTCAGCTGGCTGACAAAAAAGAAAATCGGCGCAACGGAGGTAAAGGACACGGGCACACCGGCCTCTTCATGACGATGACACTGCCGCTGCGTCTGAGTGCCCGCCCCTGCCCACCGCCCACTCTTCAGAGTTCAGACGTCTGAGTCTTGTCACTTGTCAGAGCCGATCAGCTAACCGCAGAGGGCTTCACCCCTGGCATTGGGATTCTCTCGGTGTGCCAGTTGATGAATTGATGGTATTGAATTTTTAAAATGCTGGCTGATGGCTACATGTTCAGAGTGTTTTATCGACTGCCGTGAGCCACGCGCTTTGTGATAGATGAGGCCTCGCTTGGCGTCTGCCAGTCTGTTCACGGGACCCCCTCGCGTCTACTTGCACACGATTCGTCTCCGGCCTGTGTGGAGACCCTCGGGGATCGGACTCGTGTGCCGCCACGGCCGTGAAGATGCTACCAGACCCGCTGCACCCTCTGACGTCTGGGTGGCGTCTGTGAACCGTCACGGGAGGGCCGGGTGGTCTTCAGACTTCACAATACGAGCGAAACTCTTAAGATCCGTCGGCGTGGCTTCACGTTGGGAAGTTTCTCTGCAGAATCCTGGCTGCCTATTTGTCTTCAGATTTCTCAGCCTGCTAACATCTGTCAGAGCACCAGGCTGATTGTCCCAGCTGTGCAGAGTTTGGGGGGAGAAAGAAAAAAAAAAAAAAAAAACATCGCCAACCTGCCGATGGCACAACAGCCCAGGGCCCTGGAAAATGAATATAAATGATAGACGTCAGGGTGACAAGATGGTGTTCAGAACACTCGTCTCCAGGCGTGAACTGGGGGCACACTGAGGGAAGGCGGTGAGGGTCCGGTGGGTGCGAACCTCCATGTGGACGTAAGTCTGGGGTCCGCTCATCGCTGTACGTGTGCTGTACAGTTAGCCAGGGCGCCATATGACCCTGTGGATAGTGAAGACCCCCTTCTGTGTAGTGCTCGTCCCTGACATGCATTGCCATCTCCTCCGGTGATGACGCCTGTGTGACTCCTGGGTGACTCGGGGTCCTCATTTTGTGACGTCTTCTTGGGTGAATTTCAAAGAAGAGCAGCTGTGCCCACATGATGGACTTAGAGAGCAGCAAGGAGACGCCCGTCGTGCTGATGGGTCGCTCTGGTGGCACCTCACAGTGCCATGGCTTCAGTTCCCCGTTGTGTCCCTGCGTCTTAGGTGCTGAGTGAGCTTTGTGTGCCACGTCGGTGGAGAGGCTGGCACAGAAGAAGAGATGCCTGAGTTGTGAGTGGTCCGGCAATGGGGCGGAGGTCTCAGATTCAAGGGTCGGTGTCCAGGGCGGCCTCGGCCTTCTTCGCCTTCACTTCTGCACCATCTTCATCCTTTTATTTTTCTTACCCAGCAAGATACAAAGTCTGCCCTGAGCTAACCAGCAACCCTGGGTTGGCATCGTTTGGGCATCTTGAAGGACTGAGAAACCGAGACAAATCTCTGCTGGCTGACAATAAAGAGAATCAGCGCAATCGGACCGCCGACTGAGCGCATCGGAGTTAAAGGGCACGGCCACACCTGCCTCCTTATGACGATGACACTGCCACAGCGGTGGCCCTCTGGGGACGGAGTCTGAGTGCCCTATGCCAGGCCCTTCCCTGCGCCCCACCATCACCTGCTCTCTTCTGGGTCTTCGTCAAGACTGAAGGGTCACGAGAGGAGGAGGAGGGTTGGGGCAGAGCACCTGCCAAGTGTCTCGCCCCCTAGTGGCATCGTTCAGCAGCTGCGCCACAATGAAGACCTAGGCGTCCAGTGCCCTTCCTGGTGTGGTGCCATCGGCCGCCGTAACAGAAGGCCAACTGCGGCAGACTTCCCAGACCGTGACGAGACGAGGAAGTGGATTGATTACTGACGGGATGAGAAGTGATGGAGGCAGCCACGTTAGCCCCTCAGCCCACCACTGACACGCACACGTCTCCTCATCTGCTCCTGCCATCAGATGGCCAACGGTGCAATTGAGCTTCTTCACTTCGTCCCTCCAGTCCACTGCAAGGTGTCTGCAGGGCTCTTCTGGAAATGTCAGGGGCCATGTGGTATCAGAGACGGCCTTTCAAAGAGGATCAGGCGGGCTGTCAGGCCGAGTGGAGCAAATCGAGAGTGACAGGCCAGTCTGTGGGGGCTCACCATCTGTACTCCGTGTGACAGCAGCGTCAAGGAGAGAGGACCGCGTGGAGGGGCACACCTCACCTGGCCTGCAGTGGACCACCGCAACTCCTGACTGGGGGTCTATTAGGTGGCACCTTCGCTGCTGATCTACCTGTCGTGCCCTTTGTGCCCCTGCCATGTAGCTCTGTCCGTGCCACTGTATATGCTATGTGTGTCGAGTGACGGTGACGGTGTGTTTCTTTATGGGCAGACAGAGCCCCCCATGTTCAACACAGCGTCACCCTCTGCATTTCCAATCTCACCTGTGTGGCCGACCCTCTGATGGCAGCCCCTCGTGTTTTCCCTTTTTCGGAGATGCTGAGCGAGTGCGCGGGTGTGCAAGTGCGCGAGTGCGCGGGTGTGCGAGTGCTGGCAGCAGCCCTGAGCGTTTTCCCCTGCGGTGTGCGAGTGCGCGAGTGCGCGAGTGTGCGAGTGCTGGCAGCATCCCTAAGCGTTTTCCCCTGCGGTGTGCGAGTGCGCGAGTGCGCGGGTGTGCAAGCGCTGGCAGCAGCCCTGAGCGTTTTTCCCCTCGGTGTGCGAGTGCGCGAGTGCGCGAGTGTGCGAGTGCTGGCAGCAGCCCTGAGCGTTTTCCCCTGCGGTGTGCGAGTGCGCGAGTGCGCGAGTGCGCGAGTGTGTGAGCGCTGGCAGCAGCCCTGAGCGTTTTCCCCTGCGGTGTGCGAGTGTGCGAGTGCGCGAGTGTGTGAGCGCTGGCAGCAGCCCTGAGCGTTTTCCCCTGCGGTGTGCGAGTGGCTTCAGCCTCCTTCTCTCGATGTCCTGTCTTCAGCAGATCACAATAATTGGCAGGCTCATCTATTCTGACACCTGGGTGACAAAAGCCATTTTGTTAGAGCGATGAAGTGACCCCCGCTGTGATTCCTGGAGGAGAACTTGCTCTCTGTGAGCCGCAGTCTGAGCAGGGGTGGCGAGTGGAGACCACCACGGTGACCTCGCTCTCTGCCCGCACCTTGCAGTGCAGCAGCTGGCACCTCTGATGGCCGTGATATGTGAGTGAAGGATCAGAAGGGGGCGCTGTGCTCTTTAAAGGGCCCGGGTGATGTGGTGGCCATCGGACGTTCTGTAGCCTCCCTTTTGATTTGACAGGCCGGCGGACGACACTTAGGGGGGACAGTGGTCCGCAGTCCGGCTGATGAGCCCCACCAAGCTGTCAGTAAAAGGTAACTAACGCTAAGGGCTCGGGGCCGTGCCACGTGGGGTCAGGGATGGGTGGTCTGCCTTTGGTTGGCATACTGTGACTGGCAAACAAAGAAGACCACGCGCTTCTCCAGAAAGGGTCCGCTCCAAGTGGATTATTCAATTGTGTCACCCAGATGGCGGTGAGGAGGTTTTCCTGCTGACCCCAAACATGAGCAGATGACACAAACTGGTGACTCTAAATTGGGACACATAGCTCAGTTCCATTCTCACTGCTATGGTGTGCGGCGTGGTGGTCTTGTGTCCCTACACTGGCTTAGCACTGAACTCTGGCCTTCGCCGAACTACGAGTACATCCCAGTAGAGCTGTGGGGGGTGCGGCCCACCAGTCCCATTTGTCACTTTATATTGTCCATGTCAGTCACTAACCGAACGTCCGCCTGCTGGCCCTCCTCCTGTTCTTGGGATCCAGCCGTGGCACTGCTGCTTAGCCAGGGTGGTGCCCCTGGCATCAGATGTGACTGGCAGGACAGCAGTTGTGTTTAAAGAGGCCCCCTGGAGGTTTCTTGTCTGCAGGATGTTCTGTTTTCTTTGCCCCCTCGATGCTGACTGCCTGCCCGTATCTCTTAAAATGAGGCAGTGGATGAAGCTGGGACTGAGCTCTTGAATGGAAGGCAGGACTCTTGGCCAATGGATGAGGGGGAGAGGCGGGTCTCCAACCCAAAGGCTCAATCCTGTCTATTTTAACAGGACTGCTTTGGATGGCTGAGGTGTGGATTATGTGAGGGTTTAAATTTGTTTACTGCTGTTCAGTACTGGGCCCCCCCAGCTGGCCCCCATTAGAGCTGTTGTGAGAAGGAGTTACAGTCATGACAGAAGGGGGCTAAGGCCACCGAGAAGACCTATAAAGACAAGTTAGTCCGTGGACTAGCCGGTCCAGGTGAGGCCCACTCACTCCGGCAATTCAAAATAAACAGGAATGTCCCAAAACAGAACAAAAGACCCTACAAGGGGAGGGGATAACTGCAAAAACCCCTGGTTTGTAAACATGAGGACAGCAAAAAATCAATACAAAGGATGAAGACATTTAACAAAATAGGAAAAACAGAGCAAAATACTCAAAAGAGCCTAAAAAGCAAAGACCCCATGCAGCGGAGACCCAGCGCTCAAATGCCAAGGGCAACCCAGTAAGCAGCAAAATAAGAAATAATCAAATAAATAATAAAGAACAACAATAAGAATAACCGTAGAAAAAAAGTCTGCAAAAAGGCAGTGGGAGGAGCCAGCAGTAGTGACGTCAGAGTTACCCCGCCTCCTGGGGCTCCACCCACAAAACACTTTCAAACAGACGTAAATAATTCAAAACTGACAATAACTGATAGCCGCTGTGGCTGGCACGTGACAAAGAGAAGCCCGTGGTGTACGTCACGAGTAACGGGCGAGAAAAACAGGGTGGTGCATTCCTCATTGTGGCAAAACTGCAAATCTCCTTTGACTGGCGATGCCAGACAGAAGTGGGCTTGGCGTCAGGACCCTCGACAGCAGTGCTATTGTTTGGGGTGCACCACCTGTTAGAATGAATCCTGTCACGTTTTCTTCCATGGTAGATTCGAATGGACGGCGCATCCCAACACAGACGTCTGCGTAGACATCCAGAATGTGCAGGTGGCTCGGCTCCTCACCACGGCCCGCAGTTGGTCACATTGTGCTCCTTGCACCAGGACCAGGGGTGGAGCGGTGATGGCGTCTCAACAACAATACGAGCAGTTGGACTGCGCTCTGTGTACCCAGAGGGCCTGTCATTTATTTTAGAAATTTGTGTTTCACCCCTAAACTCGTTCCAGCCTAAACTCTGAGCCTCTACAGACACTGAAACAGGACAGCGGGCGAAGTGACTTACCGCCCAGGGCCTGAGCCAATGCACCGCAGAATGCCAAGCGACCTTCCAAATACGACACGTCTTTGTGACCAGTTCAGGGCTTTGTAGACGCTTGCGGGTGCTCTGAACCAGTTCAACATTCTCACGCCCACCTAACCCAATTTAAGTTAGCCTGGCATCCCACAGGAACCATGGTGCCAGGCCAGCACTGGGCCTACCCACACATACTTGCACGGCTGCCAGTTTGGAATGGCCAGTCACCCCAAACTGCATTTTTGGCTCGAAATAAACTGAATTGACTTGAATGCACCTGGTGACCAGCAAAGGGCAGCATACCCACCAACCCCTGGGCACTCTGCTGGAGCTGAAGGGTCAGTGCATGAACTGAGCTGTTTTACCACTGGTGGGTAAGGGGCACCTCAATTATGGCCCAGGCTTACCCCTGGCAGGCACCAATGAGTGTCGTTGCCACTGCCGGACCCTGCCTGACGGGTCTGGGGGCAGGTCAGGTCTGTAAAGACAGAAGATGCTGGCAAGGTGGAGAAGTGCAAGTGGAAGCTCCTTCTTGGGGTCACGAGGAACAAACCAAAGGTGACCACCTAAAATAATAAATAAAAAGAGCATTGTGGTGGGCCGAGGGGAAATGCACCACTGAGAAAACAAGGCAGGTGGGCGCCTCTTCAAGCCTCCATTTCAATTCAGCGCTGCTCCCCTGGATCCTGTGGGCCTCTGGTGCCCACTCTGATGTCGTTATTTGCCCTCATCTGCTGGCATCTTGTGGAAGGAGACACCTGTGAGCTGCGCTGCTCTTGGCTGGCCTCCTCTTCTTCATCTTCCTCCTCCGACTCCCTTCATGTTTCTAAGTTTGTTCTGAAGGAGGCTGTCATGTGGTGTAGTGCTTAGCGCTGCTGCCTTGGCATTTTCAGAGGCCCAGGTTCAAATCCTGACCTGGGCACTGCCCATTCTCCCCGTGTCTCTGTGAGTTTCTCCCTCAGTCAGGTCTCAGTTAGTCGGACTGGCAGCTCCACACTGACCCTCTAGTGGGCTGGCACGCGGTCTCATGCCCACTGCTGTCAGGATAGCCCCCCTAGGCCACGTGGCCCTGCCCTTGATTAGCAGGTCTGAAATGGGATGGATGCTGTCATGCCAGTGATGGTGGTGGAACAGTCAGATGTACCAGCTCACGGACAATGCCCCAGTGGGGTCACAACTGGAGATCTCCATCAGCTCACCAGACATGGCTACACCACTTTCAGGAAGCCGTCCCACTCAAAGTCTCTCGGTGGTGTTCCCCTGACTGCCAGCTTCAGCCCTCCAGGTTGGTGACTGGCACTGCCACCTGGTGAAGGTGTTGCTCATGGAATTTGATCACCACTCATTATTTCAATAGAGATGTCCCCGTCGGACTGGGCACTGTGGAGCTTCGTCTGCCATGCTGTGCTCTGACGGAGCCTGTGTGCCAGGCTGTCTGTTGTCCTGTGTTTCGATGACGTAGCTGCACTCAGATTTGACGAGGACAACGGCCATGCAGGTAAAATATGCGTAGGGGGAGCGGCTGGCCAGGGACTCGTGGATGAAATGGGACTGTCACCTCCCGCTGCATCTGGCAGGTGGCATTTCACCCTCATAGCTCCTCTCCCCTCAGGCCGTTGGTATCACTTGGCCCACAGTGTCCTTCAAAGATGTCACACATTCACTTGTGGCCTTGATGTTCGTGTCCCTCCAATCCTGCCCAGGAAGGCGAGGCTGACCCGTGAGGGCTCATTCGTCAAACAGGACCCACCTAGTGGCACTGGGCACAGCTCTTATTATCTTATACCAGCGATGCCCGGGTCTTGCGTATGGTGGTCAGTTCTTGAACCCCCCCACCCCCAGTAGAGGCCCCAGGGTCCAATGTGACTTGATTGAGACCCGAGCGGCGTGTTTCCGTCAAATGGCTCTTATCTCCTGGAGCGCCGTGATGAGAAAGCGCTTCAGAGCTGCGCCAGTCCCTGGCATTATCTTGGCTTCCTCTGCTCTTTATCTGAATTTTCTAAATACAAATAAATTCCAGCACACCTTTTTATCACTGCCGCTTCCTGCAGACCCTCGGACCCCCAGGGCTCGATTTTCTACATGTGGACACAAAGAGGAAAACTCAGTAGGCTGCTTGGGCTTCGCATCTCAGTTAGAAATGCCTGGCTGGGGGTCCTACGTGGGCCGTGCTGCCACCTCACACCTCCTTGGGTCACGGGATGTGCCCAGAATGAACGGTGGTCCTTAAACAACACGGGACCACTGGGGCGCCCCTTGTCCAGTTCATTGAAGAGGAGTGTAAGAGGACGAGAGGAAGGACTGGGATGTTGGACGGGATGACCACAAGGAGCAGTGGAAGCCGGAGGAGCAGTTAGCCCCCCATATGCCAGGTGGCAGTGGTCTTCCTGTGGCACCCCAGTTTGGACACCTGCAGGGGCATATTGGAATTGCCTCCCTGTCGAGGTCCCTGGGTGCCATTAGCAGGTGCCATCGGGGGAGAAGCTCCCTGGTTTCCTGCACATCCCACTGTCTCACATCGGGGAGTCGGGGGGGTGGAAGGTGGGGCCGAAGTGTCTGTTGAAAAATGTTAAAAGGTGAACAATAAAAACATTTGATTTGATCCCAGGACTGTGCTGGGTGGCATTGTGTCTGAGGTTTGGGGCCCCCTGTGGTCACAATTGGTGTAGTCGGCAGGATTTCTGGCAGGAATCTGCACATTGAGCCCCAAACTTCAGACACCATGTTGGGAGGCAGATGATAACGAATGAGTCTCCTTCGGAATTTTTTTTACCAGGACGTTTGCTTTTTTAAGGATTTTGTAAAAGGGTCCACGCACTTCCTGGTTTGTGATGTCAGAGCCTGAGTTTAAAGCCGATTGGTTGAAAGTGAACGATTTCCCAGGGACATCAAAAACCCACCAGTAGCCCCTTCCATGTTTTGTTTGTTTGGCGACTCTCATGTGATGTGTGACAATGGGAGTGACAATGGGAGTCTAACGAGGGGCTCAGGACCCCTTGACACCACTCTAAAGGGGCACCTCGACTTTCAGTGCCACAGCAAGAGTCCTAAGGTGTGCTGGGGGTCCAGTGCTGCGGCAGGCAGAAGGCTCGGATCGACAAGCGACATTCACAGGTAAGGAGAAAGCACTCGGGGGGCCGCTTCAGGTGTAAACACAAATGATGGATGAGCGGTGGAAACGTTCCAAACACGGCAAACGCTCGCCGACGCCGCGGCGCTCAAGCTGTGTTTGTTTATGAGAAGCCAGGAGTTGAGGACGAGTTTGTTTGGAGCGCCTCGGGACACAACAGCGGGAAGGGAGGAGGCACGTCTGCCATATAGCGCCTCTCCTCCGTCTGGTCTCTGCTTCGTGTGCCCGCTCCTGCACTCTCATTCACTTAACGCCACCTCTGGCAGCTTTCACTTTTCACATAAACCTTCACAGAGTGCCGTCTGCGTCCATTTTGTGCGCCTGCTCCTCCACATTGGGCTCACCCTGGCATTGTCGGGCACGAGGCGTGAGCCAGCCCTGGGTCGTGTGCCTGTTCACCCAATTCACAGCACAGAGAAGTGGCGGTGGGACTGAGGCAGCGTCGGTCAGCGTGCGGCCAACATAAGGACAAGGTGGGCACACGCGGTGGCATACTGAGGCAGGTCTGTGGTGCTGCGCAGTGTAATGAGGCATTTCAAGCTCGGGTTCAAGACACCACTTTTTACCACCTGACTGACTGAATGTCCAGCTGGCTGAGACCACGCCTTTCCCAAAAGAAGGTGGGTGCCACCCGCTGCACATGTGCCGACATCAGGGAGACGACTGGCACATGAGGCCTTAGAGGCCTCTCCACCGGTGCCAGGCCACACATTTGGCACTTCTCAGCCCTGACGTGGCCGTCACGAGGACCGCCTTTTACCTCCTCTGGGACCCCGTAATTAACAGAGGGAACGGGTCCGCAGATGGCAACTCTGGCAGACTTCAGGAGGGAGGCCTGGCTGGGACAGGTGGGACATATTGGTGGCGTCCAGATAAAACCAAGGGGTGTCCCGAAGCGTGCCAAGGTAAATGTGGATCTGTGCAAACCAAAGACTGGCTGGAGCTCTTGGAGCCCACCTGACCGACCACGACAGCACAACGCTGGCTCGAGGACCTCCCGTGGACTGCCATGCACGCTGGCCCTGCAAGCTCAGATGGTGCCCACGGTGCATCTCGTAGGAAGAGACATACCTGCATATATGCTGCGAATGTCCTGCGGTGCCAACTCCAACTCCATGTCCCCCATCAGGAGACCCCCTGACCTCTCCAGGCCTCTCCTCGAGCTCCGACCCACAAGGTAACTCAGAGCGCCTTTGACTTGCCAGAAACCACCTCGACTTTAGAAGGGGGAGAAGGTGGGCACAGAGGAGGAGGGCACAGGCTCGTCCAAAGCCTGCTCAGATACTGTGCCCTCCTGGTCTGCCAGGGAGAAGAAGAAGAAGACGACATTTGATTTGCCTCCCCCTGTAAGGCACCCTCTGCAGCCCCCCAAAAGGAGAAAAGGACATTAGAGTGACGCCCTGGTGGCCCCGGTGATGGAGGACGGGACAACTGACTGTCTGGCGTGATTTGGTTTATTTCTCCGTCTCGCCTGCCGAGTGCAGAGCTGCTGTGGGCCCCTTTGCTGCTGCAGGTTTTGTGCCCAGTGGTCCACTGCACTTCATGCCATCGGGTCTCAGTTGGCGCTCCGTCCGTTATTCCTGAGACCTCACAGGGTCCCCGCTCAGATGCCCCACAGCAGCAACGGCTCCAGGATGGACTGGGCAGCAGTTCCTGGCATTTGAGCCACAGCTGTTTTGTGCCAGGAGCTCCTCGGACTTGTAGGCGGCAGCAGCACAGACACAGAGATGAGGTGACGGAAAGTGGGCGAGTGTGCCAGTCCTTCGCGTGAGATGTCGGAGAGGAGTGGGCAGCGGCGATGCCAGTTCTGTTCTTGCCTCACGTCAGACGCCAGTCCAGGCCTCAAGGTGGCTTGTTCTTTGAGCTGGGTGGTCCCACTGTCTTACCCCCCCCCACAGCCTGGTCATCGTGTGGCCCTGTGGCCTGAAACTTCCAGAACGTTGGGTCCAAAGCCGAAGTGGCAGTTTCTGGAATTGGGGAGACGCAGAGCCAAGCGGCCTTTGGCAGCCCACTCTCTGTGTCGCCATTTTGGTTAGGGCTGCCGATTGTGTTGTTGGGGGCGTGTCCTCTGGGGTCGTGACCTGGACTGAGGGTCCAAGCTGTGGAGAACAAGCCCACCATATCTGAAAACTGCGACTTTGAGCTTCCCGGATGTCAAGGGCTGGAGTTTTGTTTTCATTTCCATGAACGTCTTGTCGTCGAGATGTGAGCCTTTGTTGCTAGGGGGCGTGGTTCTGGGAGGAGTGTGACGATGACATCACGGCTAAGCACATCCCTAATTCCAAAGGCTGGCGCCGTGTTTGCTCGGAGTTGGCCGAACATTCAGACTTTTGATTTTTGGATTCCCTTCTGTTCTCATCTGGCCAGTTGACGTCACCTGCACCCCACCCAAGTGCCCCGTGTGGGCGGCAGCCCCCCGTAGTCCAAGACGGACGTGCGTTAGGGTGCAGCGGTGCCAATGACTTAGGACAGCAGTCATCCTTGGAGTGGGCACACTACGGCGTCTGAAGTCGGGATGCAGACCCCTGAATTCCCACCTGGCATACTTCGACCAGGCTGAGGAGATCAAACTGGATGAAGTCGGCTCTTCATGCGCCCCCTTCGCCAGACCTTCATTGTCCATTTTAGCAGCCCGAAGGGGGTCCTGGGTGAAGACCCTCTGTGGCAGTTCCCGTCACCAGCGGGTGATGTCTCGGCCATTGGGCGCCGTGCCATCCTCTGGCCTTATTGCTTGCCCACTCCAAACATGTGCCCGATTTCTCAGTCCTCTCCTCTAAAACTGTGCCACTTGTCATCACCAAGCAGGGACAACCTGGAAGCGGGAGGTGCCAGCGCAGCCAGAAGAGCGGAGCATCTGCATGGCATGACGGCATTGCAAATAAATCAGGGGGCACCACGAAATGGGGGGCAGTGCCACGCTCACGCCCTCTGGCCTAATGACCAGATCACACAGGCTGAGCCCCTTCATTTTGGAAAGTGTCACACACCTCTGTGCATACGTCGGCCATCGAGGTGAAGTGACAGAAGTGCCGCCACTGGGGGACCACAAGAACAGGCCCGCCGTCCCCACAAGTGACCTGGCTTTGGCGCCTGCTGCCCTCGCTGGACGTGGACCCCGGACGGGTGACTTGCAGGACCATCGCTCCATCGCCGCTCTCTCAAGCCTGACCGCTCGCTCGGCGAGTCTCGTTCCGTCACGGAGAGATGGTGGGCACTGAAGCGGCACGAATCGGGGGAGACAGCCTGACCGCGGGCCCTGCAAATACAAGTTCAGCTTTCAGTCTGCCATATGTTCTCTCCCTCACAGCTGACTTCGTCGACAGAAACTCCGCGGCTCCCGCATTTGCCTTTTCCCTCGGATTTCCATGTCGAGCCTCGCTCTGCACACGAGCGGCATACTTGAGAAGTCGACCCCAAAGCGGGCAGCGCCATCCTCCGGCTCCCGTGTCCGGCTACCTTGGGGTGTGGGCACTAAGCGAGGTGGTGACCGTGATGGCCTGCCGTGTCCTCTGACTGCTCCTTGGGTTCTCCATCACCGGGACGCTGAAATGCGGGCTTGTGCCCCCTGAGTCGCCCGCTTCTGGCCATTGGGATGACTTGTGGTCCTGCTCTGCACTCGCACCTCCGTGTAAAATTAGGCTGAAGAGTCTCAAACTGGCACAAGGCAGGCACCAGCCCTGGACGGGGGTCCGATTAGACCCCAAAGGACATAGACCCTCCCACCGTCAATGAGTGAACCCAGGCAGCAGAATCTGTGAGGCGGCTGCACCAACCACTGCACTTCTGAGGAGACCCCCTAGTGGATGAGGAGCGGAGCCTGGGAGTGGTCTTCAAGATGGGTTAAAGACTAAGACCACCAAGCAGAAGGCAGACGAGTGGAGGGTCCAGGGAGGGCCAGCACAGCGGCTCACACTTCATGAGCTGCCAGTGGACCCTGTGAGGTGGACCACCAGGGGCGCGCAGCTCTGCTGTCCCAGCTCTGACCTGGGCATTGCGGGCTCACTTAACTGTTAGTCTGCTTGAGGAGCACAAACGTCCCGTAGTGACAAACCCGCCTCTCGGACCACCGCAGGTTCACCGGGTGACTAAAGCAGAAGGTGTTTAGTGAGGGGACGTCAGTCTCGGAGAAGTTTGTGCAGTGACCAAGAGCCAACAGGGGGGACTGAGAGGTTCTGGTGGTCCACATGCCACCATTCAGATGACCCTGTGACATTTGTGTGCGTCTTCTTCCAGAAGCTTTGGGCCGAGTCCTTGCCATAAAAAAAGTCAACAAGTATGTGGCACAGACTGGCCAGGCCACCAGAGGGCGCCACATGAAGGGGCTAAACAAAGGCACTGCAATCCAAGGCCGTTAAATTCAGGAGGTGGCACCTGGGCACCTGGCAGCAGCATGTCAAGTCTGACTTCATCAGGGAGCAGTGAGGCTGGTACGGCGGGCACCTACCCGCTGTCAGCTGTGGTTCGCCAGTATCGACCCTCCAGCCTGCCTCACTGCAGAGTCCTCTCAACTTTTCTGCTGAAATTTTCCACAAGATGCTCTGGGAATAGCGGGCACCTTCTGGCATAAGAAGAGTTGCCTTCTTCACTTGCATTTCTTGCTTTCTGTTGGCTCCATTAATCTCCAGAAGGCTCTCCCTTCATCTCGTTTGCTCATCAAAGTTTCATGGCAGCCTTAAAAGCTCCGGTCCTCCTCTTAAAAGCCATCGATATAAAAGCTTCCTTTTAAAAGGGCAGTCTGTGCCCGCCACATCAGAAAAACTGGAGCAAACTGAAACGTAAAACACGTGTGGTGCCGTCTCCGCTAGACTGGCACGCCAGCCCGTCCAACCCCGCCAGCCTCACGCCTTTGACATCCGGGCCTACACTCTCAGGTTACGGGCATCTGATATTCTGACCAGCAGGAGGCAGTGCGGCGGCTGGAAGTGGGCACCGGGCACTTTGTTGGTTTGGTAAGAAGGGGCACACCGATGGCAGAGATTTCATATGGTGCCTTCACTCGTCTTCGGCTCGGTGTGCTCCCCACTTTATTCTCCGTCACATGAACGCCAGCTATGGCCCCTCGACGTGGCACTCCCCGGGCAGGCAGGCTGCTGGCGAGACATGCCATTGACTCATCAATGACCCGCCGTCCGATTGCTTCTGCCAGGCCAATTGACCAAATCACTGATCTTTAAAAGCAGCTCCGGGGGGCTGCGAGGCTCTCTAATCAAGGAGCGAAGATGTGCCTCCCGCGGACGCTAATGAGAGGCGACAGTTCCTTGGCGCTCGGGGCAACGACCAGCTCGGCTGTCGAAATCTGAGAAAGTCCGCCAGGCGCTCAGTCAGGCGAGTGCCAAGCCCGCCCTGTTCCCGAGCGGGCCGCCCCTGGGGAAGAGTGCCGACGCGACCCCTGACATCGCGGCCGCGCAGTTTAACTTCTGTCATTCGCATCACGACGGTGACTCGCCTTCTGCAAATGGATGTGACAGCCTGGTAATGGACGGGACAAAAAGGCTGTTAGTGCTCATTAGGGGACGTTAATAATTCAGCAGGACCCCTCAAACGGCGCCATACAGATATCACGCTGGCAAGTCGCATGTCCCTGGGTAGTGCCCACTGCGAGTGGCACTATAGATCATCACATGGCGCCTCGCATTTCCTTAAAGAGGTTAGTGCCCACCAGGAATGGCACATGAGCTGGTAATGTGCCCACTCCGACGGTGGTCCTGTCCCGTAGAGTGGACTAGCATTAACATACCACCCTGCCGAAATGGCGGGGATCGTACATGTGTGCCACTGTAATGCCAGCCTTGGCGCCATCGTCACCCCCGGAGCGCCCGCAGTGGGCCGACATGGACTCGCTGCAGAGGCCTCGCCATTGGAGTCAGCTGACACTTGTGCCCCCGCCCGCCGCCCTCGCAGGACGGATACTCTTATTAAATTTGGCACTGCGGGCTCTGCGGAGCTGGTGCCTTGCTGGTGGTCTCCCTCGCCTATTAGTCTTCTGCTATTGGCCTGTCAGGAGTTTGTCAAATTAACGAGTCACACGAGGCGCGGAGGGCAGCCCGCTAATGTGGACGCTAAGCGAGGCTGACAGGGAGCGCGGTAGGCAAACGGACCGCCACAACAAGCTGCTCGGGCAGCCCTGCCTCCCTCCCTCCCTCCTGCGGTCAGCCACGCCAGCGTGCCAGGAGACATCTGCATCGGGAGCGCCCGGCGGGGAGCCAATCCGCGTGGCCCCACCTCACAGTCGAGGGGGCGCAGGCGGGCCACCCCCTCTGCAGGCTGCCCTGTGCACTGCACCTCATCTCCTCTTGGCACAGCCTGGCCGTCCCTCGGTGCCCGCTCGCTGTATCGATCTGGAGAGCCCGCCGTTAAACAGAGCTGCCCGGCCGAAAAGGCGCCGTCCTGTTGCTGCCAGCCGCTCGAGCGCAGAGCTTGATGTGTTGTGGCAGCTTCCCCCTTGGAGCCCTGGGCCTGCCCCGAGCCACTGCAGATGATAGTTTTAATTGCTTTCAATCTTTTAGGCCAGTCCCTGCCACGCAGGCGGGCAGGCAGGCGGGCGGGCAGGGGGGTCATTTAGCAGGCTGAGCAGTGTGTGTGTGTGTGTGTGTGGCAGGCTGGCACTTCTCTAGACCTGTGTGTGGCCCCTGTGAGTGCGCATGTGCCTGGCACCTCTGGTCGGCCCCCGTGTATGTGGGCTGGTAAGTCTGCTCAGGTCTTCTGTAGGTGCCCCTAGGGTGTGGGTGAGCTTGTGCATCACTTGGGGTGACACTGACCCCTGTGTGTGTGTGTGTGTGTGGCTGGCAGGCTGGCACTTATACAGCACACCAAGTATGCTACATGCACTGGCACTGCCCCGTGTGTGCCCGGCTCTACATATATCTGCAGTTACAAGACTCTGTGTGCCCCCGGCCTCGTTTCTACACACGCACATACATGCCTGAGGTCCTGCCCAGATCAATGCCATCCTGTCCTCTTTGAGTGATCAGGTGGGCACAATGATGGCACTGCTCACGTTATCTCACCAAGGGAGCTGTCCACCTGACTCCGGTGACCTCATTGGCTCCTCTGCTCTAGTCTGCTGAAGGGTGGCACAGCCACATGCCATGTTGTCTGGCCCTGCCACCTGCTCTGGCCTGCAGTGGGATCTCTCTGCTGCCTCTTCTACTTTATTGGGTCCTTTGGCATTGCCAGCACCCATCCCAGAATGCCCAGTGTTGCATTCTTCTTTCTCCAAGGCCTGAAGTGCCAAACAGACATGCCCCTGCCAAGCTCCTACTGGCAGGCGTCTTACCACCGTGATGCCAGGCTCTCCTATTTCATAAACGCAGCCTTGCCCAGCCAACAGTCTGATCACTCGGCTCCAGGGTGGGTGATGTGTTGTGTTGTACAAAGTACCCAGTAAAGCACCCACGGGGCCTTTGGTCTGCCCGGGGGCTTCATGCTAATAGAGGCGAGACGGGCAGGAGATTTGCAAAGAAAACGACGCAAAAAGGCCAACATTTACCGCCTAAACGAGACAATATGCTGCGTCTGCCCTCTGGGGCGCGGGAAAAATTCACCAGCGGCCCGCATTAGCGTCACAGCGAATCAGGACGGCGGGCAGGCGATGGGCTCAGGCGGGCAGAATGGCACTGTTCAGGGAACAGACTGGCCAGAGAGCACTGGGGTCCCACGAGTCCCCGAGGTGTCCCCCTCCTGCATCTGACCACACGCGCCACCTGCACCACTCACCTCTGGCATTTCCCTTTTATGTGACGTTCTCCGGGGGCTGCGGTCACACTGTCACACACCGTCACACACCGTCACACCTTTCCAGGTCACCAGCCCACATTCTCCACCAAGTGACGTGAAGCGAGGTGTCGTGTCGTGTGACACACAGAGGACACACATCTACATCGAACACGATACAGTAGGCAGCACGGAGGGGGACACTGGGCATGATGTGTGCCACTCACCTGCCAGGACCCCAGTGCCATCTTCTAATCCATCGGCTCTATCACCTCTGAAGCTTTCCAGTGCCTTTATAAAGCGCCTTTCATGGCCCCCCGAGGACGTTCTGTAAAGATCCCTCCCCCCAGTAAGGGTCACCCCACCACACTGCCACCTGTCCCCACAAATGATTCAGTGACCCATAGTCCTCAGCCATTGGTGTCCACAGGCACAAGGTGCCCACCTCGTGTCCATGCCCGTCCTTAAACCAGCAGCACTCACACGGGCACAGTCACCACTTGGCATGGAGGGAGGCAGCAGGTCGGGCACACTTTGGTGCCGCTCGCCACACGGTGGCTTTTAGTGCAGGATCGCCTGCGGTTGCCTCGAGGCGCCTCCACAATCGAGCAACGGCCTGCAGCTCCGCGCCCGCCAAAGCCGCTGATTAGCCGTTACACGTGTTTAAGTGCCAGTGTGCGGCACCCCCCGGGGGCACAGGCGCCTAATGGGCTGGGGGGCCGCCTGAGAGCCGATTTGTCATATAAAGAGCGTCACTCAGAGTGGGCAGGGGGTTCGTCAGGATGGGGGTGGGGGCTCTCGGAAAGGACTTGATTAGGGGGGGGGGCTGTCAGACAGCTGACTTGTTAACATGGCGGGGTGCAAGCCAGAATGTTGGGGGTCACGTGCACTGAAAAAAGTCTACCATTGAAATGGCGGGCGGACTCGACATGAAGTCCTGCTTGAGGTGTCCGTTTGTATCCGACAGCGTGCAGTGGGCGCGTCTGTCCGGCTCTGCTCATTAGCGGAGTCACCCTGCTGCTCGACTGTCCATTTTAAGTAGCAGGACTCGTAATAAAACACCGAATCATTACTTTCATTACTCTGTTCAGCAAGTCCTGAGGGGCGTCGGGGTCCCATAGAATACCTCAGTAGGGCACCGCGAGTGCGTCACACAGGACGACACCTCCGTAAGGGCCACCGGCGGAGATTATAGCGCCTTTCGGCAGCTCGGGTTCAAACAGCCGGCAGAGCTTGACGTGTGAAGAAAGCCTTCGTGCCAAGGTACCAAGGTGCCAAGGACATTCTGGGAAACGTAGTCCTGGCTGCGGACCCCCGGAGTGGATGCTTCGTGGAAGGCGAGGCCAGAAGGGGGCACTCGAGAGCTCCGTCTTCATTTCTGGTAAAATCGTGCGCTACTATGAAGGGGGTGGGGGTACGCGGTACCCATCTGTCTCAATGCTTGTGGCACTGCCCCGTGTTTGCACATTCGAGCTCGCCCCCCCATCGCCGTACCGCTCAGCTGCGCTCCCGTCTTACCAGCTCGCACACGCAGGCACATGCCGGGCGCCACATCGAGTCGCCTTTCTCCGCAGGGATTTCCCCGCAAGAACGTCCATCTGCGCGCCTGTGCGGGCCTCGAGTTGGAGATGCGCGTGTGCAGGAGGCCCCCCGACCGATAAAACTGTGTCCGGAGCGCGCGTGCGCGTGTGTATGTATGTATGTTGGTGTGAGCGCGCGTGCGCGTGTGTATGTATGTATGTATGTATGTATGTATGGTGCGAGCGCGCGTGCGCGTGTGTATGTATGTATGTATGTATGTAAGATGTGAGCGCGCACACGCGAGATCGTCTTTCAGGTTTGTCACACTTCGCGGTTTTGAAGTTTTGTTTTTTTTTTTGGACCAACTGGGGGCAGAGTAAATAACTGAGCCAGGCTCTTCACGACCACCCCCCACAGGACCTCCTGCAACGCCCTATTTGCATCCCGGGGAGAAGGACACGCTTTGTTCAAAAATTAACAAGAAACCTGCATGTCATGGTGATGCCACTTCAGATGCCAGTGGGAGCACCAAGACAATTGAGCGACCTTTACTGGGCGACACATGGCAAAAAAACGGGCAGCAGCTGGGAAAGCAGAGCTGTGCCAAAATGCCAGCCCATTGGCACCTTCATAGCATTCACGAGTGATGAAAATGAAAGGCGCTATATAACAGTGCCCTGTCATTACATTCAGAAGTTGCTCAGGCTTGGACTTCACCATCGTCACCCGACGTGATCCTGCTGGGTCCCCACATTAGAAGAGAGATGACGATCCTTAAGTAACGGCTGATGGAGTGGGTGGCTGACATCGACTCGTGTCGCCTGGTGAGGGGAGGGGACGGGCCAGGTAGACCACCACAGTCATGTGTCGTCGTCACTTTGGCTGAATCCGAATAACCAGCGGGTCGCCAAAGGTGCATATTCCGCACTTTTTGAAAGGGCTGCAAGATGTTGGGGTCGTGGGGAAGGCCGTCTGCTTCTGCCATTCACGGGCCACGACCACCGCAGTCCGGGGGTCCTTACAGTGGCTCCAGCCCCGAATTACCTGAACGTGTCGCGACTGGCTGAGCTTGTGCCTTCGCTGTCCATCTAACCCGCGCATGGGGACACAGTAAACACCCGCGTGCCCACCATGCTCAACCAGTACGCCCCACCCCTTTACTTGACTTTTTTGCTCCGTCACTTCTTGGCGAATGTGGTGTTCAGATCAGTAATTGGGGGCTTCGTTTGTGCTGATCACATTCGTGCGGCTTTGCTCCCCTGTATCTTTGTCACATCATGTGACACGTGCCATTCATCTAACTGCAGTCACCTGAGAACTTGTCACAGCGTACTCAGTGAGGGGCGCTATATAAAAACAAGTCGAATTGACTTGCGTGGCCTGGGCACCTGGCCGTCTCTAAGACCCCCAAAAGGCTGCCCTTATATGTCCAGGCAGCACATGTGAAGGGTCTCCCGCTCGATGGCCCACCGTGAACTGTCACAGCGGACAGCCGAGCGCAGAGCCGCACGAATCGAAAAACGTGTTGCTGCCATCGTGTGGCTCTCGGAGGAACTGCAGCAGTGCTGAACGTTGGGCAGGATGAGCGAGGGGTGTGGGTGGCGCAGTGTGCTGCCAAGCGGTGGGACTCCAAAGCAGTTAAGTAAGCATGAGGGGCGCAGACCCTCGGAGCACTTCCCATAACCACGAGACCTCCTGCTTACAGAGGCTCGAGTTTAATCCCAAATATTCATTGGCCAAACTGGAATGGTGGGCTTTCTGTGAGGACGTGGTGGGCTCAGAGATGTCAGCTGCAAAAGGAGACGTGAACGGAACAGAAAGCGCAAAATAGCGAGGGGGCTCTCAGGGGTCAACTCTGTCCACATTACCAGGAGGGCAGGAACTGCGATTGCAACTAGACACCTTTGGGGGGCGCACCCTAGGTGGTCTTCAGCACTTCATTACGTGTGCATTATTGTGCTGAGCGCTGGAGAACGGCCATGTGCTGCAGGGTGACTGCGCACGCGCCACAATAAGACCGCCCATCTGGGCCTGTTATGTAGTGCCTTTCACGTGTGTGTGTGTGTGTGAGAGAGAGAGTGCCCTTCATGCCATTTGTGTATTTTACGGTGTCCGCCCCCCCGGACCTGTGCCAGTCCTACTTGTCCACCTGCAGGATGAAGTAGGAAGAGGAGATGATGATGGAGAAGATGAGGGGGGAGATGCCAGCAGTAGGAACAGGGTTGGGGGGGGCAGAAGGGACCCGAGCGAGTGACACACAAGCAGCCAGCAGGACAGGACTTGGGGACCCGAATGCGAATCTGAAGATGAGGACAGCAATGAAGCGCTGGTGTCCAATCGGATGGTCACGGGTGACAGAGAGCTTTGGGATGTGTGGCTTGGACAACGGCGGTGCCACCCGATGGCAGAGCTGAAAAGGAAGATGAGCAGAGCAGAGCAGTGACAGAGCCGAGGAGGGCACGACGAGACCAGCCGGAGCTGGAAATGGGCGAAAGGGGCAGCAGGAGCTGGCGGTCAGTGGCAGACACACCCAACCGGGAGGAAAAGGGACAAGCGGATGACCGACGGGACAGAGCGGACGTCAAGGCTGAGGACACAGCATCCTGACCTCGACGGTGGAGCAAAAAGACAAAGGAATGAAGACGAAGCGGTGGGCGCAGGCACCCGGCTGCTCAGCCCATCTCGCTGGTAGCGACGGCCGAGTTGATCGCCTTCTTGTCGCGGAGGGAGGACGTCACGTGATTCGCGAGAGCAGGGGGCTGAGCAGCAAACGTCCACAAGGGGACCTCAAAGTCCTCGAGGGGCGCCCGGCCAGGGGCTCGTGGGGTCGCCAGCCAGCCAGCGTCTACCTGGACATCGGCGAAGCACACAAACGGGGAGGGGGTGGAAGCCCCGCCTCCCCTGCTGTTCATTGGTCCGTCCTGCAGGATTACGCGTCACGTGACATCACCATCACACAACAAAGCGAGTGCAGCTATGACGAGCTATTGAAGGGGCGGGGACTCCATTTATAGCCACACCCCTACTTGGTCGAGCAGTGACAACGGGGTCCCCGAACTGCGGCCAGATTTGACCTTCTGCCTGGACGGGGTCCATTCAAACCCACTGGACGGTCACTACAGACAATGCCAGGCGAGCGGGCAGCCCGAACCTGGCCTAGACGCCCTAGGCATCAGACACTGTGCCATCATCAAGCTCCTGGAGCTGCCCAGCCCATCACAGGTCACCTCAAATCTCCATCAGTCAGCCGAACTTGGGGTCTTTGGGAAGCTGGGGGGGCAATGACAGAGATGGCACTGGTAGCTGAACCCGAGTCAGTGGGGTGGCAAGGCACCACCATGAAGGCCAAAGTGGAGGGGGCTTTCCCAAATTGGGGCCAACAATCTGCTTTTTAAATATTTGAAACGGTTGCCAACTTGATAAGCCTGTTGGTGCGGGCATCAGTGGGAGCGCAGTGTCAAGTGCCCCATGCAGTGACCACCAGGTGCCACGGGCAATCATTGGCATCATTGGTGTGGAAAGAGCCTCTGGACTGTGTATTGGCAAAGTTTACTGGCTTTACCACCTACCACCTGTCAGGGGCACAATGTGGGCATCACCTGCTGGATTTTCCTATGCCACAGAAGCAATCACTCGTGCCAGCAGCTGCCTACTGGGGTCTCTAAAACTAGCTGTGAAGGATATCAGATCATATGTGGGCACAACACTCAGTCCTGTTGCCCGCTTCACCGTGAAGGTCATTCCTGGCTCTCCCATGCCAGGCCCCCTCCCACCCACCCTGGCCGGACCCCTGCAAAGCAATCACAAGCCGAGGAGGGGGGAGGGGGGATTCCTCTAGTCAAGTTTATTGAGATATCATCAGCTTGTCACAGTTACAGTTAGGTTGGCACATGGCTGCCATGATGCTGTGTGCCCATGGAAAGGGTCAATTCCAAGCCATCAACTTGTGCCCCACAATGCTCTGGAGCGCTTTGCCAACTGGACGCCAACCCCTTCACTGCATCGGAGTGCCCGTGGAGAGGTGGCCTCAGAAAACTATGATGTGGCGCTGAATGACAATGCCAACCGTCTTCCATTCAGGTGAAAAGCCAAAGCTCAAGAGTGCCTGGTAAATGCCAACAAATGCCAGCTGCTGCTAAACTGTGCCAAAGGAAGGGGGTGTGGAAAAAAAATAGCAAACCAAATCACCACAAAAAAAAGCCAAAGCAAGACCGGGCATCACAGGGTGGAGGGCTCCAACATGGGCACAATGTGGCCCGGCCTGCCAGGGCAAAAGCTGTGGTATCCAATCCAAACAGGCCTCGCCCTTCTGTGTGCGACAGATGGCACATGAAATGAATCAACCGGAAGGTGGCCATGGCAGCACTGAGGGGACCCCCGAAGAGCACACTTGAACCCGGGACCAGCTCGTCTGCACATTAAGGCAAAGGGGGCAAGGCCTTGGTGCCAGTCTGAACTCAACCACAGGAGCCAAAAGGCGAGAGCCACGACGATAAGCAGCAACTGGCAAGTGGGCAGGCCCAGCAAAGCAACACAGGGTGCCAACCTGCACAGGCAGAGCACCCCACCGGCGACACCGTCACATCCTCTGGGCCGCCCACCAAACTCCAGGACGCCAGCACATTCAGTCTGAAGGTCCACAGCTGGCATCACAAAGAGGCGGCAAGCAAAAGTTCCCACAAGTCTCATCTGAAGAGTCCAAGGAAAGGTGGCAGTGGGCGAGGGCAGTGGGGCGCCGTCTGCCAAGTGCATTCTGGGATCGCTTGACCTTTACTTTAAAACGCAGGCTGGCAGCCGCCAAGAGCAAACGAGTCAGGCCAGGACGGGCACCCACCCACTACTGCGCGCCCACCGCCATCCGCTAAAGTGCAAATCCTGAGGACCACCAGCTCTCAGTAGTCCTCCACCCAGCCGTTCTCCGCTATAAAGGCGTCGATGACCTCCTTCATGGCCAGGTTGGGGATCAGCTGATCCTGGGTCAGCGGGCTGCGGGTCACGGGGTCAAAGTGCCCGACGCGCTGCAACACAAAGACAGGGTTACGGTAAGCAGACATTCACACGTGCGTGCGGATCACCCCACCGGCGGGCATGACCTGAGTGTGCCCGATGAGACCACAAGGCACAGCTACACTGGAATGACACCCAGTCGCGTGACAAGGACCCAACCGCCTGGGTGCCAGCGGGCGAGTGATGAAAGCTCTGCGAGAACCATGCCAGGGAATCATGGTGAGCACTAACTGGCTGTGCCACCCTTGCCTGGCAGGAGGCCACAGGTCTGCCTTAACTGGCTGTGGGTGGCGAGCACACATCTGGGCAGATGGCACAGGCAGGCTGGTGAACAGCTACTGTGCGCGCTGGAGTGACCCGTGAAGTCCTGCCTCAGACCACCAGCAACGGTCAAAAGAGAGGGGGCCTTGTGGGAGTGTGAAGGTCAGAGGGTCCGACCAATCGCCCGGACAGTAGCTAACGTGGGCATGGCTGATGGACTTACAGGCCAGTGTTGAAGTGGCAGCGACTTGGCAGCACCGCTGGCACCCCCCTTGACGGTGATGGACAAGCCCACAACTGAGGCTGTGGACTAGTGGGGCCAGTCTGAAGCCTCATCGGGGGGCACTGGCACGTGACCTGCCCGAGGGGTCTCCGCTCATGTTGCCCGTTGGAGTTTTAGATTTGTTGGGTATCTGTAGAAGCCCCGTGTGCCACCCTCTATTATATAGTGCCAGGTCACTTGCTGACGCCCCCCACGTCGGTGGTCCGGTTACCTGCAGGTGCTCCTCTATGTCCTTGCGGTCGTAGGTGATGCCACTCGGTGTGATGCACGGCTCCCTCATCAACTCAAAGCTGATTTTGCCACACAGGTAGTCTGGGATGTCCCTTTTCTGTAAGGGGAGCACAAAGAACAGACTGAAGAAAGAGAAATGGGCAGCATCATGCCACCTCCACAGAGGGCACAGGTTCAGGGCAGGGCCGACTGGCATGAGGAACACGGGCCCTCTGAGACTCAACAGGTGGCATGCAAACCAGCTGGTCAAAGTCTACAAGGCCCGCAACACAGGTGGCCACACAGGCTGCCCGATGACACGTCCAAGGAGGTGGCGCCCACACCCATGACGCGGAGGTTAATGACGACGACGTCCTCCAGACCACGGGCACTGCAACATGGGCATCAAGCATCAGTCTGCTCCTTCAGCCCGCTTGACCCCGACACCTTTGGGAACGGCGCAGCCCGTGACAGACACCACTGCTGCCCCTCACACCCGACACACGTGCCACGGCACACGGGGGTCTCACCTTCCGTTTCTCGTCTACTTGAGAGAAGAGCTCATCCATGTCAGAGAGGAATTTATCCTGGGGGGAGACCACAAGGAAAGGGGTGTCACCAAGAGAGCGGGTGGGCCGCCGTCGAGGGGGTAAAGGAGCCCAAGCGCGCCAGACTTACGTGCTTGGCGTCCATCTTTGCCAACTCGTTTCGGACGCGGCTGTCGTCCGAGTTCTCCTCCAGTTTCTCCGTGTAATGATGTCGCTCCCTGAAAGAGAACCGAAAAGGCAGGTCAGCGGCGCCCGCACGAGACCCCCGGACGGAGCCCCCCGGGTTACCTCTCCTTCTCGGCGAGGATGAGTTTGGTGAGGTAGGCGTGCAGCTTGTTCTCCTGGTTGATGCGCTTCTCCTCAATGCTGTTCCAGCGCTTCTTCTTGGCGATGCGAAGGGCACTGGGGATGTCGTCACCGAAGTTGAGCCGCTGCTCCTTGGCCAGGGTGTACGCTGGGGACAAGACGGGCAGGACAGTCACAGGTCAGGGTGACACTGAGCACTCGGGGACGGGAGGCAGGCGTCCAGTTCAAACACACACACATAGCGGGCCCCCCTGGAAAGGGGGCGCTGGGACTTTGGGACACCAGAGAGTCGCCAATGCCTTCCTGTGTTCTTCGAATGCGGGCACACCCAGCCTAAGGCACACTCCTGGTACCTACGCCAATCACTGGCATCACACTACACGATGCCCCTAAATGACTTCATTCACATAACGATGACCAGCACGTCACGGACAGTCGCAGTCCCTGTCACCTTTGGTCACGTAGGGCAACACGAGGCCCACCAAGAGAGGATGACGAAGGCTGCAGGAAGGAGGAGGAGGAGACCCTCACAAAACACAGAAGGGACAAGCCGGGGTGGTCAGTTGGTGGATCACTCCGTCAGTCAGAGTGTGACCCCTCAAGTTAACACACAGGTAGGGGGCCTCAATGGCGTCTGGGGGTCCCGACTCTTTAACGACATTGGAACTAAACCAACAAAGAGAGACGGGAGATCAGGGTCCATCTTAACAGTGAATGCCGTGGTACCACTGGCACATCCCAGCACACATATGCCAGTCTGCCCTCAGGGTCAGGGGCATCTGCTTGGTGTGTGCCTGGAGACAGACTGGCAGTGTACTGCCTCTTAGCCGAGTCTGCCTGCCCACTTCCCCATGGCCAATGTAGTGGCACACAGAGCCAGGCCCGGTGCCCGTGGCAAAGCCTGCGGTGGCTGCTCTTCCACTGACCTCTCTGAAGGTTGCCGATTGCCTCGTCGTAGTTCTCCATCTCCAGGTGGCACTGGCCCAAGAAGAAGTGCGCCTTCACCGACTGGCTGTCCAGCTCGAGGGCATGCTTGCAGTCGGCCAGCGCCTTGTCGTACTGCTGCAGCTTCACGTGGCACAGCGCCCGGTTGGTGTGGTACACAGCCACCGAGGGGTTCCTGTTCTAAAGAAAGCCAACAGAAAAGACGGTGTGAAATGTCAGGTGGGGTTCAGAGGGCAAATGGATTGGCATCAGATGGGTGAGCAGGCCCAGGTGCTCTGCCAGGCGGGCAGAGAGCACCAACACTGCAGGGCAAAGTCAGGAAATGGACAAAGACAGCAAATGTGTAGGAAGCTCATTGACTGTCTTGTTGGTGGGGGGGGGGCATGCGGATTCACATTGGCAGCCGTGAGGCTCACCCTGAAGACCCCCAATTTACAGTAAACGGCTGCCAGGTTCCCATTGTGTGAAACAAAATCAAACACTGGTCTCATTTCACAATCGCCTTTTCATGTCCCCAAATGCTGTGGTCGACATGACTGGCACCCTGGCACAGCTGGCCTCATGCCCAGTACGTTAAGAATACTTAAAGTTGAAAAGTTTACAACAAAAGAGAAAGACGTCTGTGCCACTCAGACATTGGCAGAAAACCAAATGCACTCAAAAGAGAGGCTGGCAGGAGCCCTGGCACCCCTCACGGACGATTCCGCTTTCCGGTGGCAGCTCTCCCGTTGGACTGGGCTCAGGTCTTCCTTTGGCGAGTGACCCCCGCCCAGCTGGCACACCTTTAACACGTTGAAGGTCTGCACCATCACAGAAGCCCCTCCACAGCACACTCTCCCGTTTCATGCCCGTCTTTGAGCGGTGCCGCCCTCCTCTGTTTAGCGCCATTGAGACCACCACTGCCCCTTGGGTGTCGTTCGTGCCAGGTCACCGCTGAGGACGACTTGGATTCGTTTTTCCTCCTCCCACCACCATCACGCCCTGGAGGTCCCGACAGTTCCAAGCCCCTGTTGGTCTTCGCAGGTGGCCCTGACACATTCGATGATGAATCGTTTCTCGGTTGGGGGTCTCGGGCAGCTCTCTGCTGGGCGCCATTGTGAACAGGAAGTGAATGTAAACACGAAAGTCGTCGCTCATTGGGTTCCTCAAGTCACGTGACTCGACGTCTTCCGCCTGATCTCAGCAGCACCTCGTATTTTGTTTTTTTCTTTGATATGCCAACATCAGAGTGGCACAGATGTCTTTCTTTTTGTGGGGGGGTCTTTTGATTTCTTCCCAAGATCTCAGATGTCAATCACGCTGACCACACCCACAAATCGCCAAAGAGGAGGGCAGAAGTGTGCCCGTCAACCACCTCCCAGGGGTCTGTCTCACTACCAGGGCCGGGCCGGTGGGCTCTCGGGCTCAAATTCACTCGTTCAGAAACTGACCTGATCAAACACTTCAGATACCCCGACGCCTGGCAGGACTGGCACTACCCACCCCTCTAGATACTCACAATGGCTTTGCCATAGCAGGCGGCAGCTTCCTGGTACTTTCGGTTCAGAAAGAGTCGGTTTCCCTGCTCCTTGAGCTCCTGGGCGGAGGCGCTTTTCTCGGGGCTGCTTGCCATCTTCTCCGCCACCCCAGCAGCACCCGCTCCACTCTGCTTCCCAATCCTGCTCCCCGTGCTTTCGGCTGGCTGCCCTGAAAAGTCCTCGGGTTGGTACGGGCGCGACGTGCCACGGAAACCTGTGAGGGGACAAAATATGGAACAGAGGGTTAACAGTGTGCGGACAAAAGCTCGGGTGTTCACAGTCACCTCACCTGTAGTGTCAGCGACAGTCACTGGCTGGCCTTTGAAGGGGACCACTCCTGGAGGCCAGCAGCGCCCACTCAGCCCCTGAGCACAGCGGGCACGTTAGGACTCGATGCGCATTGGTATCTCCGGAAGCCCCTGGCCATCACCCAGCAAAGTGCCACCAACGTATGGGGAGACCGCGACCGCCTGGCAAAGGGGGCACTGGTCCCATATAAAAAAAAGACCACCTCCATGCATCTGATGGTGTAGGAAAATCAAAAGTGCCGGACATGGCCCAAATATGGGCACACATATAGCGCCTTCTCACTGGCACTGCCACTCCCATCACCGCGAAGCTCCGAGGTGCCTTCGCCGCTCACCGCATCACGAAGATGTCGAGCCCTGCGGAAGGCCGTGACCGCCGCCCGACGGCGAACACCGCAGCCAGAAACTTCGAGCTGCAGAGCAAGTGGCCTGCGGCGGCGGCGGCGTCCTCTTCAAACCTCCCCATCCACTGAGCGCCTCTCCGGCCCCGCCGAGGCTGAGCTCGGACTACAAGTCGCCAATAAAACAAAGAAGTTGACCCGCCGCCAAACCTTCGGCTTCTGTTTACGTACCTCAGAAGGCCGCCCCGTGGGCCGATGTTGCGTCTTCGAACAGTTGGGGACTTCGACTGCTCGTGCAATCCCGACGAGCCACTGCTCTCCAGCGGGCCAGAGCGAGCTGTGGACGCCGTGGATTACTGGCCTTGTCCTGCTGGTTCGGCCCACCGCGAGTTTTTTCCCGTTCAGCCGCCGATCCGCTCCGGACTGCTGTAGCGAGAGCGACGAGCGACTGACGAACGGAAAGGAGGAGTGCGCCGCTGTGAGGGGCTGCCGCCTGCTGGACGGGAGGGAGATTGTTTTCTCTGGGCTGTCCAAAAATTTGAATATCGCCGCCCATTCCAGGGAGGGACACAACCCAACTATGGACTCGCCACACCTACTGTTTTGCTGAGGGGCGGCGCTAACCATAAGGCGAAGCCTGATTGGCTGCAATGCGCCATATTGGAGCGGTCCGAGGCCGTGTGCGGACGGAGGTATACCGACATCTAGGCTCTGATGCTGGGCAGACACTGTGTTTGTAAGCCCGATGTACAGCCGACAAAAACTTGAGT
Organism: Polypterus senegalus; assembly: GCF_016835505.1. Taxonomy (NCBI): domain Eukaryota; kingdom Metazoa; phylum Chordata; class Cladistia; order Polypteriformes; family Polypteridae; genus Polypterus; species Polypterus senegalus. The sequence goes on along the minus strand of NC_053166.1, from coordinate 163,320,197 downwards.
GGGGTATGATGGGCTGCGGTGCCCGATTGCATCTCATGACTGGACAGTCAGGCTTGTAGCATCAGGAGCGTCACGAGCCGACAAGATGTTCTGATGTCGCTGTCAAAGCTCCTTAAGCGCCGATCGCAGTTTTTCGTACTTTGGGTGTTGTCTTTGCGCTGTTAGTTTTCACTTTTCTATTTTAAAATCCATACAACAGGGCGCATACGACGAAATGACCAATGACAGAAACATCACAAGAGACCCCACCGGTCAATGACACAGAAAAAATGTCCAGATGGTTATTTAATTTCGTCATCGAATTTACGGTAACTTGGCCTGCAGATGTCGTCGCGTTTTCTAGTTACGTCAGCGCGACTGATGGAAGGAACGGGGCACCGCGAAGGAGCGCCAGCTGCCCTCTTTTTACATTTCTATTTTACTGGTGAAGGCGCCAATCCGTCACAGGGTGACCACACTGACCGGTGGTCACGAGAGCCCTGGATGGCAGGCGGATGGCAATATATGAAGGGCAGACCCACACAGTGCCCGATACGCAAATAAGGAAATCTGAACAGCCATCCAAAACTGTACTGGAAGTTGGCAAGTCACGTTCTCTCTCTCTCTTTCTGGTGCCAATCAACACCCTGGCAGCCACATTCAGAACCAACCAGAGGCGAGACAGTGGCATAAAGAGAACTGAGGTAATCCGGGCGTAAGGAGACAAAAAGCGGGAAGAAGCTTTCACAAGTCACAATGGGGCAAAAAAAAAAAGTAAGGCCCGAAGATGAAAGAAAAAAACCAGCGCCGAGTCAATGAAAGCGAAGACTAAAGGCGTCCTGAAGTCTTCATCAGCGGCAGCACGAAGATGAAGGTGGGCAGGATTAGGAGCCGCAGAGTTTGACACCCAGGTGCCAGGACCCCAGCTTTAGTCAAAGAGCGGCTGGATACGGTGGACCCCCATTTTCATAACTACAGTCGTAGACCAAAGTCAGGAGAAGGACCCCCGTGTTGGCGCCCACAGAGTCAGCCACGACGAGCAGTTCAGGAGGTTCAAAGGCTTTGATGGACAATCACATGACGTTTACGTGGCACCTCTTTATGTATCGAGACCCCTGCGGTTCACCCTGGCAGCCTGTCTATGGCCGCCCATCATTGCAGAATCAGAATTTGCTGGTTTTTGTTTGACCACAAGTTCTCAATGGGGTTAAAGGGCTGGGGATTTTCCTGGCCATGGACTCCAAAGCTTGATGTTGTGCCCCCCGAGCCACTTTGTCACTTTGGCCTAATGGGCCCTGTGGTGCTACAGCAGCCCGTGTTAATGTTATTAAACTGTTTGGTACGTTCCTACCTCCACCCCCATTTAATTAGTACATTTGGTATGTCCCTAGCTCCCTTTGCTATTGGCGCTGCTTTTGTTTTTACTTCGGTTCCCACCATATTGGATTTAGGTTAAGGAAATGATCGTCCTTTTACCTTCAAGTTATCAATGGTTTTACGTCCTAATACTTGTGTTACTTATGGCAAGAAATCTACATTAAAGTATACGGACTCTCAGCCTTGACTTCTTGGTGAGTAAACTATCTGTCCACGGTCACTACAACCAGTTGGGCGACACACACTCCGTACAGATTTGGTCTTGAGAGAGAAGCCTCACTAATACGCCGTTCGGGGACAGAATAGGCCCGGTGCTCCATCATGTTGGTCAGCAAACTGTTCTTGGATGGTTGGGATTGGTTGGGATGCTCTTGGGCACCAGCAGGCAGGTCTGAGGGAGGGAGGTGGAGACGTTTGGGGGTCAAGAAGATGGGGGGATTGGACTCCTGAGGTGAAGTCACTTTCTCCGCTGAATTCTGATTGTCCAGAGAAGAAGTGGTGAGTGGCGCTACCATCAGTCCTGTGCCAGGCCAACAGTAAAGCATCCGGAGACCACTCATGTCAGCCAAGGCAATTGGGGGGGTCACTCACAATGTGGCATAAGAACACAGCAGCCCTGAATAAAGAATGAGAGCCAAACATCAACTGAGAAACTTCTGCCAACCATCCAAGAACAGCCTGGTGACCAACATGATGGAGCACCGGGCCATAAGGCCAAAGTGACAACTAAGTGGCTTGGGGAGCAAAACGTGGACATCTGGGGTCCACGACCAGGAAACTCCGCAGATCTTTAATCCCATTGATAAGGTGGGGGGACAAACAAAAACTCCCAAATTGTGACAAAATCCAAGCATCGATTCCGCAAGAATGGGCAGCTGCCATCAGTCAGGATTGGGCCCAGAAGTTGATTGCCAGACAGCCTGCCAGGCTACACAGAGAGGTGCCAACTCTGTGCCACATAAACGTCATGTGATTGTCCATCAAAGCCTTTGAACCTCCTGAACTGCTCGTCGTTCTGCTTCAGGGCACCACAGAAACAAACGTCTGACACAGAAGACCCAACGACACCGAAGCAGCAGACTCGGTGGGCGCCAACATGGGGGGGTTCTTCAGACTCTTGCCCAGACCAGGTGCCATTTCAGGGTACCCGCCTCCCCTGCCCATGCGCTGGCTCATCGTTGAGGCTCCTGAATCACAGACTCTTCTGTCGTAGAGCAAACTAAACATGAGACCACCACAAATGGTGCCCCCCACACCCCACGATGAAGTCTCCCTGAAGGGTTTGACAGACTGACCAGGCAGCCTCACAGCGGGTCACCCTTGCAGTTGGTTGTCTTGCAGTTCTGAAGAATTAAAAACTCCTGCTGGCCAACCACAAGTCACAACTCCTCCTGACCCAGAAGATGGCATGAACACCCAGAGCGAGCCCACCCCGGCCTTCAACAGGTGGCACACTCCCCTCTCCAACTGGCCAGTGGTCTTTACATCCCCCCCCCACCACACCTCATGAATTCTCAGTTCCCGGGCAGGCTGCTAGCACCAGTTTAAGGACTAAGGTGGCCAGAAGACGAGCCTGGTAGAGAACTTTAATGAAACAAGTCATTTACAAGAAACCTTCAAAACAAACTGGCAGGAGAGATCACAGCACAAAATGAGCAAAGGATCAACGGGCCGCCTGGGGTCTCCTCGCAAGCCCATCAAGACGCTGTGAGCTCAAATGACTGGAGGCGTAATGAAGAACGGGAGCCTTCCTCCTAAAACTGTGTACAAAAATATAAATAAAATACAAGACGAGGACTCTTCAGAGGCAACAGGAGTACAGCACAAGGGTAAGATGGCCTCTGACATGGAAACTATTTTAGAAATGACCCCCCATCCCCCCAAAGTCTGAGCACCGGAGAGCACTTTGAATATTCGGCTCCAAGGGATGCTGCTCATCTTCAAAGGCGCATGTGAACACGGCTCCACGCTCCACACCCGCTCGGTCCCGTCCCAAACTAAAAACCAAGGAAGCCCCACTGGAGGGCGGGCCGCTCTAGCGGGAGGAGTTGGAACTGGAGCGGCTGCGGTGGCGACGGCGGCCAGGTGAGCGAGAACGAGAGCGTCGACGTACCGGAGACCTTCGTCGTGGGGAGCGGGACCTGGAAAAGGACAAGAGAGGAGATGCTGAAGATGCAGAGGAGCCGCTTAAAGCAACATCAAGTTCTACTACGGCCTTCATTATTACAAGAGTTTCAAAGCAAAACCATCTTCCCATAATGCTCAGGGGGTTTTCATTTGAAAACCGAAGACAAGGACCAAAGCAGATGGCAGCGAGGGCGCACTTCACCTGCCGTGGACCTGGGCTATTGTTCCCAGGCAGGACGACGTCGTCCCACATGTGGATCAGTTAGCTTGCATTGTCACTGGCCGACAGACAGGCTGCCGTTTCTGTAAAGCAGAATGGTGGCCGTTTGTCTACTCCACTCTTCCAATGGGCGGCACAGGACCATTATAGACATAACCCCATCCCCACCGCATCCTACAAGGACCACCCAACTCCTGACCTCATCTTCATTTGAACCTCTGGTGCCCGACTTACTGCTGTTTTATGCTGGAACTTTTAAACAAGACGCACCAAGCTGGCTGCCACTTTCAATACGGACATGTCAGGTGTTCCTTTTTAATGTCATTGACTGCTGTTGCCAGCCTTACCCACACCAGCAATGCCCACTTTAGCTGCCTGTGCAAATGCCCATTCGGTGGAGAGCCTGCCAAGTCCGTGTTGTGTAACTGGGAGTGACTGGCATCTTTAAATCAGCCTTCATGTGTCCTAACCAGAAGGAGCTTTTGGTGCTTGAATGTCAGCATCTTCAAAACTGTCCAATACCCGGAGAACACGGGATCTTCTCTGCTGTCACCGTCAACGGGGTTTTGATGCTCCACCCATGGGCCTACCCGTCAAACTGCAAGCTCTACACCATGTGTGCCCGCAGGTGCCAATCTCAAGTGTACAACAGCTGACAGCTTGATGACATGTGTTCTTACGTCAGACTTTGCCCGTCTAATGAAGGGCTCAAGCCGTGTGATGTATAAAGGGCAGAATCCGGCCCACTCATGAGGGCACCGCTGTCTCGTATGCCCTCACCTGCTCTCCATATTAATCCGGATGAGTGAGGAGCATCAGGTGCCGTCGAATATCAGGGACTGAATGTTTAGCAGCCAACACTACGAGGTGGAAGGACTCAAGCAAATGGAGATAAAAGCAAATAAAGATATAAAGGGAACACTCCTCACGCAAGCCATGTGCGTCACTTTGAAATGCGTCCTCAAAAAGGGACACGAGGTAACCAAGAAACATCGGGCAGAGCAGCAAACCTCCACTTGAGGGTTTTGGGCGCAAGAGGAACAGAAAGCGCGTCCCTCTGAACGGCCAATCAAAGCTGCTTACGATGTTCCTGCACCGCCAGCTGAACTGTCATCTTATCAGACAATACTGATTGTTCTATTGTAATGCATTTGGAACAACAACTGACTGTCAGCGACATTTCTATGTCACAATCGTAATTCAGGGACGAGAGTGAGGAGGTCCGAGTTTGCTGCTGTTACACTGGAGGGTTTTGCTTCCTTGTTGTGTTAATTCTGCCTACAAAATGACGGGAGACGGTGAACGCTGCATTGTTCAAATTTACATCATCATCCACTTCTATAAATAAAATAAAAAAGAGACAGAAATAACAAACCCCAACCTCCTCCTCATGCGTGGTGGAGTACGGCGCCACATAAGTGGTGGAGGTGGCATTCTGCGGGGTGGAGTCATTCTGCGTGGAGCCGGCCAAGGCCGTGGTGCCAACACTGCTGTTGCTGTGATCTCCTGACCGTCAATCTGACCTGCAAATGTAAGAAAAATCAGCCGAGTGCGCTTTAGTTTTCTAAGAGACAGACAAGCATCGTAAAAGTCAGACAGAGAGACGTCGGCACCTCCAACTGCGGTGCTGCCACTTTACAAACGGTGAACTTGCGTCAGTCAGTCAGTAAGAGACTAAACGTGTCCGACCAAGACGCACAATTCAACTCTTAAACCACCTTTAAGTTGCGGTCATTAGGTTACAGTGCTGCTTACTTCAAGTAAGACTCTTCCAAACATTGAAGGAGAATGCAACGTTATACCAAATGTCACTGGTTTGTTAAAGGAGCAGAATGAAATAAAAGACGATAGGATTGGGGTCGTGCAAAAACGCATCATCAGGTGTCGACCCGCCAGCCATAATCAGAGTCCTACCTCCATCCATGTGCTTCAGCGCCTTCTCGGCCTCGTCTGCGTTTTCAAACTCGACGTAAGCGTAGCCTTTTGGCAGGTGTGGGTGAAGTCTGTCCACTGGCATGTCAATCATCTTGATCTTTCCATAGGTAGCAAAGATTTCCATAATGTGATCCTGGAATTGCATGAAGCAAGAGGGCAATTAAAGAATGTCACCGAGGAGTTCACTAAATAAAAAAGCTCAAGTATCGCTTAATAAATAATAATAATGGCTGCTCATTTCAATACGATCCCACAGAGAGCTTACATATCAAGAACACAATTTAAATATCCAGACATGGAAAGGGAACACTCGGCGGCGGCGGCTGGCGGCAGGTTAGGGTAACTGCAATACTTCCATCTACTGACAGTAAGAGTTAAACTCGTCAAGAGAACTTTCTGAATTAACAAGCACGTCTGCACCTTCAGTGGGCACCACAAGCCATCAACACATTTCACTGCGACAGCTCAAACCATGACAGTGTGACAAGGACGTCCAAAACTGTGCCGCATTTCAATGAAGGACTCAAAAAGGCCTGCAATGCCTACCTTGGTGACATTCCTTGTAAGTCGGCCAATGTGGACTTTTGTGGGCTTGGGGCTCGGACTCCGTCTCTTCCTTTCCTTGTCATCTCTTTTCAAAGATTTTGACCTGCAAAATGTTTCAAAGTTGACATAAAATTATCCCTTAAAAACATTGAACTTCAGGCAAAAAGAGAAGCTTAACGGAGTTTTCGGATCATTTCCCAGCTGTCTCAAGTTCAATTTATTTAAAACTTAAAAAAGGCCCCCATAAACCAATGCTAGATGTGGCAACCGCGGTGGCAGCCTTCAAAACGAGAAGCCTCTCCTCACATAACCTGAACGTCGTCACACAAAGAGCACAGGCCCATCATTTGACCATTTCTCGAACTTGGAATTCACCGAAGTGATCGACTCTCCCACCACCCTGGTCTGCTAAACGCAGGGTAAGACCTGCCAACCAAGAACGCAGCAACAGGAGGGCCCAGCGAGCGGCTCCTTCCACGTACCGTACGCGGCTCAAAACACGCCACATGCACATTTCACACAAACGTTCTAGCAGCAGTGACCAGGTGACCACACAGTGGGGTGGCGAGTCGCATTTCAGGGACCTTCAAATATCGACAACGATGCTATTTGGGACAACAGAATGGACGAGGGGCTTCTCAAGGCCTGCTCTTCTCACAATTGCTGATGTCCGTTTTATTAAGAATGCATACTTGGAGCGGGAGCGACGGCGGTTATCATGGCGTCGACGACTGGGACTTGGTGATCCTGAGGAGCTGCTGCTGGAGGAACTCCGAGAACTGCTGGAGGAGCCGGAGCGGCTCGACGCAGACGAGGAGCTGGAACCACTGGAAGACCCCGAGCTGGAACTTGATCCAGAACTAGAACTGGAACTGGATCGCGATCTGTAGGAAATAAAGCATAGAAGAACTGCTCACTTGTGGTCAACATATTTCAACACACATACGGGCTTAGTAAACAGCAGGACAAAACTCTGAACACACGACAAACAGGACAGACGCCACACCTGCTGCTGCTGCTCCCAGATGATGCGCTCCGTCGCTTGCGGGCCTTCTCTCTGCCGCGGTCCTTCTCGGCACCTTCTTTTGCTCCAGCTTTGTCCTTCCCTCTCTCCTTTCCTTTGTCTTCAGTGCGGTCCTTTCTTTTGGTGGGTGAAGGAGCCCTGAAGTGACATAAACAAGCAATACAATTTCACACATCATCAACAACTGGGCCCCAAAAAATACCACAAACAGTTTTTAAAATACTCAACCCAGACGTTCTACTTATTAACACGTCTTGGGCACGGCCATAAAAAACACCCCTTATAAATATGAGCCACTCAACCGTGAACACGTCTGCAGGAAGGAAAGTTCTGCTACACGTCTAAGGTGTTCCTGTACTGAAGAAACAGACTCGATCGTTATGGTCTGCCCAAGGGACGCCAACATCTGGAAGGTCAGTGCCCTTTAGTAAGCACACCACCTCCTGGCATTCGCTCACCAGCCGATTAGCAAGTCCACAGCTACCCACACAGACTCAGGGGCACACACCATCCCAGCAGAGCCACTGGGTGGGCACAAGGATGAGCTTCTCGTCGTATCGCCCCACTAGTACATTACAGCACCGACAAGCAAACCCGTTAAGAAATAACTGAGCAATTCAAGTCATTTCACAAGTCTACACCAGAGGACGGGAAGCACCGCAATCCGCTCCTCTCGCAATTTGAACTTCCTCAGGGTCTTCACGTCCAGCCCTTACAGCCTTCTTGGTCACGGAGGACCCAACCGTTTTACAAGTTACTCGCATTCCCAATGCAGACCTCAGACTGCACAGTGTGGCGTACTGGTTCAGGCTTTGGCCTTCAGACCCCGAGGCTCGGCGTTCCTACCCTACCGATCCTCTCTCTCACATTCTGTGCAAATCGCTTTGGATTAAGGCGTCAGCCACAACACCCAATACGAACCTAACATCTCGACTCCGAATACGCAGTTTAAACTTCTGAATTTCGACAGGCGGAGCCCTGCAGAAACGTAAACAAGCAATGCAGCCTCCATCATAAGAAAGAAACGCGCGATCGTGAAGGAAAAGCAGGCGTCTTCGATTCATTTAGATAGACAGAGAACTTTATTAACCCCAGGGGGAAATTCACATACCCCAGCAGCAGCATACTGATAAAAACAATATTAAATTAAACAGTGATAACAATGCAGGTATAACATACAATAACTTTGTATAATGTTAAAAGTCACGCCCTGCCCATCAAACGACCCAAAATGTAACCCGCCGAGGAGCAAAGTCCTCCGAAAAAAAAAGAAAAAAAGAGCCAAACAAACATACGGACAGACGAGCTCTAAGGTCGGCTAAACCTGCGTATCAAGTTTGGAACACAACACGTAAAGCGTTTCCAAGAACTTGGGCAAAACCGTCCGAAAGCGGCAAAATAATCGCACGTTTGAGACAACTACAGCAGGCTGAACTCGCTTCGAGGGGAGCCAAGTTCTCAGAAAACTCGGCCGGAGGGCGCCCGAGACCCGCGCAGCCCTGCACCGCCATTGTTGTTTTCATTCAACGGAAGCTACGGAGCCGAAGCCCACAGCGAAACGTTGTAAAAGTCATCAATTTCCACACCCCATACAACCCAGGCGCCCAACTTTTGCTTCAAAATCCTCCTACTGCCGTTTTCACCAGATAACAGAGGCGGATGGCAACAGATTAACATCAAGCGTCCAAGAAAACTCACATCTTCGTCAAACAGCTCGTCCTCGGGCGCCAAATGATGACGCAGGGCAAGCCGGGACTGCGGGAGACGGTGAATTAAAGTAAGAGTTGCGAGAGTTTGCAATATCGCCACCTAATGGCAACTCCGGGAAGGTACAAGCGATTTTTGACTTCTTCCAGCTTGAAGTCTTAAAAAAAGTTAAAACCAAATCAGCTTTACGGCGCGAGGGTCATATAACAGTCTTAAAATTCACGTGTTTAAATTCAAGTCACTTTAATCTTGTTTAGTTCACTTTTATTTATAAGCAGTGCAAATTGTACAAAATGGCAGGATCATTATTGTCTTCTTGTGCACAGAGTACGTTGCTAATGAACACGCGACCCGTCGCCACTGGCATAAAATCAAAAAGAAGGGCAAGCATAATCAGAGCAATAGAATGCAGCCTATTTAAACAGGACATACCCCCTACATATATACATTTACTGTAATGGATGGACAGGCATCTTGCCAGGGTTGCATGATGCCGCCTTGCCTAACCAGGTGGGCACTGCCCCTTGCCTCCTAGCCTAACTGGGTGGTCACTGCCCCCTGGCTGATGCCTCTTGCCTAACTGGGTGGGCACTGCCCCTGTACAGACATTTCTTAGGTTGTAGTGCTGCTCTGGCATGGCACCCTGTTCTGTTCCTCAGGAGCCACCAGAGGGCACTGCCAGGAGAGGACCCCTTTACTCTTTGGCAGTTCCACCAGACCCGGACGTGCTTCCTGCATGTCGTGTTCTTTCTGGTTCCACAAGCACTTTCGGGTGTGGCGTAAGGGCAGCCGCTCCACTCCGCTCGGCTCGGGCGAGTCGCCATGCTGGCCTGGGAAGACTGGAGGAGGTGAAGAGAAACAAACGAGTGAAGAAAGAGGAGTAGAGGGACGCTGTGGTTGTGTGACGCCCGTGGAGGAGCCTGCCCTCCTTCAATAAAATACTCATTTGAACCCAGGACTGTAGTTGGAGCAATTGTGTCGGGGGTTTTGCTCAACGATGCCCCCTAGTGGCCACAATACATGCATACATACATATGCACAGGAATACATGGTGGGTCCAAAGTCCAGCTGGGCAGGCCAGCCTCTGCCAAGGAACGCCACAATGGGCATCAAGAGAGGAAGAAAAAAGCAGTCGGGCAAAATAAAAAAAAAAGGTGTGCCATCAAAAACAACAACAAGAGAGGGACAGGAGACCACCGGAGTGGAGACCCATCAGCAGAACATGTGTATCTTGGGGGGACGCGAGGAGAACATGCAAAATCTGTGCAGACAGCAAGGGGGCTAAAGTGCCATCCATTGAGGAGAGAAGTGGAAGAGCCAAGTCCATTTGAACGGAGCGGGGGGTCCCCGCCCGGGTTGGCTCTGTCACCCTTAAGTGCTGAAGAACGGAGGAGTGGACAGAAGAGGGGCAGACAGTAGGCATCGGGACCCTGGTGCTTGGCACATTGTGCAGGGTCTCTCGAGTGCGGCTTGTCCACAGAAGGCTGAGCTGAGGGAGGAGCGTGACGAGCGTCGTCCTGCTGTCCCCCTGCTGTCCCTGTAGCCCCTTAGCATTTCAGAGTGGACCCTAACCCTTAAGTGCCCGCTCCTCTGTGTGCCAATGAGGCCACACACCCATCTCTGTGGCACATCGAGCCAGAGCAAAATTAAACGTCAAAGAACGAGAGCCCACAAGTCAAACCCGACTCCTCTCAGGCAGACGTCAGCTGCTGCCATCTGATGACGGGTTTGGGGGTCTGAGGATGCAAAGCAAATCCCCCTTCATGCCAACGTCTCCTAAACGAGGTTTGCCTCAATGGACATCCACAGGCTTTGGTGGGCACGGCTGTCCAGCAGGCCGCAATTTGGACCTCTGGACCAAGAAAACTCGAAGCTCTTTGAGGAATTCAGGATTCTGAAGAAGACCCTTAAGGAGGGGTTGGGGGTTTGCCAATCACTGTGGCACATTCTCTTCTGATGGCAACGTTTTTTTATTTCCGCTCAAACATTTTACTCCAATTCACTGTCGCCAAGAGGATAAACGATAAAAGTTTTGTTTTTGGTGTTTTTTCACAGCCCATTTTGCTTTCATTTGCCAAGGATGCCAGTACTGGTGAAGGGCGCTATATAACTGGTTCAAAATAAAGAGGAGGTGGTCCCAATTTACCACTTGGATTTCTACTTTCTCTCCTTATCATTTGCCCCGTGTTTGTGTCAGAGGGCAATATTTTTGAACGAAAGAGCAGGTCATTAATAAATGTAATTGCCAGTCGGTGAGGGGACAGCTGGCACCTTTTCTTGACACTCGGCGATGCTCAAAAAGGCCGATGTCCTGAATAATCCCATGGCAGGTTATCGTTGATGTTCAGCTGTCTTGCCGAAGATTAAACTCGAGATTGTGATAACCGAGGTGCCCGCTTCCTTGGAGAACGTTTGTGTCACCCTGCACTCCAATCAGCCCGCGGCAGTCGGCAGCTGGCAGCCAATGGAAACGTCTGTCGATAAGCAAGAGATGCTGCCTGGCACGTGGCATTGCTTCATCAATTGGTGTGCTGATCTGGGCAGTGGCTGGCATTCGGGTTAGGGTTAGAGTGGGGCCAGACGACGGTCCATCGAGAATGTCGACAAGACCACTCACACCGAGCGCAGTGACAAAAGAGGGGCCTCTCGGGCAGATCCTGTCAAGGGGGCACCCCAAGGACTGCTGCTGGCTCCTCTGCCCTTCTGTCCGTACGCCACCTCGCTGGGCTCCATCATCCAATTACAAAGGGTTTTCTTATCAGTGCCCAGCTGCACCCAGCGGTGTCGGCTAGAGCCTTGGCATGTCTTACTGGCGTCTCAACCTGGATGAAGGACCCCCACCTATAGTCACAATTTATGGGACTTTGTGTGACCTGAAAGTACTTCCATCGGGTGAGCGCCCTGGCACCAGAAGGACCCCAGAAGGGACCGCACTCCCCTATCCAGAGCTGGGAGGACGTGGAGTGACACTCGACTGGAGGAGGGCAGTGCGGTGCAGAGAGAGAGAGAAAAGGAGAGAAAAAGAAAGAAAGAGAGAAAGAAAGAGAGAGAGAGAAGGGGAGAGCGAGTGCCAGTGTGTTTGCGCTCGTGTTACTTCTGGAGGACTCTGATAAATAAACCTTCCAGTATTTGTGTTTGGGGGTCTGGGCCATCACGGTGGCACATGAATGACCGCAGAATCCATAGGGACAGGTGATGTGACATTAGCACAGGGTCAGGTGAACGTGTGAAGCGTTTTTTTTCTTTCACTTTCACTTCACACTGCAGTCCAGTAGGTGGCAGTAAAGCCCCTTCAGTTGGTTTTCCATTAAACAAAAGAAGAAGACCACCATGAAAGCCTCCCTTCACGTGTATACAAACAGCACAACACGCGTATGATTAGACCACCAGTGACTAAAGGCCTGCACAATAGTAACTCCGTGCCTGACCAGCAGGTGGCGAGGTGCACCGATTGTCTCGCTCCATGCCTTACAGCCCATTCTTGACAAATCCGGTGCCACCGATGACGTCACTTCCAGCACCGGCCCCGATGACATCACTTCCTCCACTTGTCTGTAAAAGCCGCCCGCCATCTTCAGGCAGCCATTCAGTTTTGTTTTGGACTCACACAAGTAAAGACCCCTTGAAAAAGAAAAAAAAAATGTACTTCTTCTCAGCCAGGATATAAAATAGCTTTTTGTGACAAGCAGCTGTCCTGGCCTCGCAGCCATGAAGGGGGCTCTGTGTGACGAGAGTTGGCTTTGTCGTGTTAGGAGTGGGCGGGCGACAGTGCCACCCTGACACAATAGGAGATCAACACCTCTGACCTGCAGAACAAAGACAAAGCAGAGAGAGCGTCGTCCCAAAGTGGGCATCGCCATCTCTGAGCAGGACGACTTCACTGGGAACAAGCAGTTTGTGTGGGACTCGCCACACGCCCCTCAGGGCTCTTGGGATGCCGCTGGCCAAAGTTCATTTGGTTTTTCGTTTTTGTCGGATTCAGTAACGCTGATGACGCTTCTTATCCACACTCTGATGAACAGCCGTGGCGTGGAAGTGGATGAAGTGCCAGGCCTCAGGTGGGCTTTGTCAAATGCAACGAGTGCAGAATGGAGCTGCTAGAATCCTAACTAGGAAAAGAAAATCCGAGCACATCACGCCAGTCCTAGCGTCACTACACTGGTGACCAGCGTCATTCAGAATTGACTTTATAAAGCCTTCAATCATCTGCTCCGTCTGATATCTCGGAGCGTCTGACGTCTTATATTCCAAATCGTAACCTTAGATCTTCAAATGAGGGTCTGCTTAGAATTCCAAGAGCGAAACTAAAAAGAAGTGGTGAGGATGGCAGGCGGGCGGGCACCCGAAATCTGGAAATCGCCAGGCGGATACGGTGGAGCAGACGGCCTTCTCATAGCTTCACTTCAGTTTAATCCTGATGCTCTGCAGAGTCACTTCATTGTCATTACTCTTCATGGTGGCTCCTCTCCTCTCTCTTCTGTTCTTTATCTGCGCCCCCACCACCCGATCAAAGCACCGTGATGTCCCTCCATTGATGGATTGAAGGCCACAAGTCCAGGTGACCGTCGTCTTCAAGTCCTTCTCTGAGAACCCTGAATACCGACTGAGGTCACCGAAGTCAGGTAGAGGGGGCTGGGTGGTCTCGGGCCCCCTTGACATTTGATTTTTTTTTTATCTCCAGCCGTCTGGAGTTTTTTTGTTTCTTTCTGTCCTCCCTGGCCGTCAGACCACCGTAATGTCATTCGATGTTAATTAGTGTCCTCTGATTTTAATTTGTACTTTGTCTCGTTTCTCTTTCTTCTTCATGTAAAGCACGTTGAGCTCCGCCATCTGAATGAAAACGTGTGACCGAAATTAAGGTCGTCATCGTCGTGGTGACGGAATCTTCGACAAACCCTGGAGATTTCGCTGCTCATTTCGAAGGTCAGAATGTTGTGCTCAGCGCCCTCCTGTACGCCGCGTTACTCTGCTCATATTCAGTCTCGTGCTTCCAGGTGATCACAATGGAGTCGCACGTTTCAAACAAAAGTCGCTCCCCGACCTGCGGTGCCCGCTCCATTCACTGCCCGATCTGTGCAGCTTACTGTCATCGCACACTTTACGCCGCCTCCCGGTCTCGTTAACAACTTTTTTTTATCACCAAATGAAAGACAAAACTCTGGTAGAGGACATAAAGTCACCATTCACAGTACGGGGGGCACAGGAGGCGTAAATCCCAACAGTGATGAACGAACGAGACGCGTCGTCACGAACGCTTCTTACAGGTCTGCTGCATTTCAGTTTCTTAAGTGATAGGAAGTCTTGGTTCAAATCGTTAACGAGCCAAGTTTGTGAAAGACTCCACTTACAGGCTGTTTACCGAAGACACTGGCAGACAATGCTGGTCGTGTGCGAGGCGGATGGGTATGGAGATCAGTCATCCATGTAGAGCAGAATCGGAGTCGCTGTGGGACATCGAGAACCTCCAGGGACCACCAAAAATGAGCCCAAACAGGAGGTGAGAAGAAGACGCGTCGTGATGTCGAACGCCAAGAAGAGCGCGGGTCCACCTCAGGTTCTACCAGCGGGTACACATCATTACCTAGCTGAAGTGCCCAGCGTTGCCAGGGCGGAAAACCAACTTCTTTTAATTGTTTGAACTTTAAAAATGAAAATAAAAGAACAAACAATAACTTGGGTTTGCCTGCCGGGTCCTCCCTGCGTGGAGTTTGCACCTTCTCTCCGTGGCTTTTCTGCGGTGGGCTGGCGCCCTGCCGGGGGTTGGTTTCCTGCCTTGTGCCCTGTGTTGGCGGGGATTGGCTCCAGCAGACCCCCGTGACCCTGTGTTAGGACGGATGGGTGAAGACTCACTAATGTGCTTGTCTTGCAGTCTTCTATGTATGGGTGGGTTTTATTTTTATTTTGGCTTTCTTGAAGTGCTGGGAGAGACGCGCAGAGAATGACTTGGGGACAATCATTTAGGTAGACCTGCAGCTTTGTGAAGGGTGACTCTGCCAGTCACTGTGATGTGTCTGGTCAGCCCACGACTAAGAGATCTCGTCATGTCGACGATACGATTACAGATGTTGGGGTCTTCCCTTCTGAGGTCGCTGGTCCTAAATATTTCAGTCCTGGCTCTACGCTTATTGAAGTAATTTTAGAATCAGAACACGTGTGGATTGGCAATAATTCACGGTTTTAATATTCAGACATAGTCCTGAAGCCTGGGAGAATAAAGAAATAATAATCGAGAGCTTTTTAAAAACAGAGCCAATTGACCGATTCGGTACTCTGTGTCAAAAACGGTTATGCCTTGTAGAGCGGGTCATTTTGGACGAGTGGTCAGCATGAACAGCTTAGGGGAAACTGGGCACCCCTGTCGAATACCTCGCTTCACCTCAAACCTCGACGGGCAGTTTGTGACAACCTGGAGTAGTGAAGAAGAAGAAGAAGAAGAAGAAGAACTCTCGCACTGCTGGGTTCATCTCGGTCGAGGGCGGAGTGATCTGCGAAGGGCACCAGAGGCGGGGCTAGTCGAACCGTCCATATCCCAGAGTTCTCCGCGGCCTGGCTTGAGGGGCACAGCGTTCGTGTTTTCAGAGCTCACGGCGTGTGTTTATAAACTGTCACGGATGCCAGGGGCAACGAGACGCCGTGAGGGTCAATGCCCACCCTGGATCACGTGGGGGCCACGGGTAGAGGGCATGGAAGTCACCAGCAGGGGGCGCCCCAATGCCTTGGGGACCCTGGACCTCAGCACTTCCACCACACCAGGAAGTGCTGGGGGGAAGAAGAAGAGGGACACCCGGAGAGCTTCCAGGAGAACAGCCGGCATTTCCGCCACACTGGGGCGTGTCCAGGGAGGAATGCCGGGACACACCTGGAGCTCATCCGGGACGATATAAAAGGGCCCCCCGTCCCCGTCAGTCGAAGAGAAGGCATCGTGTGGCCAGGACTGTGTTGGGGTTTGTGTGCACGTTGACTGGTGATGAACAACATGTCCGCCTGGCCGCGTCCACAATACGTAAAGAAAATCAAAGTTAGAAACGGCTAAAGACGAGGACGGTGTTAAACTCGCACAGACGACGCCTTTACGTCCCTCGTGGTGCGCGGTACTGTTTGTGAAGGGCTGCGGATGAATGGCGGTGGGGTGCGGAACAGCGTCGCGTATCTTGAATGAAATGCCACCCCACACGTACAGCCTGGCAGAGGGCAGACGCGTGACCGAATGTGCTGGGAACGGTGACTTTGCTCTGAAGTCGTGTCACTTTTCTAATTCTCCTCCATATCTTTTACAAGTGGCGGTCTCGTGGACGGACATCTCCTCTGCCACGATGTTAAAAGACGCGCCAGCGGCAGATCCGACGCGAGCGGACGGCCAGGCGAGGTTTGATGTCGCCGTCACGCCCGCCCTCGTTGGCTTTGGTCCCATCTTAGCGCCCAGTGGACGTGGCTGCCCCGTCCTGGAAATCGCACACTTGCTGCGTTTTATTTTCAAAGATCCGCTGCTCAACCTAATCGTCCACTTGAGGGAGCCGCTGAAAGGAACTGGCCGCCCAGACGTGAAGCTTCGCTTCTTTTCTTTTCTTTTCTTTTTTCTGTTATTTACCCCATTTTAGTTTGTAGTGATGGCCGACAAACAAACTGAATGCGCTGAGAGACATGCCAGTTTATGATTGTCTTGTACACGACAAACAAACGGCTTTCTGGAGTTGGGTGTACACAAGATAACGTGAAGTGTGCCCTCTCAGTGGTGCCCACGACCTGGCAGACATGAAATTAACAAACAAAGACGGAGGGAGGCACATTACAGCCTGCACAGAAACTCTAAAACGGTTAACATCATTTGAAAAAACGGACATGGAAAACCGTTACTCGCGCTGTGTAATCCACGTCACGCGGCCGTCCGATAAAAACGGGCCAATATCGCTAAATGGACACTCGGGGAAAATCGGCAGACCTCACACTCGGGAGACTGAGCCACACGAAGAGGCGTCTCGCCGTTACGCGAAATGAAACGAGTGCTTTGAGCAGCGGCCGTCCCCCCGTCTTGATATTTTGCAGGCCCACTTTAAAGAAGGTCCCTGAACAACATGAGCACAAGTCCGAGGAGGTGAAGGAAAGGCGCCGTCTCTCTGCACCCATGGGGCGCTTGGATGAGCCAGCATTGTGGAGCTGCGGCGTGCCAGGCTGGAAGTGGACGGCATCAGGGTGTCGGCCCGTGCCGTCTACCTTTACCGTAAGAAAGTGAAAACGGAGGAGGGCAGCGGCCATCAAAGAGGGGCTGTGGCACCGAGATGACCAGGGACAGCGCCAGAGGGCACAGCGGGTGTGTTGGGAACGAGGAAGAGGAAATCAAAATCCTGAATGCCACGTCTCTCTTGGAGAACTCCGACCGCTCATCACAAGAGGGGGCCGGTGAGAGCGAGACCCCCGACTCGGGTTTGTGCAGATGGACGGCAGTCCCAACTGCAGGTCTGGTGGTCCGCAGAGTCTCGCCCCTTCACGTCGGACCCGTCTCTATTCGTGTGGCTCACGGTCCTGGGGGGGCCGCAGTGGCTGCAGGTTTCCATTCCCTCGGACCCCTTAGTCGTCCCTTTTTCCTTAATTAGCAGCCAAACCATAAATGAGACACAAAACGAGCCGCCACGTGACCGGCGCCCACCACACGATATCTGAAGATAAAGAAAGGCGAGGGTCTCAGTAAGGCTGATCTCTCAGGTCACCAAAACATTTTGACGGAGGCCATGGAGTTAAATCACGAGGTGAAGGAACATGAAGAGCCCGGCTGGAGTTTGAAGCCCCAGTGTAGCCGCTCGTCTCGGTTTGGCTGCCATTTAATGAAGAAAACAATCAACTGAGACGACTGACTCCTTGAAAAGGGTGGGAATGAAAGCCACTGCGGCCCCCCAGGCCTGGAACTGGACCCCCTGCCGATTCCTCTTGGGCCCCATGCTCATCTTCACAGGTGGCAGAGTTAGCGGTGTGCCAGGCTGCCACGCCTTTGCTGTCTGACTTCAGCATTTCTTTTATTTGTTTCAGCCACAAGAGGAAGCCAGTGAGTGCCGGGTGGCACAACCCATGGGGGTCTGCTTTACCTTCAGCGCTTCATAAGAGCCCGCTGGCGACGCCCGGCCAGACGAGTTCAGTCCCCGGTGCCCAGGAATGCCACGCTGATGGCTCACAGGAGACTCGACGAGAAGGCCGTCCTTCACAAGATGAAGGTAATGAGCCGTCCTCGTGAAGCCCCTCCAAGCCTCCGTCGGCGTCTGGGTGGGAGTTTACTGCCGGATTTGAGATTTTTAAGATGCCCCTCTAATCTCAATGAAGGAACTGCGAATGAACTCGGCGGTAGTCGGGGCTTTGAAAGGAAGGGGCAGCGAGTGGGGGGGCAGCATAGCCAACTTGTTACTCTCACATGGTGGGCTTTACTGTTTACTGACGGTCAAGTGTGGCCCGAATATTCTGACGAGCGCACACCGTAGTCATCCTCGCCAGGCCCGAGCCTCAAACCGCTTCAGAGGACTGCAGCCCACCAACATGACTAGGGGCCTCTGGTGGGGCGAGTGGTAAACTCGGGGTCTCCCTCTTCAGCCATAACACACAAGGGGTCTTCATGGCCAACCTCCCACCCTGTAGCACGTGACGTGAGGGGTCTTGACTGTTGGCGCTCGTCACCTGTGTAGTTTTGCCACTGGCCGTGTTTCTACGTTTCTCCCTCTTTAGAATGCCATGCTGGCACCAGGTGGGTCCCTGCTCACTGACCGGCTGCCCGCTGCGACTTTGTTTTCTTGTTTCTCAGAATACTATTCTACATTAATAGATGGCAATAATAAAAATCCTCGGGTACTTTTTAGAGTAGCGGCTAAATTAACAAATGGGAATTCAGATCAACAGTGCAAAATACCAACAGATATTAGCAGTACAGACTTTATGAACTTCTTCAATGAGAAAATTAAAAATATAAGATCTCAGCATCACAGTACAAACCGCACACTAGCTTAGCAGACCCTGCCGCACATTGCATTCAGCACTTTAATAATTTTAATCCTGTAACTGAGCAGGAAGTCTTAACTTTAATTACTAAAATGAAGCCCACTACTTGTTCCCTAGATCCAGTGCCAACAAAACTAGTAAAAAGTGCAATGGATGTTCTTGCAGCGCCTATTCTAACCGTTATCAATAGTTCATTACTGCATGGCACCGTACCTGAGGCACTAAAAGTGTCAGTCATTAAACCTTTACTTAAAAAGTCAGACCTAGACCCACACATACTAAATAACTATAGGCCTATTTCAAATTTACCATTTCTCTCTAAAATACTAGAAAAGTAGTCGCCAGTCAGCTTCAGTCACACCTTACGCATTACAATTTATTTGAGAAATTCCAGTCTGGCTTTCGCACTGGTCATAGTACAGAAACGGCACTAACACGGGTTGTAAATGACATTCTGATATCCTCTGATGAAGGAAACTCCACTGTAATTATGTTGTTGGACTTAAGTGCAGCATTTGACACCATTGACCATTCTATTTTACTGCACAGGCTAGAAAACGATGTTGGGCTTACAGGCCCGTGCTCGCTTGGTTCAGTTCTTATTTATCAAATCGATTCCAGTATGTACAGAAATGTGCTGACAGTACTCCATCATTATACACAGAAGTTCAATATGGTGTCCGCAGGGCTCAGTACTGGGACCTTTACTGTTTTCACTTTACATGCTTCCACTGGGATCTCTCATTAGGAAACATAATGTTAATTTTCACTCGTATGCAGATGACACCCAGTTATACCTTTCATTTAAATCAAATGAAGTTTCTCCGATGTTGTCTTTAATTAGTTGTGTTAGTGAATTAAAGGAATGGATGAATGAGAACTACTTGTCTTTAAATACAGATAAAACAGAGATGTTAATTGTTGGAGGGAATGACGCTGATCACAGCAATATTTTGTCGTCATTTAACTCAGTTGGAATCCCAATTAATTTTACTGAATCAGCCCGCAATCTAGGAGTTATCTTTGACTCTAGCATGTCATTTAAAGCGCATATTACAAAGTCGTCCAAAACATGTTTTTCCATCTTAAAAATGTTAGGAAATTAAGGCGCTTTCTAAATAAACAGGATTGTGAGAAATTAATTCATGCATTTATCTCTAGTAGGATTGACTACTGCAATGCGGTGTTCACTGGCTGTTCAAACTGTTCTCTATACAGCCTCCAGTTAATCTGCAAGAATTATTACAAGAACAAGAAAATACGAACACATAACTCCAGTTCTTAAATCCTTACACTGGCTCTCAGATTAAGTTTAGGGCAGATTTCAAAATCCTCCTTTTAACATATAAAGCATTAAATGGCCAAGGTCCGCTTACTTGTCTGAACTTATCATGACTTACAAACCTGAGCACATTAAGATCTCAAGATGCCGGTCTGCTTAGGATTCCAAGGATTAATAAAATAACAGTGGGAGGTCGAGCTTTTAGTTACAGGGCCCCTAAACTGTGGAATGGTCTTCCTGCTTCCATAAGAGATGCCCCTTCAGTCTCAGCCTTTAAATCCCGGCTGAAGACTCACTACTTCAGTTTAGCATATCCTGACTAGAGCTGCTGATTAACTGTACAGACTGCATCTCTGTTGTTAGTCATTAGCACTAAACATAAGTAACATGATAATTATATTTCAATACTAACCCTCACCTATTCTGTTTCTTTTCTCGGTACCCAAATGTGGCCATTGGTGCCACGGCCCACCTGCCAAGTTGTTTGCCTGCCTGTGGTAAAGTCATCCCTGATGGAGGATCACAGGAATCATGGGAAAGAGGGTCCTTTCATCGAACAACGTTTCAGCCGTGGCATGGCCAAATGGAGAGGCAGCTGATGGATGAGGTCTCCAGGACTCTAAAAATATCCAAACCTAATTATGTCATATCATCTACTGTTAAACCGTACTTCTAAAATTTTTATTATTATGCTGTCTTAAGGAATTGTTCTGTTCTGTATATTGTATTGTATTGACCCCTACTTTTAACACCCACTGCACGCCCAGCCTACCTGTTAAGGGGTCTCTCTTTGAACTGCCTTTCCCGAGGTTTCTTCCATTTTTCCCTACAAGGTTTTTATTGGGAGTTTTTGTTTGTCTTCTCAGAGAGTCAAGGCTGGGGGGCTGTCAAAAGGCAGGGTCTGTTAAAGCCCATTGCGGCACTTCCTGTGTGATTTTGGGTTACACACAAATAAACTGGATTGTATTGTCTTGTATTGTATTGTTGTCTTATTTTTCATGTACGATTTCTGAGGCTGTCGCTTCCTGCCACACATGCCCCCTGAGTGACGCGCCACTGTAAGACATGGGCAGGGGACAAAGTCTGAACTTGGAGCTGAATGATGCCAGTGAGACGGTGGTGGGCCGGTGGCACTTGGAGGGTCTCGGTTCATTTACATTTCTCTTGGTTTTGGCCCCCCCCACTTCAGTTTGTGCCAACGTGACTCGCGGGAGGCCCGTTTGTGACTTTGTTATTTTTAACTTCGCTGCCCCCCCCCCTTGATTTCTATTATTTTGCTCGGCTTTGTCTGCGTTTTAATTAAATGGTAAAGAAGCCACGTGGTCCGGTCCGCCAGGGTCACCTGGTGACATTCCGCGAGGAGCTGGTCAGTCGCTAAGCCAGTGGCCGATCCCGAGACCACCACAACTCCAGTGGTTTGTTTGCTGATGGACGCAAGTGGAATTGTCGCTCGGCTGTGAGAGTGCAGTGCCCGTTTCACGGTGGCCCACTTGGAGAGCCGAGGCAGGTGCCAAGCTCGTGT
The DNA here is from genome assembly GCF_016835505.1 of Polypterus senegalus. NCBI lineage: Eukaryota > Metazoa > Chordata > Cladistia > Polypteriformes > Polypteridae > Polypterus > Polypterus senegalus. The sequence continues at coordinate 163,298,503 of NC_053166.1, read as the reverse complement.
CTGACTTAGCGTTTCAAGGCTCGAGTGGCCCCAGGGGAGGGCGGGTGGCAGCGATGGCGCCTTTGTCGGTGGGTTGGTTGACTCTGTTGTTGTTTTCTATGAAGGTGTCAACAGCGGGTGCTGCAAATGGCCCGACTCTGAGAAGCAGCGGTAGCAGCCAGACGCCAAGCCCACCAGAGTGCTGCCCAGTGGACTCTCAGCAGCAGCAGAGTGCCTTGGTGGCGCCCACTGGAGCGTATGTAGCCTTCACTGGGCCAGGCGTCCCCCATAGGCACATCGCTTCACGGACCCTCGGCAGCATTGGCAGTGCGACTCTCTCTGGGCCAACTCATGGATGCCAAACTGGCACAACGGCCACTCTTCCAGCAAACGGCGGGCTACTTGAGAAACTCGAGACTATCGAGGTGCGTAAACTGGGCTGTGCCATCCGCCTGCTGACCAAACAACATGGCTGCCTGGCGAGGGAGCAGGCACAACAAACTCACGTGCAGCAGCAGATCCTCGGCACACCTCAGACGCAGGCAGCGGCCTTGGCACCAGCAGCCCTGAACCCAGCACCTTCCACGGAGAGTCCGATCCCTGGCCATGCCCCCTACACGCCAACCAGCCCAGACCCCCCTCACCACCAACAGCCTGGGCTGAACCGTGCCAGTTCAAACTGCCCACACTATGGTGCCACTGACTCGGCGGAGGGCAGCTATGAAGGAGCCAACGTGGACTCTGCCCGCCCCATCCATCCTCACTATAAACGGGGACATTTAATCCCATCTCCTCCAGCCCATGGAAACTACCGGCCGTCTAACCCGGACCTCGGCCCTCCGGACCCCACTTGTTATTCCTGCATGGGCCCGCCGGGCAGGCCGCACTACTCGCCCAGCAGCCCCTCGTCTGATGCGCAGTACAGCATCTTTAAAACCGAGCTCTTCTGATACGAGAGGCGGCTGCTCATCCTGAAGATGAAGGGGGCCGACTGCAGTGCCCCTTGCTATGCCAGGATGGTGGGGGTCAGGACAGGAGACTTGTGTCCACTTGGCTGACCACACTGGCGTTGGTTTGATCGATTTGTGTCGCCAGCTGATGTCAGACACCACGGCCAAGGGGTCAGCTGGGACTCTGCTAAAGGGGGGCTTTCATGTTAAACACGGTGATTATAAAACCATTTGACACGCGCAGGGTCTCCTCAAGGTTTGCAGTTGGGTGACAAGTGAAGGTGACAAGTGTGGCACAAGACATCAGTTGTTGTAAGGAGGGCCAACCAAAGTGGAGCGGGCAGTGGGGTTGGCACGAGAGCCAAAGAATGAAGGGGACCTCACCAGCCCACCAAAGTGTCCTCACGCAAGGAAACCTTTATTGACATCATGCAGCAAAACAGGAGAGGGGGTCCGCTACCTCAACATGAGGGAATACTTCACACAACGTCCAAGAGCGCAGGCTAGGGGGCCGTCGTCTCGTGTGCTCCCGGACTCTTCTCATCCCCGAGGTCTTTAAATCCTAACTTTTCCAGCGGTTCTTTGGCCATCAGCTGCCTGTAATGGAAGAAAAACACAAGCCCCATGTTAGTGGTCTCGCTTGAGAAGTGAGGGGTTAGAGCGTCGTTAGCAGCGGGGTCTTCATCTCAAGCCCTGCCTACACTGATGGGCACTGACTGAGGGCACTGCAGTCCAGACCCTGGGGTAGCAGGTCCAAATGCCACCACTGTGTGACCCTGAGCAGGTCACGTCACCTGAAACAAATGGACCCTCGTGATGACGGTGCGGGTTGGCTTCCTGCTCCTATTGAACAAGCCAACCGTCCCTGCCCACCCCCACCCCCACCCCCCATGTAACTGGGCAGATGACCACACACACATTCACAACAAGGTGTCAACAGTCAAAAACGGAGTGCAGCGCGGCATCCATAAAGGCGGGGGGCAGTGCGCAGCAAAAACCAACGAATACCCTAAAACAAGGGCGTCTTCGAGATCTCACTAACGCTGGTTCCCTTTAAAACGGCCGTCTCTCCGGCTTAGCTTACTAGAGACGTCACCCAAACGGCGGCTCCCTGGATGAATGTCAACTGCTGCGCCACCGTGCTGTCCCAGAGATTACAGTCCACTGCGTTCATTTGCTGGAATCCTTCGCTATCTCAGGGTTGACTGGGATGAGGAAACCCAAGCAAGTACTGGGAGATGAGGCTGAGGGGCCCAGCAGCAGTGTGTCTAGCCAGACCACCCCCCACCCCCGCCTTACTTAAAGCAGAGGGTGGCTAAGGGCTGGTGCCCAGCTAGCTGTCCTCACTGGACCTGCTGGTGAAAGCGGCACCTTGGCGGTCTTTAGGTGCCGACCCGCCTGGAAAGCACGAGGGGTCACGCCGAGGGGTCACGCCAAGGGGTCTGCGAGAGACGTGGGTATGAATGGACAAACAAGAAGGCATTCCAGACCTTTCCATCCGGCATTCCAGGTACGCCTTGGAGTCGTGTCGGCAGGCCGCTGTCGAAGTGATTCTCCCGGAGACACCTCATGAACTGCTCCTTGAAGTCTTTACATTCCCCTGCAGCGACATGTTGAGTTCACACAGTTAGCCGCACGTCTGCTAACGAGACAGAGCAACGGACACGAGGCACACAAATCACGAACGGCTGGAGCCCAGTTCACCCCACCCATTGTACACCAAGGGATCCGGCGAGTATGTAAGGATTTACTTAGCAGAGACACCCGGGGGGCACACCATGCGAGATGTTGGAATGATCGGTAGTCACGGTCAAACTAACAAGCGTTTCTGGTTATTGTAACGGTGCTGGCAAGCTGGATGGACCAGGGTTCAGTCAGCCGCAATATAAGCGGGCACTCCATCATGAAAAAGAGAAGCTTCAGAGCCAGCGACAGGGGCGCCTATAGAAACAGAAAACCTGCAAAGTCAAAAACAGAACTCCACTTAGTGTGGCAAGACAAGTGGTCCGATAGGGAAAAAAAGGGGACAGAGGAACCAGAAGAGCGCAGGCGCCACCTTATGAACACACAGGAACATCTTTAGCACGTAGCTAACGACACGCCAACGCCTAACTAAGGTACAGGAGTCTATGGCGCGGAGAGGGACACGAACCACGAAAAGCGCCTTTCTTACCCCGGTAACCCCCCTCAGAGCGAGCCAGCCGCGTCCTTTAGGGCCAACACACGGTAACCGTAGGTGCGCACGGACTTGGCCGTCGGTAAGCAGCCTCTCAGTGTCGCTCCCACCGGCAGCTTACTGCCTCGTCGTCACGTCACTAACCACCCCGCCATGGCCCCGGCGTCGACCTTCGAGCAAGTCCGGTGGGCCATCGGCGCGACCTGCGGCTGATTTTGGCTTCCCCTTACATGCATGTTCATGGCCCACTAGAGCAGATGAAGTCGGATTCGGGACCGCTCGACGGACACTTCTGTTGAGAACCGAAATCAAGCGGCGCTGCGCAGCCTCCTAAAGAGGAACCGTAAAGGCTAGCCGCTCCAGCAGCACGGACTACAAACAAACGGGCACATAACTGGCGGGAGGCGCCCAGCAGGAGGAGGATGAGAATGAGGACATCGGGCTCGAGCAACCCGCGTTCGGCTGCCAAAGAGCGACGTGAAAACAGCCTGACGCCGCAGACGCAACTCCGTAGAACTCACCGAAGTGATCTAACGGGAAAGAGCCTTTTTCCGGCGGACGCGGTTTGAATGTTTTTGTGCTAAAGTTCATTGCAGTCGACATGACGGAGACCAGGCGGCGCGCGCGCACTACTGCAGTGCACTGTGGGAACGGCGCGCTCCCGAGGCTAGTCGAATGCTTTCAGGCTTGACTGGCGACTGCCGAGAGGATCGATGGGCGCCTGCGCGAACGAATAGCGTGCTGAACCGGCAGAATGGCCCCGGGGGCTTCGGTGAAGGAAGGAGCTGCACTGTGAGGTAGGTGCATTTTAGGACGGGGAGCCCAGGGCCAGGCTTGGAGCCGCCAGCTCAGTTCTAACTGGCCGTGGGCACGCTGGTGTTTTAGAGTTGCTGGGATGAGAAACTCGCGATGTGGAAACCCGTCAAACAAATCAAAGTGCTCATGACGTGTGTCTGCCATTTGGGCCGGGGTCTGAACAAAGACCCTCAGGGGAGGAGAGAGATAGATAGATAGATACTTTATTAATCCCAAGGGGAAATTCACATACTCCAGCAGCAGCATACTAATAATAAACAATAATAAATTAAAGAGTGATAACAATGAAGGTATAACAGACAGACAATAACTTTGAATAATGTTAACGTTTACCCCCCGAGTCGCATAGTGTTGGGTCTGTCAGTCTGTCGCTGAAGCTGCTCCTCTGTCTGGAGATGATCCTGTTCAGTGGATTCTCCATGATTGACAGCAGTCTGCTCAGCGCCCGTCGCTCTGCCACGGATGTCAGACTGCCCAGCTCCGTGCCCACAATAGAGCCTGCCTTCCTCACCAGCTTGTCCCTCTTCTTTATGCTGCCTCCCCAGCACACCACCGCGTAGAAGAGGGCGCTCACCACAACTATCGGACATTCAGACATTCAGCCTGACGGCGCTTGGGCAACATCCTAACACGTCCCAAAAAAAGAGTAAAAGGCAAAGACCCCGTGGCAGCCCCCGTCTTGATCGGGTTGTCCTGCCTGGCACGTTTGCCTCGTTCTCACCTCCCGCCTGCCTGCCTTTCTATTGCGAACTTGGGCGATGGCCCCGCCTTTGTGCCACACTTCATCTTGACCGTTTGGATGCGCTTCCCTTGGCGAGAAGGTTGGTGCTTGGCACCCATTCTTGTGGGTGTGCCCATGAGGAACTTGCCTGGGCCAGTCTCTCGACTCATCGTGCCTACCGAGTGCCACAAACAGCCAACCCATCACGACACACGTGACTGTGGGTAAAACCCGAGGAGAGCAGGAAGGGGCAAACACTTTTTCACAGCACAGATGGCTGGCCGGAGTTTCTTCAGCCCGGTGGGCTTGCAGGTGGGCATGTCCTGGTCCCCTGGTCCATTCCTGATGGACGTCACTTTGTCTCTTTGCCTATCTGCTGTCTCTCGCTCACTTGCGTCGCCCCCTCGTATTTCTCCGTTCCCCACCAGCTTCTGGACTTTGGCTCATCTCTGGAAGTATTTCAGCAATGCGTCAGGACCACTTGTGAAATGCATGACGCTGGCGTGACGGCCATTTTGGCTTGTTCATCCTGTTTAACACCCCAACTGTCACTTGGTCTGCCCATGGTAGCAAAAAGGGCGTTTAGGAGAGTGGGGGTGGCATCTCCACATTCACCAGGGATACAGCAAATCGGCAGCCAAGGAAATTTCACTTGTGTGGGCGCTAAGAGGTCCTTATTGTCATATGTGCAAATCAACCCGCTGCCCGGCCTCTGGTGCCATCATCGGTGGGTACAACTACTGTGGACTTGTAAACAATCCTTGGCCTGCATTTGCCCCACTTCAGACCGGCAGCCTAGGCTCTCCATTCTTGCTTTGGTGGTTCATTCTGTGTGCCCGTTTGTAAAGTTTGTACTCGCACTTCAGCTGAGGTCTCATCCCAAGCAGCACTCGGTGAAAGGCGCTATACAAAATAAAGAATCGAATCGAGCACAGCGTAGGTGCCAGAGCTGGCACAGTCCACCCTGGCGCCAAACTGCTGTTGAAGTCGGAATTCCTGCTGTGCCATGTGTTCATCCTCACTAGCTGCAGGAGCCGCCCCCCCCAAGGTATCCTGAGCCAACAGCAGAATCGGAAAACCTCCACTGCCCCAAAATGACCCATGGAGGGCAGAGAGGGCACTACTGGGGAGGAGGATGATGGGCTACCCCCGTGAGAGCGACATAGACAGACAGACAGACAGCCAGCCAGCCCAGCCGTGTCTGGAGAGGCAGGGTAGATTGAAGGGTGTGTGATTTCACTCACTAGGGCGCCTCCTAGGGGATCTTTAGTGCATAAGCGCTTATTTCAGTGCGCGTGCGTGTTGAGCTTCATTGTACGGATAAACATCGGGACCCTCATCAGATCCGCTATGACATTTCTGTATAGAGAGGCGCTATGTGATAAAGGGGTCACAGGGTAGGAATGACCCACAGCAGACTACAAAGTGGTGGACTGGACAGGTGCAAAGAATTATGGGAAACGGAGGACTGCAAAGGACTGTAGGAAGGCGCTATATAACTGAGATGGACGCTTTATAATAGAAGTAAGTGGCACTCCATCAGGACACTAAATGACCCCCAACACACACACACACACCGGACAAGGAACTTCACCGTCTTTGAACCCGTGTATTGTGCGCCTGCGTCGGCATCTTTGCGCAGCTCGTCGCCTACAGCAGACCCTTCAAGAAGGCGGCGGGTCTACGCGGGCTGCCCATCGTCTGGGGTCTATTTTAGGGCGGGAGGGGGGTGTTATTCGTCATAATAGAATCATTTTATTTATTTGTTGAACTTCCGTCAAAAGCCAAACCTCTCCCTGGTGCCAAATCAAGTGCTGTCTATTCATTAATCTGTCAGTCCATCAGTCACGAGGTGGCCGGCTGTAGCTGTGACCCACTGTATTGCGCATGCTCGCTGGTGCACATGTCACCGGCTGCCACCCAGCGCGTCCCGTCCGGGGTGAGCCCAGTGTCCCGTCGGCGCCACGAGCCTGCGCTTGTTACTAATTCGCTCCTTGCGCCGCCCCACCCCGCACTGCGATCGGAGACCTTTGGTCCAGTCCAGGGTCGAGCGGCCGGTCCCTCGGTGACGTCAGCGCCCGCAGTCCTTCCCAGCCCTGCATGCGCTAACGTCACCCGCGCCGTCAGCCTTACCTGTCGCCCCCTGTCCTGTCCTGTCGCGTCGCGCTCAGTTTTTTTTTTTTTTCCTTCCTGCTTGTGTCTCTTCGAAGGCTCACGAAGCAGCTCTGCCGCCGGAGGTCGCGCTTCTGCCTCGGCTGAGCACGCGGAGGGGCCGGGCAGGGCTGCGGCACTTGCAGGGACGGTAGCAGGAGGCGCAGGCGCCGCTCTCTTACAGCTCACGGAGCTTCGCGGAGCCTCACAGAGCCGCAGGACCGGTTTGCCGAGCCACCACGCGCACCTGCCATGGCTCAGGACAAAGAGAGGACGCGGCGCGCGTTACTGGAGCTGCTGCGGAGACCCGGCAACAGTACGTGCGCGGACTGCGGGGCGCCAGGTAGGTACGTCCGTCCGTCCGTCCGTGTCGAGTGTCCGTCAAGGTGAAGCGGGACCATTCTGTGGGCTCGAGTGGCAGGGAGGGGGTCTCGGCTCGGCCTCAAAGCGCGCGGACGCTGGGAGGGCAGCCGGGGTGGGCTTACAGCCGCTGCAGGGTTCAAGAGCTCGGACGAGGGCGGTCAGTTGTCCGCCCGTGCAGGAGGCGACCTCCTTATGGAAGGCGAGGGTCCAAACACAGAGACGTGCATTCTGCAGAGGAGGAGGGCAGTGCCCGAAGTTAGACTGTAGGGGGCGCCCTGGGACGACGTAGCGCTCGGCGAGAAGTGACCTCATTCTGCGGGCGGCTGACTCGCTCGGAGCTTTTCTTTTGTCTGGGGGTCGTGGTCGGGTCCGGCGGAGACAGTAGGAGGACTGTGCTGCGTGTGTCCCCCCAGAAGATGATGAAGATGCAGTCAAGTTCACGGGTGCTCAGAATTGGAGTTTCCCTTGCGACTGCCCACCCGGCTTAGACCCCTGGTGGTTTCTTATGTTTTGCTGCATTGGTAGATTAAATAAAGAGGAGTTCACGAGGCTGAGGGCCTATAAAGGCAGCGACGAGGGGCGCATTTATGACATTAAATAAGAGGGGAGCCCCGGAGTGCACCTGTGGGGGTCCGAGTCTTATGTGCAGGTTCAAGGATACCGAGACTGTAGTAGGAAATGCTGTGAAGTGCTCCTTCAGTGGTCCCGCCGGTGCATTAGGTCATCCTGTTGCCCCCCTTTCTCTGCAGTTGGCATCTTTCTGGTCTTTCATGGCTGCGGCCCAAAGCTGACTGCGGCACAAATGGTCAGGCGGGCGAGGTCGGAGGGGGGGCCTGCCCAGAGAGGGGGTCCCGCCGTGGACTCGAGTTCCGTGCTTTGGGGTGCTCGTTGAACCCGTTGGCGCGCCTCTATTGAACCTTTCTTTCTATAATTAAACCTCCATGCTGTGGCTCTTCCTGTTAAGGCTTAAAATATCCCTGACATCATCAAATCTGTGGTGCCCACGATCTGGAGGGCGTCGAGCGCCTTGTGGTAGGCACGACTTGATGCAGGCGATGAGGCTCGGGGTGCCCGAGGTCACATGAATGACCCGTTGGACGTGGCACCAGGTCTGCTCAGTATGTCGCCATTGATTCACATGTGGATCCTTCTGGCTCCCTTGTGGCCTTGGCATACTCACAGTATTTAAAAGTGGAGATTCGGGGAGCAGATGGCACCCCAGTCCGGGTAGGCTGGAACTGATCTTGGTGCCCTTTGCCCTCTTGGTGAGCTCATTTCTGAGGCCTGAGCTTAAACTGAAGCTGAAACACAAGCAGTGGTGCCAGCCTGGGGAGAGCCAAAAGCACAAGCCTACTGTGTGCCCCATGTCAATGTCGCTGCCAAAGGTACTAGGACAAGTAAGAACAGTCTGACTTGCCCGGCCTTCGTGCCAACGCCCGTTTATTTAACACAGCAGAAACAATGAGACCTTTGAACACAAATGTTGCAGTGCCCGGCCCTCCTAATTAGGGCCACCACACCTCGAGCTGGCATCCTAAACCTCCACGTTTGTGTAGACCGCCGTCACCAGGCAGAGCGTTAGGAGCGTAAGTCACCAGTGGCTGCTTCTTGAGGGTGTCCTATGAAGTGGGGTGGTGGTTGGCACTGCTGCCCCACATCTCCGGGCGTGTGGGTTCAAACCTGGCCAGTCCCTGCAGCTGTATTCCATGCAGCTTATTGTCTTGGTAGATGGGCGCTGCCCGAGTAAATGTGCCCAGCATGTGCTTGGTGGCACCTTGTCCTGCATTGTAGTCCGCAGATTAAAAATGATCAAGTGGGGCGATGATAATAAAAGAAAACTGATGATTCCAGTTCATGCGTGCCCTGTGCCCAGTGCCCAGTCCAGGAAGAGCAACCACACCAGGGGCACAAATGTCCCAAAAACACAAAGCCGGACCAGGGGGGTCAGTGTCAGCCCACAGGAATGGCAGCAGGAGCCATGTGGGCAAAGTGAAGGGTGTGGTGGCATTTCTGAGGTGGGCCTGGGCACAGGTGGGCAGGAGCAGGCAATCCCAGCCTCGTCCTCAATTCTTCACTGTAGGTGGGACACCAGGGGGACGCTTTGTGGTGACTTTGCTGTCACTTGTGCCTCTGTGGCGACTCCTGCCATGTCCGGTGACCCCTGGAGGAGCAGAGGGGGTGGAGTGGATGGCCATCCTGATTGGAGTTGTGGACGGACCAGAGAGTGACGGTCACTGAGGCCAATGGTCACCTGGTCACCTGCCCACTGGGTAGTGGAGGGGGGGGGGCACCAGTGTCCTTTGGGTGTGGAGGCAGCCTCGACCAGAAGGTGCCTGCCATGGACCCCTGCCTGTGTACTTTGTGGTCCTGCATTCCCCAGGGTGTCCTGCAGGAGGTGCTGCCACGGAGCCGAGGTGTTTGTTTCATTGGCGCCGACTCGGGCGCCAGGCTCCTGTCCTGTTGGTGCTGTCTTGTTGCTCACTGGGCCTCATCAGATGTTCTGTCCCCTTTCCCAGCTGAAAGTGATGGGCACAACATCTCCCTGCGTGGAAAAGAGGGGGTGAGGGCACAGAAGTCAGTGCCCACAGGTGGAGGAAGGTCTTAGTCCACAAGTGTGAGTGGAGGTGGCCAATAAAATGATGGGTCCTGTGTACCACAGTATGGTGGTGAGGCTGAGACCCCCAGTTGGTCAATGCCTGCCATCGCAAACTTTGGGCACTGACCAGAAGAAGGAGATTGTGGGCACCACTGGCCATGATGGAGCAATTTGGGGAGACCTCGGAGGAGCAGCTCCTCTTGGGCACACCTGATGCCCCCCTATAAGTATTAAGAGGCCACCTGGAGAAGACAAGAGACAAGCTTGGCACACCTGGCGAATTCCTGAATTAAACGCGGAGATGAGGCACCCTGGGCTGGGCCGGAGCTCTGGGACCCCCTTCTGCTGTTAGCGTTTTAGACACCAGGGGGCGACCTGCTGGGCTGAGCTGAAGGTGGGTGTCACACATGGCATTGCTGCGTGCTCTGCAGTGTTATGGTCAGTCATATCTCAGACTGGCACAGTGAAGTGCCAGGGCAGGGCGCCTTTTCAGGCATCAGATGCTCATTGAGCTCCATCGAGTTCTCGGACCCCTCGAATGTTCCACGCTGGTGTCGAAGGGCCTCACCCTGACCGGCGTATGACTTTCACCACCGGCTGTCTGGAGGTCCTCTTCAAGTAGGCCGAGGGGCATCTGAGGGTCAAGGGGGCATGCTGTGGGGCGTGCACTGAGGTCAGAGTGACTCTGGGGTCCTTGGGTCAGCGTATCGGCCAGTCGGTACAGCGCTAGAGAAGGGCACGGAGAGGACACGGGCTGCTTGGACGTCACCGGTCACTGCACACCACGAGAAGTCCTTGAAGATGGCACAGGTAGTGGGCGCCTTCCAGAAGCTTCACATGCGTTTCTTGTGACGAAGCTCTCGATGTCACCAAATGCGCTTCAGTGACACGGAGCCAAGGCTCATTTTAGGACATCAGGAAGTGAATGCGAGCTGCAGCCAGTGATGGGTGTTTTGGGGTCCCTCAAGTCACCTCGGTGACTTCAGGTTTTGTGGGTGGTCCCACTGAAAGGATCTGACAGGCACACTTGTGGGCTACCCTGACTCACCAGGTCTGCGTGGATTTTCAGTGGTGACCCCAAACAGGGCTGCGTGGGAGTCCATGTTCGTCTGGGTGGTCCATAATCCCCCATTTCTGATCCGTCCAGTCAAGAATGGACTTTGAGTGGGCAGCCTGGTGAGTGCGCCCCCTCATGGCTGTTCCCAGACCTTGTACTTGATTTATTGTGATATAGCGCCTTTCATCTTAAGACCTGCTGACCTTCCCCACCTGCCGTAGCTTTAGAGTCCAGTACTGACCTGGCTGCCCCCCCAGGGCGCCATCCGCGGGTGGCCGCTCTGTGAAACGAACATCTGCTCGTCTGTCCAGTTCTGCGTCCCCAGTACCGTTGGTTTTGGGTTTCCAGCTGACTGACTGATGTATATAGCGCCTTTCACAGAGTCACTGCACCTTCACACGGGCCATTTATGCCCGGTATGCCATCAGACACAACATTACAGAAAGGCACTTGCTTTGCAGCGTAGGCGGGCAGCATAATGGGCACAATGGCTCAAGCCGTCTCTTCACCTTTTCTGCCTGGCAGAGCAGAGTGGATGCCCGTTATGAAGATGGCACTCGGCCTTTGTGAAGTCTCCCCTGTCCTTAACAATTCATTTCTAAGCTGGCACTTTTGTCTCCTGGGCGGCACAACTGACTTGGGGGTCCAGTGAGCCGATGGCTTCACGCAATCTGAAGCAAAGAGCCTTTTGTGTTTGTGGGTCTCGTCTCGCCATTACTGCTCAGCCTTGTGGTAGTGGGTGCTGTGAAGGAGGGGCATCAACCACCTGAGGTCCATGCGGTGGTCTCTTAGCTCCCCTGGTGCCCTGAGCTGCCACTCTCATTTTAAAAGGCCAGGGTGGGATCAGCGTGGCCTCATATGCTCAGGTCCTTGGTGCTGGTCGACCCAACTGCCCTCAAGGTTGGCATTAGCCAGCCTAATGGCACAGCGACAAGCGCCACCACTGTGGGCCAACAGAGGTGAAGCTGATCATCAGCCATGGCTAAGGGTCTCAATTGAATGACCACCTTTGTTTAAGGGGAGCCACAGTGGGACCCCTGGAGAGACCCCATTGTTGCACTCTTGGCTGCACTGCTGTGAATGCCTGCAGGGGGCGCCATTGACGATGATTGATTTCTGGTCCGTGCAGTGCAGATTTTATCCTGCAGGGGCCGCCAGTCTTGGCTTGACCACCCTTCACATTTCTGGTGTTCTGCTGGCCACTGTGCCCCTTGCTGTGGGGTCCACAGGTTCACCCCAACGATCTCGGCCTGCACTGTGCTGGCTCATCCATACAACAAGAAGGGAGGTCAGTGCCAGGGTGACCAGCCTGGACAGGGCAGAGCTTAATGACCAGCCGAAAGCCGTGAAAGCCTCAATGTGGCACATCAATGCGGGCACCACTTTAGCTGGCACTAGTAGAGTGAGTGGCACAGCCTTGACTAAGGTGGTTGGCAAGCCTCTGCACACAGATGGCACGTGTATGCCCCCTAGTGACTTGTGGGATTGGCATAGCAATGCAAGAAGGGGACAAATTAAGAACGTGAGCGGATAAGAGTTGGGTAAAGTCGCTTCCATTACTCGGCCAAAGCCCTGAAGTTTACCCCCACTTGGTCCAGTCACCCTCACCACCCCTCATACCTGATCAGACTGGGGCTGACTGTGGCACACAAGTAGTGACAGCTGGACACCAGATGGCAGCACTACCTTTTTAAATACCCACCTCAGTCAGATGGCCATTCTGTGCCACCCCAGACTTTGTAAAAATGCACCAGTAAGTCCATTGGCCTCACCTTAGGGTGCCATTTGTGTGGATGGGTGACTTTCACCACTTCCAGTGCACAAGCTGGTCTAGGGTCCTCTGTGCGCTTCCGGTGGTGTCTTTTACTTTTGTCTATTTTTGTGCATCTTAGATCAGGCGGGCAACACCGCATGTATGAGAAAGGGAGAGGTGGGCGTCATTTCCTTGGCTGACTTTTCTTGTCTCAGAGTAACTGTGACCACCGCACTGGTGCTTTAGGCTGCAGTGGCCTGCTGATTGGCGCATGGGTGCAACGGGCTTTAGAGGTGGCATTGTCACCTCCTCACTGGATAAATGGTGGTCTTGTCATCCATGTTGTGTCAGCCCACTTCAATGGCCATGGCAGCAAGGATAAGAAGACAAGCACCCAGAATCTTAAAGCAGCAAATTATTATATAGCGCCTTGAAAAGCCTGGCAGTCTTACCCCTAGGAGACCACCATGCCACCCCTGCAGTGTCACAACTCCAGTTAGGTGGACACAGCCAGGTATTAGCACCATGGACAGTCCCGGGTCAACTGTGTGCCATCTGTAAGTCGTTATGGCAGATGGGAAGGACGAGCTGTAGGGGGCGCTCTGACTAGGCTGAGGGGGTCCAAGGGCAGATTCACAAGGCAGCAGCTGATTGGCCCGCCTGGGAGACTAACGGTCATCACAAGTCGGCGGTGTGTTGTGTTTATCTGCTGACTTGAGTGCCAGTGTGCCCACTGCCCCTTGTGTTCCAGGTGCCAGGGCCTTGTGTAATAAATAAGGAGCTGCCCACCTGTTGACCCCCACTGTAATAAAATGGGGGGCTGATCCCCCTGCTGGCTCCCCAGTAGTAAATCGGGAGTTGTGCCCACGGCTGGCTCCCTTGTGCACTTAAATGGCACTCTGCCCCCTGCTCTCCCCTCCCTGTGGTGTAATAAATGGGAAGCCGTGCCCCCTGCTGTCTCTCCTGGGGCACAGGACCGCGGTTGCCATCTTTGGCCCTCCCTTTGCTTTGCTTTATATAGCGCCTTTCATCTTAAAGTACGTTACACGTCTGGCTGAGCTCAGTCGTTTCGGTGGCTGCTGCCTCACTGTTAGTGGTCCGGGGGGCCGGCCGTGTGACTCGAGTGCCTTGTGGTTTCCTCTGCGCCCCTCCTCTGCTCCGCCTTTGCCTATTCTTAGCAAGCAGAAGTCGCCGGTGGGAGACCTTGGTGAGTGCATGGGCCTCCTGGGGGGGGCTGTGTGGGGGGCACGCAGATGTTTTGGTTTTTAAAGCCTTTTGCACTTTGAGCTTGTTTTTATTTTGCACTCTTGTCAGTGAGAGAGACATTTTTGGCCGTTTTTTTTTTTTTTTTTGTCCCCAAGTGTCCCCTTTGACAACTTTGCTGTTGACATAGTGCAGCCTTTTGGTTAAAGTCGAGTCTCGGAGTGCGTCATTTTATATAGCGCCTTTCATTTGGATGTCTGTCTTGGCCATTTTACAACACACAGAGGATGACCTTAGGTAAGGGGTGGCAGGTAGTTGTCACATGCAGGGTGCTGCCCTCCGTCGGCACCGGTGACCCCTGGACACTTTATGAATCAAGACTGAGGGGAGAAGGGAGGTGGGGCCACATTTGACCACGCCCTCCCCTCTGACCTGCACCTAACTGGGGGGAAGGGGCGGGACTTCCTGTCCAGGCAGACCCCGATGAGCCTGCTGGACATGTGGCACTGGCAGAAGCCCGTCAGGGTGTCCCGTTTGCTCTTTCAGATCCGGACTGGGCGTCCTTCACGCTCGGCGTGTTCATCTGCTCCACCTGTTCCGGGATCCACCGTGGCATCTCGCAGATCAGCAAGGTCAAGTCGGTGCAGCTGGACGCCTGGGAGCCCGTGGAGGTGGAGGTAAGCAGCAGGGGGTGCTGTGGGGAGCCTTTGTAGATTTAAAATCCTTCACCGCTTGTGCCAGTCTGCACTGAGCCGGAGAGGCCTTGTCCGAGTCCAAGAAGTGCTTTGGTCTAGGTGAGCCCTAGGTGGCATCAGGGCACTGGATGATGAAAAGCTGACTGATGGCACCTTGTCTCGTTTTTTTTTTGTTTCTTTTGTCCCCAAGTTCATCGCCTCTACTGGAAATGATGCTGCGAAGGCCAAGTACGAGCAGAAGGTGCCACCTTTCTACTATCGACCGACAGCCTCTGACTGCCAGTAAGTGACTGGCACCCCTTACCCTTCAGATGGAGTCTCAGATAATAACACTCATATTTTCTTCTCTGCCATCATACGTCTATCTTGTCCGTGTCAGGTTGTGCCCAGCTCCTCTGTCTGCCATGTCTGTCCCTTGGCATGGCTGGGCCCTCATCTGTCCCCCGCTGCCCTCTGTGCCTTCCTTTCTGGGCACCTGACTCCACCCCAGGGTGGTCTTGTTGAAGCCATTTATAGCGGTTGCCCCCATGTGATTTCCTCAGTTTCTCATGCTAATTGTTTTGAGGACTTCAACTAAAATGCCATCTCTGAGGAAGGGCACCTCAGATAGTACCCAGATAGCTCTTGTATATGTAACATATGCCATTTACCAAATGAACAAACACCAAGTAACAACCCCCATTAAATCAACCCATTTGGCAGCTGCCAGCACAAAGTGGAAATAAGCACACAATGCCACGTCGGAGGAGATCACAAAATCCCATGACGTCAGTCCAAGATGAATAACCCTGCCAGTGTGAATGCAAGAGGGCAGCAGAAAACCACCAGTAAGACCCTAAACAGCTGGCAGCTTCCCCTGCCCTGGAGGTCTGTGTGGCTGAATCCACAATCAGAGGGACTCGCCAACAGCTGACAAGCCAGGGTGGGCAGATGAGACAGAAGTGGGGCCTTTCACGTGACTCGGGTCCAGTCATGTCCAGCACAAGTCATACTGGAAGACCCCGTCATTCCAGTGGTCCAGCATGGTGGTGTTGCTGGGATTGAAGGCACCAGGAATTCTGCTTGAAATCTGAAAATTCTTCAAGCAAAGTCCGGTCCTCCATCGTTTGGGCAGGCGGCAGACAGTGGTCCGAAGCGCTAAAGCAGGTCCGCGTTTAAAAGGCTGAGGAGATGCCAGATTACCAGTTGGGACTGGCATGGCATGGCATGGCCTGGCAGGCCATTCTCGATGTCTGGGAATTAAAGGGAAGACGGGGCTGAAGTTCCTCTTCAGCGGCTTGAAAAGCAGACGATGACTTCGAGAGCCAGTGTGGCCAGTTAGGATGCAGGGGGGCACTTATTTTTTCACACAGTGCCAGAGGGTGTTGGGTAACTTGAATAAATAACAAATGTGCACGACACAAAGGAAAGGGTTTGCTCCCTCAGGTGCACTCAGATTTGGGGGATACTTTTTCACAACACTGGCTCACTGGTCCCACGTCCTCGGCCCACAGAGTTGAGTTATTGGGGGGGATTGGCGTCGATCCTGAGTGATGACATGTAGATGGCATTTGCAAGGCGCTATATCGCTCGGCCCGATGCAGGTGACCCTCGTTCCCTGCCCCTGTTTCTGCGTGTTTGTCAGTGAGTGCCACAAGACGACTCACTGCTTGCACCTTTGCCTTCCTACCGACTGGGGGTCTTGGCTCTGCTTTACCTTTCTAGTGGTCCCATCCTTGAACTTGGGTCCTTGCTTGTTTTCTCAGGGTGCTGAAGGATCAGTGGATTCGGGCGCGCTATGCCAGGAAGGAGTTCATTTACACGGAGCGGCAGGAGCCATACTCTGCAGGTATGCCTGATCCTCTTCTAGCTTTGGGTGAGACCCCTGGCAGTGCCCACCTATAAATATGCACACCTTCTGCTGCTACCCCTCCAAGCTGGGACCCTTCTCTTTGATAGTGCCACAGACATCGAGGCGTTTGTCTCTCCTGGTATCATCCACATTTCTCATTAGCCGTTCATTTGGTTGCCAGGTGGTGGCACCAGTCCAGTGCCCTGCCCGTCTCTCTTCATTTCAGGGTTATCAGAAAGTTTTAAGAGATGCAAATCGTCACAACAGCAGCCCACCTTCATTTAGTGGCATTGCTGAAGATGACACATGTGACTGAGACACTTGGGGGTGCACTGCCTTCTGGTCTCCTTTTTCCACTCTCTGGTGCATTTAAGATGAAACTCTTGGCTTGGCATTTGTGCCAGCTCCCTCTGCCAGCCATGCGGTTGCACCCTTTTCTGAGGCCAGGTCTCGGTGTGCTCTGATGGGCTCAGCATGACAGAATGACAAAGCCTGGGATGTTTGGGCATGAGCCCACCAGGCTGGGTAATCAATGTGGCCAAGGGGCAAAGCCCAGGGGTCCGCACATTAAGTTCACATTGTGTATAGTGCCCTGTCCGGAACACCAGCAGTACGTGTATGCCAATGGAGTGGATGGTCCTGCCCATTCCCAGTGGCACAGATTGTCTCACTGAGAGGCACATGCAGTATGGCCGGCACGGTTCAGTACAATATGCCCACGTGTTGTGTTGAGGGCGAGTAGGACCAGCAGTGCCTGTCACATAATGCTGGCCTTGTCACATCTGCCGAGGGGCCATCTGCAAGTGGGATGCACAACAATTCCATCAGCTGGGAGAAGCAGGAGGCTGGCACATGTCTAGAACAAGATGGGCATTGTGAAGGGCATGGTATGCAGATGAGGGGGAGTGGGCAAGTGCCAGGGACAGCCTGTCCTGTCCATGATGGATGGCATGCCTGAGCTGGCTTGTGACTTTAACCCCGTGAATGCTGTTACCTGGCTTGGAGCAAAGTGGCACATTAAGTTACGTCCCTTGAATTTTCTGTGGCAGTTCTCTGGTGGGCACATGTCATGGGGGTCCTATGATGTCACATATGGAAAGTGAATGTGTGGAATGAAGCAAACCAAGAGGTCAGCTTAGTGGATGGTGGTCAGTTTTTAGAAGTGCGAGGTGACAACAGAAGAGAAAGGTCTCTGTGGCTGGCATGATAGGGAGGTGCCATGTTCAGCCAGTGCCATCAGCACACAAAGTGATGGCAGCCGCTTGCCTGAATATTCTGGGTGAGCTGCATTTGTCCCAAATCGCCAAGCTGTGCAGCTTTTTATGTGTGTGTTGTAGGGCAGTCTGGCACCAGGGTGCCATGTGTTCAGGGCATTCCACAGACCAAAGATCTTTGTTGTAACATCCATCCATTTTCCAACCCACTGAATCCGAACATAGGGTCACAGGGGTCTGCTGGAGCCAATCCCAGCCAACACCGGGCGCAAGGCAGGAACCAATCCCGGGCAGGGCGCCAGCCCACCGCAGGACACACACAATCCACACACCAAGCACGGTTTTAGCAATTCACACGAAAACAGAAATCAAAGACGAGAAGAGCAGCGTTCTGAGAGCCATTGGCACACTTAAGTGGCAGTCTGTACCAGCAGTGAGGGATTTCCCAAGTGCCTCAGTGGGCACTGCATTTTACCGGGGGGTCTCACTTCAGAAACGGAGCAAACTCTTTGGTGTGCTTAACTCTTTACTGTTACTTTTTAAGGTTGGCTCTCATGCTCTTGGCGTCCGCTTGTCCTGCTGTTTGTGCCCCTCACTTCCTTTGCCTGCCCACTCCTGCAAATGAAAGGCGAGATGAGTTTGTGCCCGCAGGAAGCAGTCTGGGTGTGTTAGTCTGGTCAGTGGTGCCCTCTCATCTCGCCCATTTACCCGTCTCTGTCTCCACCCTTTTGTGCCCATTTGTTTGGATGTTCAGCTCACAATTGGGCAGGCTGATTACTTTGGAGTGCCCACTTTATTATTCACATTGGGGTCCACCTGTCAGATGACCACTGCTTTACAGGAGGCCTTATGGAAAGCTGCAGGTGGGCAGACGGGTGGGCATGCTGGCTTGCGGGCAGACTTGACCTGCGGGCAACAGAAAGTCAAATGGCAGGCATCGAGGTGCATCACAGGGTCTCAGCGACTCACCATGGAGTCACCACAGCCGGACGGGGCCTCAGCTGCCACGCCTGCCAAACCCGCCTGCCCGCCTGTGTGACTTGCACTTCCTGGGTGGTCTCTACTGGGTGCGTCCTCTCTTGTTCTCATTGTGGGCCACGTGGTGCTGGAAAACTGCAGGCATTGCCTTTTGTTGGGGTGGCAGTGTCGGCACTCATTGGCTTTGTTCCTGCAGGCCACATTGTGACACGGACTGACTGAGTGGGTGCCACCCTGGCGTGTGCCAGTTAGTTGCAGGGCATTGCATTTCTGTTCTGGTGTTTGTAGGACTGTGCAGTTGTGTGCACTTGGCATGCTGTCCCTGTGGTTTGCCATCTTCTCTTGGTCTGGGCCAGTTTGCGTCCCCTGTGCCCGGTGGTGGTGGGCGAGCTCTCAGTCTAGGTGTGCTACCTGGGTAGGCTCGGCCCCTGGGTCCCCAGACACATGAACTGATAAATGGCGCCAGTGGTCCCGGGTTCAAATCTCAGTCCCTAAACATGAGGTGTGTTGAAAGTAGCGAGCCCCCCGAGGAAATGTGTGAAGTGCCATGTGTCCCCACTGGTCTTTGGGACGGCCGTCTGTATTTGAAGGAGGCCCCTTGGCCTGGCGAGGTGGGCGCCCGCCTTCTGTAAGGCACGTGATCAGAGTCCTTGGGTGGCTTCAGTCCTTTAGCCTGTTGGGATTCTGAATGTGGGTGGGCGAGGGCTGGGTGACGTGGGGGTCCTGAGCGTGCCTGACTGTGCTGTCCTTGCAGGCTATCGAGAAGGCGTCCTGTGGAAGCGTGGCAGAGACAACGGGCAGTTCTTGAGCAGGAAATTCATCTTGTCGGAGCGAGAAGGCGTCTTCAAGTACTTCAACAAGCACGACGTGAGTGGAGCGTCTGGGGGGCCGGTGGGCACCACGCTAGGACCCCTGATGCCTTTAGCATTGTGTCTGCCCAGCCAGAGCAGAGTGTGGGAGTCAAGCTGATTGGCACGGGCACAGGTGTCTGCTGGCCGTTCTTAAGGGTCAAATCTCATGTGGCCACATGTCTGCTGCAGGTGGTGCCCAGCTTGGCACAGTAATTATTAGAGTGGTGTACATGGTGCAGGTGGTACTGCCAGCTGGTGGAGATGGGCACTGTACATGTGACTAATAGGGGCGGCTGACTTGTCTCATGTTCTGGGGTATGCGCTTGAGTTGGGCACCGAGTGGGCATTTTGTGAGCGTCCAGACTTAATGCTGCCCTGCCACTCTGAGCTGGTTGGCATTTTATTTGGGTCATTTTAGCTGTGTGACTGATGTCAGTCATTTCCATAAGGTCTAAGGATGCCCTTTGTAGGAGGAGGGCAGACATGCCAGCTGAGCACACCAAGTGGCCCCTAATACGTGGGTGGGTATCGGGGTGAAACAACATCCGCCATAAGTCCATATGGGATGTGGGAGAAACGGGGTGGCCGACTGGACACTCGGGCCTGTCCTTGGGCTTCATGCCCACCTGTCTGCCCCCTCCTGAAGCTCTCTGTGTTGTCTGCAGGCAAGAGAGCCCAAGGCTGTCATGAAGATCGAGTGCCTCAATGCCACCTTCCAGCCGGTGAAGATTGGGAACCCCAATGGGCTGCAGGTGACTTACCTGAAGGACAACAGCACCAGGAACATCTTTGTGTACCACGAGGACGGCAAGGTAAGGGGCACGCCAGCGCAGACCCTCTGTGTCCTGGCACCTCTTTGGCATTCTTTTGTCACTTCACTGTTCTCAAGTCAGTCTCATCCAATTCAGGCTCGTGGACGCTGGAGCCAACCCTGGCAGTCCTGGGTGCAGGACCGGGCACCAGCCCATCAGTCAGGTGATTTAAACCCAGAATGCTGGGTCATGCCCCCCATAATTTACTTGCAGTGCCAGCGGATTGTTCAAGAGATGAGTGACCCCTAACATCACACTAGGGGGCGCTCTGCCTTAACATGATGCTGCACAGATGAAGCCACCATTGCCCCCAGAGACCACCATCTTCTGTTCCAAAAACCGCAGCACAACAGGCCAAATATAGCGCCTTGCACAAGATGGTCTCCTTCTGGAAGAATTGGACAAAGGGTGGGAAATTCCTGGGACCCACCTCTGGGAATGAAGGTGGGGCTGTCAGTCAGTAAAGGGTCTGCCTGGCAGTGCCATCCACACGCCCTGATTCAGGCCCAGTGGCACTTGCTCACATTTATGATGCCAACAATGTCTTCCATCCTCTGAATGCTCAGTGCCCGCCTCCCTTGGTGGCCAATCCTGCATATTGATTCAAATGATCGCCGGCCCCCCTGTTCTTCAGGCTGCTCGCTGGGTTGTTTCCTGAAGTCATGTGACAAAGTGAAGATGAGCGCTGGCACGCAGGGTTAGAGTCAGGGTGAGCCTGTTTGGACAGTAGTGGGCACACGGTGACGACCTGACCAGCCCAACCCCTGTGCCCTGTAGGCTGTGTCAGTGTTCATCAGGAGCAGATGATTGGTCCGTGTGCCCATCTCTCACCTGACCACGTGTTCTTGTCTCCTAGGAGGTTGTCGACTGGTTCAATGCCATCCGAGCGGCCCGCTTCCACTATCTCCAGGTGGCCTTCCCGGGAGCGAGTGATGTGGACGTAAGTGTTCTGCCCTCCGTGTTGTGGTTTACACAGGGAGGCACTAGGGGGCGCACCCTGCTCATTACGCTCTTCCCTTCTCCTCCCACCCATTTGCAGGCCGACCTCATCTTAGGGTGGGCTAAGTGACTGGGCTCGGCTGACATTGTCCTGGGACAGCTGAGGTTACCCAACAGTTAAATGCCAAAAGAAAGGTGGCAATAAAAGACAATGACAGAGACTCGAGTGACTTGCGGATGGAAGGGCAGGGCGGCAGTGCTGAGTCTGTGGCGCTGCCGTTGTGTCGTGTGGCTGTCACTGCAGCGTGACGCTGGTCCTCAACGGGGTGACGTGCCACGCCGCGCCGCGCCGCTGGCCTCCACACCTGTAAAGATGGCTGACATGCGTTTTGTGCCCTCTCTGTTTAGCTGGTGCCAAAGCTGACGAGGAACTACATAAAGGAGGGCTACATGGAGAAGACGGGCCCGAAGGTGGGTGACGCGCCGGCCCCTCGTCTCTCCTGTTGTGTTCTTCTTTCTTCTCCTTCCTGTTTGTTTTGCTTTTCCTCCACAATCTCCCATTTTGATTGAGTTTGTGTTCCTCTGGCACATTTACATCCTCCTATCTGGTGTCGTTGCTCCTACAGATCTGTGGCACACCGGGCACATGCCACATGGTCTGGACCACAGAAGTGTCCCTCCTGCATGTTCGTTAATTCACTTTAAATTACCCAGAAAAGACCCCAAGGTTCCACATCCAAGTGGTTATGGGGGTCCTAATGACATCGTCAGCAAAGGAGTCTTTAGGCTTACCAGGGGCCTAGAGACAAGGGTGCCCGGGCACCTTTGGGGGCAGTGCCAGTCTGTGCTAATGATACCCGTGGTTTTGTTTTGCAGCACACAGAGGGCTTTAAGAAGCGGTGGTTCACCATGGACGACAGGAGGCTCATGTACTTTAAGGACCCCTTGGTAAGAGTGGCAGCGTGGGCACCCTGTGGCGGGGGCTCCTCTCATTCATTCGTGGTATCACAATATCGTGCCTTTCATGCTGCTGTGGAATGGGTGGGTGCCCAGCTGTCTCAGCGCCCCTCTTCTGGGTGTTTTGACGTGCCAGTTGAGTGAAAATGGGCAGGCCCCAAGGGTGCCATCAGTACATGTGACTGCTGGCTGTGCCCTCTGTTCCAGGATGCCTATGCCCGAGGCGAAGTGTTCATCGGAAGCAAAGAGAACCATTACTTGGTCCTGTCGGGGCTCCCGCCATCGACCCAGGGCTACCACTGGCAGCATGGCATCACCATCGTGACGCCCGACAGGAAGTTCCTGTTCACCTGCGAGACGGAATTCGAGCAGCACCTGTGGATCGAGGCGTTCCAGAAGGCCATCAACAGGCCGATGCTCCCCCAGGAGTACGCAGGTGGGTGGGCGCACGTCATTTCATATAGCACTTTCACAGCACCCAGTGCCCCCGGGATTGGGGGTGCCCACTCTGGGCTCATTTTCAACATCAGTGCTGTGAAAGGCGCTATATGAGCCTGACCGCTCCTCGTCTTTCCTTTCAGTGGAGGCTCACTTTAAGCACAAGCCCTGAGGGGGGTGCCGTCCCAGAAAGCGGATCTCCAGTGCAGCGACTCCCAGCGCCCACGCCAGGTGGCCACGAGGGGCAGCGGCATGTTGGGTGGTCCTAGGCGGCCTTCCATTCTGCATTCCAAGTGACTGGGGACCCAGCTGGTGGAGCGTTGGACCGTGAGCTGCTGCACCGGTGGCGGATGGCCCCTTCGACAGCCATTGGGACTAAAAAAATGAGCAAGCTGGACCCTCAATCCCCGAGCCCCCCACTCAAGACTCTAACATGTCCCCCTTGGCATTGAGCTGTGACTGTGGCCTTCAGAACTGCCTGGCCCGTTGTCCCCTGGGCTTCGTTATCCCTCCAGAGACTGAGATCCTCCATCCACCTTGAGCTTGGGAGCCCTGGATGTCTCTAGCGTTATATAGCGCCTTTCACGGTGCTGGCACCGGGCACCCATGAACTGGCCCAGGGAGATGAGTGGCGTATGACTGCTGTCTGATAGTTTGTCAGCTCTGTGCTGGTGCCGTGTCCCCTCGGTGCCCCTTGTGGTGTTTTTATCAGCCAACCTGAGGACAGAATTCATGAAGGGCTCAGTAGGTTTGTGGGTGATTTGGCATGTGGGGGCTTAGTGTTTGTGGGCATCACGTGGACTCCAGCCCTGGCAGTGACGAATGCTGGTCGAAATGACCTGCTGGTGATGAAAAGCACTATATAACGATTGATCGACTCGCATGCACTCTGCTCCAACAGAGTCGCGTAGCTGTAAAGTACCCGCTGTGAAAGGCACTATATAAAGACTGGCACAGGTGCTCATTGGTGCTTTATAGCGCCACCTCTGGTGTCCCACTCTTATTTGGAGCTGCAGTGCCAAGTTGTGCCACTAGTGGGCAGTATCACTGAAGGCTTCCCAGGACCCTTTGAGTTGAGGTTCAGTGGGGATTTTAGAGGATGGCATGAGTGCCAAGCTGGCGTTTCTCAGCATTAATGGCATGATTGTGCTTTGAAGAAGCAGCAGCAAGGAGCCACGCCGGTGTGCACTTGAACCCGGGTCTGGGAGTGCAAGTCTGCCCATTCAGGTCCTGCTGACGCTCCAGATGTGATCTCTAGATTGGCATCCGGGACCCCCAGGGAGGCACTGTAAGGAGGGGTGGCATGCCTTGGCTTTGCCCATTTTATGGTGTCTGCAAATGGTGGTGGGCTCCACCACCCTCAAGCTTGAATCCTTCTGAATGTGCCAGTTGAGTCAGCTTTGATCTCTTGGCCAGCAGGTTGGCTGGGTGAGCTCCACCAAGTCTGCCCACTTCTTAGTCCAGTCAGCTCTTTAAGAGCTGCTGTTCTGTTCCTGGCACATGATGCCCACTTCAGTCGGGCTGGGTGTCCACGTGGAGACCAGGCCAATGTCCCTGTTCTGCTCCGTCTTTGTTTAGTGCCTTTCCAGGACCCACTGCTTTAAAAAACCAAACCTAAACTACCCATGTGTGGCACCGGTCAATGCCAACCCAGGTTAGTCCATCAATGCCCTGCTGCCAGTTTGTGGCCACCTACTGAAAACCAAAACCTTGTCCTCAGGGTCAGTGGTGACTGCAGGGTCTGAGCTCACCTGCATAGGCATGTGGACCAAACTCCATAGCGGGCAGCCAGTGGGCAGAGTCTGCCAACAGGACCCGCTGGTCCTTCCCTTTTCAATGTCGCGTGTCCTCCGGTGAATTAAAGTGAAGATTTCACAGCTGGTGGCCGTTTGTGTGGTGGATCTGGGCTCAGCTTTTCTCTTTTTTTAGGGCATGGGCTGGATGAGGGTCTGCTCCAAGACCACTCTACCTGACGGCAGTGTTGCCCTGGCGCCTTCTCTTGGGTCCGTTTGGCTCAGTGATTTGACCCTACTGGCCTTTGTCTCCACTTTAGCTGGCAGAGGTTTGGCTGTGTGGAGAGCTTTGAGGGTCTGTGTGAGGCCCCCTGCCCTCCGAGGGGGTGCTGACTGGCAGTTGGCGCCGTTACACTCTACCCACATATCTGGTTTGGGTTCTGCGTCTTTATTGTATCTGTGAGCACGCTCGGCA
The DNA here is from genome assembly GCF_016835505.1 of Polypterus senegalus. NCBI lineage: Eukaryota > Metazoa > Chordata > Cladistia > Polypteriformes > Polypteridae > Polypterus > Polypterus senegalus. The sequence continues at coordinate 163,273,815 of NC_053166.1, read as the reverse complement.
CTGAACCCAGCATGAAACTCGCGTGAGCGACTAGAAACCCAGCAATGTCACTGAAAGCCGCCCATAATTTACGGACCAACGTTACACTCGACAAAGTCCAAGATGGCCGGAGAAAGAATAACCAAAATAAGAGATAAAGACGGCAGGGGTCTTTCTTTATCGGATTCTTATTAGATCGCAAAGCCCTCATTGGAGCGTTCAGAAAGCTGGCGTGTGAATCCTGCCGACTACGCCTCTGCTCTGCCTGCACCTCCTCCTTTAGGAAGATCTCAACAGGATTTTTTGGACTTCTTATATTCAGTAGAGTCCTCCAGGGGCCGCTGTGTCAATCCTGCCGACTACGCCACTGCGTTGTTATGCTCAGTCTGCACGGCCATCTTCAGGATGGCATTAAAATGCTTGTCTGTTTTCACTTGAGCAGTCTTGAGGCCTTGTGTGTCAATCCTGCCGACTACGCCACTGTTCTGTTCCGCCCAGTTTGCATGGCCGTCATTAGGAAGATCCCACCACTGGTTACTGCTGCCTTCATTGGGTTTTTATGCGTTGTGTCCGCTAGAGGACTGTATGTCAATCCTGCCGACTCCGCCATCTCCTCTCTTTTTGATATGTCATCTTCATTTTGGGCTTTAACTTCTTTAATTGGTGCCCCAAATGAAAAGCCACCCCAGTCTAATTTAACACTGAATAGAAAATGAAGTCTTTATTCAACACTCAACGTTACGTCTACAAAACGGAGTTCAATCAGCCGTACAGACGGGATGGCCGACAGAAGCTCGATGAACCAAAGGTGTGAACGAGGCGGGTGACACCAGATAACGGTAAAGCGTTCATTTCACGAGCAGCGGAGCAATCGAAAGCGCGACTCGGCACAAGGCGACACGTAGGCCAGAGCATGTGCTGCGAGTCGAAGCCAGACGTGCGGCCGCGAGAAGCCTTTAGCGTTTCACTGACAGGGTCGGGAGTTGCACGTTCCTTCAAATCCAGGACTGGCTGTTGTGCGCCGATGGTGGGAAACGAACAGCAGGAAAACCTCCGTCTCACTTGGCATTTTAAGAAATATGGCTGCTTGTCCACCCTCCGACCAGCAGAGGGCACCAGAGAGTTTTCTGCGTTGTGTTTATGTAAATATTTAACAGCTGAGCTCTTGAACGGGGTCATCGTTCTGTTTATGTGTTAGGGATGCCAACCATGAGCACCTGTGTGGGGGGCACGCATGTCTAGGTGCCAATGACTAAAAGCTTGAGGAGAGCAAAGGTGATGGGACGGCCTGTTGGGTAACTTGTATGGGCGAGTGGGTGGCACGAGGGCCATGTCTCGGCTGGAATGAGGAGGGCATTTAGTCCGGAGTGTCTAGACAGAGAGTTGGGTGAAGGGGCAGTGGCTGCTGTGCCAATGTGACCCCCACTAGCGTGGAGACTTGGTCTGTTGCTGTATTGCTAGCCGAGTGACTTGAGGTGAATGAGTAAGGTCCTGGGGGGCCGGTCCAGTTTTTACCAGTGGAGCCCCTGGTTATTGGGGTTGTCTGGGGCAGCTGAGTGAGGAGTGACACCATTAGGTGTGGTATGGTGACGTGGGCACCTCACCATGTGACTGCCACGTCTGTTTTGGATGTAAGCAGATGGATGGTGCCAGGGCTACAATGCAGGTGACACATCTGTGAAATAATCCTAAAAGGACACCAGCACTTAAAGGGAGGGGCCTCATTCTATTGGGGGGGAGACGCATGGGCCTCCGTGCCACCTTAGCAGAGGTCCGTGCCATCCAGCTGGCCTTGGGCTCTGTGAAGACCCCTGCTAAGCTATGTGGCACTAGAGGGCAGCTCTTCAACCAGTAGAGCAACTTGGGCCGGACCCCTCAAAGCCCACACAGCACCCTGCTGTAGGAGTCTATGGGATGGGGGGAGGGGGGGCTTGGCCAGCAGGGACAAAGTTGCTGACCGCCCCCCCTTGAATGATTGGGCAGTGTTGGTGACATTCAGGACTAACATGGCAGACACCCCTGAGGATGGCAGCTTAGTGTGATGAGTGCTTTGAGGCAGCAGGTAATGGCGGATTTACCTGTGTCTGCATTGTGCCACCCAATGACGGTGCCCTTTGTTCAGCTTGTCCCACCGTAGCCCGCTATGTTGCACCAGCGAGTGGTCTGAGTGGTTCGCGGGGGCTCTACTGCTATGCCCGTGTGACCCCCGCCAGTAGAGGGCCACTTCTTGGAGGGGCTGTCTGCTGCTGCTCTCCTCTGTTTCTGTACCCCTAAATGAACGCCCGTGTTTGGGGGGCTTAAACCCACTCTACTGATGGGTCCTGCAGATGGAGCTGCCTCTTCCGGAATGCCAATGATGGGTTGGGGGGGGTGGGGGTCCTGTCTGATGGCTTTATGAGGCCTTAATGTATTCATTGTATTCACTGGGGCCTCAGCTATCCTGCCGACTACACCAGTTCTCTTCTGGGACAGTCCATGGAATCGTTTTGATGTGCCAGCTTCACTCCATTGTTGGCATGTTTTGGGTTTGGACTCCTCCTTCACTCCCACCTGCCCCCGTTTTGCTTAACTGGTGGGCACCACGGTGCTCTTGGGAGCTGCCATGAAATCTCAGCATGGAATCCTCGCCAGTTCCCCAAAGCGCTCAGTGGGCTCAACCACAAGCCCCTGAGCCCAAGCACTGCAGAGCCCCCCATCCTCACAGGACCCGCTGAGCTCTTTGGCACCCCCTACCCTCACTCCGTGTTTCCCCTTAATATTCAATAAACTCAGTTCTGCTCTGCTGCCCCCTGGTGTTCTCCTTCCAGTTTGTTTTCACCCTTTTGCCTCATTTCAGGCCTTCCTGGTCGACGTTCTTATTGGTCATTTGGCCGGCTGGCGAGGGTCTCAATATCAAGGCTGGGCAAGTGGCAGCCATAGTGCTGATGATGAAAGGCACTATATAGAGTCACCTGGCCTTGCTAATGCCCCCTTTGAAAGCCTTTGGGTTTGTTAAGAATGGTTGAGGTTGGCAGGTGGGCTGAAGACCCCTCATTGGAATAAGACCCCTCACTGTGCCACTTGGCCTCAGGTGGCAGTTGATGGGATGATGATGATGATGATTGGACAGACAGGGATGGAGGACAAGCTGGCCAGGGCAGGTGGGACAATGTGTGACAATGTGACCCCCAAAACACACGCAGAGGACACACCTCCCATTTTGCTCCGTGCCCACCACTAGGGCACACATTGGCACAGAGTGACGGCCCCCCAGATGTCGATGGAAGGACATGAGCTACAGACATGCACAGACTTTCCACAAGGAGAATATCCTGAACACTTAGAGAGACTGGGGACATTGTGCCCAGCGCCATCTCAGTCTGTGGCCCGTGGGGGCCGTTAGGACTTGCAGCACCCAGAGCTCTTCATCTCCTTGTTGACGTACTCGTGGAGCCGGAACTTCGGCTCGTTGGGCGTCTTCATCGACCGGTGCTTGAGCTCCCTGCGGGCACAAAGAAGGCAGGATTAAGACTGAGGACTACCATCTTCAGAGTGGGCATGGGCAGTGTGAGGGGAGTCCTGGAACAGGCATCGATGGACTGGGAGCCATCGGGGTGAGGGTACAGCATCCCCAGAATGGGCACCAACAGTGAGGGCACAGTGCAGGTGAGATGGTCTAAAGACCTGGGCATCAGCCTGGAGAGAGGAGAGATCTGAATTTGACACCATTGTGGGCAATTACAGGGTTGGCATTGAATGATGGACTGGACGCTAGCAGTGTGAGGTTGCAGCACCCACAGAAGGGGCATCAAGAGGTTTGGGCATCAGTTTGACTTGAGGAGACCCCTGAAGGGCTGGGTGCCCTTACTGTGAGTTCAGGGGTTGGCATTGCTAGACTGGAGACCAACAAGGTGGAAGCAGATCCCTGGCACATTGGGCCTAACTTGAGCTAAGCCACGCCGGTTCCAGGTGCCCTGTGTGCCCTCAGGAATGGCACTGCTGGTGCTGAGTTACAACTGCCTGGGTGAGGGAATGAGCAGGGTGACATACAACAAGAGGCACACCCAGATGGCACTAGTCGCACATCGGTGGGCACTGCTGGGATGAATAGTTGAAGAGTTTCCTACTCACTTTGCGATCGCCATGAATGCCAGCTCCACATTCAGACCACTCTTGGCGCTCGTCTCCATGAAGGGGACCCCAAACTCCTGGAAAAGGACAACATGGCGGAAAGGTGAGAGCAGCTCGACTGGAATGCCTTGTGATTGCAGACGCTGACAGCAGGGGGCGCAGTGTGCCCGTTGTATCACTGGCGCCTTGCTGTCCTTGTCACTTCAAATGTGACAGATGGGGCTTCATATGGCACCTGCCCAGTGCTGTGACAAGGGTGACCGGACAAGGGGTGGGGGGGGCAATGGGACTGACGGAACTGAAATCCACAGACCACGCCCACCTGTGCCACTCCACAGCCTTTGTTCATGGCATCGTCCGGTGGCCTGTGACACCTGCAGGTATCGGGCAAGGACCCGTGTTCATCTGGGGGTCTTCCTGCTCTTTGGACTGATGAGGATGGTGGATGCTGGCTACGACAGATGTGACAGTTGTGGGTGGCACTGGGTGATGAGGTGGCATCTCTCTAATGGCTATTTAAATAAAGTGCATTATTATTAATGTGCTGCCACTGCCTGGCATCGTGGTGACCTTCCGAGGGAGCAGAATTGGTGTCTGCGCTTCTCCCTTTACTCCTCCCTCATCCCCAAAGAAAGGCCCGCTGGGTGAAGTGGTGCCCCTCAGGGGGAGCTGAGAGGTGCCCCCTCTGACCCTCAACTGGACTGCAAGTCAGATATGGGTGGACTGTCGATGGCTGGTGTCGCCCCCTCAGGAGCCAACGGTCATGTCGGGGGGCTTTGATGAAATGGAATTAGCAGATGGACCACAAATGTTGACACAGACGTTCAGATAGTACCTCACATGGCACTGTGCCAACAACACATTGGCCACTGATCTATAAGATACTTATGACGGCGGGCACCTGGGGGCCTCGCTGGCTTCTTGGTCCAGTAAAGATTAATGGTGGACCCAAACGGGGCGGCCAAGGTGGTTGACAACTGAGGAGATGTGCCCACTGGGCACAAGAGAGGAGCTGGTAGCAGTTGGTGTCACTCAGTATTGCCCACTACTGGAGTGTGTGTCGTCCTGAAAGTGAATGAGATGGATTGGGCAAGCACAAGCCTCACTGGGGACAGTGGCACAAGGGGCTACAATGAGACTGGACATCGAATGGGTCAGACCCAACTCTCTGTGCATGTGCCATCTCTGCAGAGGACCTGGTGGGCACATCAAGCCTTCTGTGTGGCAGCAGACACAGAGACCAAAGCAAAAGTGACGCCGTTCAAGAATGGCACTGGTGAGCCAACTGGGTAACAATACGGAGTGCCAACAGTGGGCACAGGGATAAGAATGGGTTAAAAAATAAGGAAGAGTTGGAGAATCCGGCAGCACGGAAGGCGAGGACGCCTCGCTTGAACCCCCCGCCGCTCTCGATTTAAACTGGTAATTCAGAGTCTGGCCGCTAGATGGCAGAATTGGACCATTTTAGGCGTACGGCGGAATTGAAGAGGAGGAAGGCCGTCCAGCTGCGCACCTTCACCGGCGTCCCGCCCGTCCACCCTACCTTGGCCAGCTTCTCTCCATCTTCTCGTTTGACCACCCGCTCGTGAGTGGCGTCTGCCTGCAGGATCGAGAACATCAAATTAGAGCCGACAGAAAGAAAGAAAGAAAGAAGCCAAGTGGACACGAAAGGTGACGAGGCCGGGTGGCTTACCTTATTGCCCAGCAACATGAGGACCACGTCCTGCTGCGCGTATTCGTGGATTTCTGTCAGCCACGCCTGTGGAGGGCCAATGAAGAAGAGGAGGAAGAAGAAGAAGAGGGCATTTAGTGGCACCTTTGAGATCTAAAAGACCATCTGTGACACGAGATGAGGACATGGCATGAGACACATGTGTCACATCACAGAGGAGCAGTTGTCACCACCAGGAACCATTTGAAACATAACACCCATCTCAAGTTTAATGCCCGGATACAGCAGCTTGTTGAAGTATAATTATCTGGGCACAACAGCCATAGTCTGTTTAGAGCCTTGGCACAATAGTCATCCAAAATAAAGAGCCCAGGCTTAATGCCCAACTGAGGTAAAGCATCTGGGCGCAACAGCCATCTGAAATACAGTGCAGTATGGCACCAGGGCACAATGGCTTGTTCATTCCTAACTGCCCCAGTAACCACAGTGGGCCCTTGCCATTCGTGACCCCAGGATGGAGCCCATGTGTTGAGGGAATGGTGCCCGTCACTAATGCATTTTTCTCAGGAACTGGCGGCTTCTCGCTCAGCAACAGCATGGCAGCTAATCAAATGCAAAATCATGCAATTAGGGTGAAGATGAGTAATGGAGTCCTAAAGTGAATCAAACCGCTGCCCACCTGCCTGCCCGAATGCCAGTCTGCCCACACATCTTCCTGGACTTGTCCTGCCTGCCTCTCTCAGCCACTCGTACTGCCCAACTCCTTCCAGCCCTGGTCTTCATCACACTGGGCACAGGCATGTTGGCTCATTTGGCTGGTACCTTCCCATAGTGCTTTGCTGTGCCAGCCACTTTGACTTTGGGACACCTTTCCTGGTTCATATGCCACCGCTGGCTCACAATCAGGTGACCCTCACACTTACATCACGTGGGTAAAGCACACTAGGGGCCTTGAAGGTGGCATGTAACCCTTTGACATTGTCCCAGGCTGGTCCTGCATGGGAGACACAGGCAGCCTGTGGACCGTCACCTCAAGATGGAGGGCCCAATGAGGACCGGCACCTGGTGAAGTGAACGAGCAGCAGACATGTGGGCACCGAGCCCCGTGACACCCATAGTAGGTTTAGAGTACTGATGAGCCACGTATGCCCTTATCTATGACCTTCACGGGCATAGGCACAGACCCTACCCAGTTATCTGGCTTTGTGCCAGGCCTGTGCTTGTGAGAGGAGTATCATGTGACTGCCATGCCAGAGTCCCCTTCTTCACACACACATCTTGTGCCATCTTTCATTATAAGTTGTTTGTGGTTTCCTCAGGTGCCCTCTGCTGCTCCCTGGCAGAGCTGCTGCCATCACTCTTAAAGAATCTCATTCTGCTGGCCGATGTTCTCCTCAAATTTCAATGTGGCTAGGGTGGCACTGAACCAGCCTGTACCCAGCATGCCCTGGTGTTGGCACTCTGCCAGTCTCAGTACCTTGTGTTGACAGGCGCTCTAAAATTTAGATGAGATGCCTGTCTTTGTGTCCAGTAGGATGTGCCACTCCATTATGAGACACACAGGCTTCTTAATGGGTAACTTGGAGTGACCAGGGGGGCCGTGCTGTGGCAAATTGGCAGCCCTCTGCTGGCGTGTGAAAACGTGCACATTGGTGGAGTACAGGGGTCTGTTAATGTCACACGACACCCCTTTGGGGGGGGTAAAAGACGTCCTGTGGAGGACCTCCACCAGTCTGAAACTGGGGCTGTAAGGAGCCAGACCAGAATGCCAGCACAGACACGGGTCAGCTCTGGGCACAGGTGAGCCATGCCATGCCCAGCCAGCCACACATAGGCAGGGCTTCAAGGCACCACAGGCCTGCTTGATTAGTTAATGGCGTCACCCTGAAGGGGGGCCACAAAAGGCTACTGCTGTTATGTGGTGCCCAGCCAGATGGTCAGATGAAGTGACACGTTCTTCAGGTAGGCACCTTCGCACAAGGAGTCTGCTCCTCCGCCATCCATGCCAATCTCAGGCCCACATAGGTAAGAGCAGGCAAAGGCGAGTGAGATGGCAGGCACCGTCACTGTAAATCTAACCTGAATTCTAACAAATGGCGTAGTAAGCGGGATGAGCGCCGCTTTTTAAGAGGATTGTACAGGCGGGCATCTTTGAAGTGCTGCAGTTACACTTCGGGCTCTTCAGGAGGGTCCACGTCATGTGGAAGGCCAAAGGGACAAAAGAAGGACAGTGGCTGGTTAATTATATAGCACCTTTCAAGGGCATGCAGCAGTGCAGTGCCAGGCAGTGGGATTGTGGACGGAGCATCCAGCACAATAAGATGACTGACAGCAAAGCAGCGTCATGTCAGTAAGGGAGGGGCGGAGTCGGAAGAGGCAGAGGCGGGGCTTCAGCCTGACCACACCACAAGTAGGTGGCACCAGAAGGTGGGCTGGAGGCGGAGGCTCTACTGCAAAGTCAGGCAAAGTCCACCATGAGGACCACCAAGAGTCCATAACTGCTTGTCACCCTCCCGCATCTTCTATGTCACAGCACTGGGGCTCAGGGGACATTAAGAGGACAAATGTGATCGTGTTTAATTCCTACTCATATAGCGCCTTTCCCAGTGACCTCCTCCACAGTAATGTAAGTCACCTGCCCCTCAGCCACATGTCATAGAGGGCACCAGTGGCATCAGAAGTGCCACCAGCTACTCATGCAGACCACCAGCTCAACTGGCCAAGCGCTCGCACTGTGCAGCCCTGACCCTAACATTCACATCCCACTGTACTTTTGGGGGGTCTGCACATCTCTGTCAGGTGCCCATTGGCCTTAGCTGAGACTGTGTGCCAGAATGGGTATAGAGTGAGACTGGCAGAAACAGGGGCACAATAAGGGATTGCTGCTGTATTTGGGGTTCCCATGACCCGAGGTCGAGGGGGTACAGAATACAGACAGGAGACCCCCCCTTAATCATGTGTGCCTCCACTGAGCTCTCGGACCCCCAGTTCCATTTCTGGCACATTCTCAAGAATCCCAGCTTCGAACCAGTGAGGCTAACAGACTGGCACAGCAGACTAGGGCATATGAATGGAACTAGCAGGCCAAACCTGGCACCCTGACTGGATGTGCCCAACTGACCACCCTACTAGCGCGGGTGGCACTAACTCTCACATGTCAATCGGAATCAGCAGTCTGTGCTCATACAGTGGGGATGAAGCCCCCACTGCCACCTGCAACCCCCCTGACTGTCTGAGCCACACGAGTCTAAAATGAGAAATAACAGCGGCAATAAATCAGCACGCGGCATGAGGAGGGCGCACACGCCAGGCGGCACTTGACATTTAGCGGCATGCCCGTGATTAATCACAAGTCCGATGGTTAGCGCCGCGCTGGAACGCAATCTTCATTTATTAGAGTTAACAGAGGCGGAGAGTGCCAGGCGATGAACAGAGTCCACTGGCAGCCTGGCATCAAATGGAAATCAGCAGGTCAGGGTTAACTTTATATAGCACCTTTAGTGCTTATATAGGAGGGCAGCGGCTGGTGTCTTTCGGGCCTGGCATGTCGATCAGAAAGTGAAAACGTCCACCGTGAAGTTGACTGGCAGAGCCTTCTGTGGACCCCACTGCTGCCCATCAACCACACGTCTTGTGACACAGCGCCCCCTGCTGCAGAGGCAGGAACTTGTGTGTCCATCAGCTCTGCCGCAGCTGACTGTGAGCACCACTACTGGGACGGTGGGCACAATACCGCACCCTACAGCTGATGAAACCCCTTAGTGGGCAGGTAGTGTATAACAGCGCCCCCTATCAGCAGTGAAGCAACCCATGGTGAAGTGATGGACAAGAACGCCACACCCCATGGAGCTGAGGTTCATAGTAGTGCCCCCTACAGCTGGTATGGCATCTGCAGTTATTTGGGGTGTCACAACAGATGACAACATCTGGTGGGGTGGTGGCTCACAGCAAGAACCCTTACATCTGATAAGCCACCCAGGTGACAACAGCACCCCCTAAAGTAGAGTGGACACACCACATGGGTCATAACTGTGCCCCCTACAGCCATTAAGGTATTCAGTAGTGCATTGGGTCACAGTGACATTTACTGTGGTGGAGGGTCGTGATGGAGCCCCCAGAACTGCTAAGGTGTCGTTCATTCTCAGGTGGCAGCTGCAATGTCTCCCTCAATGGGCACAACGACATCACAAGTAAATGGGCACACAGGACCCAGCCTTCCATCCACCCAGCCACTGACTGAGGAGCTGCTACCTGTCCCACCCCAGACTTTGAATGCCTTCTGTAACTGGCATGCCACCCAGTCTCCTGGGACCCACTGGCACCTTGACAGCTTTATACCAGCCCAGGAAACCAACAAGCCCGATGAGACAGTTGTACCCGCTACTCTGCTAGTGCCCCCACCAACTCCTTCCTAATTCTAATTGATGGCCACTTGGGTTGCCTCCTGCCTTGTGCCAGTTCCCGTGAATGTGAGTGTGAAGGGCACTATATAAAATGAAGGCTGGCACAGACTTGTTTCTCGACTCACCTGTAAGTTTGCCTCATCCAGATGGCCACCTCCTCCGACAGGCTGCTTGGCATTGACTAATCCTGAACTTGGCACTAATTGAGTCCCAGCGCGCTCAGCCTGGAAACAGCGGGTGGGGGGGGGGCGTTGAGGGGGGCATGGAAAGCGAGTCTCCACTCATCAGGCCTGCAGCACTCGGCGAGCCAGAGAATCCCGTTAAATACTTCTGATCTGGCGGGGGCACCAGCACACTCGGCAACGCGGCAGCGAGGTGTCAGTCATCATCATATCTCATCAGGATATGCCAGGAGGAGTTAAGATTATGGGTAAGTCGTTGGGAGATGATGCCCACAAAAAACACAAGTAGTGCCTTCACAAGGTTTGGACTGGCGAGGACCCCACTCAGGAGGAGGGCATATTCTGATATTGAGGGTGCCAGGGAGCTTTGGTGTTCACCTGTTGTACATATCAGGGACCTTAACAAGAAGCCATGAAATCATTGAGAAGTGAAAGGCGCTATATTACATTACAATCAGTCTCTCGAGTGAGAAAGGTGCCAACTGAACGAGTCCACCTGCATTTGATGGACAAAGATGGGGCGGAGTGGTGGCTCTGAGGCTAAGGATCTGCGCTGGTATCCCAACGGTTGCCGGTTTGAATCCCTGCCACAGCCAAAAGAGATCCTACTCTGCTGGGCCCTTGAGGAAGACCCTTAACCTGTAATTGCTCGAGGGGCGCTGTACAATGGCGGACCCTGCGCTCTGACCCCAAGGCGCAGGCGAAAACTAACAAATTCCTAATACAAGAAAATTGTATAAGGCAAAATTAAAAAGAAAAAAAAAAAGAGGACACAGTGGCTGGCATTGGGGGCAGCGATTATGATTGACTGAGAAGGCACTGATGCCAACCTGAGTGAAGCTGTACAATGAAAATGTCACATTTAAAAACTAGGCTGCAGATGTTGTCCCCCTCATGGACTCATGGTGGTCCTACACACAAGTGATGGAATAAGAGCCTGGGGGTCTTGCAGGTGCCACTAGGGGGAGCTGGCAGCACGCAGGTCTGGTGATAGGTAGAGGACAGCTGGTGCCACACAAGGGTGGTCTTTTGTTTTCTGTGTCAGTCTCTGTTTGACGTGTCACTTTTGTCCTCCCCTGTCTGCTCTACCTGTTGAGCCGGAGTAGGCGGGGCCTCATGTTGAAAATATGTCTAAATGGGTAGACCCATCCACTGTGGCCCCGCCCCAAGTCCCAGTGCTGTGACGTCATTGGACACTTCTCCGTCCACCTCTGTGCAGCACACAGGGGTAGCAGAAAGGGGCAAGGAATGGGTCCCTTAAGCTCCTCCCATCCCTGCCAGGCCTCCTGCCACTCAACCCCCTGGTTCCTACCCTTACTGCATGTGGTACCCTGGCATAGAACAGACAATTTTGTGTTCAAGAGTTGGGCAGTGCATGGCAGTCTGTGGTTTCTCCATTAGGAGGCATCACCTGAAGGTGATACTTGGTGCTACAATTGGCCATGAAAGGCACTATATAAGACAATGCCCGCTATGTGCCAGCCTCAATCCAAAAATGCTATCCACAGTCTGAAGTCTCCTCTGTCATCATGGCAAAAAAGAGAAGACCCAGAGTCAGAAGGCTGCCCATCCCAGCCCTGGCATGCAGCCTCCCCATGGTGTGAAGCCCCCCGACGTTCACCCCTCGGATTCTCACCTGAATGTTGTCAAATGAACTTTTATTGGTGACGTCGTAGAGCAGCAGCAGAGCTGGAAAGAGAAAGGAGAGAAGAAGCTGAATGGCGGTGTGCCACCTGGAGCCATGGCACCTAGGCCGTGAAAAGCCAGTGCCACTTGTCCACCACATGTGGCTGAAGCCTCCAGTGGGCAAAGCCCAGTTAGGACAGGAAACCCCTAGGGGGCCACAGTGGATGATTAATTGTAGGTAAAGTGAGTCGCTCCTTTGGGGGTCTCGCCACCAGCGGCTCACCTCTTTGATTCTTTGACCTTTCCTGCCATCATGGGGGGTTTCTTATATAGTGCACTTTCACCTAAAGCCATTGGCACCTCCTGTTGCTTGTCCTGTGTCACAGATGAGGCACTTGCCTGAGACCCCCCTAAAGACCACCTCATATCTTTAGCCCCTCGCTGGGCTCATCTGACTGAACCAGTGGTGTTCACCTGTGAGTGACCTTGGGGACATTAAAATGACGCTTACATTTCGGACCACCAGAGCCCTGGTTGGCATCACCTGTACAGTTCTTCTGAGAGGGCTGTGGGTGCGCGCCCACATGATGCCCACATAATGGTATTGCGGTGGGCTGCATGACTAACCCACTGGCCCCTCCACTTATAACCTGCATGCCGAATTCAGGGGGAGTCGCAGACAAAACAATAGACCCTCACACACCCGTCTTATGAGGGGCCACAAATGATGGCATGTCGGGGTCTTAGCCCCCTTCGGCGTGTTACTCCCTTAGCCAGACGTGTTTGGAAAACACATTATGTGCCCCTTGGGGTCTTTTGTGGAGGGTGGTGTGTGTGTGTGTTTGTGTAGTAGAGGGGTCTAGTGGCATCTTTAGGGGGGCTTCAGGAGTTTAAGCCCCTGTTCTTCATTTCAACATGTATGTATGGCTCATGTAGTACCCACTGGGACCCCGCCGCCATTTGACTGGCGTGAGACCTCTAGGGTCGCTCCCCCAATTCTCGATCTAACGGGGGGGCATGGGGGGCTAAGCCATTAATAACCGCTAAAGCTAATGACCCCCGTGGGGCTTCGAGTTCACTGATGTGCACAGAGAACAGACAAAGATATGGGGGGCTGCACACAATACGACACGGCCTTCAGCCTCCGAAGCCCCCCAGTCCCGACACGTCCTGATGAATGAGCACTCAGTTTACAATGGCTGGTGGACCCTTACGAGCCCCTCACACCGTCACAGGGTGCTTTAGCTGCCAGGGACAGTCCGTCGGTGATGGCCTTTTGTCATCCAGCCAGTGCCCACTGCCGCATGCCCGGAGGATTTAACAAATGAAGCTGCTGTGTGACAAGAGCAATGAAGAGGGGGGCTTATCGGACCCCTCGATGTGGATCTGCATACATTGGCATGAGTCTTTGCTGTTGATGACTCTGTCTTCGGTCCCCGAGGCTGTGGGACATGGTGGGATCCTGAAGACGTCACTTCACCTGCCTGGGCTCCAACTGGAAGAACAAAAAGAGCAGGAGCTGGATGGGCATCAGCCGCTGGATGAAGCAGGAACAATCATCATCATCATCATCATCATACTGATAACCCCCTCAGTGTGCCACCACGCCACTCGAGATTAACAGAGGACTGGTATTGGAAGGCAGATGAGCGGTATGACGGGTGATTGAATGAAGCCGTCAGCGTGGCAGCAGATCAATGGCACATCGATTTCGCTTTGGTTTTGTCACACACAGTGGACGTCAAACATGCAGATGTGCTTTCCATTTCACTTCCACCGCTGACACCGTAAAGGTGACAAATGAGCCTCGCATGTCAGAGTCACGCCCGCCGCTCAGCGACTGTCAACATTAAGAGGCCCACAGAGGGGAGGGAGGTGGGGGCACAGTGGCATTACCAGTGCCATTGTCACTGGCAGTGGGCAGGCTGGCGCCACGTGCAGGTCCCGCCAGCACAAATGGGGCTGATGACAAGTGGCGAGCGCTGTGACGATGGCCCACCGCTGGCTGCCGGGTTTGATCAGATTTGATTTGCTTTCTTATGCCAGCCGTCCTCCCGATGCCCTCCTGTGTAATCAGAAGACTTGATGGATGTGATGAATTATTCAGCTGCCATTACTGAAGGCGGGCATCTTGAAGGGGATTGACTCTGAAAATCATCAGGAGCAGGCCGAGGGTGGGCTGCTGTGGCACAGGCCACGCAGTAGGGGTGAACACATTTGAAGTGATGCCATCTGTGCCCCGTTTAGGCTCTTTGCCCTTCATGTCCATCTCTGCTCTCGTCTTTCTGCTGGACGTCCAGTCGCCCTTCGCATTGCTTTTTCAGGTCATTTCTATGATTTGGGCAGATGAGACCCCCACAGTGTCTGGACTTGTAGCCCACACAGAGGGGACTATTGACATTTTAACTGCATTTGTGCTCAGTCTGGTGGTGGGCAGAGTCAAGTCCACCATGACCCCCCAAGTCTGTCTCATGAGCCAGGTAAGGCGCTATATTGACCAGAGTTAAATATTAGAATTCTGATGGTGCCCGTTTGTAGAATAACCTGCTGTTCCTCTTTAACATGATGTGGCAGCTCTCTGGCATCGGATGACTGGCCTGAGATTCTCCAGTGCCATCTTATTGACAAGAGGCAATCCTCGTTGTCTAAACCTGTGCGACATGGGCATCTGCATCTTGCCATTAACTTATCGAACGGCGGTCAAAGGCTCCGCAGGCTGGTGGCATGCGTAGATGGTGCCCAGTCCTGGTGACTTCTTTATTTGTGCCACTTTACATGCGAAGCTCCTCAGATTGTATGAAATGATTGGACTTTTTCACTGGTTGGCATTTTGTCCTAGTGGATGATGGACTGGTAAACTGCCAGGCCTACTGTGCCCCTCATCTTAACGAACTCGGCGATGTGAAAGGCGCTATATCACGTAAAGACTGCGCTCGCTGCTTTCGAGTCATTTATAGAATTGAGGCCAACACCTCAGACTCGCTGCAGCTGGAGACGATGGCTGCCGGTGGTTTCCATGGCAACCCCTCTCGACACCTCTCAAATTGCGCGAATTCGCCGCTTTTCTTTCATTTCATTGGATTTCTTTTCTGAATGGTGAGAAACTCGAAGAGAGCCAAGCCATGTGTGCCATCTGGGGCACTGGTGCCACCTCATAGTTTTCTCTTTCTTGTTGGCCTGACGCAGGATTCCCGGGGTCTTGGGGTCTCGTTTATCAGCCAAAGTCAGCCTCCTCTCTTCTGTTCTTTCAGAGCCGCTGAGCCACAGTGCCCCTCATCTCTCACCTCGTCCTCAGATGGCACTGCTTTCTGATGCCCCGTTTCCTTTCAATGACACTGCCCATTGGTTTGTGGCCCCAGGGCGTTCATTTCCCACATGAGGGGCTCTCCATTGCCAGGCCGTCACAGACACACTCGAGTGGCAGATGCCCCCCATCATCCTGTAGCTCTCGTCAAGGCTGGTAACCCTGGACATGAAGTTTGTTTCCTCCTCACTTGAGTGCCCACCGGGTGTCCTTAGGGACCTCCATTGGCTTATTCCAACTTTGTGCTTCGCTGACTGCATGTCTTCAGGTTCCACCCTGCTGCTTGTTCACGGAAATGGGGGGTCAAAGGAAAAGAAAGTGGAGATCAGGCTGGCATTACTGCATGTCGCTGCCCTGTGGCACTGTGGGCTAAATGGGGTGATAAGTCTCTGGCCAGAGGAATGAGGGCTGATGGTTTGGGTGGCAATTCTCAACTGATGGGCCGGGGGTCATTTAAATACATAATGGGCATAAGGAGGGGGGCCGTGCCGAGGTGACCAGCTTGTCACAATAATGGATTGGGCACAGGCCGATGACAAAAGCAAAAATATGAGAACACAGCAGAGATGGGCACTAAAGAGTCAGCTAAAGGGGCTGAGGCTGGGCAGGGCGGGCGCCAGCGTCTTTATTAAGAGCAGTGCACTGCGGGGTGGCACCAGTGACCCGGGCCTTATTTCAGTTGTCCTCCTCCTGTCTCTGCGCTCCCCCGAGTGCCCGCTGCTGTCTCCATGCGTGTTGCTCCATCGTGTTGCGTCGCCCCCTCAGACCGACGCTCCTGTCGTGCCACACAAATGAGAACAAATCCAAACTGGCAGCTGCCGCTTTATGATAATGGCGCACAAAGGCTGCCAAGGTATTTGCATAAAGCGTCGCCCGGCGCTCGTTCGGAGTACAAAGACGTGGCATTCCAATGGGAGGCTTCAGTTTCATGTCTTTTTCCACCTCAAGTCAAAATGCAGGAGCGGGCGCTTACGTAAGGTGGGCATCGAGGGGCTTTGTCGGAGCGGCGCTGTTGGTTTCCTGCCCTTTCCTTTTAATTTAGAGAGGATTTTTGAAAAGAGCATCAGGTGCCAATCAAATGGCCGAGTGGTTCATCTGCCTGTTGGGGGACTGAGGAGGGCAGCGCAGCCAGTGGCTGGCAGAAGACGCTCATGGCTTGTGTGCTGCTGGCAGGCGGTGGGCGGTGGGCTCAGGATCACTGTGGGGGTTCCGGAGATGTATCAACAAGCCACACTGTTGATCTGCTCATCAATGTGGAGGGTGGCGCCACAGCTTTGTGCCCGTCGTCCCCAGAATGCAGCCGTTGTGACATGAAGCATGCGCTGCTGTGGGCGGGCATGAGGGGCTCTTACCGTGAGCGTCCCGGTAGTAGGCGTGGGTGACACTGCGGAATCGCTCCTGCCCGGCCGTGTCCCACATCTGGAAGAGAGGCAAAGAAGAACTTGTGAGAAAATGAGGGCGCTGGTTCAGGCTGAAAGGCGCTATATACATTCAACACTGACCTACACAACGGGGGAGAGAAAACCATTAGGAAAGGTGCAAGTTCAGGGAGGACGCCCAAGAGAGCCCCCCAAGGTGTCCTGCAGGGCTTGTCACCCCCCACACCCCTCCACCTCATATTGTTATGGAGAACCAAAGTGGATTCTTCTGGAATGCTTGGGTTCGTCTGGAGTTGGCTGCCAGGGAGGGAGGGAGGCCTCACCCTAGTGGTCTGACCCCTCAACTCCACAGCAGGGCTTCAGCCACCCAGGCCAACTTCCTTAACGTCCACAAATCTACAAAATGCACAAAATGGGAGGACAAGACCACAGAGTGAACTTTACAAGGACAAAGGACAAAGATAGGATAGAGTGAAAGGATAGAGTGAAAGGCGCTATATAATAGATAGAGAGATAGATAGATAGAGTGAAAGGCGCTATATAATAGATAGATAGATAGATAGAGAGATAGATAGAGTGAAAGGTACTATATAGATAGATAGATAGATAGATAGATAGATAGATGGATAGAGTGAAAGGCGCTACATAATAGATAGATAGCTAGATAGATAGATAGATAGATAGATAGATAGATAGATAGATAGATAGATAGATAGATAGATAGATAGATAGAGTGAAAGGCGCTGTATAATAGATAGATAGACGGTCATTTATTTCTCCCATTTGAGCTCTCATGGCGCTATAAAGGCTCATGGCCGCGGCTGCCACAGTCGTCTCTCCTGACGCACTTTGGCTGGACTCGGTCCTCAGTGCTGAAGTGTCACAGAGAACACACAGTGTTGCTCATGATGGCCACCAGTCATCGTGTCCTCCACTGAGACCTCCAGCAGGGCCAGGGTGGTCTCGCTCCACTTATGAAGCCTGAAGGAGAGGAGCGCGCAGCCTCAACTCTCAACGCTCGTCCGTCCGCTCTGGTGCTGCCCCCTAGTGCCCCGCCGTGGTGGTGACGGATTAGTCAAGCTGTCACCGCTCATTCTTTGAACCCCTTCACACGTTCGGTTCCCTAATTTGACGAAGCCCAAAGTGCCCCTCGTCTCTCTTATGCCCACCCCGTCTCGGCCATTCCAGTTTTACACGTTTAGCTAACAAAGAGCAGTGTTGAGTCATTAGGGCGGCGATGCGCTGCGTGGAAATGAACATCTGCGCCGCCGTCTGTCCCGAATGTTCGCTAATCAGACAAAGCCCTCGGGCTGCTTTACCAGGGAACTCGGCTAACGGCGCGTGCGCGTGTGCGCGCACACAGCCACAGCCACACAACCACACATCCGGTGACCACCGGGCTGCATTTCCTGCGCGGACATCACGACTGATTCCCCCACCCCCAGGCTGTGGTCCTGTGACCCCGATGATTTTGTCAGGTCACTCGTACGACTCCCGAGTCTCGGGGCTCTTTAATTATAGCGCATTCTCTGAAAGGCGCTATATATACAGTAATCTCAAGAGTGGGTTTTGGTTTTCCTTACAATTCCACATTCTGTCCTCTTCTCACAGACCTCAACTTGGGGACAGCCCTGGATGGCACAATGCCACTGGCCTTTGATGGCTGTGCAGTCAACACACACATGGGCGGGAGATTCAAAGTAACAGGCCGTGTTCATATAGTGCCCGAGGGTCTGGCTTGTTTGTATGTAAAACACCTTGTGATGATGTAAGGCGCTATATAGAATTAAGACACACACACGCTCAATAGCAGCAGTGATGGCTTTGGATCTGCTGCTGAGGACAGAGAGGTGGGCATCTGCAGCACAGATGAGGTGCCATGGCTACGGGCTCCTTTACGTTATTAATGACTGTGTGTGCCCGCTGCCACATGGGCCCTTTTGGATTTTTCTGCTTCTCTAAGCAAATGCGTTGATGGCAGAAAAAAATCTGCAGGAATTCTCACCAATTAAAATCTGCAGGCAATTAAGGGAGTGCCTATTAGGGATGGCACACTGGCACCTGGGGAAATCACCTGCAGTTGATACTGCCAAGGGTCACCTACTTAAGCAATAACTGCAGGAGTCCAGTAGGGGTGCCCAGCCTGAGTGCATCCTCATCAAATTCACATGGCTACTCCTCGGAAAGGCGCTATATAAAATCACCAGACTGGGCCTTGGCTTTGCCCAGACAGGACGTCGACTATCATGACCCTTGGTGGCACACTTCTTCATTAGCCTTTGATCAGTACCCGGGTGTGATGAAGCTGGTGGGGGCTGATCTGAACCTTAACTTTGTGAGGTGCCCGCTGGAGGATCCCATGAGTGTTTGACCCAGTTACCTTCATTCAGGTGAACCCAACTCAGTCTTCTCTAAATGCCCACCCCAGCTGACCTTCCAAGGGGAGCTCAATGACAGGGCAGTGCCCGAGTCTGCATAATGGATGGGTGCATCAGAAACAAAAAATTTCAAATCAGCAGCATGGGCAATGGGCAAATTGGCATGGCCAAACTGAAAGAAAATGGGACATGCCAGCTGGGCATGAGGGTGAAGAAGCAGGCATTGTTTCCCAGCTGGAAAAGCCCATTTGGGCATCTGCACTCAGCTTGCTCTTTTCCCACAATGCCAACTTTATGTTGCTGTTTGCTATTCAGCTGCTGCCCTTGCCAGTTGGCCCACCTGAACTTCATCTGATTGGCCTTTGCTGCCATGTGATTTGCATTGGTATCTCGCTGTCATGTGTCACATGTTTCATGTCACTTCTTATTCTCCATTACATATTAATAATGTGATTTATAATTGGTTGTGCCAGCCACTGATTTAGATGGCACAGGTTCTCCCTGTCACTCTTTATTATGATGAACTCTGAGAAAAGTGACACAGGTGACTATCACAGAGGTAACTCCATGATGCCCAGCTGCTTAGCAGCCGTAGGACTTGATGCCAGGGCCTTGGCCTTGCAGAGTTCCTCCATCCAGCGACGATTGGCAGCTGTGAGTTGGCACTGCCCCTGGCAGACACACCAGGGCACAGACCTGTGACACCCTTTATTCTTCCTTCCATGTTTGTATGTTGTTGGCTCAGAGGCTGCTGCCACCTCCTTGGCTTTACTGTTTTGAACAGCTGGTGCCAGCTGTCCTTCTCTTGACTATGATGTTAGAGAACCTTCTTGTCAAGGTGTGGGTGAGAGTGGCACGCTGCCATCACTGCCTGCCAGCTCCCCGTGTGCCCTCACGTGCCCTCCTCGTGCCTGGTCTTTTCTCATCCGTGTCAGAAGACGCCCGGAGTTCTTGTGTCTCAGCAGATGGCGTGCAGCCTGCTTTGATAAATTAATTAAGAAGGAGGATCTCGTGAAGACGGCGCTGCCACCTCGCCAGCTTTAATTAGCGCTCGGCACGCCGCTGACGCCTTTTGTTTTCTTCTTTAAGGATTCTGTCTGCCTGATCAGTTTGGACGAATGCGACGAGCTGCAGCCACAAGAGCGGGCAGCACAGAGTGGTATATAGCGCCTTTCACGAGCTAATGACCAATTAGAGCAGGGGAGCAGCTCTTCATGTGGGTCCTCCCTGGATGGTTTGTCACTTCAGCCTGGTGAGCAGCGCAATCCCCCGCCCCCCTCAAACTGTGGACCCTCACTGTTGTGCAGCTGTGCCACGCTGCCCCCTTTCCCCTGTGTACTCGGTGGTGATCCTTACCTGCAGCTTGACCTTCACGCCGTCCACGTTGAGCACCTTGTTCTGAAAAAGAAGGAAAGAAGAGAGCCGGTCAGTTGAGTTGTCATCCCACATGCCTGGCATGGCAGCAATAGAGCTGGCCCCCATGACACCTGAGTGGCAATGCAGGAAGTGCCCCATTCTGACTCAGGCTCCTGGCATGAAGTTGGCATGGCTTTGGTCACTAATGAGGGTGAGGGGCCCACTCATGGTGGCATGGACTGTGCTGGGCTGCTCTACAAAAATCCCAGCCTGTCCGCTCTTACACTGTGCAGTGGCATCGTCAAACCCTGGGGGGCGCTGTGGACAAGAAAGGTGGGGTCACAGTGTCAGCGTGGGGGGCTGGCATGGCCCAGGATATGTCATGGTGACTCTGAGGATGCTAAAACTTCAGTTCTTCCCAAGCTCTTGGCCACAGTGCCCGACTGTGGCAGTGCCCGCCTGTCATTTCATACCAAGCATACCTCACCGCATGTTCATGCCAGTCTCACCCAGGCCCTTCTCGCCAATTAAACGTTTCTATTTCTGCTGTGCACACAGCCGCCTCGACACGCCAGCCCTGCCACTGCTTATGAAGTGCCACTTTGTCGTGTGACTGAGTGATTCACACTTCGTCCAGCACGCCCAGTGTGCCCTGGCACATGTGGGGAGATGGTAAAGTCTGCTGTCCCATGATCTGTCACTTTATGTGGTGTGGCTGGGGGGCACAATGTCTAATCAGAAGTGAGCTTAATGTGCCCAGTCAACTCAGAGGGCAGAGCAGCGACATGCCACATGGTCCCCAACAGTCCACACATTCTTAAATAGTGCCTGTCCATGTTTGGTAGCATTGGCAAGCCGTGGGCAGAGTGCCAGGCTGTCACAGGGCAAAGCTGCACATGCATTCAAAGTTCCTCATATGACTCAAAAACAATATGCCCACACATATGCATGCCATGGAGTCTCTTCAAGTTACATCTTTAAAGTGCAGCATGTTGGCAGCGCCACGCCCTCTAACTGGACTCTCCTTGTCTTGCTACACTGCCATCTTAGGGTGTGCGCCCCTTGCGCCCCTACTGGAGAGCTTAAGTGACTTATGAGCCTGGGCCTAAATGGACAGAGGGTGGACAGGCTGGCACCTCTTTCAGGTTGGCTTTGGCACTGCAGCTGCTCACCTCTTAGGCAACACAGTCCAGCGTGCCGGTGTTTCATCCACAGCAAAGTGCCACCTGTGCCAGATGACGCATCTTCAGATATTATTAGGTGGGTGAAAAATAGAGCTGAGCACAAAGTGATGAGGACACGAGCTATAAATACAAAGCACGAGGAGCACATCTGTGGGGGGCACACGGAGGGGCTGGTGGTGGATCTGCAGGCTGATGCCCGATGTCTGAGCTTCTGCATTGCTATTGCCATGAGCTGCCACTCCTGGCACATCGCTACATCCCGCATGCAAAATGAGAGAAACGACTCTTTCTACTTATAACACTATATAGCGCCTTTCACAGGGCGCAACATCACAAGGTGACAGGAGCAGATGGGCACCTTAAGGACTCCTGCCATATTCTACCTGATCTTTGGCCACTAGGGGGCCCACACCTCCCCTTTAGCATTCTTAGAGATTCATTTGAGGGTCTCTGTGCAGGAAACACACCTGGGTGGGCTGCCAGGCTAAGGAACTCGTCCTCGTCCCTCATCATCTGCCCTGGATATCGGGAGTCAGACGATGCAGAAGTGTGGTGTGCCACTTCATGAAAGGCGCTATAAAAGAATGGTGTGTGCATCTGCATGGCCCCCTGTGCATTTTCTATTGGCTGTGCCAACAAAGAGGAGCCCTTAGGAGTATGAAAGGCACCTTAAAGAATGCCCACTGGACAGCCAATACCCACCTATAAGGTGAGGTGCCCAAGTTAAGAATGAGGCAGCTGAGCTCTCAGATTTATTCCAAGGCACTATAAAGACACCCCAAGTGATGTGGAGCCTTGATAAGAGTGGTGCCAAGTGGCACATGCCAGTGCTAGTCACTCAGTGCCTGTTGATGGGTGGGCTGCTTGGCGTGAGTCATCAATGAAGTGCAGGGACTGCGAGGAGCCGTCAGCACCAGCTTGCTGAGGGCACGAAAACTCCACATGATGGCAGCTGACACGACGAATACAAAAGGCTGTCACCTAGATGCCAGCGGCCAGCTGACAACCTGCCAACAGACAAGGGGAAGTGGTGGTGGTGTAAACAACAAAAAGGGGCCATCTAACGAAGTCACCAGGCCACGGCAGGTCGAGTGCTCGGTCACCCGGCGAAACTTGTCTCATTTGACTGCCACTGTTGGCATCCTAGTATACAGCTGAACGCAGCACCAAGGGCTGTCTGTTTGGATGGCAGGGCCAAGAGGGGCTCAGTGCCCACAAAACTGAACCGAAGTGGGTGTCCTGAAAATCACCTTGTGTGGTCATGTGGGAGACTTTTGCACTGGCATGACAGTCGCTTTGCACCCATGCCTAAACATGTGGGTCACGTCACTTGCAATTGTGGGGCCACTGAGCACTTATATAGCGCCTTGGCACTTTGGAGTGGGCTTCCTGCTTGGGGGAGCCAAAGGGAGAAAAAGCCACATGTGGCAGAGGACGCCAGGCTGCCACCGCCTTCCATCTGAGACTCCACTCCCCCAGCCAGTGGGTGACACTCACAGCGGTGCAGTGTGAGGGAAGCACACAGCTCAGTATTGTTGGCACTTTGGCCTTGGCATAGGCCTGTCAACTCATTTCCCTGAATTAGCAGGCCTGTGCCATACTGAGCAAGCAGATGGCATGAGTACAAAACATCGATAAAAAGAAGAAGTGCCATGCGGAGCAGACATGGCAAAGGCAGAAATGGCGACATTTGAGAGGATGTGCCACTCAGGACAGAGCTGGAAAGCCTGGCAGGAATCTAGTGGACAACTGACTGGGCAAAGTGAGCTCAGCCACAAGGGCCCACTGAGTCATATAGTGCCTTACACAGTGACCACCAGCATATGGCACTTACCATGAAGTCATTTTTAGAAGGTCAGTATTCAGGTTATATAGCTCCTGGCACATTAGGAGATGGAGGGAACAGCGCCCGATGTGACATCACGATGGTCGATCACTCGGCAAAGCAACAAGCCTTAATATAGTGCCTTACAGTGTTAGTGTCCAGAAATGCGTAAAAACCCCACGCGAGGATAAGCAACATCTCCTAACATCGAAACACAAATGCCATGGTGGCACTCTGCCCATACAATGCCAAACTGTGTACCTGGCTCTTCGGGCACACACCCACAGTGACTCACGGTTGCACATGCGACACAAGGACAACACATAAGGACACTGGGACTCAAACCCAGGACCCTGTAATCACTGTGCCAACACAAAAACCTGGAGATGCTGGAGTGGCACATGCCTGCCCCGTCCCTGGATCCACCCACAGCCCTCTTCTTTCCACCCACAGGCAGACCTGGAGTGGGGTTGGCAGGTGGGCACTAAAGCCCTTAAAGATAGGCTTCCTTGCCAAGCTGTTTGTTTTCTCTCCACTCGAGTCCCAGCGGGCATTGCTAACCCTGTCATTAACCCATAAAGAAGAGCGAATCCGATGGGGAGTTAAGTGTGCAAATTGTGCCCGCCTCGCCTCTGTTTAATAAGCTGTAATTACGTGTCTAATTATCGAGGACGCAGACGCAGCCCTGCTAAACAAGAAACTACAGTGCCAGGAAGAGACAGGTGGGCAGCACTCCTCTGCATGCTCGGGCATCTCTGTGAGCACCTGAGATCAGCATCCAAATGAAGAGGTGCCAGCCACTGTCAGGTGAAAGGGCAAAGGTCTTATCTGAAACACCCAAGGCTGGCAGCACAAAAAAGGAAATCAACTGCTGCGGTGCCAACAACAGACTTGAATTCGTCTCTCAGCACATTGCCAGAAGGGTCAACTCTGCCCTCTGCATAAAGCGCAATCAAATGGGCACAGGTGGGCCCTCAGTGGTGACCTTCAAGCAACACCAATCTCCACCTGTGCCCAGGGTCATACGTTGCCACCTAAAAGGCACTCACCACCTCTATTAAGGGCAGCACTGCACCTTACTGCTCCCTAAACTGCCGGGTAAGGTCATGCCAACCCTGTCAGGCACCTACTGGGTTCACTCAGACCCCCAAACTGTTTACCCAGAAAAGTTCCTTTTGTCTGAAGGAAACGATTTGGAGTTTAATCATCACTGATGGACAATGCCAAGCCCACTGATTGGGCACCTCATCCTGAGTGGGTTCCAGCCTTACTCCAATGCTGCTGGGGTAGGCCTCTGAGAGGGGACTGAGTGGGCACATGTGTGATGGGGATGTGGGGGGCTGACTGCCAGGGGCAGTGAGAGATGGGCACAGCACACCCCAGCACTCTCCACTGGTTTCGCCAGCCTTCATGAATCTTGACCTGAACTGCAGGTCCACTAATGCCCAGCCACACAACTGGCACAACTTTATTTGCATACTGAGAAGTTGCCCAGCAGTCTGCTTGTGGACAGGGGTCATGTCACATGGCATAGATGAGGGCAACTCAGTACATCAGTGCCCCACACTGAGCTTCATGTTGTCTCTGGCCTCTCTCACTGTCTGAGTACACAGCCGGTGGCACCTCGGGCACATCTGTCTGCTCTCTGGACCTTGCCAAGTGCCAGAAGTTTGTTTTGCGTTTCTGCAAGTGGCAATGCCAGGATTGGCTTGTGAATGGCTGAGGTTTAAACCAACAAAGCATATGTGCAGTTCAAACAGCCGAGGTGGCAGCACTGAGTGGCACATGAGGACAGGAATTAAGTGAGCCAGGTCATTTTTGATGGGGTGGCACTGGGCATTGGCATGACATAAATGCTCACTCCAAGCCAAAAAACACGGCAGTGGCACCACCACCAGATTGATTATTAATTATAAAGCACAATTGACACTGGTGAGACAGGAAAGGGGGACATGTGGCACATGACATGATATGGGGACAACCCTAAGAAAGGGCCAGTAAACAAGTGGTGATGGCGACAAATCACATGACAGCATAGTACATCACTTCCTGCCATACTGGTCCCGGGTTCAAGTCCCCATTCATTCAGCCTCATGCCAGTTATTTGGGTTGGCTCCTCTAAATTTGCCCACCCTGACTGAGCTCCTGTAGATGTGCCCACACAGTGGACTGGTGCCCTCTCCAGGTCTGGCTCCTGTCTTGAACCCCGTGCTGCTGAGATGTCCCCAAGTTTTGGGATAAGCAGATTTAGAAAAAGATGACAAATCCGTTTAGCGTCACGTGGCCCAAAGCCCACCCAGCAGAACTGAACCCCACCCTGGACATGATGCCAGTCTGTCATCACTTGAAGTCACATACACTCAGTCATGCCTGGCTGCCACTGTCACTCTTCAGAAAGTGAGGGAAAGGCTGGAATTGAACGCGGGCAGCTGGGGTAGCCAGTCTGCAGTGTTGCCCAGTCTGAAACAAAACAGCAAGCTGGCAAGGCCTGGCAGCCAGTTGAGTTTGGCACTCATAGTCCTGCCAGGCTGAGCACAAAGAACAGATTGAACGTTTATCACCCCTTATGTGCCCAGCTGGGATATAGCATGGCTCAGAGGACCAGGCTGAATGAATGTGAAAACTCACAAGGGTCTGAAGAGGACCTCCAGTGAGTGGGCAGGGTGACATCGTTCATCTGTGTGCCAGGCTGGGATGCTGATCCAGGGGGATTTGCTCCAAATGCCCTTGTCACAATGTGCCAAACAAAGTGGGCACTGGAGGCTAGGCCACCGAAGAAGCAGAGCTGTGTGGAAAGTCTGGCACCTGATGCCAGCTCAGTGGCTGATCACTCATCTGGGTGGAATTGTCTTGGTCGTCTTCAGCAAGAACACCTCTGGGGGGCGTAAGGTGGATCAAGCGGTGGTCCTTCAAGTCATACAGGTGGGCTGGTGCTCAGTGCATTTTGAGGTCGTCACATGAAGAGAGTCACCTGGGTCACCTGGGCTTCACTCAGTGGCTCATCCTTCAGGTCATCTGACTTGACAGGTGACACAAGTGACAGGGTCTTCTCACAGTCAGTTCTTTGTCAAATAGCTGACCAGCATCACTGACCGTCCACCATCTTGGGTGGTAGAAATAGACACTGGCAGCTGTATGCCCAGTGCTTGTCTTGGTCACTTGTGCTAATCCTTCTCCCAGCCGAACTCCATGCTGATGCCCCCTCCACATGAGGAGGGACTTTGATGATGTTGCGTCATTCACTACTTGTCACCATGTGGCCCTGTCACCTGCCAAGGGCATCACATCAATAGGACCCATTGGCACAGGTGGCACAAGCAGTTGACATCAAAAAATCAAAGCACAGCTGGGTGTCATGTGTGCCACCACACTGAGTGGCGAGTGCTCGCCTCACAGCAGATGCTTTCAGGGGGCACACAGCTGAGTCATTTGGAACCAATAAGGCCAAACAGGGCTCACTGTCATTGAAATGGATTCTGCCAGTCTGCTAACATGGGCATGGGGCTGATGGCATAATTACTGTCAATGAAGGGAGCAGCAGGGGTAGTGGGGCAGAATGCTGGTGCCCACTGCCAAGGGTCCCCACCTTTGCTTCTTATATAGCACCTTTCACCACAACCACAGCAGAGCAGAACAAGGGAGCACCCAAAATATGCCACTGCTGCCAGCATCCTGGAATGCCCGTGTGTGGCACAGGTCATTTCTCAATCGCAGGCGCACATTGTCAAAGCGTCCAAAGTGACAGTCACTTCTTGATGGCTGGGGCCCAAGCCGATGAGGACATTCTGGTGACAGTCACCTGAAATGACATGATAACTACTTGTCCTCGTGAGAGTCATGGTGACAATACGTCAAGCAAAGAGGGCAGACCACTGAAGGGAATCCCCCCTCTCCTTCCAGGCCAGTCAATCACCCTCCAGTGAGTGTCCTGGCACTACAGCCAGTGGGTCATGCCTGGCACACCCTGGACGGTTCACCAACAAAAGCTCGATAGACATATGTGCCATGACAAAATGGCGAGAGAGGCCAAGAGAGTGGCACGCCCTTGCTGCAATTCTTCCTACATTTGCAGGGCGTGATCTTAAGGACTATCTGTGTGCCATGCTGATGCCATGCCGCGTCTCATAATACTGACTTCTAGAATAATCGATATTATATATGCTTTAAACTAGTAATGCATATTTCATGAGACTTTCGCGATTTTGTTGGCGTGCATATGTCTATCGCGCAAATGCCGGGTCACACCCTGGACGCATTCTGTCTAGATGCCCAAGCCACCTCAACTGGTTCCTCGTGATCACTGGAGGTCCTTCTGTAAGTGCCAGCCATCCAAGAGGTCAGTACCCACCCTGAAGGGTCAGCCCAGTAAGCCTGGCATTTTGCCCACTTGTTCCTCTTTCTTTTTGGTCCCCAGCCAGTGCCCTTGACCACTCAGACTGACCAGGTAGCTGAACTCATTCTATGAGGCCTAAGACCCCAATTCATCATCAAGGTCAGCGTTTCCGCCTGGTGGTGCCACTTACTGGGAGAGGACCATGACCCCTGATATGGCAGTGCCCACTGCCACCTTGACTGTGTCCCAGACTGCCATGCCCCTGCTGAACTGACATGATTTAAAGCCAGAGTGAGATGGCATGTGGGTGGCAGACTGAGAGCAGGGCTGTACATATCCTGGGCCCCCGGTGCCCCCCACCCTTGCCAGCTTCCCAGCTCTTGGATTCTTATTTCAATTTGTGATGTCGCCTCGGATTCCTGCTGACTTTTTTATTTTTTGTGCTTCTTCTCTTCTGATTTAATGAGGTGTCATAACTCGCCGCTCTGCCATCCATTACTTTCTTAAAGCTCTCATTTATAATGCCGCACTTAAAGCTCGTGTGCCCAGCTCCCTCTTTGTAGACTGCAGTTGGCGCTCGGTGCCACGCCGACAGACTCGCTTCTAATGAGCTCGGCTCAGCCTTTAGTGCCCCACTTTCCACAAACTCTTCAGGTTTTCTGCTGACAAGAAGTGGCACGTGTGCTGCCAGGTGGGTGGCATGAATCCTCGGGGTCCTCTGAGTTTGCTGCCAGCTCAGCAAGCCCCCAAATTGCCCAAATCAAAGTGGCATTTGAATAGGCAAAGACGTGCAATTGTCAGTGAGGGAGCTATACTGGCGGCACAAGTGATGCCAGTTTGGGGTGGGCAACACTTCACTGGGACCAAACAGATCTTCATTTACTGGTAGAACCACCCTGAGGGGCAAAGATGACCCCGGGTCGGGTTAAGGAGGCCAGGATGGAAAATTCAGAACCCAAGGCTGACGTGGCATCGGCAGGAAGCGACCAAAGCTCTCAGGAATAACCCAGAGGGTCCTGACACACCACAAGTGGGGCACATTGAGGCCGGCCAGTCGGAAAGCAAGTGGGGCACCTGGAATGCCAACACCCTGGAGGGAGTCAGAAGGTCAAAACCCAATGGGGTGACAAATGTCTGGGAGGAAATTCCTGAGGTAAATACAATGGGGCACCTGAGGCCACCTAATGCAGGGCACCCAGGGTCACCTATGGTAGGGCATCACCCTTTTATACAGGGCACCGCTCCTGGCACGGGGTTCATCAAAAGCCACAGAAACACGGCTGAGTCACGAATTTGATGAGCGTGTCAGAGGATTTCAGTGCCATGGAAATGAAGGAAGGGAGGAAATGCCCTGATGATGGAGTTCACCTGATGCCAATGAAACACACCTGTCCCTTGGCAACACCTCTCTGTGCCACACATGCGCCATACAAGACCACACATAGAGAGGGACTGGGCAGGAATTGTGAGGTGGTAGTGCCAGTCACTACACCACTATGCTGCCCAGGCTGGGCTGCACTGAGACTACCATTTGATGGTGCCACCTGTATAAAAGCTGACAGTGGCAGCAAAGCTCTTAGCAATTTTCAGTGTCCTGCCTCTGTGGGGCTCATTGAAGGTGGCACACAGATGCTATATGTGTCCTGGTGGCATGTCAGCTGTGGAATGCCACCTGAAATGACTATGGTCACAATCTTATCACATGGCCACACAACCACACATGCCAATTCATAAAGGCCCATCTGAGGTGCCAATGTCTGTTGCAGGGCACCAGAGCACCACCAGAACACATCTAGCCTGGGTAAGGAAAATTGGGCACATACAACTTGGAATATTCTGCCTTGGCTGCATACATGGGTATACACATGGGCACTGAGCAGCTGGGCAGAAACAGCAGGCATATTTATGAGGCTTCACATGGCTGTACTCTGCAGGGGGCTCTCAGAAATTGGCAATATCCACTGCCAGTGTCCTTACCTCTCAGAGCTGGCAGAGAGTGGGCAAGGATAGCATTTGGTGCCAGGCTGTAGGCAGCAGTCCCTCCTAATTATACCTTCACCTTTTGTAAGCCTGGCAGTGATGCATTAAAGACAGCCGGTGGCACCAGAGGGTTTGTACACAAAGTCTAAAGTCCCTCCCAGCCACAAAGTGAACAGTGACAAAGGGTGGCAGTGCCCACTGGAGTTATCACCTGCTTTATTCTGCTTTATATCCTGGTTGGCAGCTTTTAAAATTGGTCAGATTATTGAGTGCCACTCTGCACCTCCACCTAGACCGGCTTGGCACACTAATCATAGCTGTTTTCTCGTGCCAGTTTTCATAAAGAAGACAACTGAGCATCTGGAACTGAAACTCTAAAATATGCCCTCATAACCAGCCTGCTGGCGATCAGACTGGCACCTCATGTGCTTTGTGTTTCAGAGATGGCACGTGTGAATCTGTGATCCAGGCAGGTGACAGCAGTGAGCCCCGATTATCTCAGGTGGTGCCCCGACAGGTTGAGGGGACTTGCAGGGTGCCAATGTATCCACTGTGCCAGCCAGAAAGTAAGTGGTGAGGTGTGCAGCGGCCCTGACTATGAAGTGTCACACAAAGAAAGGTGCGTGGCATCATGGGCACCGAGTTGCCAGTTACTAACAGCTGCCATTCTCTTTTAGATTTAAAGTGAGTAGGTGGCACGCCTCGGTGAGCTGCCATGCCCTCACTTGTACTCTAATTAAGTCTGCAGTAACGCCTGAGCTGTGTGCCAATCGTGCCATTTTGTTATCAGCCTCGTTTCACGGGTCCCATTGCAATGTGCCCTCGCATAAATTGGCAGCAGCACACTGGCACAGAATGGTACTCAAGTGAAGCACGCGCTCTTGAGCTCAAAGCCACCCAAAGGTCAACGAGACCTCCTTGGAGATGGCAGCAGGACCCCTGCAGGGCTCTGTGTGGGCGTATATGTGTGTGTGTGTGTGTGTGTGTGCCCCCCTCGGCTTAGTCTGCTCACCCTCATCTCCTCCTGAAGGTCCTTTGCTCCTTTCTGGCCACTTCTCGTGGACGTTTGGTGTCATGTGAAAGGCGCTATATGATGACAGAGTGCGCCATGCTGGCCTTTGGTGGAACTGCACCTCAACCTGGCTGGAGATGACAGAGTGCCAGTCCTAAACGGGCCCCTCAGTCGCACTCATTAAATCACAAATGCCCTCGACTCACAGAATCTGTGCCGGGGAGGTGCCACTCGACCGCCGCTCGCCATTCTGCCCAATTTGTACGCAAAGCACACGGCTGTCAAAGTCGGCGCACTCCGCTGACCTTTCAGAGAAAATACGGAGCTTGGAAATGAAGAACCCGAGCTCGGCAATCCCCCCGGGACCAATTAGACCACCGTATGAAATGAAACATTCAGCAGGAATGAAAAGGGGGGCGGTAGAAGGGGGGGTCTGAACAGGGCAGCACAGCGGCTGGGGGAGGCGGCATCTGAAGTGGATGTCACACGGGACCACCAAGTGAGGACGGGGGACAAAATGGGGACACCGGCAGTAGCAACTGCAATAAAGTGCCTTGACAAGGGGCTGGACAAAGGATCGCGGTAGCATGCCACCCTAGAGGGGGCACCCGAGTGCCACAGTATGCCATCAAATGAATACGTGGACCACCAAAATAACAAAAAAAGAAACCACCATCCAAATGGGGTGGGCATCCAATGCACTGGGAAGAAACGATGAAATAAATGAGGATGTCCACTCGACACACGAGGGGCGCCACCATACACCATATGCCCCTCAATAACTGCCAACTTAGCAACATCAGAGAGGTCCAGGGAGGAACCCGACCCCAGATGGAACGCCAGGGTAAGGTGCCAACCCCAGGCAGGATGCCAGGATGAGGTGCC
Source organism: Polypterus senegalus (assembly GCF_016835505.1). NCBI lineage: Eukaryota > Metazoa > Chordata > Cladistia > Polypteriformes > Polypteridae > Polypterus > Polypterus senegalus. The sequence goes on along the minus strand of NC_053166.1, from coordinate 163,242,207 downwards.
AACCCAGCAACATCCAGCAGGTCCAGGGAGGAACCCGACCCTGGATAAGATGTCAGGATGAGGTGCCAACCACGGAGTGGATGCCAGGATGGGACGCCAGTGTGTAGAGAATTGCAGTGCTACACGGACCTCCAGCATGGGGTTCCATTCATGTCTTCAGATTATTAAGCCCCCTCTCTGCCCCTTCAGGAATTGAAAATTGTCGCTCCAAGTTGCGGCTCCTGACCTGGAGTGATGCATTCCTCCCTTTGACCTCCGTTATTCCGTTCTAAACACGTCCCCCCATTCAGCCCCCATGATGTCACTGGGGTCCCTGTGTTCCTTACAAGATGCCAAGTCAAATCCTACGAGATCGAGAACAATACGAAATGACTGTAAGTGACAAAATTAGGCAAGCGTGGCACCCAAAACCTGAGAACAGGCAGCTATGGCCAGTGCGGGGGTCATTTTTAGCCCCCACTTCGCCTTCTACATGGAGCTGGCACCTTTTCCATGTGTGCCCACGAGTTTCCTTCTGCAGTGTTACACTCATACAGTCAGACTGGCATGCATGGTGAGTAGCAGACTGGCACCCCATCCATGGCAGCTGACATGGGTGACACTTTGTCACATGTGCCATTTATTTTGAAATGGACAAACTGAGGAAAAGCCCACAGGTGACAAACTCTCCAACAGCAGAACATTCCTTTGAATAAGTGCCACCAAAGTGACAGGCGAGAACCTAACAATCAAATCCCTGTGACAACGTGGACGGAGTCCAGCCAGAGCTGTCCACAGTCCTGACCGCCACCACCCAGGGCAGGAGGGGTCCACAGGGGCCAAATCTGTGGTGTGAATGGCAGCTCCACCTCAGGCCTGGCAGAGAAGAGGAAGAAGATGGTGAAGAAGATGGCAACATTGAATAAAAACTAACAGGGCTCTGCCCAATACTGTGCCTGACACTGCAAATGAAATACTCATGTGGCACTCTGAACTGTCACTGGAGATCCAGCAGGAGCACAAAGAATCAAGAAGGGACAAGGGAGTGACTGCAGAGTGCACGTGGGCAACACGGAGGGCCTTATGGTATGTGCCAGCAGGTGGACTGTCCTCATTGGGTCTGTCAGGGCAGTTGGGTGATCTAATTGGCACCCGAGCCGAGCAAAGTGGTCTGGGGTGCCACACCCTCATTGGGCCAAGCAGTTACAAAGTCTGAGATCAAGTTTCCTTCAGTTTGGTATCTAAGATATGTTGGCATGATGGTGGAGACCCTGGTCAGCGTGGCGAGGCACTGCAGTGTTAGTGGGGCAGAGAGCGACGTGGTGGATATCAGCTGTGCCCATGGCAGTGGGATCACACATTTAGGTCATCGTAGTCAGCTTGACTTGGACTGAGAGAACTGCCAACCAACAGCGTTAGGTTCAAGTCTGGGGGGCTTCCTGCGTGGGCTTCCTGTCACAGTCCAAGGCCATGCAGAGTGGTGACGCTAAATGTGCCCATGGGGTGGCACCTGAGCCAGCCATGTATTCAAACATCCGTATGAGAAGGGTGAGACGCCCGCACACAGCTGCCAGCGACTCAACGATGTCACTCAAGGTGCAGGCCTAATCTGTCCGTGCGCTGGCCCAGCATAGAAGGGGTGCAGCTGGAAGCAAAGCCCCCCGTTGCTTAACTACTGGCGAAGGTGGCGGCTGCTATCACGAGTAACGATTAACAGCCGAGAAATCCTTAAAAGACGTTTAGTAACTTCACCCTGTGAGAATAGAAAATGAGGGCAGCATCTCGTGTTGGCATCCTGGGGGACTGCCATGGTGCCCGTCTCAGGCAGTTCGCTCAGTAACACCTGCTGTATAAACTGCCACTTGTGGGCAATTGAAGCATTCAGGTAATGATAATCTGGGCCCCCCCAACAACAAACCGCTCGCTTCAAAAGTGACAAGAACTAAAAAATAAAAGCGTTAGCGTCATTAATCACAGCAGCGCGCGGTGCCATCAGGTGTCGCCGTCTGACGCTGATTAAGTGCAACGGGCACATTTTGACTAATGGATCCTTCGTTTCGTGGCACAAATTATTTGGCAGGTGAATTTTAAAAAGCTGCAGACGCACGGGACCACTCGCCTCCCCCCGATTAATTAAAGCGGCGCCTGCCTCATCTCCACGAGTTCAATCGGGCACACCCTCAGGAGACCCTCAGCCCCGGTTCGGGGGGACTTTGGGCTCAGACTGATCACTCGAGTTGCAGTATGTTGGGACTTTGAGGGGACGCGAAAGAAGAACCACGAGCTGAAAACGGGCCCAAGCCACCTCACCCATGCGCCCTTGCGTTCTGTGGGTGGGGCCCCACGTGGCGGGTTGACGTCAACACCCGAGGACCCCATTTCACCCTTCTGCTCCGCTGGCCTGGGCTGTCACTGAGTTTGCAGGAAGTCCTCAATCGGTGGCTTTGTTGCGGTGACAGGCGTGCTGGCTGACGCCCCAAGTGACCGCGGCAGTTGTCACTGCGCTCATCGTGTCGTGTGACTCCTTGACGCACATCAGGCGAAACTTACTGAAGATCGGCAAGAAAGCAAATGTGGGACCCTGCCATGCTCCTTTAAATTCAAAGTGCCCAGCGTGCCCTCCTCTCTCCACGTTCACCCATAAAAGCAAAGCTGTGTGTGGGAGTCCACTTGAAATGCATTAAAACTCTCAGGCGTCTCCATTGTGACGAGGTCCCGCTGCCTGCCGCCCACCAGTGGCCTCATTTAGTGCCCGTCTTTCTAACGGGGGCAACTCCTTCACAATTCGCTCATTCCATAATGCGGCAATAAGCCAACCTTCTGTGGGTCTATATAGCGCCTTACATCACTACATCCCAGGACAAGTCACACCAGCTGACGATGACAAAGCTAACGGACCTCCAGTGCCCGTCCTCGGTCCCACCTGAAAAGACGCCCACATACAGCTAGGCAGTGAATTGAGCATTTGACAAAGAGTCGGACAGCAGCGTGGGCACCACAGCCTGCCTTTTGGCGTGCCAGTCAGTCCGTCACCCTCCACCGCTTATGGCACCTGATCCAATGGTGGAGTTGTTCTTACTTCATAATGGACTTCATGGTTTACGTTGCCCGTTCTACGATTTCAGAAAGCCAAGACCGGGCACAACGGGCACCACTCAAAAGGGGCATTTTAGAGGCAGCGATTTTTTTGTTGTTGTGATGTGGGAGGAAACCTGGAGATTAAACTGGGGGGTCCAGGAGAACCTCCTAGAAATTCTACTCAAGGACCACAGGATGCATGACAGGAAGCAGCTCTGGACAGGATGCCAGTCTGCTGCAGGGCACACACACACATATCTTGGGGTGAATTATTCTTTTGGGTTTGGTTCATAAATTGGGATTCCACCAAAGACATGTGAGGACATGTGAACTGCACAGGACTTGAACTCGAGTGTGAGGTGGCATCACCAGCTCCTGTGCCACCCTATGCTCAGTTGTTTTTGTTTCCTATATCTTTTCTGTGCACGCTGAGGGCTTTGCTTGCCCATCTTGACCGACTGGAGGTCCTAACTCAATTCCAGCGGCTCCCGACTTCATTAATTGAGCACGACTTCCACGTGTGAGTCCATCTGTGCCCTCGACTGCCGGTTTATTAAGAGCCCATTAAGGAGAGCAGCCGCAGACTGAAGTGCACGGCCTTGTCGAGCGGGCATCTGTCATGGCTGGCGTGTCATGATGGGTGAACCTTGGGCAACACACAAAGAGAAATGCGCTCGAAAGCCTTTAATGTTGTCGACCCTGGCGCCAGGGTAATAAAGAGGACCTGGCACAAAACGCTGCCGTGTGAAAGCTAGAGGGGCCACATGGAAGCATTACTCATCTGGACAGAACTGTCACTTGTCACTCAACTATCTGACATTATGGTAATTTGCTTTGATAGGCAATTCAGCCCCTATGCAGGGCACATGTGATGTGACTGGCATGGCTCAATGTCCACAGAGAGTGGGCACTCGTCTCAAGCTCCTTGTCTGTCTAAAGACGGTCTTCATATTTGGGTTTGAATAGGTCAGTGGTGCCAGCACAGTGACATAAAGCCAAATGCGCCACTCATCCCTCTGCCAGCAAGTGTGGCACCTCCAGAATTACTATCTCAAACCAACATGTGAAAATGCCAGCATACTTGAAAAAGCCCTCAGACTATAACCAGGGAGAACATGAAAATGCCATGCAGATAAGGGACGATGCCCCCAATGCCACAGCACTAACCATGGAGCCAACCTGCCTATGAACTCCTTCAATGCCCAGATCCATCAGTTATTATACACGGGTACCGGGCACTGTGGGGACAAGGCAAGGAGCAGGCTGGGCTTTGAATTCAGGTCCCTTGAGCTGCCAGGCTGCACCACCGAGCCACTGTGCCACGCTTGGTTTATCAACGTATATTATTAGAGTTTGCTTCATCAGGCCGTGATCTTGAGCTCTCTCTGGATCAGTTTGCAGCCGAGTGTGAAGCGGCTGGGATGGGACTCAGCACCTCCAAATCCGAGAGCATGGTCCTCAGCCGGAAAAGGGTGGACTGCCCTCTCGAGATCCTGCCCCAAGTGGAGGAGTTCAAGTATCTCGGGGTCTTGTTCACGAGTGAGGGAAGAATGGAGCGTGAGATCGACAGGCGGATCGGTGCGGCGTCCACAGTGATGGGGGTCCGCATCGGTCTGTCATGGTGACAAAGGAGCTGAGCCGTAAGGCAAACCTCTCAATTTACCAGTCCATCTCCGCTCCTACCCTCACCTATGGTCATGAGCTGTGGGTAGTGCCCAAAGGAACGAGATCGCGAATACAAGCGGCTGAAATGAGTTTCCTCCGCAGGGTGTCTGGGCTTTCCCTTAAAGATAAGGTGAGGAGCTCAGAGTTGAGCCGCTGCTCCTCCGCATCGAGAGGCGTCACATGAGGTGGCGCGGGCATCTGATCAGGATGTCTCCCTGGTGAGGTATTCTGGGCACGTCTAACCGGGAGGAGGTCCTAGGACACGCTGGAGGGACTATGTCTCTCTGCTGGCCTGGGAACGCCACGGGATTCTCCCGGAAGAGCTGGAAGAAGTGGCCGGGGAGAGGGAAGTCCGGGCATCTCTGCTGAAGCTGCTGCCCCCGCGACCCGACCTCGGATAAGCGGAAGAGGATGGATGGATGGATATTATTAGAGTACAGCCCTGCAAAGGATTGGTGCCCCATTCAGGGCTGGCTCTTCCCTTGTGTCCAGTGGCACCCTTGGCAATACTGAATTGGATGATATGTGATGGCACACGATGTCATGCCGCTCTTGACTGAGCAACGCAGAGAGATGGTATCTTTTGAAATGGCACTCAGCAGTTGAGGGGTGCAGACCCACTTTGTGTACAACTCAAGATGAGGTGCCTCATGTAAGTGCCACCTGCCACCCTCCCAATTTAAAGTCTGTGCTCCCTGACACAATTGGTTTACTCCCAGGGGCAGCACAGTTACCTCAACCACACAGAAGAAAAGAAGAAGAAAGGTGAACATGGCGGAGGAGAAGCGCGAGGTCGATGGGCACGATGGACGACTCCGACTTTTATGAACACGTCGGGAATTAGAAAATTCAAAACACACGGAAAACGCCAGCGAGCCAGCAATGGATGTGCCCAGCGCAGCGTCATCTCAACATTGAAAGGAGGCAATCAAGGAGCGACACGGGCCCTCCTGCCAGCTTCCAAGAAATTGATGGCGCAATCAGCGGCGGGCGAGCGGAAAGGAACACGTATGCTGGGCTGGCAGGAGGGGTGCTACACGGTGGGCTGCAGGCTCTCTGAAAGGAGCATTGAAGTGCCACCGTGGGACCCCTGGAGGTGACACCCCTGCTTTGAGAAGTTGCCAAGCTCTGCTTGGGCTCCTTTTGAGTGAGGGCACCACTTCACTGGTACTGACTAGCAGCCCTTCCTGGCACATTTGGCCACTCAGATGCCAGTTTTTTTCTTTTGTGTTTTAAGATTTGTGCTTTTCTGTGAAACGTAATGCCATCATTTATCCACACCCTGACCTTCACCATGCCCCTTAGAGTACTGTGCCAGTTTTGAAGTGCTTTCCTGGTGATAATGCCAGAGTGATGGATTTGCCACCCGTGCCTTGCTGTGATTGGCTGTTTGTACTTTATTATTAATTTGTTATTAAAGTGCTGAAGACCAGCTGTGCCCCAAAGGCTCAATGATGCTCACAGTGCCACTCAGTTTCTGTCTCCCAGCTTTTTGACATGGAAGTGTCCTTGCCAGCTGTGCCAACTATGGCATAGGCCACATGATCACGTGCCAAGACAAGGGCACCAGATTATGGAGCTGGAGGGGTGCAGAAGGAGTAGCAGCACCAAAACCAGGGCCATCTTGGAAGTGAAATCTGACATGCTGAGCGGGTAGCAGATCTGAGAAACGCTGAGCTCCTTGGCAGGGACTGCCCGTCATCACATTGTGGCAATGCCAGCTGGATCATCAAAGAATCCAGACAGAACCCAGGGCACGCACACTTTCAACAGACGAGAGAACAATGTAAAATGATTGTAAGATTTAGGGGGTTGCAGGGGGTACAAGTAGGGTGGCCAGTTGCTAAGTCACATGATGGGACCGTAATGACGATGACGACTCTGAAGCAGCAAGATGTCAAAGTCCACACATCCTTTAAATTGGGGAGTCACTTAAAAGGGTTCGGCCCTCAAGCCACTGAGGCTGCACCTGGGCACATCTGAGCTCAGGTACGGGCAGACCACAGCAGGGGCTACGGGCAAGGAGGTGGGCAGTGCCAAGCATGAAGGCCGTGTCCCCATTCCACTAGACATTTGATTGCATGGAGCAGATCATGACAACTGGAATAGCTGAGGGTGACAATTACGGTGGCTTTGCTGTGAGATGCGCTTACGGCGGCCTTGACTTCACTGCCCACTTGTGGTGAATGTTGCCAATGAGGTGACACCGCTGGGCATTTAAGCCACCAGTTTGTTGGCCACCACTTTACCTTTAATAACAGTGTGACGTAGTGGTAAAGGCTTTGGACCTCAAACCCTGAGGCTATGGCTTCATATCCCACCGCTGACACCATGTGACCCTGAGCAAGTCACATGACCTGCCTGTGCCCTGATTGGTAAAACAAAAGAATTGAATCTCAAATGTTGTAAGTCACCTTGGATGAAGACTTGAGCCAAACATGTGAGGGTAGCACCACAGCTGGGACCCCAACATTGTGACATCCTTGTCTGCTCCTGTGTACTACATGCTGCGTGTGTGTGTGTGTGTGTGTGTGTGTTAGACAAGCTGTGCCACCCACCAAAGCCTCTGTTACATGCCGTTTGATTTGGAATTCGTAGAATGAGTTTGTGATGCGCCACCTGTTGGAATGAGAGGGGCACAGCTACAGACAGACACATAGGCGCATGCAGTGTTTATAGTGTAGGGGGCACCTCCAGGGCTCTCCTAAGGTAAGCACTGCCACCCTGAGTCGACAGGGGGCGCTGCTGCTGACACATTCTCCGCCTTCATCTGCTTTACTGAAAGGTCGTCAGCCCAGGAAGTCCCGCCCCTTGTAGAAGCCCTCTATGTGAGCAGGCGCTCATTTTTGGACCCGCGTCTGAGGGACGAGGAGCCCCCTTGGGCACTGTTCAGTCGCCGTCATTCTTTTTTGATTTTTCTTTCAGTCAGTTAAATGAGGTTGGCCAGGGTGGAGCCTCGACTCGTCTCCTGTTATTTTGATGGCACAGATTGGCGCATGCATATGCCCTGTGGGGGTGGCACACCCCTTGCTTGCCCACTGAAGCTTCCTTTCTCCCTTCCCCCTTTCTCATCCCGGTGCCCCAAATGATGAGATGCTCGATGCCCAGCAACGATGTGCTTTTCACTCCCATTCTTGAGATTTCGAAAGACTTGGCGCTGCAGGCACTGCCCGCCTAATCGCTAGAAATCCACTTTGCGATTCCGTCTGCGTGTCGCTCGCGGCGCTCTTTTGAAACGGGCAGCGACGAAAGCCGACAGGCTCCATTTGTGAAGCCCGTTAGCGAGATGAAAGACTGTAATTTAAGGAATTTGCGGCGCGTGCACTCTAATCAAACGTGGGCTGCCATTGTTCGCCGCTCTTCTCTAACGATTACCTGCTCCCTCCACCGACGCCGCGGCTCCGCGGGGAGACGTTCAAGTGCGGGAGCGGCGGCTCGGGGGTCCACTCATCTGCCCGCGTCGCTCGGCCCGCCGCTGTGCTGCTGCTTATTTCTGTGCTCATTTGCATATGCCCTCTGACCTTGCCCACATGGTCTGGTAATTCTATAAGAAAGAGGTGGCACAGCTGCCCGCCCACCACACTGGTCACAAGATGTGCACCCTTAGCCCTTGAGTCACTAACAGACGCTGTTCTGATTTATTGGGGTGAGGGTCTTGAGGGGGTCCGAGGTGCCATCACGCCTGCCCCACCTTTAGCCCCGCCCCATTGAGCATAGCCAGTAGTGGTCTGTCAATTGCTGGACCACCTCAGCAAAGCAGCTGATTCTGCTCTTTGTTTTCATTTCCATCCATCGCCTTTGGGGTTCTACCTGGTTGGGACCCCGAGAGTCCTTTGGTGACGATTCCTTAGAAGGACAGCACAACACCTGAAGTCCATCCCTGTGACCAGTTGGCGGCAGGGCACCTCCAGCAAGGTCTACCTTAAGTAGATCACCAAGTCAAAGAAACCGTCAACGGCCAATGCGGACCACCACGCCAAGGCTCAGCACCAGCCTTTTCAACAGTAAGACCACTTTATGTGAGGGCCTAGTAAGAAATGTCACCAGGCAGCAGAGGGATAAGGCCAGAGGTGTCAGGCATGTCATTGGGTGGGCAGGACAGACCCCTGTGACAGGCCCACAAGTCATCGTTGTCACACGTTTGGTCCAAATGTTAATTCGGCTTCCATTGAATGAATGAGCAGGACCCCGTGAAGGACCACCGGCCCCCACCGACTGAGTGGTGCATCACATGGAGTGACAGCTCTGGCAGATGTCCCACCAAGTCAGAACAAAGGTTGCCATGAAGCACCCGCATCTCAATGCCAAGTCAAGGTATGACGCCGCTCTGATTGGAGCATTGCTAAGTGGTTACCATGGCGACTGAAAGGTAAGGCAAGCAAGGAGAAGAGCATCAGCTCTGGTCATGTGACCCAAAGAGGGTGGGCACCCAGGGCACAGGAGGGAGCCAATCCAGGAAGTGGACTGAGGAGCACAAGGGCACAGGTTCAAGTCCTCCACTGGGCCCGTTCACCCATCCACTGGCTTACTGAATGGCAGGATGTGATGCCGAGTGGGACGCCGGATGGCACCTTAAGGCACATGCACACCCGGTCAGACGGGACCAGTTTAGAGCTGTCTGTGAACCAAACTGGACGCCTGTGGGAATGTGGGAGGGAGGAACACGGGAAGAGTGCAAGACCACCGTACAGACCAGGAGCAGGTGAACCTGGACAGGCGGACAGACAGGAGAACGGGGGGCTTCAATGGAGGGCAAAGGGGGGATGAACTGGAGTGGACCGATGAACGGACCCATGACTCAGGTGGACGGAGGTGTGACGTGTTAGATGGACGAGTGGAGGATGGCGTTGGCCTGATGCCCGGTCAGACGGATGGACTTGGCTCCCCGATGCCCGCTTGCTGATTTCCACTTGAGTTCACTTTGTTGTTCTCATTTGGTCTTTCTTCTCGCTCTCCATATGGCATGTCGCCACTGTGGACAACAAGGTGCGCTATGCCAGCTCAATCTGACTGCCTGGTGCCTTATTGTCATTGTGCCTGCTCATGCAGCGTAACAAGCTGACACTCTTTGGCACATGACACCTGACTGCGCCACCCTCCCTGGTCTCATCCATTTAGCCTATTATGATTGGCACAGTAGCCAGTGGCACTGATGCTGTGCCAGACCATCTCTCAAGTCACAGGATGGCATTCCACTTGGACCACAAAGCCACGGCAGTCACTACAGTACAGTATAGAACAGCAGACTGGCATACGCTGGGAGAGGACCACAGTGGCAGGGCACAGTCAGTCAGATTGGCAAGTCTGTGGTGGATGGCCAGTCCACACTAGATGCCCCTGCCAAGAGTACACACGACTTCTGGGTATATGAGAGTCTGAGGGTCAACCCAAGACAGCTGCCTGCAGCCAGTGGCCACGGGGCATTAGACATCATGCAGGGTAGTGTGCCACCTTCACCAGCTCTGCCAGCTGTTTCAGTCCTAACCTAGTAAAAGTGTCTGGTGTGAGGAGTAACTTGGAGTGCAGAGTGCTGTGCCAGCGTGGGGCACTAGCATCAGTGCCAGTGTACACACACTCACCCAGAAATCCCCCGCTCACTTACCCGGAAGTCAATGCCTACGGTGGAGATGAAGCTCCCTGCCAGGAAGGCGCCATCCTTGAAGCGCACCAGCAGGCACGTCTTTCCAACACCAGAATCGCCCACCAGCATCACCTGTAAAGAAAGGGCAGGGGTCAGTGTGACGAAGCCAGCGAGGACCACCCACTACTGCAGCTTATCTAGGCCCACCCTGGATGTCTTCAAAAAAAGCCCCTTGAGCTTTGAAAGGACAGCAGGGACAATGGGGGGGGGGCTTATGCTGTGGACCCTGGTGGTCTGAGGCAAACAGGGGGTCAGACTAATGTGTCACCTTAAATACATCAGTGACTTGTGCCTGAGGCCCACCAAGGAACTGGCCAAAGTTTTGAATGGATATAGCGCCTTTCATTGTCAACGAGCAGTTAAATGCAAGTGAGGTAAGCCCCCCATAGGACTGACACCTGAAGGGGCCACTGAATGAAGGGCCTGCAGAAAGGGCGCGCCACTTAGAGAGGGCCCTTCTTACCTGAGGCGGGCACTGCCACCCACTTGAGGGTCATGCTCTGGACACACAAGGTTACACATGGGCAGCTGCTCCCATGTCGCCATGCAGCCCCCTTTACTTTGCTGGCACTGTTCTGCGCAGGCTCCATGACTCCATGCCAGCTGTTAGTCAGGCATTTGCCAGCCTTTAACCCTGCCAGGCTGCGTCTGTGTTGTTTTAACTTTAATTAAATCCCCACACAAAATTCAGACCTATGGAGTGCCATGGTAATTAAGAGCACCGTTTTGTCGGGCACCTTAGGGGGTGAGCCTGCCACGTGATGATGGTCTTCTATTGAAATGGAAAAAAGACAAAGACAGATGAAGATGATGCAAGCTGGGCATGCCTGGGGTCTTCACGCTGGCACTGGAAGTTTCACTCAGACTCTCAAACTCACCAACATGAACTGCAAGAAATACTGAACTGAATGTGCCACCAAAGAAAGGCGCTCTGTGAAGTGGAGCCACGCACATGTGCCAGTCAAGCCCTGAGGCCACCTCCTGACCTTTGCCATTCAGCTGTACCCACATGGTGATGCTCCCAGTCTGCTGGCCTAGTGTGGCCCCCGGTGAGCCCTTCCAGAAACAGTGGGACACTGAGTACCGCGGGGTGATGCCCACGTAGAGGGGCGCTATATAAAATAAAGCAAATGCACTCGGGTGCCATTTTTAATGGGAGCTCAGCATTCAGGGACTGGCAAGTCGGAGGCGGGCAGCATTCCCCCCTCTTGTGACGCTCTCTGTGTCTCATGAAGGCCACTGTGAGTTCCGTCGTCTTGGTGACAGCTCAGGGTGGCCTTGGGAAGTCACTTTGTCACCTAAAAGGCTCTGCTCGTCCTTAAGTGAAATCTAAAGCTCATCCTGGCAGCGTCAGACACCAGGAAAGGGCACCACACTGGGATCACGTGCAAGTTTGGGTAAGGTGGGTGGGGCGGGCATGCAGGTCCCGCCATTCAGATCATGGCGTGAAGGAGCCCACCTTTATTGGGGGTGACAGCGCCTCAGTTGTGTGGCATCTGGCCCCACCCTCAGGAGCCCACCATTCCACAGCAGGAAAGATCTCCTGATGTGGTCCCTCAAGCCCAGCACGTTCGATCAAGATGGACGCTCGACTAATGTGACCAAAAGTCACTGGGAGAAATGAAGAGCGTTGTGGGGACTGGGGGGCACAGGAAAATGATGGGGAAGGCGGGGACTGAGGGCTGTGACTGTGGCCTCGTCCAGTCTGGTGGTCTTACAGTCAATGACAAGGCCGCAGATGACCGAGGCCTTTAAGTGAAAGGCGCTATATACAGCAAAGGCTGACCTCAGCACCAAATGTCACATCCTGATGATTAGAAAGGCTGTCATTTCACAACTGCCACCGCTTCTCAAATTCATCCTAAATAAGACCAAATGATTAGGAACGTCCACCGGGGGCGCCGTCCACATGAAGCACAGCTTGAGACAAGTGTGGCACTGCCAAAAATAATGACGTCACTGTCACTGCATTCAGCTCTGCCACTCAAAATGCCAAGGCCCACCGCTTTATTGTCAGGCTCCACAGAGGAGGTGCATATCTGGACCCAGCCCGGAGGGGGTGCCGCTCCCTGGCACACACCTGAAGAGTCTGGCTTTGCCAGCTTGTCTTAAAACCAATTATTAGATAGCGCCTTGACTAGGTGTTCTCAGGTCACATTAGCGCGTCTCTCTCGGTGACTCTCACCCATCAAACACGCTGCCCGCACACCCCTGTGCCAGCCCGGCCCGAGGTGCTAATTAACTTCCTCTTTGCACTTCACAGGGTAATCGATACTCAATCACTTTAATGGACTCCAGTGCTGCATGTGGCATCACGTGAGCGGGTGGCCCGCTGGCACTCGGCCACCTGCTGTCATTCAGCCAAGGAGAAGCTTGAGGAGTCAGCCATGAAAAGGAATGAGAAGTGAAATCAGAGCAGAAGCTGAGAGGGCAGCCGACACTGCTGATGCCAGGGTCCCCTCTGTGGCACAGCCCCTTGTCCCCGTTCTTCCCAAAAGAGGACCTGTGTTAGGAGAGCCAGCGGATGCCCACCCAGCACTCAAGTGGGATGCACACGCACAGAGGCACCCACTGCAAACTGCCGAATTCACATACTGAACAAGATGGCATCAGTGGACTGACGCATGTGTCGCCATGACAGAGAGGTGACGTAATGACTCAGTGGCACTTCCAGTCCAAACACAGGTGAATGCCCCCGATAGACCCCTACAATGCATTGGGAGCGAGCAAGAACATGAAAATGAAAAACGAAACCCACTGTCAGGACAACTCCAGTCAAGGTGGGCACCTTAATGTCACCACAATGCACAGTGGAAGAGAACACACACCTGACAAATGTGGGCACCACCAGGTCAACACTTTTGGTGCCCACTTTGGACTGTAACCCCGACACCAGACCTTGAAAAGATTGTGGTGGTCACAGGGTTCACCCTCATCACATGGTTATATAGGAGCTGGCAGCACCTACTCATTAGGCCGGTGCCCACTTTTGTCAGTAATGCCATACCTGAACTTAAAGAGGTCATAATAGTCACCACAATGCCATGGGTGCATCTGAGCTGGTGACACCCACTCATTAGGCCCATCTCCCCTTTCAGCTGACCCTCCCATACCCAGCCTTGAAGGTGAGTGCCAGCCTCTGTCGTGTCATCTGCATGCCCCCTTCTTTTAATCCCAGAACCTCCCTTTGCCCTTTGCCTTGCCCAGGAGAAACTCACAGAGTGCCACACCTCTGTTTCTTTGCCCTGCCACCAGTTCTCTGAGGGCTGACATTTTCCAGTCAGTACTTGTTATCCTTCGGGGGTCTGTGACTTGCGGTTTACAGTGGATTTGCCCCGAATCTTCCAAGACCCAACATGCCACCCTTCCAGCTGTGGAGCTGGTACAGCCACCAGTCTGGCCGAGGATTGTCTCCTGGGCACCTGCCAAAATGGCCTACATGTGGGCACCTTGTCGAAAGCTCACAGTATGAAGGCAAAGGGGACATTGTGGCGGCTTGGGTGGGGGGTCCTCGTCAATGGCAGATGTGCTCCCAGTGCCATCCAGTTTGTGACAAACGACTTCCTTTCGTGAATTATGAAGCAGGAGAGCAGGCAGAGGAGCCCCAATAACGAGGGCTACGACACGTCCCCGGGGGGCCGGTGCCATAATTAGGTCACTCACAGGTGATGGCCAATCAAACAAAGTGCCCACCCGTGCAGATGGCAGAGCCCCGATCTCGCTGACCGATTTAGAGCCACCTGGGCACAACTCGAGGTTCTACTCTTCTTCTCAGCAGCCTTGGCTCGGACCCCCCGCTGTCCCATGATCCCATCTGCCTGGACACCAGTGGGCACCTCTCTCTGGAATTCCCTCACTCATGCCATGCCACAGCTGTCACCATGAAGGCCACCGCTTGCATGCCATTTTGCTTCAAGGGGACGTTTTTAAAAACTCAGGAGATGGCAAATCCATCCATCCATGTGTGTGGAAGCCACTTTCACCATCACAGTCTGGCAGGGAGCCTGGCAGGACGCAGGAGCCAACCGCAGATGGGATTACCATTTTATTGTGTTAGCATGCTGGCATTAACAAGGTGGGCAACTCGACATATTTGTGTGTGCCAAATCACAGTCCCTGTCAGGGTCCAGCAGGTGGGCTAAAAGACCACTCAAGTCAAGTGAGATGTGTGCCCACATAGCCCACGTATTAGGGAGCACATGCCAGGTCTGAGAGAAATGCTGTCGTGCCCTGGTGTGCCATTCAGACAGGAGTATTGACACTTGGGCACTTCCCTGTGATGGCAGCGCATAGGACCCCAAACGCACTTTGACTCTTATTGAATGCCACGTGAACTTTATTGTGCCTTGCAAAGGTCCGGCAATACATCCAGGGCAGGGACAGCTTTGCAATGTTTGCCCTGGCACCACTGAGTCACCTTGGCACCGACGGTGGGAGCTTAGGGACAAGACGTCCTAGAGGTGCCATAGGAATACGAGGGGACAGCGGGGACAAAACGCGTGTGTCTGCGAGGATGAGCCGTGGGACAGGCGTCTACTATAAGTCAATCCATGCCAAACTCGAGTGCCCCATCGGTGCCCCCAACATCGCTGTCTGCAGATCGGAATGTCGCCCGCTGCCCAAAGATTTCAGTGACGAGCTTTAGATGTCCGTCTTTAGGTTAGAAGCCTGAATTTAAACAAAGGCGGAAAAGTCGGTGACACGGGGCACGGCATTGCACTGGCAAGAGGGCACGGCATACTGGCACAGCGGAAACGCGATCTTGGCCAGAAAGAAATCGGAACGGGGAATGTCGAGACCATCCAGGCTTACATTGAACCCTACTGGGACAAGGAGGGGACTTCGGGGTCGTGGCAATAATCCTCCCTCCTTCCCTCCCTCCCTCTCCTAAACCCACCGCCATTAATAAGAACTAATGAGGGTCTCCTGCTTTTATCAGCAACACCAACAGAAATAGCAACAATGCGACGAGTGCTGCCAGCGCTGCTAACAATACTCATTGTCACAATACTCCTACTGACAGGACTCCTACCAGTACGACCAGGACTCCCACAACTACTACCAGTGCCACCCCCAGCAGGGCGAACCTGTGACCCTCCATTCTCGTGAGCTTTAATGATTCGCGGCGTGCAGTCGTTTCGCGGCTTCTCTCCGTTGCCCTCTCGTCGTCCGGCGTTTTTAATTCCCACAGAACCCCTGTAAACGAAGACCCCTGGTCCGAGGCCCGCCATTCGTGGACTACACCTGGTCAGGTAGCTCTCTGTGAGGCGGGCTCCGCGAAAGGCGCTATATCATCTACGGAGTGGTCAGTCCGCCCGCGTGTCGCCGGCGCACATCGCAGCCCCGACAGCCCCGCTCGGCGGTACACGACGTCCTCTGCTTCGGCGCCGGGCTGACTGATTGTCTTCCGATCGGCGGGGGCTTCCTCGACCTGGGACCGCTCGTGGGTGACGCGACGCTTGAACTTCCTGATCGAACGAGCGACGCGGACATCTGCACAACGCAAACGCCCGCGGGAAGAAAGGCAAACGAGCGGCGCAGGCGCTGAGCTCTTCAAAGCTTCGCAGATGCTCTGCTAAGTGCGCGGCGCGCGTCTCCTTTGGACGGTAAGGCTGCAGCCGGGGAGCCCGGGGAGCCCCCAATCCCCCCCACCTCCCACTCCCCGTTCACATCGAGGCCCATATAGCGCCTTTCAGAGCGCACGAGGGAAGCGGAGGGTGACAAGCGCCTGGTCGCCACCGAGGCTCGCGGTTCCCAGCCGTCGCCCTGACGCATCAAAGCAGGAGGGCAGGAGGGCTCGAGTCCCCGAGCGCTGCCCCCCGTGCCAGACTGCAGCAGAGACTCACCTTAAAGGCGACGTCGTAGAATTCGCTGCTGTTGCTCAGTGAGGGTCGACTCGGATGCACCACGCCGTTCGGAGGGACCTCGAAGCTCCCGCCTCCCTTGGCCGCCTTGCCGCCGTCTTTATTCTGCAGGCTGGTGGTCGGGCTGTTGCTACTTTTGCTCTTTACGGTTTTTTTCCTGGACATTTTTTTTATTTCCGGATCTCCTGCTGCAGATGACCAGATGGCCTTTTAATTCTCAGGATCACTTTGAGGAGAATTTAAAAAATTGATAGGAACTGTCCAACCTGAGGAGATGTGGCACAGCTGCCCACTTTAATATTTTGCTAGAGGGCTACTTATTGGCGCACCCGGCTGCAGGTTAGTACAAGACGGGGTCTTGCACTCATGTTTCTTTCTTTCTTTCTTTCTTTCTTTCTTTCTTTCTTTCTTTCTTTCCGTCCTCGTCAAGCCCCTCACCTCTCTGCCTGATGATAATAATACAATTCTAATAAAGATAATAAATGGGCGGGCCGCTGATCGGCGGACGCAGCGCACTGGCTTGTCCGGGCCGCAGCGTCAGCCAATCAGCACTCGAGCTCGGTCATGATGGTCCAATCAGCTGCGGGGCCGCGGCTCGGCTACTAAAGCCTTTCTTCTCAAACAGACCGACGGCCCCCCGGTTTCTCTTTTCTCTTTCCAGCGAAACTTCCTCGTCCTCATTTGGGAAAGAAGACCGTCAGCTGCGGACCGAGGGGGTCGTGCCGAAGAGCACACCTGGGGGAGGGGGATCGCCGAACCAGGGAACTGCCCGATCTCCGAAGACACGGGACGGCATCGCGGACACGGCAGGAGAACCGCGCGGCTCGGCCCCGTCCGCAGTGGCCCACCGCCTGCTTTGGCCTTTGTGTCACCAGAACGCTCCGTTTAATTCCCCAGACCCCCGTCTTTGTGACACCGCAAAGGGAGCAGACGGCCATTCGTGGATTACAAAATGGCTTTGTGTGGGGACAAAGATCAGAAGACAAAGAGCAGCCAGAGACCCCGACACTCAAGTGCTGCCTCTGCCTGTTAATCCTTTTCCAGTGGGCTTGGGAATAAAAGCCCCTCAGAAACAACCTGCTGGGAGACTCCACGCCATGCACCAGGGACACTCATTGGGGAAAAATGAAAGTCACACATGAGATCTTAGGGGGAAGAAGGAGGTGAGAAGGAGGTGGCCATCAGGCAGGGAGCAGGCAGACTCCGTTAGGACCAGACGTAGGCAGAGCTTGAACCCGAGTCTGAGGAACGGGCCTTTGATGCATTAAGAGGGGCCACAGCCTGTCCTGGTGGCATCAAGCGCAAGGCAGGAACCGACCCTGGATGGGACGCTGGCTCATCATCCTCAGTCAGTCCTGTTGAGGCTCTGACAGTGGACCCCCAAATCAAAAGACGTCCTGAGGTTGAAGGATTTGGTCAAAGGGTTCAAAAGACGACGAGGTGTCCATCAGATATCCTGGCAGGCGTAGCCTTTATTTACCTGTTATATAGCGCCTTTCACTCTATCTATCTATCATATAGCGCCTTTCACCTATCTATCTATCTATGTATCTATCTATCTATTATATAGCGCCTTTCACCTATCTATCTATCTATCTATCTATCTATCTATCTATCTATCTATCTATCTATCTATTATATAGCGCCTTTCACTCTATCTATCTATCTATCTATCTATCTATCTATCTATCTATCTATGTTTCTGTTTTATAGCGCCTTTCCCATCTACCTGTCATGCTGAAGTGGCTCTCAGTGTCTCGTGCTGCCCTGTCACCATTCATTGTCCCCTTCATGTCTGTGCTTTCTGCCACTACAGCAGATGGGTGTCTCCAGCGACGCCAATTATGTTGAGAAGTGCTGCGCTGGGGTCAGAGGTCATGCCCTGCTTCCTGTAATTTGTGCCACGGTGGACGTCCTCAGAGAGCTGACGTGTCACCGACGGAGTGCTTATGAGGGCAGTGCAGGACATCACAGGTCACTTTAGGTCACACACACACACACAACATCCACTCCCTACCCGTGTCGCTCCCCCCCAGGCGGAGCCCCTCATTCAGTAGCAGCTTTCCCAGATGGCCTCGAGCACTCAGACCCCTGAGGGTCCCACACAGGCCAGTGCCAGCTCCAGAGTCCGGGTGGCGTTTTCTTCCAAATGAGAGCCACAACACGATCCATTGGCCTCCTTGGTCGGAGCTCAGCTGATTATTTCATTCTCTGAGGGGACTCCTAGAGGGGTGACGTCCCGTGACGTCCCCAAAGTTTCCTTTTCTTGCTGCTTACCAAGTCGGCTGAGCTGAGTCTGAGAGTCTGGAGTGGAATCACTGGCAGGATATCCACAGCTGGCATTTTTCAGGTGGCTCATCTCCTCAAAAGTCCTGAGCCATCAGTCCATCTGGGGGGCCAAAGAGGGGCACAAGAGCAAACCAAGAGGGACAGGCCCTAGAGGGGGCCACACACACGCACACAGTGGGGTCACATTAGAGGCAGAAATCGACTAACGGCGGGCATGGAATGGGAGAGGAAATGGAGCGCCACACATGCAAAAAGAGAAACACAAAGGGCACCGAGAGCCAGCTGCGTACAGGTGACAGCGCTGTGTGGGACAGAACGGGAATGTGGGGGTGCAGGGAGAGATGAGAAAGGCGCTATATAACAGACAGACGGGTAGATGGATACACAGGTGACAGGCGGGCAGGATGATCGGATGTCTTCTTCCGTTTCATTTCCAAAGCTTTTCTCTCCCCACCTTTGCTTCAACAGCCCCAAAGTGAAAGGCGCTATATTTAAAGCCCCCGTCTCTGCGGGTTCCCCTCAGGCCCGTTTTCTACTTCCCCGTGCCAGTTGCCTGTTGTGAGTCATTCCTCTGCTGTCGGCTCAGGCTGCTGCCAGTCACGCATTGTGCCAGGTGTCAAGAGCTAATTAAGAAGCAAGTGGGAGAACAGGGTCCATGTTAAAAGATGCCACCTACACAGTGACGACCATGTGTGCCCGGGTACATCTCCTTTAACTCTGATATTGGTGGCAGCAGTGTGGTGATGCAGGAAGCAGATGCTGCAGTGGATGCTGCCACGTTGGCACCTGCCCACTCATGGCTATCGCCCCAGGTGACACAGTGCTGAGACTCCAGCTGGCTGCACACCCTTTAAATGCCCCCAGCACCAGGTCTGACCTGCTGTGCCCTCCTTCCCGGGCACACTCCTCAGCTCTCGTCTCAGGCTTTCTTTTTACTTGTGGGTTCACCCTTGAGGTGCTGCCACCTAGTGGTTTAATCTGTGGCACTGTCTAGATGCCTGCCTACCGCCCTTTGTGCCACCAGCCTCCCCACCCTTCAGCTGTGTCTGCGGCCATCTGATTGAAGCTCCAGACACCGGGGTCTCCATGCCAGTCGTTATATAGCGCCCCCTCCTCTGGCCCCTTCTGTGTCCGAGTCTCAAAGGCGTCTCATGAGGGCCACGACTGGCTGCTGGAAGGGCACTGGGGTCCTTGAAAAGGCCTGTCAGTCTCCTGAAGTGCCCTGAGTGTGACCAGCGCCCTGTGTCACAGCCCGATGTCCCCTGATGTCCCAGCCTGTGACCATCTTGATGGTTTTTCTCGGCTCATTTGGCCTCAGCGACTGTGACCTCCACGTTTAGGAAGCACTCAGAGGTTTGGTCTCTCTAGGCAGCCTGCTATAGGGGTAAAGCCCCCAAATGGGCATACCCACAGTGCCCTCACCTGGCAAGGAGGACTATAGGATAAATAAATCAATTGGCACTGGAAACTGAGAAGTAGACAAGAAAAGAAAGCCAACAGATGGGCACTGCATGGAGATGAGGGCACAATGAGCCGACCTGGGGCTCGTTTGGTGTGGTGCCCCATCTGGAGCCCAGTGGTTATGTTAAGTGGGGCCAGCAGGTGGCAGCACTGGCCAGTGGCTCGGCCTTTCATGTCTGAAGTTCCTGCCCTGTGCCAATGGAAAAGCTGGGGATAGGGCACCTGAGGGAGCTGGGCAGTGAGGACAGGGTGGGCCCTTTGACAGGTAAAGCGCAAGGTGGCACCTGCCATCTGTGTCCACTCTGGCGTCCAGCGCCACTGATGTCAATCAAACAACAGCATTTGTGCCCACCAGACACCAGGGTGGGGTTTTTGTTCTTGAATTCCACCATCTGTGCCCCTCATGACATGACATATTTTGACAGATAATCTCGTCCTTGTCCTCGTTGCCGGTTATGGTGACAAATGGCTGAATGGCACAGCAGCTGTGGACATAAACGATCACAGACTTTGAGCCACCCCTGCACTGGCACTGAACCCAGGACCAGTGGGCACAGCCTTGAGGGGCCAATGGACAGTGTCACCCCCTAGTGGCCAAAGCCCTGAAGGCACCTGCTTCAGCCTCTACAGAAGCCTCTGCCAAGGGGACCCTCAGGTGGTCATCAGAGTCTGTCTGTCCAGTGAGGGTCTCAGCTGATCAATCTGTCTGTCACAGAGCGCCTTTCAAAGCCATTATATAGCGCCTTTCACGGGTCAAACTCTTATCTAGCCCTTCACACGCATCCACAATATAGTGCCTTTAATGCCCATCTCCTCTGTTCCCTGGCACTTTAAGCGGTCTCTTTTCCTCTTCTCTTGTCCAAGTGACGGGCACAAATTTTGTAGAAATGACCCCAAGCTTCCTCGGCCCCCCGTTCAACTCCCCCAGTGGCCATTT
This sequence comes from Polypterus senegalus, assembly GCF_016835505.1. NCBI lineage: Eukaryota > Metazoa > Chordata > Cladistia > Polypteriformes > Polypteridae > Polypterus > Polypterus senegalus. The sequence goes on along the minus strand of NC_053166.1, from coordinate 163,221,293 downwards.
CACTGGATTGCCCCTTGGTTGGTGGAGGGGTGTTGGGGTGGGGGGGTTTGTCTGGCCTGGCATCCCATCTGGCACTGGGACTGGCATTGTGCCCATTCAGCTGCTCTTGGCATCATATTGAAAAATGGACGGATGGAGGAACCTCAATGGAAATTCCTGAAGCGCTTCCTAAAGAAAGCAGAGTGGGGTCCAAGCGCGCGACAGCCCCCTCCAATCCGTGGAGCCCAGTGAGCCCCCCGTTTGCCGGAGGTCAGTCTGTTTGAACCCTTTAAGCCACTGCCAGGGTTCAGTGCTGCCATATCTAGAGGACAAGTCGCCACTTACCAACACGCAGCATACCGATGTTGGCCAGCAGGCGGCGCTCCGGGAGTCCTTCGGGTCCGGGTGGTCCTCGTCGATGATGAGCAACCAATCAGCTGTCCAGCTTTTGTTCTCGTGGTGGGCATGGCTGAGTTGTTTTGTAGGTGACCCTTCAGTGTGACAAATGTGTTTTTGGGCATCGCGTTGGCTTAGTGCTGGTACAGCGGCCAGCTTCTTTTGGAGAGGGGCTGGCACTGTGTGGACCCTCAGCGGCTGCCAGGCAGACCCCTTGGTCATGTAGGGGGCATTTGTCATATTCAAGCTCTGCAAACAGAGCGCCAAGCAGCACAGCACCTGCCTCTTTCTTAGTGTTTGCTAAGTAGGCTGGCACGGTAATAAAACAATTCTGTAAATGTGCCCCCTAAATTATGGCTTTGTTGTATCGTGAATGCTGGGGTTGCTTAGCAACATCAATTCACGAGTCAAGGTGAGCCACCATGTGCGGTGACAGTCACACATGTCAGAGGCGCGTGCCCATCACATGCTCTGTGTGTCGAGCTCAAGAGCCAGCAGCCGTGCAGGGTCAAGTGCCCACCAGCCCACCACTAATTCCAGTGCCATGTCGAGGGCACTCCTAATTAAGTGTGCCAATTACATGTTTTCTTGTGTACTTAGGAAGCCATTTGGGGGGGTGGCCTGCTGGTGCCCTGGCACGGGGACAGGCAGAAGCCATCCAGCCACCATAACAAGTGGTCAGGCGGTGTAAATAACAAGCGGGTCCAGTCATGTCACACACGGTCACACACGGTCACACACACTCTGCATTGTGAGGACAAAGCCATGTGCCCAGTGTGACCATCAAGCTGCATGTGGTCGGTCATTGGCAGCACATTGAAGCCGAGTCCCCAGAGCTGCAGGGCAGTCATGCCAGGCACTGTGCCACCACACGCTGAGCATCAAGTAGACCATCCAGACTTGCTGATGTCACGCCACTTGATTTTAGCAGGTTGTGTGTGTCACCGAAGTCGTCACTTTTTACTCCACAAAGGCGACATTGTCACTGTTTAGTGAGCAGGAAGTGCAGTTAGCGGGCACCTTGGTATGATACAAAGAATTCTGGGATCATCAGAAATGTGGAGTGTTGGCAAAGAAAGCCTCCGAGCTGGACAGCTGAGTCACACGTATATAGCGCCTTTCAACGCTGACTGCTGTCCCAGGGCACTTTACGGCAGGTGAAGTGACTCCCTCAGGGTCACACTGAGCAACGGGCACGAAGGTCGGGGCCCTCAATGAGACAAATGGCAAAGAAGTAGAAGAAGACCACGACAGTCCTGACCTTTAGGGGGGCTTGTGGCCATGAAGGGGCACACGTGATGGGCGCTGATCCTCAGACGCCTGTGATGTCACTGAATTTAGGGCACATGTTTATGAACTCCACATGGCATTATACTGTGCCCCACAAGCTAGCATGGCACCCTGGGTGATGGTCATGCAGTCCTATAGTGCCCAGCTCTGCTCTGTAATGGTCAGGAGCCCAGCATGGCACCACTAACACCTCACTCTTGTGTGCCAGTGCCCGTGTTGTGCTCTAATGTGTCAGTCACTGTGCGCACGTGGTGTCGTCAGCCTGAGGACTGGGTGGACACTCCATGGGTGGTGGCAACATTTTCAAGACTCCTGTTGGCACATCTGGCACCCTGACTGAATGCCAGTCACAGACACTTCACACATTTGCTGTGCTTGTCTGTCCAACCTGGTAAGCTGGCATAGTGGCAGCTGAAGGACCCACATATTGCCACACAGTCCACCACATAGATTCTGAAGAAATGCCAAAGATGACCGCAGTGGAGCTTTTGCTGGACACAAATGGACACTGGCACCTTCAAACGCGCCACACTGAACAGACTATGCCAGTGGGCAGTGGAGGACAAAGCAATAGGGCGAAGGTGTGCCAGCCTTTCTCATTAAGACCCTCATCTGGGGCTCTTATGTGTGGCGCCACACGCCTGAAGCTGTTCTTAGTGATGCCCCCTGCAGGCTTGGTCCAGAGTCTGCAGGACCCACTCATCAAAGGTACTTCAGGCTGGCAGCACACAAGTGACCAGGGACAAGGACAGAAAAATGGTGTGGACACATCACTGGACTGGGATGAGAAGGAAATCTAAGACGATGGAGTCAGCTGGCAGGGGGGCACCACGGGATCTCACCAAGGCCTTCCAGATATAAACGAAGAGTGGCTGCTGGCTTCTAGTGAAAACTCAAAATAAAGGACATGTGGCACATTCTCATAGAGTGCCTCACTGAGGACACCAGCCCAGAATGCCACAGGACTGTCACCTTACAACAGTCAGAAGAATGAAGACAACTAAGCCAGACTTGTCACTTGGGACACCCACAGCATCACATCTTTAGGGGGGACCAGTCAGTCACACCAATGACCACTCAAGCAAGGGGGTCTGAAACAATGACGACAGGTGACAGAGCCACGAATGTGAAAAATGAGCAAAATCAGGGGACACTAAGTCTGCCTCAGCCACACCTGAAGCGGACCTCCGGACCCAGCTGGCCACCCACTCTAAAAGGTGCTGTCATTGAATATAGCGCTCTTCAGGTGGGCACGGCATAATTTAACAATGGGAAGGTCAAGGCAAATGAGCAGAGAAGAAAGGCGCTATATAATGGACAGATAGACAGATTGATAGATATGAAAGGCGCTATATAATAGATAGATAGATAGATAGATAGATAGATAGATAGATAGATTGAAAGGCGCTATATAATAGATAGATAGATAGATACATAGATAGATAGATAGATTGATTGAAAGGCGCTATATAATAGATAGATAGATAGATAGATAGATAAATGAAAGGCGCTATATAATAGATAGATAGATAGATAGATAGATAGAAAGGCGCTATATAATAGATAGATAGATAGATAGATAGATCGTTAGATTGAAAGGCGCTATATAATAGATAGATAGATAGATAGATAGATAGATAGATAGATAGATAGATAGATGAAAGGCGCTATATAATAGATAGATAGATAGATAGATAGATAGATTGAAAGGCGCTATATAATAGATAGATAGATTGATAGATAGATATGAAAGGCGCTATATAATAGATAGATAGATAGATATATAGATAGATTGAAAGGCGCTATATAACAGAGAAATAAATAGATAGATAGATTGTGTGAAAGGCGCTCTATCCCCGTGACGTAGACGACAGTCATCTTAATTTTCCTACAGGGTCGATTTTGTTGTGTGCTGCTGCCACCTGGCGGCCTTGGTTTGTATTGCAGACCTCATAATGTGCATTTCATTGGAGAAGAGGCCCATTCGCCAGTAACAGACAAGAGTCGCATGCCTGTGTGTTAAATCAGCGGGACCCCCGTAAACTTTGGGTGGACCGCTCAAACTTCTTTTTGTAAAGTCCTTATCTGGTAGGTAGATGGATATGTAAGGCAATATATATTAACTAGATGGCTAGGGAAGGCGCTATATAATAGATAGATGTAAAAGGCGCTATATATCGGGTAGCAGGACCCTCAGTATGATGTCCGTCGATGGTAGCTCTCGGGGTCCTCATGCTCGGCTGAGGTGTCCCCAGGCTGCCCTGCTCCGTCCCATACGTCACTCTTTGGGGTCTTCAGCTGGACCCTCTCCACTTCCTGGTTCAGTTCCTGTTTGCCCCCGAGAATGGCGCCCTATGCCCCCCAAGGCTGTCAGCGCCTGTATCTCGGCCTTTTCTTTTGTGGTGGGGTGGAATTGCAGACAGCAGGTGGTCGCTCTCCTCACTCCACCAGTTGCCGCTGTCACTTACGGCGGGCGGGCGCGTGCCACTCAGCTGTTCCGTAATGTGATCCCGCTGTTCCGGTCAGTTCCCCTCACTACCGACAGTGGCCGCTGCTGCATTTCAAGCCAAAGCGGCCTTTAGGGGGCGCTCGGGGTCTGTGGAGAAGAGCTGACTAACATGGCGCTGAAATCAAATCCGAGCCGACTGGAGGCGCCGCCCACTTTAGCTGTGTGACGTTAAGCTGCGCGGACCCTCAGAGCTGCCCGGACCCTCAGAGGTTGTTGCTTTCTATTATACGTCAGTGATGACGCCTGCTTATGTCATCTGACTCGAGTCAAATCAACAACGTGACATAAACCTGCACTCCAAAGTGCACCGCGACGAGGCAGCAGTGAAAGGCGCTATATTAATTAATCAGGTTTGGGACCCAGCGGGTCCTCGACGTCTCAGTCCACTTTGGGGTCCCTGGCTGACCTTCGACCGCCAGCCTCCTTCTGCTGCCCCCTGTGGCTCTCGCAACTTGTTAACGACGAGTCGTCCTCTCGAGCGACCGCGGAATGGCAGAAGAAAACGAAATCAGGACGACGAAGGCAAAAGCGCGGCGCCAGGCCGGGGGGCCAGCGGGCTGTTTTCGCTTTCTTGTCCGGCAGCTGTTGATGAGGTCACCGGCTGGCATGCCTCTGGACCACCTGCTGCCGGCTCTTCGGACGTGGCCGCCTCGCCAGGTGTGTAAAGCCCCCGTAAATCCCGCTTTTGTGTCTCCGTCTCCACCACTTGTCGGCCCTGGCACGGGCACTTCGCATCGGCCAACAGGAGGTGGCCAGGGGGCTCACAATAGGGGCTCAAGTTGTCGCGGTGACCGACCACCGAAGCCTCTTCGATCCCCGGGTCTGCCACTGCTATGTACAGGGGGCCCGTTTGTGAGGACGTGTGAGGACAGAAGGGGGCGCCACCACGACACGCCGGGGGCTTTCGGGACGTTAGAAATGACCTCCGTGGAGTGGTGAGCGCCGAGATGAACTGGGAGTCGCGTCATTTGAGATGCTTGGCATGAGTGGCAGTGAAAGTCCAACGTGGCACACGGCGCCGTGACAGGCAGGGAGGCGCTGTATAGTAGAGCTCCATATAACGGAGGTGAAAGGCGCTATATAACAGATGGATATCGTGCTGTGACGGGCCCAGGGTCCCGTGAATTTCTCCCTCCCTGGCCGTGTTGCCCTTGTCTCCTCTCCGGCGGTGGTCCGCCTATTCTCAAGTATGGAAGTCCGTTTTAACAACCCCGCTTGCCCTCCTTGTTCCTGTTTAGTTGGCATATCAGCGGTGGGCACAGGCAGTGCAGTAAGTGACTTTATAGAAGGTGCCATCACATGGCACATGCCAGGTGGTCTCCTCACGTCACATTTGAACTTGTTGGATTATTCAGCAGGTCGTGTCCGTCAGGTGATGTCCCAGTGAAGCCCCTTAAAGTCCTTTTCAGGTGACATCATCCCCACCCGTGCCACTCGGTCAGTTCCTGACACCTGCACAGTCGACCACCTAACCCCCTCAGTCAGCACAGCCACTCGATGACCTTGAAGGTGGGCAGTGAGGGGGGGCTATGCAAACAGACCCCCTGGGAAGCGCGCTGACTTTGTCCCTGAGGACGGTGAGCAATGGCGGCGGCTTGTCACGTTTATCGATCTTCACGGCAATCGAAACTGCGGAGGTTATCAGCGTGGAGCCGAGGGGGGCGGGGGATTGGCGCTGGGGGTCCTGAGATTCCCACGGACAGGTGGGCCACTTGCTCAGGGGTTTGGCAGGACAAGGGTGGCAGTGCCAGTGCAGGATGAGTGACGTCCAGCGTGAGGTGGACAGAAGAACAACAACAACATTTCTTTCTGTCATACAAACAATGAGCTCAAAAAATTAGGGAACACGAATTAACATAAAATAAAAGTAATACGGTGGTCCGATGGCCAGGGGGGACAGAAAAACTGCAGATGACAGGAGAAAAAATAAAATCTGCAGGGGGCCCGAGACCAGCCAGCCCCCCCTAGGCATTCTACCAACATCAATGACCTCAGTCAGTCCTCGGGGGATCACATGGAAGGACTTGATGATGATGATGATGGTGATGAGGACCATCAACGGAGGGACATCACGGTGCTTTGATCAGCTGGGGGGTCGCAGATCAAGAAGAGCAGAGGGAGTCGGCCGAGTAGGAATATGAATATCAGGAATAATAAGGAGAATTCACGGAATATGCAGAGCATCAGGATTCGACGAAGATGAAGCTCTGAGGAGGCCGCGTGTGCCACCCTATCAGCCTGGCAAAGTCCTATTGGCAGGCTATTCCACATGTGAGGTGCCTACCAGCAGAAGGCCGCCTGCCCGCCTCACCACGTCTTTTAAGTTTATTCCAAGCAGACCCTCATTTGAAGATCTGAGGGTCCGGTTTGGAGTGTAAGATGGAGCAGATGATTGAAGGCTTTGTATTTTAAAGTCCGTTCTGATTGGCACAGGTCACCAGTGTAGTGGCGCTCGGACTGGCGTTCAGCTCCATCCTGCACTCGTCGTCACCGATTGGTGGTCCTCGGAGGAGTGCGTCACAGTAACCTAGACAACTGAGAACGAAAGCGTCAACTCGGTTCTCAGCATCGTTCAGTGATATCAGAGGTCGGACAGAGGTCGGAAAGGCGCTATATAGATAGATAGATAGATAGATAGATAGATAGATAGATAGATAGATAGTGTGAAAGGCACTATATAATAGATAGATAGATAGATAGATAGATAGATAGATAGATAGATAGATAAGTGAAAGGCGCTATATAGTAGATAGATAGATAGATAGATAGAGTTAAAGGCACTATATAATAGATAGATAGATAGATAGATAGAGTGAAAGTCTATAATAGATAGATAGATAGATAGATAGATAGATAGATAGATAGATAGATAGTGTGTAAGGCGCTATATGATAGATAGATAGATAGATAGATAGATAGATATGAAAGATATATAGATAGATAGATAGATAGATAAGTGAAAGGCACTATATAATAGATAGATAGATAGATAGATAGATAGATAGATAGAGTGAAAGGCGCTATATAATAGATAGATACTTTATTAATTCCCAGACTCCAGCAGCAGCATACTGATAATAACAATATTAAATATCAGAGTGATAACAATGCAGTACAACAGACAATAACTTTGTGTAATAATAACGTTTACCCCCAAGTGTCATAATGTGGGGTCTCCTCCGTCTGTCAGTCTGTCACTGAAGCTGCTCCTCTGTCTGGAGATGATCCTGTTCAGTGGATTCTCCATGATTGGCAGGAGTCTGCTCAGCGCCCGTCGCTCTGCCACAGATGTCAAACTGTCCAGCTCCGTGCCCACAGTAGAGCCTGCCTTCCTCACCAGTTTGTCCCTCTTCTTTATGCTGCCTCCCCAGCACACCACTTAGAGTAGAAGAGGGCGCTCACCACAACCGTTTGGTAGAACATCTGCAGCATCTTATTGCAGATGTTGAAGGGACGCCAGTCTTCTAAGTCAGTATAGTCAGCTCTGCCCTCTCTTGCACAGGGCATCAGTGTTGGCAGTCCAGTCCAGTTTGTCATCCAGCTGCACTCCCAGGTATTTAAAGGTCTGCACCCTCTGCACAGTCACCTCTGATGATCACGGGGTCCATGAGGGGCCTGGACCTCCTAAAATCCACCACCAGCTCCTTGGTCTTGCTGGTGTTCAGGTGCTGGTGGTTTGAGTCGCCCCATTTAACAAAGTCCTTGATTAGGTTCCTGTACTCCTCCTGCTGCTGCCCACCATAGCAGTGTCGTCACGTGGCAGGACTCCGAGTCGTATTGGAAGTCTGATGTATGTTGGCTGAACAGGACCAGTGAAAGTCCAGTCCGCTGCGGCGCTCCTGTGCTGCTGACCTGCAGTGCCCGAGACGCACATACTGAGGTCTGTCTGTCTGTCCAAGATGGTCCAGCATCCACTCCCGTCTCTGCCAGCTTGTCCGCGGTGCTGAAGGCGCTAGAGACGTCCAGAAACAGAATTTAACGAGTGCCGTTTCTGGACTGTGATTGTTCGGGAGCAGCAGGTTTATCGAGGTGGTCCTCAAGCTGCATAACGACGGCCGTCTCTAGGATTTGACTTAAGAACGGCAGGTGAGAATCGGGGCTAAAATCTTCAAAAGCGGAGGAGTCGAGATTAGGGGTGTAACTACAGCGCTCTTAAGACCGTCTGGGAAGACCCCCGTATCTAATGACGAGTTTGCTACGTGCAGAATACCATCAGTTGGCACCCCAGGTACTTCTCGTTGGCATTGAGTCGAGGACGCAGGCGGAGGGTCTCGGGTGAGAGATGATGTGATGGAAATCAGCTCAATGTATCCTGGTGAAGAGTTGAAGTTGTGTATGACGGAGTAGTGGGGCTCAGGAGGGTCCGCAGTGTTGGCGAGACGTGCCATGTTAGTTCTAATATCATTCATTTTTTTTGGAGACGTGGCCAGGTGGTAATGAGTGGGGCCCGAGACCCCGACAGGTAGTTTGGGAGTACAAGAGGCGAACAGAACTAAAGGGCACGCCAGGCCGGTGGTCTCTGATTACTGCCACCCTCCAATTGGCTCGTCTTGACCTTCCCGTCCAGTGTGTGACCCATGGTCCGAGTGCTCAGGTGGCAATGTCAAAACAAGCCAGGGGGTGTCAGAAGAAGTGGGCAAAGGGAGAAGAAAAAGACAAAGAGAAAGAACAAAGGATGAGAAAAAAAAATCAAAGGAGGAGGAGATGAAGAAGAAGGTAACGACGAAGCAGTGGACAGGAGGAGGAGAAGACAAAGCAAACAAGAAAGCCCCCCTTAATATCAACACCTCATCACTCAGCGAGCCTGCAAAATGCAAAGGTCTGCATCGGGGCATGTGTGCCCTCGCAATGCCAACAGCGCAGACTAATGAAGGTGCCATCTCGTCAGCTTGGGGTCTAAATGGCCGCTTTGGTTTGAGCCCCTCAAGAACTGCCCACCGGGTAGGCTCCATACAATGTGGACCAGTGGATGTAGTGAAGGGCACTAGATAGACGGCCGTGAAAGGCGCTATACACTATCGACAGAGGACGTTGAGAAAATCGGGGACGCAAGTAAGACCACCAAAGCCGCCCAGGCCAGGGGGCTCATTTTTATTTGCCTTTTTCGACATCATCGTCATTTCTACTTTGGCCATTTCTGGCTGCTTGCCTGTCGACACATGCCAGTCACCATGCCACTGCATTATGATCGGTTGGCACACCTTTTGTCACCAGGCCGTCAGCTTTGGTTGGCAGATCTGGGTGTGACTTTGGCTGGACTTTTGCAGAATGCCTTGTTTTTCCTGCTCTGCCACATTGGTACCAGGCTTTTTCTGGGTTGCCATACCTCTGCAGGCCCCTTGGCACATTGGAGTTCCTCAGAACTTTATTAAAGAATGGCAAAGTTGAATCTGACAAAGAACAGCCGTTGGCACCGATGAAGTGCAGTGTCTTACTGTGGCCTTTTTCATTTTGTGTTGCTCCTTAAACTGGCACCAGTATGAGTTGGAGTAGTGCATGGGTGAGCCCTGGGATATTCTTGTACCAAGCGGTGCCAGGATAGGCTTCCACCCCATGGCCCAGTATTAGAAGAAGCAGGTTTGAGAAGGTGGATGCTGTGCCTCGGTGTAGGACACTTTATGGGCACAATCAAATACCAGATGGGCACGAGGCTGTGCCCACCCTTTGGTTACTCTGTGGTTTTCAAATTGTGCAAACACAGCATCTAAGTGCACATTATAGAGCGCCTTTCCCATGAGATACAATAAATAGCAGCAATGCCAGGGCACAGGCTGGTGAAACAACTTATCTGGGGAGTTGACTGTGCCCACCTCAACATGCAGAGACTGAGAGACTTCCATATCCCACACGAGACGGTGCCCACCACAAATCAGCAGGCCCGGCCCCCTGTGTTGCCCAAACAGTGGCTCACAGGGCTGGGAGTGGCACATGCCATCTAGACGTGAACATGTGGGCTCTGTTGAGGCAGCATCTAGAAATAGCGCGGCTGGGCCCCGGGAATACGTCACCAGGTGGGCCCTGCTGGACTCCATTCACGAGCCTGGCACTCTGCCACTGCCCAGACAGGGCCTTACAGAGCAGAGGGCAAGTGTGGCTGGCACACAGAAGGAGCGGACCACCAGTGCAGGCGAGAAGCATCCACTTGCAGAGCCACAGCACCATACGTCACCGCAGTTTTAGACCCGGAAGTGACGTTACCATTTCTAGGCAAGGCGAAAACAACGCCTCCATTTATCGAACACAAGTCTTCGTTTTTAGCACGTATGTAAACAGAATGCTTTTTCGACCACCAAAGCACCATCTTCAACCCTGGAAACCCGAGCAATTACCAGTGTAACAATGACTGTACCACCAGCCCTGGAAACTCCAAGTGCCACTGCCTCAGTTACTGCTCCACCAGCCTTGGAGACTCCACCGACTGCCTGTGCCACAGTGACCGTTCCACCCACAACCACAGTTTACACAGGAAAGGTTCGTTTGCGTGCAGTGGTCAGAATGAGGTGCCCAAAATGCAACGTTCAAATTAATAAATGGAACTTGAAAAACCATATTGACCGCAAACACACAGAGCAAAAAACACAAGACGGCAATGCTGAATGCCATCTTACCAGTCAATGCATTGATGGGAAAAAATGGCATTTTTGCTGTTATGAAGACATTTAAAGGGCATAGCATGCCACTTCATGTACGGTGTAAAACACGGGGGGAAGTTCACACTGTGATATGCGAGTCCAATGAATGCCAGATCAATATGGAAGTGGCACACAGGAGTGCTCACTGCAAACACGTCAGGTCAGTTAGTGACTGCGCTTCCTTGGCCAAGACGTTTCGCTGTCTGAGAAGGTACTGTCGGAGATGGTGAGCGCCAAGTGGTTTAGTGAAGAAAAGAAGAAGACCTGCCTCGCTCGACAGCAGCTTGCGAACACCAACAGGGCTCCACTGTCCGTTATCACGACAATTGGAATTCCACAAACAAAAAAATGCATTTCAGTCCATGAAGCATCAATGTCGTACTACAGCCGCTTGGGACGCGTCATTGTAGTTTATGATGCAAAGTTAAACTCATTAAGGCGATCTTGCATTCACAAATATATTGGCAAATGGCACTTGTTTGAGACCCACCGTGAACGTTTCAGGACCGTTACTAGTACAGAGGAAGCACTGCAAGCAAATGAGCAACTCTGTCCTTTTGAAGAAAGGAATGTGAAAGATGACCATTCTGTGTGTCCTCCAAAAGGTGTGGGGCTTGAGGGTATAGTGACTTCTATTTTGAGGAACAAGAAGATACCTGCTGCCCTGCCAAAGGATTTGTGTGTCCCAACAGCTTACTGGCACTATCCGGAAGAAACAATGTGCCAGAGATGCCCCAGCATTGTCCCACTTAGTGACCCTATGCTGATTACACGAAAGGCAAAGATACTGACCAACTGGTGCGTTATTGAAGGCAAGTATCGAGTCCTAATCCTTTTATCGTTTTGCAAAAATTGTGTCTATGCTATTTTTTATTTTTTTTTTATCTTTTAGATATTTCCACTCTGCGGTGGGTTGGCAGCCTGCCCAGGATTGGTTCCTGCCTTGTGCCCTGTGTTGGCTGGGATTGGCTCCAGCGGACCCCCGTGACCCTGTATTCGGATTCAGCGGGTTAGAAAATGGATGGATGGATGGATGGATATTTCCACTTACTGCAAGCAGTGCCCACAGTGTGGAATGTTCTACCGCTACCAAGAGTGGAAAGACCACCTCCACAATTTCAACGATTCCATTATTCTTGACTTGGCATTATGCCTGACCTTGAGAAACCTTCTCCAGGTAACCTTGTCTTTTTGTAGTTCTGAATCTTATTAAGTAACCAAAACCTGGGTACTTTGATTATTTAGCTGATTTTCACTTTAAACAATAAGTGACGCGTTTTGTTTGCCATGTGTAACCCTAATTCATGATATTGTTGCAGCATGTAATGAAAGATACATACAGTATGAAGTGTGTAAATCAATTATAGAGCGAGGGGTCATTTTCAGTTTCCTGTTGGAGGTCCATACTGGGGCGGCACGGTGGCGCAGTGGGTAGCGCTGCTGCCTCGCAGTTAGGAGACCCGTTTGGGTTCACTCCCCGGGTCCTCCCTGCCTGTGTGGAGTCTGCATGTTCTCCCCGTGTCTGCGTGGGTTTCCTCCCACAATCCAAAGACATGCAGGTTAGCTGGATTGGTGATTCTAAATTGGCCCAAGTGGGTGTGTTTGTGTGTGTCCTGCGGTGGGTTGGCACCCTGCCCAGGATTGGTTCCTGCCTTGTGCCCTGTGTTGGCTGGGATTGGCTCCAGCAGACCCCCGTGACCCTATTCGGATTCAGCGGGTTAGAAAATGGATGGATGGATGGATGAGGTCCATACTGCGGTGAGCAGAGCGGTTGGTGTGCCGTTCCCACCATCGGACGCAGTGCCGCCTGCCTATTTACATTTTGAGGCCCGAACGGATCACGAGTAGAAGAACTCGTGTGTCACTTGTGCTCATCGTCCCCCAGTGGTGGTAATGGATTTGCACAAAAATGGTGTTTTCAAGATATCAGGTATTAGGGTTTCAATGTTAATTCACAGCACAATCACTTTAGCACACCTAAGCCATTATTGACTTGTCAAAATAAAACATAAATCCAGAGAATTTCAGAGGAGAGGTTGATTTGGAAACGTTTGGGATGCATTGTCCAAGGAGATTTCATTCCAAATACTAGACTGCACATGGCACCTGTTTGCTCTCCTACCTGTTGATTATCTGTAATACTTTTGATTTCGGTGCAGGCCCCCCGTTTGTGAAGCACATGTAACACTCCGCAGTCGAGTCCAGCTGTGCCCCTCCAGTTCCCAAATGAACCAGCACCAAGTGGCAAGATAGCAGAGGGCACCAGTCCATAACTGGGCACTGGTCACTACCTGTGGTCATCCAGGATTGAGTGAGAGGAAGTGTCCAGTTGGCACCTATAAAGTGACCATCGTGGAATATCTGCACATTCACATCGTCCGCTGGTGGTGCCTCCTCATGGCGATGGCCAGGACTGCCACGGCTCCTCAGCCAGCTGGTCAGTGGCAGAGGCCATCAGATGTCATCACAGACATGAAGGTCAACAAGCACCAATCAGAGCACAGCTGAAAGTGGGAGGCTCTGGATGGGGCGGGGCTTAACCCCAGCAGGGTGGACTGTATGCAGCGACCCCCCCCCCACTCAGCATGCCTGCAGGTACAGGGTGAACCCGGGTCTCAAACGTTGGTCTCCAAGGGACATCTGACCCCTGGCCCATCCTGGGACGAGCAGCAGCAGTGTGGCCCGAGTCCCCCTGGACTTGCAGATGGCACCTTGTGGCCACAAATACCCACCCACTTTCAAGTGACAACACTAAAGTCCCACCCCGATGCCCACTGGCTGGAGGACAGGCCAATTATAATGGAGAACATCGAGGGGAAAACTCTTTTAGCATTCCAGCAGGCGGCACAGAGGGTCCACCATTAGAGACTGCAGCAGAGCTACTGCATTGTCAGGGGGCACTGTGCCAGCTGGATACCTCTTCAGGGCACACCAAGATGGCAGAGTTGGAACAGAGAAATTGGTGGGGACAGGAGATGGAGCCAAAGTCACAGTGTCCTTCTATTAGGTGTGGACGCATGCTGGGAGGACCACCCTGCTCCACCTAACACAAAAACAAAGTCAGTAGTGGTGGAGATGGGCATCAAACTACAGTGTGGAGGCAGGGGGCTTAGCTGACCCTCTCAGCCAGATGAGTGACCCCCATGTAAGTGCCACCAAGGCCGACTGCTGGAATGCCAGGGTTTTATAAACAGATGGTTGCCATTCAAGCGCTGATTCACAGCAGATCATAAACGAGAACGACAGACCTGAGCCACAGCGGCCCCCATCACACGAGAGGCGGGGCCAGAAAAGGGGCGTGGTCGGACCACAACTCAGCAGCATAGCCCCCCATGGGGTTCAAGTGTGGAGCGGCCGATTTAATGTCCGCCAGAGCCACAGTCAGCTGTGCAGTGAGCGTTCCGGGACAGGCACTACCTCAAGTGGCCATGCCCACTGGCCCGGTCTCGGACCACCACCTCACTGTGCCACTTTGGCTTGACGACATCTGTAAGGACAGGCGCTACATACACACAATGACAATAAGCAGTGCAGTTAGCTGGGTGCCCCCCATGCAGATCGCTGGACTCAGTCTACTGCCATGTCATGGGGGGACGTGTGCCAATGTGAGCAGCAGTGGACACAAGGCAGGCACGCGTCTGGCCAGGTTAGACCTGAGGCTTGCCGCTTTCACCCAGTGCGGACCCTCCCTGCCCAGCTGCCAGTCTTCTGTATCACCTACAATGGCCTGCTGTTCCCCCCAGAACCGAGACCCTTGGGGCTCGCTGGCAAATGAGTGCCACCCCTTTAAACAAACAAATGGGGGTCAGGCGTCTGTGAATGAAGCAAATCCCGGGCAGCCTGCGCTCTTGTGCCCCGTGCAGTTCCAAGCCCCCCTTTGTCCTTTGGTGCAGCTGTGAGGGTCTTCAGCCTGACAGGTGACGAGCGCAGCTGCTTCTCCGCCGCCACACGGACAGCTCAATCTGTGCCAGTTTATTATCTTTTATTTTAGTGACTTTCTCAAAACTCTCTTCTTTTTAACACTGAAATGCTTCTGCTTTGGATGTTGTGAATTTGATTTCATTTTAATCCAATCCGTCTCTCTCTTTTGTATCTTTTGTTCCTGTTTGCCTCTTGTAGCAGGGGGGACTTTAATTAATGAAACACCCATAGGACGCACATGCAGCGCAACAGCAGACTCCTGGCAAAAAGCTGGATGACGTGGGTACAGGAGGCTGAGAGTGCGCCCATCGCTGCGTGTGCCAACTGTACCCCTTACCCCTTCTCTTTGAGTTGGATGACGTGGGTACAGGAGGCTGAGAGTGCGCCCATCGCTGCGTGTGCCAACTGTACCCCTTACCCCTTGTCTTTGAGTTTGATGACGTGGGTACAGGAGGCTGAGAGTGCGCCTGTCGCTGCATGTACCAACTGTACCCCTTACCCCTTGTCTTTGAGTTGGATGATGTGGGTACAGGAGGCTGAGAGTGCGCCCATCGCTGGAACTGTACCCTTACCCCTTGTCTTTGAGTTGGATGACGTGGGTACAGGAGGCTGAGAGTGCGCCCATCGCTGCGTGTGCCAACTGTACCCTTTACTGATTGTCTTTGAGTTTGATGACGTGGGTACAGGAGGCTGAGAGCACGCCCGTCACTGCGTGTGCCAACTGTGCCCCTTATCCCTTGTCTTTGAGTTGGAGGAGTTGTTGCAGAATACCCAGCAGAATCCGGATATCGGAGTGTCCGTCTTCTTTCCGATCATCAGCGACCATTTTAAAGCGGCTACACCTGCGTGCCTCCCGGCCGCCACCTCTCAGCTTCAGCGTTCACCGTGGACGGGACGGCCATCGTGTTGCGGGTGACGGGCGACCAAAGTGTCCTGCCGACTCCAAAATGAAGGACTGCGACATTGAAAGAGAACAAGTGGGACAAATTGCCACAAATCGCCAGCAGGTGCCACTCCCTCAATACGGAGCCTGGCACCTGGGAGTGGCGTGAATGTCAAGCTGGGTTATCATCTCTGCTGGGTGGTCTGGCCACTCTACTCACATGGGCAGCGTATAGCGTCTTGCACAGCTGACAGCACTGACAATCACATGTGCCAGGAAGTCTGGAGCTGGGCACCCCTGTGCAGCAGGCTGTGTAAAGGGCAGCTGCCCATGGGGTTAATAAAGGAAGACTTGAAGAGGCCACACAACTGGCACCCCCATCAGTTCTGTAAGCACTCACCGACTCAGAGGGCACGCGGGATGTGCCAAGCACGTGTTCAAGACACAAAAAGCTGTCACCCCCCTCCCCACCGCCTCTGCGACACAGAGACGCGTCTGTTGTGGCCGCTGATGAATGATTTGCCCCGCTGCCCCTGGTACCAGCCTCTCACAGCTGGCTCTCCTTTCACGTGCCATCCCCACAGATGGCACCGCTGCCACCAGCACGCAGGTGCATCATATTCTCTGAATGGCAAAGAAAAGAGAAGAAAGAAAAGTGTCCTAGTCACAAGGAGACAGAGAAAGGTTTGAATTGGGGGGCTTCATCCTGCTGCCAGGCGCCTCTGCTGCGCTTTGGGACTCGATGAAGAGGAGGAAAGACAAAGACGAGAAGAACGAGAGGGCACGAGGCATCTGGAAACCCCACCAGCGCTGTGGGACCTGGGGACACGAGCACGGCACCAACTCGGGGACTCTGCCGACCTCGAGGGACCACCGCGGTAGAAGTCAACGGGCCGAACTCGGTGCTGCCACCTCAGGGCAAATTGAGGGCAAAAAAGAGAGAGAAAAAAATAAACGGGAAATAAAAGAAAGAGAAAGAAGTACAAAATAACAAATAGAAGGGGGCCATGACAAGTGGAGGTGAAAGGCGCTATATAACTTTATTAACAGACACCAAACAGAGTTCGAGGCGAGGGTCATTACAGGTGCCACACATCACAGACACTACATTTAAAAGGGCACAATAACAGGTGCCAGGCGCTATATAATAGACAGACCTGAGCTGTGAAAGGCGCTATATGACATACGCACCTTAACAGAGTGACATCAAACGTCCTGCCAGGCTCGCCGTGCAGGGCACTATATACGTGGAGAGCTGCCAATTCTGCGGGCTCTCCTGTGGAAGTCGCACCTACCTGCTGGCACCTCTGTGCCCTGTGACGGCCTGGCATTACAGTCAGGTTCAGATGATGGGCACACCACCCCAGGCACAAGGGCGCCACCTGCAGGAAGCCCCGAAGGCCTCCTTGTTTTGGACCATGAAAGGCGAAGGGCGGCCGAGGAGGCGGCCGGGGGCCTATTGTGTTACGGTGGGCCGCATTCATCATCTCGTAAAGGAAGACTCAGAGGGTCCCGTAACTGCCGCCTGCTGTTTCACATCGACGAGGGGGCGGCAGCAGCGGACGCCTGGAAAGCTCATTTAGCGAGCGGCTCGATCAACAAGGGCAGGCAAACCCAGCGGCACCTTGGCATTCCGAATGGACTCCACTGGGGTCTCCGCGTCTTATGCAGCGCCCTGCACGAGCCACTCATGGAAGGAGCACATCGATGCCCTCCACAGGGCTCTGCGAGAATATGTTGGCTTGGCACACTGGCGTTTTACTTTGTCCTTAAATCTCCTTCCAGAATTCTACGCCCGCTCCTTTCTCGTGTTTCGTGGTCGACGTTCACTCGGTGGTCCCAGTGGGACCGACGCGGGGGCCGTTTGACTCCGTCTGGCTGTGGGATGGCGGCGGCCATCAAAACATCAGCCACTTCTATGGCTGCCTGTCTTTCTCTCTTTCTGCCCTCTGGTGATGCCAGCATGGCGCTCTGAGTGGGTGACTCTGACATTGCATCTCTGTGACCGGGTCCTGCATCGGACTGGCGCCCCCTAAACTTGAACCCGCCATGTGGGGTGAAATTAAATGGGCAGAAGAGTGTGGGCATCTCTTGGGCTCTCCAGTAGACGCTGACCTTGGATGTGATTTCCAAGCCAGAACTCCTCCCACTGTCTCTCACTCCCCTCCCCTCCTGTCCTTTCCACCAATCACGTCAGATCTCAGGTGTCCCGCCTCCATCCTCGTCAGGTATTAGTGTCACATGACTGACCGGCCAGCCTGGTGGGATTTACTCAGTCAGAAGCCCACCCCTTGTTACTACCGAGCGCTCACGGAAAGCCCCGCCCCTCTCACAGACGATTGGCTCAGGGGGACTCCAAGGGGGTGCCCACCCTGTTCCAGGACCCTCTGACCATCTCAGACATGGAGAGGGATGGTGAGAGGCACTACATTGTGACAGGTTAGCACCGAGTGTTGAGGAGGACCGCCGTGTTTAGAGAGGAGCTGCTCTCGCCGCTCGCAGTCGTCACTCCGTGTCTGGAATGTTTCCGCTTCCCCACCAGACGGTTGGTTCTTTTTGGGGCCTTAAGGGACGACACGCAGAACGAAACCCAAAGTACTCTGGGAGGCAGCTGTGAGACCGCCAACAAAAGGGGTCAACTCGAGAAGATAAGCGTTTAAACAGGCAGCCGTCAGGAGGTGGCAGGGCAGGGCAGGGCAGGGCGAGTGACGTCTGGGGACGAGGACACTCCCCTCAGCTGGAGGAGGCCGGGAAGGGCATTGGCACGAATCTGGGCAGACCCTTTTGAACCCACGGCCAGGCCTTGACCACCACCGACTCCCACCTTCAGGGTCGTTTTGATGGGAAGACGGCTGAGGGTTCAAATCCCACTGCTGACACCAAATCATACACCGAAACGGGGACCCGTGGTGCTTCTTTGGGCACAGTGGGCTGTGATGTAAGGGGTATCTGAACAGCCCCACCAACTGTTGGAGACGACAGTCAGGAAGCCTGCAGGTGCCAATCCCACCTCCCTTTGAAAGGCGCTATATAAGACACACACACCCCGACTGCACACGGCTCTTTTGAAAATGTGGCTGACATTAAGGCTGGCGCTAGGGGGGCTGGATGATTTACCTGCCAGCCACCTCCTTTGAAGCCACCGCCGTCCTGACGGGCCAAAGGAAGCGCACGGCCATCAATCAGAAGGTCTGGCAGGGGGACGCAGAGGTGGCGGCTCTCAAATCTAACATCTCCGGGCCGCCAAGGGAAATTGGGTGAGTGCCAATGCTACGCACCCACCACTCTGCACCGCCAACTGGGCTGCCACTGTGCCACTTCAGCTGTCTGAGGGCACAAAGCGAAGGACCAGGCAGAGACCCGGGCACAGCGGTAACTGAGCTGACCGGGCAGGGGTCCCGACCTGGAGGCGAGTGGTCAGCACTGTCCGAGCCCACCAGTGCAGGTCCGCTATAAACCAAACAAAAAAAAAAGGGTGCCAATCAGACCAAAGCCCACCAAAGTTAAACTAGCGTGACCAGCAGCAGGATGGGCACCTGGAGAGGGGTGCCACATATAACAAAGACGGGGCACTAAACAATTTGGTCACTTCACATCCCCGCCACGGCTCTCAGGGTCACCTGAGGTGGCAGGATGTCACGTGGCTGGAAATGGGGGGTCAAGGTCAGGGACACACCGCCGTCCCTCCCGCACACACATTTCTTTCCAAGGCGGTCACCACTTTGATCTCGCTGGCCACATTTCAGTTTCACTTGGAAAAGCCAAAGGGGTCCCGGGGGGCCCGACGAACAGCTGATGTGACAAAGAGAGTGAAAAATGAGCAGAGAAAGGGGGAAGGACAGGAAGAGTGAAAGGGAAAGCCAAATGGCGCCCGCCGCTGACCACAAACTGGACAGAGCGGCCAAACGGACTGGACGTGACCCCATAACCTCACTGATAAAGCAGTGAGCCAGAGTGAGGGCATGGCAGGTGACACGGTGGCACGAGGTCCCCAGTAATCTGAAAGGAAGGCTTCTGTTAAAATTGAGGTTTATTGCCTGGACGGACAGGACACACACACACACACACACACACGGGCATCACACGACCCTCCCAGATGGCACAAGGTGCCCTCAAAGAAGTGCGCAGCAGCACTATGTGATGTGGGCCCCTTTGGTCACTACCTTCATCGTGGTCACTTATCACTGGATCTCGGGGTGCGGCCAGTCGCGGGCTTCAAAGTACCCCCTGAGGCCAGTCAAGTTAATGGCCGGGAAGTACGGCCCGATCCTCCGGCGGACCCACCACCTGCCCTCCGTGGCGTGCCCACCGCCAAGGCTGCTGAACTTGTACTTGAAATGCTCTCCTCGCAGCCACCTGCAAAAGAAAGGAACACTTGAGTGGGATTGCTGGCAATGCCCGGCTTTGGAAATGGGCATTCTGGGTGAATCTTACCACTGGGTGGCATGGCTGCCAGTAGGTGAGGGTTGGTCCAGCGTAAACAATATGGAGGTATTGACCAGTCTGATGTGGACTACACACATGGCCTTGGACCACAGGTGGGACTGGCGTGCACCGATTTGCTGGCACAGCCCTACTTGCTTCATGAGGGGGCTTGGGAGAGGGCATCTGGGGAAATTCATAGGACAGCGCCCCCTGCCGAGGAGAGCCCAAGCATTACATTTGAGACAACTGCCCACCTAGAGTTGTGAATGAGTGGGCAGCACCCTGCACGAGACACTGCCCTCTACAGGAGAGGCCAAGCATGATGTGCGATCAAGTGAAGTTGTGGATGAGGGCCATGGGCACCTGGATCGCCATGAGGGAGGTGGCAGGGGTTACCAAGTGGTGCACCTGCAGGGGAGTGGCAGTGGTTTATTACAGACCAGTGGGATGGCACCCTGTGAGCAGACTGGCAGCAGTCTTGGGCTATTTAGTAGCTGCAAACACTCACAGTCCCAGGCGTGGCACCTCCTTGAGGACGGATGGGGTAATTCACCCCACCCATAATTCTGTTTGTGGCAATGCCATCTCCGCTCAACTGCTTCAGTGATGGCACACTTCTGTCGGTCGGCCTGAAGGGTCACGTGACAAACAAACGCAGAATTCAGGAAATGGGGGTCTCAGCCTGGCAGGAAAGCGTGAATGTGCGGCGGGGTGCCGAGAGTTGGAGAGAGCGGCCCTGTCGGCCGCCAGATGCCCGGTGGCAGCTGAAGCCAAACACCTTCGCCACTCTGCTATCCATCAGTGTGTTATGACATCCACGGGCGAATGTGTTAAAAATTAGCAGCTCCGCTCGGCCGCCGCTTCGGCCCCCTAAATCTCCCGGACAGCTGTAATTAGTTCCAGAGGGGGAGCAGCTGTCTCCAGGCAACAGCTGGGAGTTGTGGGGGGAAAACAGGAACCATGTTTAGTGTCAGGATGAAGGGGGCTGGCAGGGCCAAGAGGGGGAGGCCATCGGGCACACGCCTCATCGCAGTCCTCAGGCTCCCGGCTCTGTACCCATAAAAGGTGGTGGAAGGCGCTATATACGCCAGACATCCGTGCACTTTCACCACCCGTTAGACTGGCCCTTCTCCAGTCTCGTCTGTGCCACATGCCCACCGTCTCGACTGGCTCAGATGTCGATTGCCTGCATTATACATCTTTCACAGCATTAATGAGGACGGGCACAACACAGCCAACTGATGCCACCGCCAAAGGTGCCACATACAACATAGGATAGCCCAGTTGTGGCTGATGGGTTCGGACAGCCATTGGCAGACTGGTATACAATGAAAGTTCTGAACGTCCAGCTGAGTTCCTGGGTGCCCCAAAGTTGACAGTGCCAACTCGGCACTTGAATCCTGACTGCACAGTGTGCCAGCAGACGTCTTTTTCCATTTGCGTGAGTTTCATTTGAAGCACGCGGGCAGCTCAGCCGTCTCCATGCTGTGCCCCCTTACAGGATCTGTCCCCGATGCCCACTGTTTGTTGCTCCAGGATTTCTTTTTGCTCATTTTATTGAATCTGGATGTGGATTTTGCACACTTTGGAAAGAGGACAGCGAGAGGAGCTAAATAACATACAGGGCACAAGGGGAAGAAACCAAAAGGTGGGCAGAGTGACTGGGCAAAAGGTGCCACAGGAGGCAAAAACTCTCATGGGCTGGGCTCTAGAGATCAAAGGCAGCATGTCACAAGATGGCATAATGGGCAGAAGCCTTATTTATATAGTGCCTTTTATATGACTGGGCTCACAGGGTCACATGGAGACGGTGGGCACATATGCAGCCCCCTGCGTGTTTCACATGCGAGTTACAAATGGACCTCCACCTGTCCGCACAGTCAAGGGGCGCACGACACGTCCTGCCATCAGCTCCTTGGCCGCTCCACAGACGGGCGCCAGCAGCTGGCCGTCATGTTTGCATTTCTCCGCACATTTGCTCCTGTCGTTCCAGCAGAAATTCAGAATGGAGCATCGGGCCGTCGGGTCACGTGGGCTCATTGCGCGCCCACAGTTTGTCTCGTCCACCCATACTGACCTGCTCGGCGTGCCCACGTGTCGCTCTGTCACACGGCCGACTCAAACCCCCATGCCAGGCCGAGTTAGGGCACACCAGCAGCTTTGACACAAACAGAGGGGGCACCACAGTCATCAGACTTGCCTCACAGCTAC
Organism: Polypterus senegalus; assembly: GCF_016835505.1. Taxonomy (NCBI): domain Eukaryota; kingdom Metazoa; phylum Chordata; class Cladistia; order Polypteriformes; family Polypteridae; genus Polypterus; species Polypterus senegalus. The sequence continues at coordinate 163,199,047 of NC_053166.1, read as the reverse complement.
AGAAACACGGGTTCAAATGCCAAGCTGACCTGGAGGTCCTTCTACATCCCAAGGGTGGGGGTCAGCAAATGTGACATTCCTGCCCGAATGGGTCCTGCACCATGCCCAGTGATGCTGGCAGGCCATCTAAGTGGGCACAAACCGGTACTGAACCCACAAGATGACCCATACCAACACAGTGACAGGCCTGCAATTTGATGCCCGGAGTATGCTGCTGTGGCAGTCAGCACTTACTGGTGGTGCTCATCATTCAGTGCCAGCCTTTCGCTCCACGACTTTCTGCCCTCTTGCTGTGGGTCTGAATTAAAGGAGGACTCAAATTCATATGGTGCCTTTCGCCTAAACCCCTACATTCTTTTTCTTCTCCTGAATGACAAACCAAAAATGAAAACCCCAGAAATGTCAGCTGAAAGGAAAGTGGCACACAGGTCAGGGTCGGGCATCTGAGATGCTGAGAAACACAAGAGCTGTCATGGAACTGTGCCAAATCTGCCCAGAAAGTCAAAAGATGGGAACTGGTGGCAGCTTCTCCACGGAGAAGCTCCAGCGCATACTCATTCCCATCCCCCTCCTTGCCATCCTGTCAATGCCCTGGCACAGGGGGCACTGTTTGTTTTGCCCTTGTCGTAACTGCAGTGAGGTAACGCATGGAGGCGCTCATTATGAAGGGCATGATGAAGGACAAAGGCTGCACGCCCCACCGCTTCTGGTGGCTTTACAGTCTGTAAGGTTGGCATGGTGGTTAGCACTGCCCACCTATCCTGGCTGCTCTCTGTGTGGACATAGCAGGTTCTGCCCATGTCCACATCGGGTGTGCTGCAGCTCCATTAACTGGCCAGTCTACGCCAACCCCACGAGTGTGTGCATGAAGTGGTGCCCCGTCTAGGGTTGGCACCTGCCTTGTGCCCAGTGCTGCTCCTATAGGATTGGACTAAGTGGCTTTAAGTGTCATTTAAAATAAGCCACCAGAAGACAAGTACACTAAATGGGCCTTGAGTGGCGGGCGGGCAGCGCAGAAGTAACGGCGCCAGTGAAGCCATGACAGGACCAATTACAGCGCCATTAAGTCATTAACATGTTTACATAACGGCATCGCGCGCGTTGGCATGGTTACCAGCTGCCTACACTTTAGGCTTTTGAACCCAGGGTCAGCCGGGTGACAGCTTGAGGAATGGCGCGCCTAATTGCCTGTAACTGCCTCCTTTACCCAGCGGTCACTGGGTGAACTTTACAACTGAAATTAATCAAAGTGGCGACGATTATTAAGGGCAGTCGCTTGGGGTCTTTAATTAGGACCACGTCACACGTATGGTGGGCAGCAGAGGGCGGTGGCTGAGAGCTCAAAAGCTCAAGTACGAATCCAGGGGGCAGGGTACTTGGGGGCGCAGGGCGGATGAACGATTGGAGTCTGTTCAAGTGTCCCATCTGCACTGCAGCTCACAAAGACCAGCACTGGGCATGGAGACCCGTGTGCCCACCTGAGTGCATGAGTGGCGTGACATCGAGAAAGGAGTCTGGGTAAAAGGCTGGCACCAAGGCACATGATCAGCCTGAGATACCCTGGCCGTCATCGTCACCACCCCACGGGGCCCCGAGCTTCCATTGTGGAAGTTCTACGACAAGGGTGGCACAGAGACACGGGTTCAGATCCCAGCCCTGTCTGTGGTTCTCCCCAAAGGTGGTCCGGACTCCTCTCACGTCACAATGCCATATGCCACATTCACTGGTGACCCACTGGCAGCACCTGACTGGCAACAATCAACCTCACTTGAGAACACGTGGACCGCGAACACGAGGAGAACATGCCAACTCCACACGGAGAGGCACAAAGCACACAGGGCTCAGCCGACACTCCGGCATGACTGACCTCTAGGCCGACTGAGCCTTACAGAAGTCAGTGGGCACTGACGGGCGGATGCCACACAAGGGCTAACTACGTGTAACAGGACACTTCCAAGGCTTCTGAGATGGTACCAACTTTAACCCCCCACCTTATCTCCTTCTCTTACCTTGGAGGCCCCCGGCCCAAGAAAGGGTTGTGCTCAATCAGTGCCAAGGCCCCGGGGTCGTTTGCCAGCAGCTTCCCTGCCAGATGGATCACCCATTCGTTCTGCTCGTAAGTCTGAAAGAGAGCGAAGAAGAAAGACTGGCATGAGTGCAGCTGTTGTCACTTCTCATCTTGTCAAGTGTTTGGGTGATGCCCGCTTACTGCTGGCACTGGGCTGCATGCTGTGAGGTATCTGCCAAGCTGAGCCGACTTACCTGAGATAGATCTTCAACTGGGCCTTACCATGGATATCTGGGGGAGAGGGCACAAGACCTCTGAGGCAAATGCCAGTGTCTCAGGACAGGGCAATGCCAGGTACAGAACAAACTGCTTTGGGTAGAATTAAAACAGGAACACACAGCACTGCACCAACCCACCATGACCACCACAGTAGAGCCGGATGGCAGATGGTACTACAGTAAAGTGGGTGTATCAGCAGACCCGCCAGTTCAAAATGGTCCAGTACCAGGAAACCCAACAGGATATGGGCTATATAGCGCCCCATTTGTGTAGAATGCAAGTTACAGCGGTATAAGATGGCAGTGATGCCTCACGTGCCATGCTGTGTGCCTTGCTGACCACTAAACTTCAACCAGAATAAACATGAGAAATACAAGGTAAACGGGAACTGCGGTGGGCACAACAGTGGGCACTGATCACAAACCTCAGATGTACTTTGGCATCTGCCTATAGCTGACCAGGACCTCTAAAATGCCAGCCCGAGACCCCACTGGCACCCTAGCTGGACCTAGCTGCTCTTTTATGGCCGCCACTTAAAGGCACAAAATCAAAGATCCATCCATCCATCCATCCATCCATCCTCCTCTTCCGCTTATCCGAGGTCGGGTCGCGGGGCAGCAGCAAGCAGAGAGGCCCAGACTTCCCTCTCCCGCCACTTCTTCCAGCTCTTCCAGGAGAATCCCAAGGCGTTCCCAGGCCAGCCGGGAGACATAGTCCCTCCAGCGTGTCCTGGGTCTTCCCCGGGCCTCCTCCCGGTTGGACGTGCCCGGAACACCTCACCAGGGAGGCGTCCAGGAGGCATCCTGATCAGATGCCCGAGATCAAAGATGCTGAGCTCAATGTGACCACTGGGGGAGCTGCTGCTCGTTAGGCTGGGCACAAGGAGATGCCGAAGCAGGTGGCACAGGTGGTATGGACCCTTGACCAGTGAGGGGGATGTCACTGTTGATCAGGGGGATAACAAAGGACATTAGGGGATGTCCATCTCATGGAGCTAAGGGATGGGCACACACAACAATGGCTCAATGGCATAACAGCTGAAGTGCGAGTGACTGGCATCTGGACAGCCATCTTTGTTCACCAAGCCCTTCATGTTGGCGGCGCCTTGCTCTTTGACGGTTTATTCAACGTCCGTCTCCGTTTTTACTTGGGTATCTCAATTCAGACTCCCTGGCAGACACAAAGATGCCAGTTCATTGGCACATAAGCACGAAGCCCTGATCTGCTTAGCCACACTACTTGACAAAGTCACGTGATGGGCACTGACAGCAAGTCTAAGAGGCATCTCGCCAATGGCCCAACCCAGTGCCAGCCTATAACAGACACAACTGAAGGTGCCAGCGGCCGGAGGGATCAAGAGAGACGACAGCCGTCCATCGACCGTATCTGGAGAAGACACAGGAGGAGAGTGAGAGAGTCGGGTGGGCCATCCCAAGCCCACGCGGCACAGGTGCCACTCGCTTCAGTCTGAGTCAGTCACAAGCGCCCCATAGTGCCTGTCGACTCCAGCAAAGGACAAACATGAGCATGAGTCAGTCCTGCCATCTTAGACAAAGCTGGCGAGCAAGCACTTGGGGTCCTGGCCAGAAGCGAATGAGCCCAGAGGGGGCAGTGCAGCCTACCCAAGCAAAGGTCTGTTAGTCACCGTGAGAAATGCCATCTCTCCCAGCGCCCGCTGCCACAGTGGACAGGCAGTCTCCGCCGTCAGCATTGTTTAGACGCCGGGCTCTCCGGGGGCACATCCCTGGCCGTGGCGAGGGAAGAACCACAGAAAGACAGCGGCAGGCGCCAAGTGTTGATCTGATGGAAACTCGTCCCGACAGTGGCAGCTACCAGCAGGCAAGCCCCTCAGCAGCTCGCGCTACAGTGGCCCACAGCTGCCAGTGCCACCGCTTGAGGACATCTGCTTCTCAAAGGGTTTAAGGGTGAGGGGCTTCCACTCACACTGCTGGACCCCTAGCTGCACTGTGCCAACAGGGGGAACAGAATGAAAAAATGAATGGAGAAAATGGGGCACTACCCATCTGTGACTGACTGGCAGAGCAGGGAGGGAACTAACACCAGGTCTCCACAGATTGGGCAGAGCAGCTCTGAAGTTGAAGGGGGTCCGCCATCAAGGCAGGCACTTCCTCGGTCATAAGCTGGCATCCTAAGAACACGCAGTTTGATCCCCCGTTTTTATTAAAACACAAACCAACATGCTGGCATTTCAGACCAGTGTTACTGTTTACCCCAAGGGTGGCCAGTGCCCATGCGCTACTGGAGTGATACGAGTCCACCTCGACCAGCTGTCAGCCGCACACAGAAGGACAGGCCATGGGGGTCTCAGAGGCCGACTGCCAATCAGTGCTCAGCAAAACCCAGAGATGTGGCATGAGAGGCAAAGCTACGGAGTCAGCTACGGAGTGGGGGGCTGGTGACCCCCCAAACACTTTAATTTGATTGACGTTAATCATTATGGCTGCTCACCTCCAAGGGGACCCCCCCACTCGCCTTACATCGATTGTCATTGCACTGAGCCACTTCAAGGGGGGGCTCCCCCAGAAACACTTAAGGCTTCTATGGCCGTTTCCAGGCCCACCCACTTCCCAAATTCTGGGTTCACCCCTCCATGGCTTCATTCCAACTCAACTGGCGAGGTGACATGACGGGACGGCACCACACGAGGCGCCAGCGAGCTGCCCGCCGGCTCAAACCCACTCACCTGGAACGCAGCGAACCACATGAGCCAGTCGAGCCGATAGTGGTATGGCGATATGAGGCACGGCCTCCGCGCCAGCCCCCCCGGCTTGCACTTGAACTCGTACTCCTCCCATAAGGCACTGGGATCACTGGGGTCCAAGCTCAACGTCCCCTGGAGGACCACCTCAGTCCGCTCCTTTGTGATGCTGCGAAGGAAAAGACAGAAAGAAGAGTCAGGTCACCTCAACCGGGTGAAAAGGCGCCGCCACCGGGCTGGCAAGGTCTGCCAACACAGACGGTGCCCAGCTGGCACAGACAGAGACCGTGAAGGGCATCTGTGTTTTGGTCCTGAATGATGAGGCTTTCTCTTGGTTATGCCTTCTTGCATGAAATTCTAATGCCTCGTGTGCCAGCGCTGGCATGAGCGTCGTCACCTGCCAGGGGGGACTGAACTCGGGGTGCCTCAGAGTTGGTAAGCGCTAGCCTAAAGGGGCAAACGGGCAAGCCGAGTGGGCATCATGTGGCACAGCAAGAAGTCACCATTTGAGAAGTCACTGAGGGTCACGTCTTCACACAGAGAGGCTCGCCTTGAACCCGGGGCCTCTGAGTCAATAAGCGGTTGAGCTAAAGGGGGGCTCGTCCTGCCCACGTGGGACGGCAGGTGCTGTCACGCTCTCTCAGCCTCATCCCCTTTCTGATGAGCCCGCAAATGTGACCAGTGACAAAAGGCTCAGAGCCCCGCCCTGTCACCATCTCTCTCACGCCACCATTGGTCTCCACTCAGGGTGATGTCCCCTCACAGCCCCCGTTTGGCTGGCACTTGTTGACATGGAGGCCCCCGAGCTCATCGTTTTCTTTTTGTTATGAGAACTTCATGTTCTGTCCGGGTGGTCACATCGCCGCCATATTGTTATGACACATTGGTGGCCACTTGGGTTTGGCATGCGACACCACGTGAACGTTTGGAATTAATTGTGAATTCCACTGTAAAGCCATCTTGGATGTTTGCAGATGCCACCATCTTGTGTCAGGTTGTAACAGCAGTTGCTGGACATGTCACCCGCGTCACCTGATCACCATTCTAACAGGCCAGCGTGGCTCTTGCCCTTTGCTCTTGCTGCGCACTTCTATTTGGCATTGAACCCCTTCTGTTTTCTCAGCTGTGGTCTCCTGACCTTCTCCTTCTTTTCGACTTCCCGGTCTGCTCATCTCCTCTTTCAGCACTGGCCTGACAGGACGACGTCCCGCCCCAGAACTGTATGCAAACGACAGGGGCACCCTCTTAAAGAAGCTGCAGACGAGATGTCAAACTTTAACGGGTGGCGCTCTGAGCTAAATGACCAGGCCAAGGTGCCATCTGCTCGGATATAAGGCCACGGGGTCAAGCGAGCCGGACAGTCTGGGCAGATGATCAGCACAAACCTGTGCAGGCCGAGGACGAGGGGTCGGTCACATGCAGACTCCCCATGGGACAATCAGATCCTGTTGGCACAGTCTGGAACAACAAGGAGACGACAAAGGAGGTCATCTGCACGTCGAGGCGCTCCAACGAGGCCACATGGACCGCCGGTCACTTCTATCCTGATTTGAGCCCACCGACTGTCAAAAGGCGCTATATAAAGAGGTCTTTTCAGGTCTTCGGCCTCCTGCAGGCTCATAAATGCGAGATGTCACCCTAAATCTTCTGCGGTTATTGTTCTCCTTGGCACGTCGCCCTCAGGTCAGGCCAGATGAATTATGGCTTGTGCTTAACCGAGTGCCGGTGGAATGACATGCCGTAAATCGGAGGCATCGGGCGTCTCCGCAGGACAAGCCCAGGGACGTCAAACTGTACATTAATCACCAAACTGGTGCCAAGTGCCTCCTGGCAGGAAGAGCGCCTCACAAACGGACATGCCGGGCACCTGGCTGCTGACGTGCTGGCCTGCGGGCAACACGGGACAAAACTTCCTACCAACAGGCGCCTCAGCTGAACACCCCCTGCCTCACATCCCAGAGTGGCAATAAGAATAATCCAAAATCCAAACAGGCGGCTCCGGACACCCCTAAAACTCTGCACTGGGTTACAAAGGGTCCGCCAAATGTACACACAGTGCAGGGCCAAGTGAAGTGGGCATACTCAAAGGCTGGCTCTCACAGCTAGGCGTGGTTAAGGGACCTTAAGGTCTGGTGTCACAGAGAACCAGTGGAGGCTCTGCTCGGTTTGGGGACGCTTTGGGTGTGACATCTGGGGGCTATCTGACATACCCCTAATGTTGCGCATGACTGGACTGCCACAGGGCACCCTTGGACAGACAGCTAGGGGGTGCTATGGGGCTGACATCTTGAATTAAATATTGGCGAGTCGTGGGGTCACGCCTAAGTGCCAGCCTTGAACCAGGGACCTTGGGACAACTTCAAAAGAGCCAAAGGAGACTCAACCCACCCTGTGGATGGCACTTCTGTGTGTGTGCGACATTAGGCTGACCTCAGGGTCTCCAAGACCCCCCAAAACTCTGCATGCCTGCACTGGTACTGGGTACCATGGGGCAGACCGTTAGAATTAAATATGGGGGGCCATGGGGCAGAACCCTAGGGGTTCTAGCAGGAGGCCAGAGATCCCGAACGTGAAGTGCGAGATCCTTTACGGGGGGCCAGAGAAAATGTGTACTCAGGCACAAATGGCGATTGTGGTCCCAGATGGACCAGAGGCCTCACTGGAGGTTTTCCATTCCCAGTGCCCCCCATTCACAACAGTAATAATGAATGACTTGACCAGTACTCCTAATTTGGAGGATCCTCTTCCAAGGTCAAGGTGGCTACTTTGGTTGAGGAGGCACTCATGCCAGTGTGACTACAGGCCCCCAAAGGGAGGCAGACAACACAAAAGCCTTCTTCACCTTCACCCACTTTTGGAAGACCCCCATCCCTCATTTTGTCCGAGTTTGTCCCCTGCAACGTTTCAGACAAGTCCTGGACCCTCGGTTTCTGCCCCCCACTTCTATGGTCTCACCTGACTCCTCCCATTCTATCTCAGAGGGTTGAGGGTCCACTGCCCTGATGTGTGCTGGAGGGCACTGCCCTTTGGGCCCTGTGACTTACTATGACAAAGTGCCCAGCCAGGATTGTAACAGCATGGCTGCCAGCTCAGTCCTTGACCTCAAGCACCACGTCCGAAAGTCGACGGCATTTCATCGGCACAGTCAATGGATGCCACGCGGGCGCACGGCAACGGGCGCTCGTCGTTTGAGTTTTCGGCTTCTCCCTTCAAACAGGTGCTTTCAATTTTGCAGTCTCTGGAAAAAGTCGTCAACTGCCTGAGCCTGAAGGATGAATGGGACAGACAACTGGCAGTGGCGGCCATAAAACAGTCAAGGAGAGCGGCGGCAGCGCGCCATACCTGCCAAAGGCCCCGTACGTGTTGACGATTCTCAGGGGGTTGTAGGACGTGTTCATAATCTGTCTGGCGCTCAGCAAGTTGAGGAGCACGGGCACACTGAGGTAGGCGATGAGGAGGCCCACCGACACATTCGCCGCCCGCCGGATCAACATGCCTGAAAGGAAAGAAGACGAAAACAAAGTCAAAGGAGCCACCTGATAGGAGAGCCCCCCCGAGTTGTACCTGACAAGAGAAAGGGCGCCTCATTGGCAGCCGCTTGGCCCAGTGCTGTGGCACCTGGCATTGATGCCCTGTCTAGGAAATGGTAAGCCCGCCAGGCTCACCCACCAGCACTACTTGTACCACACTGGTAGGTGAATTGCAGGAAATGCGGAGAATGCAAAGCTGCGGTTGCCATCCCTCTGCCACAGCTGGCATGGCAAAGTCAAGAACTGAGTGAAAAATGTGAGAGCCGGGCTGTGGCCTGGGCCTGCTCAAGACAACAGCGTTTCCAATGCCAGTCTAATTTGTTATTCCTTGTGATGACCTGCTCAGACCACCAGCCTGGCGAGTGTCACTTTGGGCCACCCTGGCAGGCCACGCCCATTAAAAGCAATTTAGATCTGTCAGCTAGGAGTCGTCAGTCCCGGGATTCAGTAGGTACCCGATTAATGCCCGTCCAGTGGCCAGCATTTCTGGGAGGATGCACCGATGTGGTGGCGGAGGCGACTGGCAGAGCGGCTGAGACAAGAATCGACGTTAAAGACTGGCAGATGAGGGCGTGTGGCCAGAGGGCACCTGCTAAGTGAAAACTGTAATTAGGAAAATGACAGAAAGAAAAGGGAAAACTCGTGGCGAGTGCCGTTAAAATGGAAATGAGGGAGAGACACAAGGAACGTAACGGCAGGAAAAGCCTGGCACCAAGGGCCCAGAGCAGAGCAAGTCTGCCATCTTAGTCAAAGCCATGCACCCATCATTACACACCAGCAGTCCAACTCTGGCACCATAGGCTCAAATCCAGAACAATCCCTGTGTGCCAACCCTCACCCAATAGGCCCAAGAAGGCAGCATCACCAGTCTGATGGGCAGAGGGAGGGCAGCTCAAGTGCTGTTTGCTTGTCACAGACCTGACACCTGCTGTCCCATCGATGCCCACGTGCCTCTGTGTGTGACATCAGGCTGGCACTCACCCATCCCCCTACGTGTGGCACACTTAGAATTAAAAAATAAATTGCAAATTTGATAAAAAAGAATTAAGAAATGGGCACATGGGCACTGAATCTGTGAGGGCACAGTGTTGGTATAAAAGGAAGGCAAAGCAAGTGGGGCGCCTTAAAACAAATGACTGCACCGCCAGACCGCCAAGAGTCACACAGAGGGCTGTAACTGGCGATGACAGGCAGCCAGCCCCCCGGTGACACAAGCTGGTCATTAGAAAGCCTTCCATTAACGAGCGCTTATTAGCCCCGCTCAGCCGGCCTTTGGGGACCAATTACCCGCCTGCGCGCCGAACGCACCTCTGCCAGGCCGCCCGACCGTCCATATTAACAAGTAATTAAGAGGCCCCCGCCCCGGAGCCCCTGGCTGTAGCGCCTCTCCTGCTCCAGATGTACTTCAGTAGTTTAATGACTTCTTTCGAGATGACCTCACAGAGCTGTGCCGCGCTGTGCCGCTCTGTGCCGCTCCTCGGAAGGCTGCCAGAACGCAGTGTGTGTGTGTTTGTGGAATTAAAACATGAATGGCTGGCAGTAGCTGTGAAAAAAAATAAGACGGCAGCGCTGGAAACGGAAAGCAGACTCAACAGCGAGAGGCTGGGCATGCTGGCAGGGCGCCGCGCCACGCTGGGCTTTGGGAGTCGCTGGCCTGGTGTGTGTAGCCTCGGCAATCCTTCATTTTATATAGCGCTTCTGCCAACCTGGACTGGACTGCCAGGCTGATGCTCGCCAACCACAAACACGCATGCCGCCCACCGTACCCTTGGTAGGCACCGGACACTCCTCCGATTGAATCCGAGACACCTGCCGCACAACTCCTTTGGGTCCGGAGGGAAACAGGAAGCGCAGGCTGGCATCATCGAAGCAGGCGACGCTGGGCACCATGGTGAGCCAGTTCAGGAAGCTAAGGTTTCCACTCAGAATGAGGAGGGCCTAAAAAAAAAAAGGGAAGAGGAGGACAAAGTGTGAGTGACAAACAAAGCCCCCCGTGACACCATCAGGGGTGTCCCCTCAAGGTACCACATCTTATATAGCACCATTCATAGTAAAGAGGGGGCGTACACGGAACCTGTGAAGGGACAGTCACTGGGAGTGACAGGGACAAGCGGGAGCATCACACTGAGGCAACAGCCATGTTGGGCGCCACCTCCGGTCAGAGGGCACACGGGGAATAAACGCACGTCCAAATTGTCACGGCTGTTACTGCCTGCTATCAGTGTGGCATTGCCAACACTAACTGTTAGCGTATCATTGTCACGGAATAAGTCACCAAACTCACACAGCAACTTTACTTTGCCATTACTTCATTGGTCATTTTGTACTTGGGGGTCTCCTTGGTCCCCTGAGTCACAGTACTCGTGTGAAAGGTGCTGCCCAGCCCACCCTGCTGCCCAGTGGGCATGACCTTCACTCCCCAGTACAGCCCATGGCCGCAGATGAGTGACACATGGTGGTCCAGCTACGACCAGCAGGGGTCGCCGATCAGTGCCATGTGTGTCTGGCACGCCTCGCCAGGCAGGAGCCCGCGGTAAGCGCTGGGAAATGGGAGCCGCGCTGGTGTCGTAAATCTGCCGGCGTGGTGACCGACGTTTTATGAAGTGCGAGATGAAATCAGCGGAGCTTAAAGGTCTGCCGGGATTTGCCTGACAAGATGTCTGCCGACGCGGAGCCGGCGCTCATATTACGGCCTGCGCCCCGCAAGAGAGCCCAAGAAATGAAAAGGCGCGATGAGCAACGTGGCACGCAATGGCAAAGACGGGCATGGCAGCCGGACGAGCATGGCCACCACAGCCTGGAGGACCCCCAAGACGTGCCGCCCTCTTTTTGTGAGGAAGAGCAGCTCTGGGTTAGTCACAGCGCCAGTCATCCTAAGGATGTTTCTTGAAGTAAGGCACTATATAAGCAGGCACCACCACCACCTGCTCTGTGCCCGTGAGATGCCGTCATGGTCTTTTCACTTTCCTGGACTATTTAGGACATTAGATGTGAGGTGACAACGGCCATATTGTCACCTGCTGACGCGCATGTGGCCTTAAAATCACTGAGCCGTCGGCGACACTCATGACTTGTGCCCAAGGGATGCCATGACAGACTCAAAGATGGGAACTTGAGTGCCATGTGGATGGACGGGTCTCTCATCATCGTCATATAGTGCCTCTCACCGACAGCAGGGAAGGAAGGCCAATTTTTTACAGGAAACCCACCTCACACCTGCTGATGCCAACCCCTACAGCACAGAACTCAAAGCAGGAGCCAAGGGACTGTCGCCAACCCACCCAAATCACAGAGGTGGGGACGGGCAAACCTGTGGCTCTGGGATGGTGTGGTGTGCCACCCACAAGAAGCAAATGCTGCCCACAAGAAGGTCCAACGTGCAGGATCGCCACAGAGATGGCACACCTGGTGAGGTGCATTTGAAGATGAAGCTGGGCAGCATGCCAAGGGTAAGGGGCATTCAGGCCCAACTACTGAGAAAGCCAAGAGCTCAGAGACTGTGGCACTGGTCAAGGTCTAAGTTTGGACTAACCTGGCACAAGCCTCGCTCTGCCACCATACTGGTAGTCCTATGGTCTGGGGGTTTCCCTACTGTGTGTGCCACCGGACTGAGACGGAGACCTGCCTGGCGGCAGGAGGACCACCGCAATTCAAAATGACACTTTACTTTTCAATGTCACCTCAGCCCAGAATGACAGAAACAAGTGTCAGGCGTGCCCCATGTCAGGGTGGGCACCCTGCTGCTCTCAAGACAGAAAGCAACAAGATGACCAACGCTAGGAGAACCAAAGTTGGGCGAGTAGGTGGGCACAGCAGACCACATGGCTCAGGCCCCACATGGCACTGGACAAGTTAGATGCTAATTTATGACAGTCAGGGAGGTGGCCGACCACCACTTCGAAAATAAGGAAAACCCCACAACTCCAGAGGAAGCCGTCATTTTGACCAGGGTGAGGACGCTTGAGACCATCCTGCAGGGGGCGCCTGTGAGCATCGAGCACAACCTGGCACTTCAGGCGGCTATCAGACGAATTTCTCAGCGGTGGCTGGGCAACCTTGGCATAGCGACTCCTGTATGGTGACAGCTCTGTGCCGTCACCCCCCACGGCACGGGATGCCCAGCCTGTACCCCTCAGGGTGGCTCGTTCAGGGACCTCCTCCCTGAATGGTGGCTCATTTGTGCTCACACACCCCGCAGCCCCTCGTGTGTACCACGTCACTCCCTGGCGACTTCTGCTTTGTGCCCACAGGCTGACCGCCAGAGCTTTGCACTTCGGGTTTTCCCAAAGGGATTTTTTAAAAGTTTTTTTCCTTTTCTTGTATGCAAATGTCCTGCTGGCCGGCTGGATGGGCTTCCTGCTCGGCCCCCTCTGAGGTCGGACAACGGAGAAGAGGAACCTGCAACACAAACACACCTTTGTCAGGCATGCAAATGACACACACGGGGGCCGACTGTTCAGCAGGGGGCGCTCATGATGTTCGCAAGGAGAGGTGCCATCTGCAGGGGGACTCGCTGACATCACAGACGAAAATGGAGGGGCACCCAAAAAACGAAGGTCACTCATTCAGGTCTCAGTGGGGACCCAGAAATGGCGCTCATTTGGGGTCTCGGGCCAAGAAACACAAAGAGCAAGTCGCCCAGTCAGGAAGGGCTGGCATTCAGTATCGCCCAGAGGGACAGTGAACAAGCAGCGGGCCACAGGGGGTGGGACGACTAAGAGGGAGGACAAGGACAGAGCAGACACATAAAAAGTGACAAATATGAAAGGCGCTATATAACAACAGGCAACAATATGAAATACGTAAGAGATAGAGGGACAGGGCGCTATATAACTGAGTAACAGATAGGAACGAGGCATAAGGCTCCATTGGAAAGGCGCTATATAACAATTATGAGAGGTGGAAAAGAAAGAATAAATAAAACACCAGCTAGGCAGGCATAGACTGGCACAGAGCTAGATGACCAGAAAGGCACTATATAAGACAGAGACATGAAGGGCGCTCTGCCCGAGGCTGCAGGTCTAATCCTTCAACTGACTAACCACTTCCAGGCAGGAAGCCAGCGACGCACACCGCACTGCGCCACTGGCACCCATGCCCACCCAAACCTGACCGCAGGCGGTCACTTCCTGCCTTCGTGATTCCCTGCCCTGGCCGCATGCCCACTCCAGTTTGCTGCTCTGCTGGCATGCGAGTCAGAACGATGGAAAGAATGACCTGGAGTGACAGACTCATCGTGTGGCCCAACTGTCACCAATCCTCAGTTTTTCCTTTGGCTGACAGCGAGTGGCCGGCTGCGACGCCTCTGCCTCTTTGGAGAGGTTGCTCTGGCCTGTCCGCCTCCTCTTCGTCTTCCTCCTCCTCCTCATCTGCTCTCATTTCTCATTCGCCACTTGATCCTCTGGCTGTCCTGTCATTTTTGTCATTTTTGCACAGGACTGTCAGAGTCTGCCAGGCCTACACCCTCAATCACCCTCACAGGGCACAACACAGCCTGGCATGTTGTCTGGCAGTGAGACTGGGTAAACAAGGGCTCCCCCCATAGCTCGGCTCTTTTGTGAGGCACTATATAACCTGTCACCAGCTGCCCAATTTTGTAGGAATTAAAAAGGAGGAGCAGAGCCCTAGTGCCAGTGCCCGGGGGACTAGTCTGCCATGAGATTAGCGGTGGTCTTCTGGGTTCTGTTCTTCAGTTTATTTCCGCTGCCATGTGACCCATTCTGTGTAATTTAGCCGAACTGAACGCTTTTTGGCTGTGGACTTGGCCCGGGTGCCAATCCTCTGTGCTGCCCTCTCACCTTCCTTTTCCAGATCGGGCAACGTTGGTCTAGCATGATTTTGCTTCTTCCCCTCTTGTGCTCGGTCCTTTTTTTATCATCATCCCATTTCTCGTGCCACCATTTTGTGTCCAATTTTCTGGAGGTTTGTCGCCATTTTGCTGAGCTGTCTGCCATGTTGTTTGCAGGTTGCTAAGCCCGTTGCCGGTCAGGTGACCTCAGGCTCACATGAGTTATTACTGCCCAGCAATTCAAGATGGTGGCCAACTAACCCTGCAGCTTGTTCTTCTCTTAGACAGGTCGGCTGACGAGATGGCGTCCCGGACCTCCACACACAGCAAAGACCCCAGAATGGACCAAAACCTTTAAACCCAGAAGCTGGTGGGGCGGCTGGCATTGAAAAGCCCTGGCAAAGAACAAAAAAACAAAACTGGACCCTCAAAAACCCAAAGAGTCAATAAACAAAAAGCAGAGGGTCAAAAGGCCGAGGACCCCAAAGACGAGTCCAGCAACACAAGCAAAGCCAGACAGAGACGGGTGGGGGGGACAAAAGGCGCTATATAATGAGAGCGAGACACATTGTACGTGAAAGGCGCTATATAATGAGAGCGAGACACAAACTGTACGTGAAAGGCACTATATAATGAGAGACACACAGTGAGATATAATGAGAGCGAGACGCATACTGTACGTGAAAGGCGCTATATAATGAGAGCGAGACACATACAGTACGTGAAAGGCGCTATATATGACAGCCCTGAAAGGCGCTATATCTGAAGTTTCTGCTTTTTGTGCTGCTGCTGGCTTATTAGCAGCTTGATGTCCGCTCGTTCTGCTCACTACTGGATTAGTCATCCTTGTCTATATAGCGCCTTTCACATTCACACCCACAGCTGTACTCATCTTTTAGCTTGATGACCCCCAAGGCTTCTAGTCGCTCGGCTGTGTGGTAAACTAACAGATGTCAGGACCCTCACTGATGCACCAGAGCAGAGCCCCCATCTAAACCCACCGGAATTGTCACTGCTGTCCATGGTGCTGCAGCCCACCCCTCCATTAGCAGGCTTACTAAGAGGGGCCTCTTCCTCCTCCACGTGACACAGTGAGCCCAGCTGGCAGCCTCCCCGCTTTCAGCCCGCTAGCCCACAGAGGGCACGGGGTCTCGAGAGTGTACAGGTGGTCAGACACTCGGGAGCCACTTTGATCTGGACGTGACTCGTCCCAGAACTGAACTGGGCACTTGGGCCTGAGCTTGGAGGGCTCACCCGTTCAGCTTTCAACAACAGCAAGCAGGCCCAGGTCACGGCCACTAAAGGTGAGGCAGCAGCCGGACCCCACATACAGTAAAGGGGTCCAGGGTGGCCTCGCGGTTTCTTTATTTTTACTTGGGGCCTAAAAAATCTTTTTTTTTTTTTTCCCCAAAAATATACAAGCAAAGAACAAAATGCACAAAAGCAGACCACTGCATCATCTCCACCATTCTGGATTTAAAAGGGTCTTGAAAGTGGTCCTGTGTGCTTCTAACCCACAAGAATGTATATTGGCAGACACCTAGCAGGATGTGAGAGGAAGCCCACCTAACTGGAAAGCGAGGACGGAGATCACGTCACAGAGAAGATGCTGGCACAACCTCAGAGTCCAAAGCCCTCCAGAGTTCCCAGACTGCCATCTCCTGGCATCGGTCAGGACCACCCTGGGACGTCCCCCTCACCTTTGATCGCGTCACTTGCTGGGACTTTGACTTATTTTTCGTTTCTCTTTACATTTCTGTACTTAATTGTCATTCGTCACCTTAGTTACCTTGTGATGGTCTCCCCCCAGTTTCACTGTTTTCTGATTTGTGCAGCACCTGGGGGTGTGGTGCGGTGCGGCCCCCCAGTTACCCCAGCCAGGTCTTGCCCAGTTTTTCTTTCTTTGGCCGCCAGTGCTGTTTGTCACGTGTGTTGCACACTTCTGTTCTAGTGTGGAAACTGAGGGGGCGGGCCCTCCTGACCCGCCTGCTGTGGGCCACGCCCCCAGAAGACCTGTGATTCGTCGGCTCCGCCTTGTGTGCCAAGTCTCATGTTTTGTTCCCCCCACGTATTTCAGATTTGATTCTCCGTTTTATTTCATTTTTTCTTTAAGTTTTTGGTTCACTGGACGTCAGACTTGGAGTCTCGGTGCCCCTCGTTTGGACGACTTGTGTGTCACGGAGAGCCACCATTTGAAAAGGGGCCGCTGGGCTCGCGTTTTGGATCTCCAGCTTGGTCCAATGCGGTGTGTGCTCTTTGATGTCAGGGCCAGGCCTGGAGGCCACTGGGAGACCCTTTGAGGCCACTGGAAGCCCCTCTTCCAAGTTTTCTCAGAGGTCTCTTTCTTCTCGTATTAACGTACGGCAGACAGTGAGCTGTCACTTTGCTCCGGGGGATTTCCTCTCTCGATGTCCCACTGTGGGTTGTTGACGGGACCCTGATCCTCGGCCCTCGCTCACCGCTCGGTCATTTGGCTTGATGGGCACCGCAGCGCCATCTTTGAGCACAAGTCCAGGCGACACTGAAAACTGTGGCGGGCATTGGGTTTGTCAAAATGGCGTCCAGCGCTGACCCCGTGTCACCTTGATGTACAGGGACATACATAGGTGGGGGTCCCTGGGTGGGCTTGGTGACACATGAAGATGGTATTTTGGTATTTGTGCCCCGTATCTTGCCGCCCCCTACCCACGGTGGACTCCCAAAGGCTAAGGGGTGTGTGTGTGTGTGTGTGCGTCGCTATTCTCATCCAGTGGACTTAATACTCCAATTCCAGAAGACGTCGCTGCCTCCTACGCCGGCATTTCTGCTTTGTCTATCAGCAAATCATCTCCAGATGATCCCGACGGCTCGGCTTTGATGAATCACTCGGCCTTTGATGCCTCCATCTTTTCAAACATGCTGGAGCGATGAAACAGCAAGAGAGAAACCGCCGGCTGGGGGGGGCAATCGCATTTTATGTGTGTGAGAACAAGACAAACAGGAGAAGAAGCCCCCCAGTACCGAGCTGGCATAGGCGCCATATAAAAGGCTACCCTGCAGGTACATCACGTGTGGCACACAAGGGCCAATGATGTGCCAAGTCAGTAGCTGTCAGGTGAGAGTGCCACCGTTTGTGCCATGCCAGCTGCACTCTTTTTCTGCTCCTGACTGACGTCGCGGTCTTTGCTGATTGGATGGCTTTGCTTTTGGGTTTTTTGTGTTCCTCACCCTTATTTTTCATTTCAGTGAGCGCCCTTCACAGATTCACACACACACACACACAGCCCGACTACCAGACCCCAAGCCAAGAACATCCGTCCACGTAGGACACCTTCAGCTCTGGACCTCCGCATTCTTCCATTGGTTTTCAGGGGGCTTTGTGGTCTTCCTCTCGTCCACAGCAGGACACTTTGAGTTGTGGGCCTGCCTTTGGCTGCCTGGGGTGAGGCCTATCCTCAGTTGGCTTACACAAGGTGGGCTGGGATTCCAACTTTGCAGCCTGCACAAAAATCACACAACAATACGATAAGGGGAAACAATGAAACCGCGGGCACAAATGCCAAAACTAAAAGATTTAATTAGCAAGAAAAAAACAAAAGAAAATCACAAGGGTACAACACGACTGAAAGGGGCACCAAACCAAACCGGCCCACAAGTCCAAAGGCAAGCACATGACAGACCAGACCACCAAACGACAACCGGGAAGCCAGCTTATGGCCCACGAGCCCCTTCAGTAGACCTGGGGGCGGAGCCCGAGCTGCAGTGTTACCCGGCCCCGCCCCTGAGGAGCCCAACACACGAACCCACCCACACTTCTTAACGAGTGGGCGGAGTCACCGGGGCCCTGACAGGCTCAGAACGGACGGCACGACGGAAAGGAAGAGAAGAGAAGAGAAGAGAGGAGGGCGACTGACCTGGAAGAGGAGCTGCAGGACTCCGTGGAGGGCACACATCCGGCGTCCCATGAAGACAAAGAAGGGGACGACGAGCTCGATGAAGTGATTTGTCAGGGTCTCCAGGCGATGAAACCACCGGGGGGACTGGTGCATGTAATACGCCAAGGGGTTGGGCACCGGCTGGGTCTGTGGGAGAGAAAGTGGGCATCGTGAAAATGGCAAAGAGGTGTGCCTACCCGTCAATCGGGGGTGATCCGCTGCCATCACACGCACACTCGTCACCCAGACTCCTCTACCCTCCTTATAGCCGGATGGTGCTGCTGCCAGCCAAGGTGGTCTCAAAAAAGATGAACCTCCTGACCAAACAAATGGAGCCCCCTAAAATGAATGCCAATTCTGGCTCGTTCGTCATGTGAGTGGCGCTATAAACGATGTTTAAAGACTTGGAGTGTCTTCTGGGTTAAAAGATGCAAGTGCATGATTGGCACATCGGGGGTCTCAATAAATCACACTGGATGCCCCGTTTTTATTTGATTCACAAAATGATCCAATGCACAGGATGCACTTCATCGGGACTCGGGAGCCTGGCATCCTGGACCATCCCCCCACCCCACCCCCCTTCAATGTCACGCCTTCTCACAACCCACAACAGCACAGCCATCTATCTAATGGCACCAAAGAAGTGCTGCCACCTGGTGGTCTCCGGCCCATAACACGCCCAGCGCGACCCGGAGGTGTGCCTGCCACAGCGAGCGGTGGGCCTGAACGCGGCGCACAGACAGAGGAGCAGGCCTGGAATCAATCAAGCCGAGCAGCGAGAGCGGCCCCCCGAGGACAGCCGACCGCATCCTTCCTTCCTGAGACACCGAGACAGGAAAGCGCGAGCCACGGGGTCACCCAGCCTCTGCCAAGAGCGCTTCCGGCTGCCCGAGGTGGGGGTCGCCAAGTCACAGAGGTGTAATGGCTGACAAAACTTCCAGGCGGGAGCCCACCTGACTGACCCCTCGTCCACAAAGGGAAAGGCGCTATAAAAACAGGTCCACTGGAAGAGCCACAGCACACGTGCCCCCTTTAACTAGGCGCACCTCTGCACTCCAAAGGGGGGCGCCACCCCAGGGGGGCTGAGAGCTCAGGTGGAGGGCGTGCCAGGCTGCGTCGGGTTCAAATCAAAGCGCTCACCCAGGCTTTATTAAAAGGCCAGTCCGGCGGGCGGGTGGGGCGGCCTAGCGGAGGACGGGGGGCTTTCCTCGAGCGGGGCGCTCCAAGACAGCAGCCTCAGCCAGCGTGCTGTGAGTTTGAGCGAGCGCCAGGCTAACCGTAAACTGCTGGCAATTTACTCGAGACGCTCTGCCGCACCGCGCTCCCCGGAGACGTCGAGTAAACTGCACATGTACGCCGCGCTGGAATCTGCCATTTCACGTTCTGGTGGGCTGCTGCCACCACCGGCGTACCGAGCAGATGGCGAGAGCCCGACTCCGAGATCGGTCCATCTGTCGGCCCACCAACTGAACAGGGGGATGTGTGATGCTCAGCTGGCTACGAGGGGCTGCTCGGGTTCAAAACCTCACACAGATGCAGCCGAGGACCACCGAGGAGACGTCACGAGTGGACACCGCGCAGGCCTCACCCAACGTGTTCAATGAGGACCCTGGAGCATTAGAAAGGCGGGCGGGCGGGCGATCAATCACACCATGTGGCTAATTAGTTACCGAGCCCACCAGAGTCCTCAGCTGGACGGGCCTTACTGAGCAGGTCCGCTCAAGGTGGTCAGTCACGGCTCCTATGGAGTGACCGACCGGCTAACGTGATGACACACACGGAGGCCACTGCCAACTGACCAGCGACAGGTGAGCAGACGGAGACGCGTCGACAGCACGGGGAGCGAGTGGGATCAGCGGGGGGGCCACACCCCCGAACGATGGCTAACTCATTGAGGTGATAAACACAGAAAATGACGGAGCCCACTGAAAACAAGATGGCATCATGGAAACGAAAAGAGAAAAAAAAAAAAAAGAGGACAATAAAATAAGAAAACAACATCAAAGTGACAAACCAAAGTGACGCCAGCACAAAGAAAACCTCAAAAGTGGGCTGACACGAGTCCAGGAGGCCCACCAGTGACTTCTGCACACCCGCCTAGGACCAGAAATGGGGGACGAGTGCAGGCTGGGGGGGCGCAAGTTAAACACAAAGGGCAGAGACATGCCAAAAGGTCTGTGGTGCCCCCATTTAATGAAGAGAAGGTGGCACTCGAGGGTACAAAACACCCTTGGGGACCTCAGATGAGCACTGGCTTCTGGTGGCTTTGACATCATCGACCCGGGAGGGCGGCGCTCA
Source organism: Polypterus senegalus (assembly GCF_016835505.1). Lineage (NCBI taxonomy): Eukaryota > Metazoa > Chordata > Cladistia > Polypteriformes > Polypteridae > Polypterus > Polypterus senegalus. The sequence goes on along the minus strand of NC_053166.1, from coordinate 163,178,511 downwards.
GCAACAGAGGCTGAGGGGTGGGGCACACTGGGTGGGCACCCATCACAGAGCTTCCCTTAAAGACTTTGTCGGAATCTAACACCTGCAGGCGGGCAAATCACAACGCTCCTGCCACCCACCCTTTCATGTGACCGGCAGCGGCCACAGCCACACAACCCTTCACAAAATGGAGACCACAATCAAAGATGGCATCACAACAAAGACGTGAAATAAATTGTGCCAGCAAATACCCCAATCCGCAGCCACCTCTGGGGGTCCATGGCCAGCTTGAACAGACCTCAACTGCCCACCACCCCCTTCTGTGCCCTCTGGTGGAGAGACACAGATGTACCCCTAGGCCAGGCCTCTCTCGCATCCTTCTACTGAAGTTTCATGTGCCAGCTGGCATTCTGTACGATTGAGATGGCAGACCCTCGCCAGCCTCTTCAAACAAACCCCAGAACTGTGGTCACTTCTGCCGCAGGTCCGTCCCCCGACTGTGTCACTAGCCTGGCCTTTGTGCTGCCTGTAAAATGATGACAAGGAATTCAGTCGGACACTCCAAGTCATGGGCAGCGGGCTGAGAGTCGACGCTTTGACTACAAGGAGGTGCAGCAGGGTGGCACATCAAGATGCCTAGTAGATGGGTGAGGGCGGGTGGGTGTGTGTGGTGACCACTCAGTTCTGCCCTCATGGATGTTTGTCATCTTTATGTTTATTAAATGTGCCTGCATGACTTTAGTTGCCCCCCCCCCGGTGCCACCATTTTGTCTCTCCTTGTCCACTGGCGGCCATATTGTTTCCGGTCGCCATGCCCCCCTCTCCACAAATCTCTGCAGGACCATTAAAGGAATGCAGAAGAGGGGGTCTCGCATGCTGATTTGATTTGAATCTCAAGGAGCCGTCTTTACGAGAGGATGCGCTTACTTATTGGAAATTACAAAACCGGGACATCTGGCAGCCATTTCATGTCGGGCACAACGCAAGCCATAAATCTGGAGGGGACAACAACGGGTGACACGGCTCCACACGCGCAGGAAGCGACAGGACCTGTAGCTGAACACGGAGCTGAGGACATCGGGGGGCAATGCGCACGAGAGGCCGAAATGAGGGCACCAATCCCGGTCACCGGCGATTTGAGGTTCGAGGGTCCCCAAAGCAGTGACACTCCGCTCCAGCAGTCGTCGTCTGTGTGTGTGTGTGTGTGTGTGTGCCGAGCACCAGCAGGACGACAGGGAGACCAACGTGAAAAGAGCAGTGGGGTCTCTGGGCAGAACTTACCCTTGACTGGTGTGGTCTTAACCAAGTCCATTGTCAAGTAAGACACGGAAGCCACCGTACCACTTAATTCCAAACCCCTAAATCCTTCCACCTTCTCCTCCTCCTTGGTGGCTCTCCGTGGTCCTGAATCAGCCTCATCATCTTTCTCTGGACTTCCTCTGGTGCTGCGGTGTTGCCTTTGTAACCCAGAGACCCCACTAGCATGTCATATGGCTCCTTTGACTTGTACTCTACCTATAGGGGGCGCTATATAACCCAGGACTCTGAGCTTGCTGAATCGAGGATGTGATGAACGAACCCCCATTGGCTTGAAGTCTCAGCTCCTCCTCCTCCTCAGTTGATCCCGTGGCACTGATTCGGCCCACTTGCTCGTCTCTGGACTTCCTCCAGCGTTGCTTTGTCTTTTGTGACATGCGGAGACTACGGCTACACCCCGAACAGCACCCAGAGCCTCAACAAGGTTTAGGATGGCGTTATGAAGCCCGGGGAGGAGGTGCCATGACTGCTGCGGGCGAGGAGGAAGTCCAGCACCACAGAGAGCAGCCAAGGATGAGAACACTGAGGGAGCGGAGCCTTGAAAACTAAAGCAGGGGACAGGACAGGAGTGTTTAAAGGGGCAGTGGGTCAAGACGGGTGCTTACGAACACTGCCAGCTATAATGTTGGCTCTACTAGTGGGGTCCACAGAAGAACAAGTGGGCTGATTCAGGACCACAGAGAGCGGCCGAGGAGCCGAGCCATTAAAACCAAAGGAGGTTCCATGCAGGCAGCTGGGTTATATAGCGCCCCCTAAACGTGAAGTCAAATGAGCCATATAGCACACTAGTGGGGTCTCACCCGCAGGGCTCCATATTACACAAAAGACACAGCAGCACTGGAGGAAGTCCAGAGACGAGCAAGTGGGCCGAATCAGTGCCATGGGGGACCAACTGAGGAGGAGCGGAGTCTTCCAAGAGGGGATTAGGACGGTGGTCTCCAGTCCACTTGTGACCACAGTTTGAAACTCGTCACTGGCAGATTTCATACAACTGCTAAAAAGTTTTCTTCACAGAGAACCACAGACACAAGGACTAGGAGACCACCCAGTGTGGTGGGCAGCGAGACTTTTGGGATCTGATGTTTCTTTGGCACACGGGATGGATGAGCTAGGTGGGCCAAATGGCCAGCTGGCATCGGGGGGCACAATGCAAGCAAACATACCATTAGCCTACTGGTCTGGATGTGGAGAGTGACCAGTCCATGGGAGACGGACGGGCGTCCTCAGCTTGGAAGAATAACGAGACACAAGCAGTGACTTGCCAAACGTCCATCAGCTGGCACAGGCCGAGTCTGAAGCCCCACTTTAGGTGGCGTGCGGACCTTCAAAGGTTGAGGAACATGCCGAGCCACGGCTGCCCTTAGCTGGGATGGAGATGGTCATTTTGGGCAGGGGGGCAGTACGATGGGCTCAGATCAAACCAAATCTGTGATGCCCGTCCAGTGCCGGTGCCACCTCTGTCCCTTCACTCGTATATCACACAAAGCAGGTCGTCTTTCGGTCTCGAGTCTTGCCAAGAGTGCCAGGTCAGACCTGCTAGTTTAAAGCTGACATGGGGGCCGGAGGACCCTGGTGACGATGCCCAAGGGCTCACTTAGCATCGGCCGGCTTTGTGGCTTCTTTCTCATGTCAAACCGATTCTTTTCTGACTGCCCTGCTGGCACCAAAACCCACAAGATGTCTGCCAGGGAAGGTGCTGGTTTACCTCAGCAGGCTGAATGAGACACAGCAGCTGGCCAAGGTGTCACCGCGCTCAGACTGATGTCACCAAGGAAACAGAGAACACCATTTGTATTTTGCTGCATAACAGCAAATTAATGTCACGAGTTGGTGGGCTCAGGTCCACAATGACGGTGTCATCACCGCCACTTGGCTTGGAAGCCTTTACTGGGCAGAAGCAAGTGAGACAGGGCTGGAAATTTGGCATCAAGGCTGGTGTCTCGATATGCCCACATGAGAAGCGGCTGGTGGGTCAGAGCTTGACGCGGACCATCTCATCGATACCGAGGGGGGCAAACCCGCAGAATGAGCTCAAGCACACTAATGTGACCCCTAAGTCGGCCTCTCTGCTCCAGGGCTCGGGAACTTCGTGAACCGCTGGACGGGCAGCCTTTGGAGATCAGAGCAGACCATGCTGTGCCCTTATAAAGAATGTCTATTGGTGCCAGCCCACGCCAGCTGATCACAGGCTGATGGTGCAGCTTTTGCCACACAACACATATCTTGAGCGTCAGCAGAAGGGCTGGTCACTGTACACCAGCTTCATTCAGATTTGCCCCCCTCACCTCACTGGCACTGCCCTCTGTGGAGGGCTCAACACCCATGGCATGTCATTCTAGGGCCTTCTGTGCCCACATGGCTCACTGGAAGTGCCTCCAGCCAGTGCCAGGTGACACCTGGAGGGGACATCGGCTCACGTCATCTTAGCAGCCCCGACTCGGCTTCTGTGCGTTCATCAATTTGTTGTCCCCACTGGCCACTGACCTAAGAGCCCTCCAACTCTTCTGTGGCACCTCGGAAGTCCTGCCATCTGTTGAAAATTGATGCCAACGAGCCACCCTACTCGCATCAAATAACGGAAACGAAGGAAGCAAAGGGCTCCGTCGCGCAGACCAGGACGCAGAACCACCCTGTGTGGCACCCACAGAAGAGGAATGGGTCCTATGACTCGAAACGGGAGGGGAGGGCTTTTAATAAAAATAATAAAAAAAAAAAAACTAAACACAAATGAACACAATACAAATAGTGGGGGGTCATCAGGGTGGGCACACAGTGTGCCTTTCAACTTGTGCCATAGCAACCATAAACAAAATGGCGGTGCCCAGCCACAGGAAGAAATCAACGACGTGAAAAACCCCAACGGTGAATTGAAAGACAAGAAAGTGAAGATGACGAGAGATGGATTGTGAGCAGAGGGCACAGCCACAGGAGGGCATCGCTTCCAATCCCAAGTCATCGCCATGTCACGGTGGGCTTTGGCTTTCAACGAAGTTAGCGCCCATTTGATCTCCTCCGTTGTTATGGACGGTTGCTAGGGGTGTGTCTCCAGGGGCGTGTCCCGTGACTGACTGACTGCTCACTCAGATCTGCGGCTCATCCTCTGCTGCCCTCTGGTGTGCCGTTGTTGCCACCCGCCCTTCGATTCTCCTTTGGTGGTCCGCTTTGGTTGACTCGACTTTTCCATCTGCAGGTTTCTGACTCCTGTCCCCTTCATCTTCGCCCCTTGACTTTCTGGATTTCCAGTCTGGGAAGTTCGTGATGGGGAAAAGTCAAGGCAGGCCCATAGGACCCCCGTGTCACCTGCCCGGGTGTGCGCCCCCCACCCCTACGGGACGGGCCTGATTAGGAGTCCAGTGTGCCCCCTGCCGGCGCCCCCTGGCCGTCTACAGCGGGACTGCACTCTGACGCTCCCAGTAAATCAAAATCCCGTCCAGGCTTCCTTCGCCATCTGGAGCCCCCCAGTCCCCCCCGTGCAGCCGCTTCCTGCTGTGGTTTCTCAGTGAAGGCCCTGAAGATGTGCAGTCAGACGACATTTCGGCGTATTCTTCTTTGCCCAGATGTTTCCATTTCTCTCGCTTTGTGATTCGTCTCGAGAGGCCCAGCGCACCGAGGCTGCCAGGCGAACCCGCGGACGGGCATCACGTCGATAGAAGTGGGAGACTGGGGAGTGTGGGGGTTTTTACATTCACTGGTTCTGGGATTCCGAGTCATTCGGGGCCGCGGATGTGAGTCTCACTGGCCTCGCCCGTCTTGGGGGTCTTCCGGTTACATCAATCGGTTTTACTGGGCGCCGCCATTGTGTGCGAGATTGTTGTGATGGCTGCCAGGTGAGGCCAAAGGTATAAAGGCTGGTGGGCTGAGACTTCCGGATGGTGGGGTTTGTGTGCGTCATAAGTCTGCGGCCCCCCTCTTTCGACTTTCGTTTTTTTTTTGTGTTCTTTTTGCTTTGTCACAGCCCTGGTGGTGGGCAATGCAAACACAACCAGCGGAGGGCCTCAATGACGGGACCACCGGGCTGAAGAAGGGCAGAAGATAAAAGGGGGTCAGGAAGGCACCATGTCACCACAGTGACGTGCCACCCACCACGGTAAACGTTACCAGCTGGTCAAGCGCAAGGTAAGCAGTAAAAGAAAGGGACAGGGGCATAAGCCAAACCAGCGGGGCACACGGTGACTGGCACTCCAGATTTACACAAAACCCACCTCAGCGATGCCAAACCAGGGCCCCCTTCTAAGAGGAGTGAAAAACTTGGAATGAATTTATCAATTAATAAAGAAAAACAGCGAGCTAAACCACAGCAGAGCAGACCCCCAAAAGTAACCACCTGGCAAGACCACCAGAGACAAAGCTAGGCCAAGGGAGAGAGGCTAGGAAACCCCCTGCAAGAGCTGCAAGCCTCAATAAAGACCCCCGGCCGGTGAGCCCCTCTTGCTCCTCCGTCTTCTGTTTGGTGGGTCACCGAGTCTCCTTCGAGGGTCCAAATTCTCCTCTTCGTTTTCATTTGGACCAATTCATCGGCCATTTTGTAATTCTGTGGCTGCTGCCCTTTTGGTTTCCCGTTGCTACGGCTAACACACTGTTGTCAGGGGTGTGTCCTTGGAGGCCGTGACCTTTGACCACAACACAGCAGGCTGGACGGTCATCCATGGAAACGTTTCCTCAGCCGAGCTGCAGGTTCAAACCTACACCTCTGGGTGCTTCGGCTCCCGTTTCCGTCTGTCATTCCTGCCCTTTGTTCTCGTCTCGCGGTTTGGCTCAGACGCTCGTCGTTATCGACCTCACAGCTCCTCTCACCACTGAGCGGGCCGGGGCCTTCACTGGCCAGCCCAGCAGAGGCTCACCCAATCCAGCCTGCGCCCAACTACCAGCAGCAGGCTTGGACCTGACTAGGCCCAGAAACGGGCGAGGGGTTGGATGGGGGGATTGACGGTGTTAATAACTGGTTTGAAAGTTCAAAGAAAGAAAGAAAGAAAAACTCCAGCATATGGAAATGAAAGGCGGCCACAAATACAATGGTGACACAAAAAGGCGTCACCTCAAAGGCAACCCAGTGACGAAAATCCAAGCAAAAATGGCACAACTCACAAACGTCAAGGCAACAGATGAGGGGAGGAGTCAGCAGCAGTGCCATCAGCGAGGACCCACCCTCCAAGCACAAGGGACATGACGGGACATCTGATGGCACGTGCGGGTCTCAACTTCATCGAAGCCGCTAGAGGGCGCTGTAGCCACTGTGTGCCCTCAGTAGCAGTGCCCATGTTAGGCAGCAGCCACCTGTGCCATGCATTCCAGACACTAGAGGGCCACACAGTCGAGGGCATCAACAGTGGGGCACCCGTTAACACCCACAAGTCAGTGGGCACGGGACAGCACACGCATAGCGAGTCCACCGTATTTATAATGACGTCTATTTAACATAAAGACCCCCAACAGGAGGGGGCAAATTCCAAAAACAGACAACCGTGACGACATCCCAGACGACCAGGAGGGATCGGAGTGAAATTACAAAGTGTTCACGGGGGCCACCGTAAGGGAGCGGGAGGGCGAGGGCACCACAGCAGGCATGACACCCGTTTTGACGTCAGCGACTTTCTCCGCATGGTGTGGTGTGCCTGCCTGCTTCGAGCCCCTGGCACGACTTATTTAACTCGGGACTTTTCATATTATCTCCCGCCAAAACAGAAATAAAACTGCATGCTGAAGCTCTACTGCGACTGGCACCATGGCACAGCGGGCATGCGCACCCAGATTCAATTCAGGAAGCCTGGTTCCACGTCTTCATGATCCTAAAGATGGTCGGCCTTTTGGCCTTTTTGGTTTCAGCAAACGCAAATAACTTCGAACAACTGACTGACTATCTGGGTGACTGGCAGGAGGTACGGAGATGATGAGGGGGCAACTCATGGTGACAAATTACTAGACACTTAAACACCAAATGAGCAGCAGGTGGCCATGGTGACACCCGGACTATACCCTTGCCACCTTCTCAAGTGGCGGCCCGGTGCCCTCATCACGTCGTTGCCCGCCGGGCACTCCGTTCTCTCTCATTTCACAGGGCGTCGCCGTTTTTCAACCTGAGGAAATTTCCAAGCTGAAGGCCAGCAGGCACAGATGAGGTGTTACGGATGACTTTGCTTTACTGCTCGTGCTGTTGGCAGCCAAGGGTGGCAGATACAATGATGCATTTCCTGACTGCCACCCCCGATTACCGCGGCCGAGATAAGGGCACCGTGCCACAAGCTTGGCTGCATTACTTGGCCGCCCCCCGTGCCAAAACGACACAACCAGGGCCGGCAGCTCCGCCGAGAGAGGGAGGGAGTGAGTGAGCAGCTTTTTTCCACTGGCTTGTCGGGCACCCTCGCCATGGAAAGACCACGAGGGCCTGGCGAGCTCTGCAGCACCGGTCGCCGTATGGCGGGCAGAGCAGCCTGCCTTTTTGGCTTGGGAGGGTCTTCCACAAGTGGGCGCACTGCATGGCAATGGGAGAAAGTGGGCACACACAAGTACAAGGAGAGGCAGCCGAGAGGCACATGCCACTGAAATACCCTGGAGCTGGGAGGCACCGGCCTGCACCACGAGATGACTGGCAGCCTTCCCGAGTCTCCATTTTGATGTCATAATCTTACAAATTAAGATGTCCACAAGTTTATGAACATATCGTCAAATAAAGAGGTTGGCACAGTGCTAGATTGAAATTTAAATGTGGTTGGCAGCGCGCCCTGGGTTGCCATGACATTTCCAGTCCCATTCTGTAAATTAAACACGATGGACGCGGCGACAGCAGACACGCCAGCCGGGGGCACTGCCAGCCTTTGACAAGAACCACATAATGTGTGGTGACATGAACACCACAGCCCTGGTGACGAGGCCAAAAATGATGGGCGTCCTCTACGATCCTATAAGCTGGGTGAGGAGGGACGAGCAAAGGGAAAAGCTGAAGAACAAAACCTAAATCAAACATTTGCACCCACACTTCACACAAACCTGGATGACAGTAAAGCTCCTTGCCGTCTATGCCCACTGCACTTTCCTTTTGCGCCCCTATACCCCAATGTCACCCTCCTGGCTCTTCACTTCACTGCCACCTTGTATCACGTGCCATTGTGCTGTGAACCCCATTTGCTCTTTTCAATAAAGCGACTGGCACAGGGTCTCCAGTTGTGACAGCAGCAAGGACTGAACTGGCACCGTTGTGGCATCCAACCCAGCACCTTAAAGTGAGTGGCTCAAAGGCGTAATGTGGAGAACTGAAGACTGTGTGCCGAGTGCCTCCTCAAGTGCCTGCCAGGGGCATTGCTAGGATGCCAGTATGAGGTGGGCAGAGGACCCTTTTTTGGGTGGGCACAATCCTGCCATCTGCTTTACCCCACTGAGGTCACCTCACTTTATATACGCAAAAATGCTAGCACAGGAACAAGGCATTGGCACAGGGGTGCAGAGCAGGCTGCGACCGGATTGGCCTCGAGCTACATCACATGATCACTCCGTAGAGCCCCGTGTTACATGGCGCCTTGCATGATGACGGCTCACATCATGTGGTGCCCTTCAGAGACTGAAGATTAAAAAACGTCAAAACATCGGGTGTCAGCTCGGGGCACAGGCCCGACTCTAGCAGGAGTGCCCTCGGGCACCAGGATGGGCCGCTGCCAACAACACACGGCAGGACTGTGGATTCCATGACTTTAAGGCCTCTGATGAAATACGCGAGACAATGGGCGCTTTATGCTGCAGTCCCCCGCTGCCCGCCAGCTCTCAAACCGAGCTCGTAGTGGCGCTGCCATCTTCACTTAGTCTGTTGCTCTTTCATATAGCTCCTTTCACAGCCCCAAAATCGAACCTCGGGGGCAGCAGTCGTTCCTCCCGCCCTGCGGTGGCCGTCCCTCGTCTCCATTACCATAAGACAAAAGGCGGCCGGACGCACACATCCGATATTTAAAGTGGAAATGAGCGGCGCGGTCCTGCGAGCGGCACAATGGGACGCGACTTTCAAGCGCTGCGGTCGCGGGACCGCCAAGCACAAGTTTGGCCCGCAGACGTTTCAGGCCTGCATTACAAAGACGGCTTTCTGCCCGGACGCCAAAGTAAACAAACAGCGGTTTGGATGGCGTCCACCAAACGCGGCTCGGGCTGCCGGGGACCACAGGGGTCTGCAGGCCTCTCGGCTCCTTCCTGGAAGGGGAAATAAGAGGGAGTGGGAACAGTGGGCACCGGGGGCGAGGGGCACTTGCAGTACCAGTGCCATGTGACCGGGTGCTGGACATGGAGGACGGATGGGGATCGGCCACCTGTAACCATGGAGACCCAAGAATGGGGGACGCCACAGGCAGGCAAGGCACAGCACAGTGCTCAGCATGAAACGGCGGCACCGACGACGAGCCAGCGATGCACAAAAGGCGCTATATAAACCAAGACGCCTTCCGTTACGAGCCTAAAAAGCGGAGCACAAGATGGCACGACAGACACAGAGCGGGAAGACAGTAATGGCACGTATCGTAATGAACGGTGCTATATGACAAAGTGACGAGCCACCAACGAGAGGTCACAACATTCCTAAACAGCAAAGGCACTTTATGACACAAGCCACCCTAAAAGAAGGGACAGACCATACCCATAAAAAAAAAGGACAAGCCACCAATGCAAGTTCTCGATGCTCCCTTCAGAGCGGAGTGCCCGCCTCACTGCAGGTAGGGGTGGGCGGCCTCCGGGGGGGTGCACAACAATGGCGCCTTTCTTCTTGGAGACACAGCTATGCCTGGCGCTCAGCGTGACCAATTCATTAGGCTGTCAGCGGGCGCCGTGGGCCTCGTGACATTTTTTTGTGGCCTCTTTTTTTTTTAAATTGTGTGGAAGCCCCCGGGGGTCTTCAGGTTTGTCCTCATCCTGCCAGCTCTCGACACCTTTCATCACCCTCTCGCTGGCTGCTGCAGATTCCCAAATGTCATCGCTGACCTTCCGGGTGGGATTAACGCAGGGTTCGCAGGAGGTCACCTATGCCGAATCAGTCCGACGTGACCCGCTCCTTGTTGGCATTTTGTTGCTGCTTCTTTGCCTCGGTAAGGTCACCAGGCTGTGTCATTGTGAACAGCCTTCAACATATAATGACATCATCGTCACCCACACTAAGGGGTCTCCAAGCCAGTCAGGGTGTCTCTTGGACCAAATGTGGGGTCAGAGCCCCAAGGGGTGACCTCAGCAGGCACCGGAACCAAAACATCAAGCATCTCGGGAGTTCCACCACCCTTCACTTCCAGCCTGACGTGCCACGGTGGGAGCAGGCGACTCGGGTTCGAGGTGGTCTGCCGTTTACCTGGACAGGTCACTCTTAGGAAGGGTAGTGCAGTCAGAAATGCCAATTTGAAGCTTCACGTTTTTTAAGGGACGAGGGGGTGACCTGCTGGCACAGAGGATGTCGCCCTTGCTGGATGGTACTCTCCTCTCACACTTCGTTGCCACTATCACATGATGAGAGTCGTAGGGTGGGCAAGCAGGGCCGGTTTGTAGACTGGCATGCCCCTTAAAGGTAAAAGGGCAGGCACCCAGCTGCTGGGGCCACCTGGACCACCAGAAATGAGAGTAAAAACAGCAACGATGTTTACAGGCTTTCTGTTCTAACGAGCCCCCCGTGCCACAGACTGGCGTGAGCAGAGTCTTTGCTTTTTGTTGTTGTTTTAATGGCACCAGGGCACCCAGTAATGCAGGACTTGGCAGAAGCGTGGCACCTCAGTGCTGCCAACTGCATTGCTTCACAGGAGCCCATTAGCAGGTAATGAGTTGCAGGCTTGACCAGGGCGCCCATTACACACCTCGTGTGCCGCCTGTGTGTGTGCATCTACAGCCCTGGCCCCTTTCGAGGACCCCCAGACCTGCCAGGCACACGTGTGATGATCTGCGCCATTCACCGAGTGCTAATGACTGCAATTTGCTTTGCACGCCGATTGAGGAAGTGGCCCCTGTAATCAAACTGTGATGAAATCAGGTGCCCGGCCAAGACTGGCAGCTTTTACTAGCTGAAAGGTGAAAGGGCACCGTCGAGCCCGTATTTCTTTTGTTTCGACGACTGTTAAAATTCAAAACCCTATGGCACTGCGGGCAGCATGCTGAAACCAAACGAGCCCTGGTGGGATTTGGGGCGGGGGGGCTCCGGCTTAGGCCTCGGGCTCTTTTATGACCTGGCACACCACGCTGCCCAACTCAGCCTCATTAATGAACCCCCAAGGATTTGGGGGGATTGGGGGGGGGATTTGGTGTTTGAGGCAGTCCTGATCCCCCAGCCCATCACAGCACTGACTGATGCCAATGACCATAATGATGACCACTGCCCAGTCTTTTGGCTGTTCGCCCATAGGTGACCCCCATCACCAACCTGCTGTGGCTATCTTTACAGCCAAGACAGTGCCACGCTGCCATCTTCACTATCACCACACACTCGCCATGCCCACCTCATACTAATCACTTTGTCCTGCTCCACTGTGTCTTTGTGATGCCCTGAGGCTTGTCAGGAAGGTCGAGGTGGTGGTCTGACTTATGGGACCAACACCAAGACAGCCCCTCCAGAACCATTCCTGGTGTCGAGACCCCTCAACATAAACAAAAGACAAGATGGCAAACGGACAGAAAGCTGTGCCAACGGCACTACGAGTCACAACAAGGGCCGGCAAAAAGAATGTTCGGATGAAAAACACCTGGAGATGCTGAAGGGGCACATGCTGAGGACCACCATAAATCGGTCACGGCCACTGGGGGTGGGCATGTGGGCGCCTGCAGTGGGTCACCAGGGCCTCAGATAGCAGGTGACGTTTACGGTCCCTTTGAGGGGTGACATCAGAAAAGGCTCCATGGCTGCCAGGAGGAGCCCCTAACACTGGTGAAGGTCAGTGGACCGGTCAGAGCCGCCTGCAAGGTGCGAGGGGCCGGTGTTGGGGGGCTTCTCAGGGAAGACTTGCTTTTTACCCACAAACTCGGTGTCCCCTCACCTGTGTGACGACGCCTGGCCCTTTGGCTTTCTGCTCCACCTCAGCCCACCTCACTCTACTTCAAATGTGGGTCTCTGCAAGTTCGGACCCCCATATCTGTTCACTTCAATCTCTGGGGCGACCGAGTGGAGACTGCCAACCAAAACGACATGAGACCCCCGAGAGTGGTAGGGCGCCTTGGCAAAAATACATAAGGCTTGGTGGACAAAGAATATCAGCTGTGTGTGGGACAGCTTGGTGACGTGTGACACAACACGGACTCAGCTAGACAGACAGAGAGATAGGAAAGGCACTATATGAGAGAGACTGCATGACAAAGCTGCCGTAAGAGGAAAGGCGCTATATAATAGAAAAAGAGAGAGAGAAAAGTCAAAGGAGCTATATGACGGACACTCTGATCAAAAGAAAAGGAGCAACACGAGACGAGAAAATAAATGGGGGACATCACATGAGCAACATGAAAAAAAAAAAAAGAGCTGAATGAAAGGCGCTATATGGCGGCACAGGAGAGCTGAAGTGCCGTGTGATCAAAAAAGGGCACCAGCGTCACGGATCAAAGACATGGAGAGACCGACACGAAAGGCGCTATAGGATACAGAGGACAGGTGAGACACCCGATATGAAAGGCGCTATACAGACAGACAGACAGACAGATGAAGGCCCGCGATGAAAGGCTCTATACAACAGCTGAACTGTCTCGTCCTTCAAGCCGCTTCGGGTCACAGACCGGCCGCCCGTCGTCACCACACGCTAATCTCAGGGGCGCTAAAGTCTGCCTCCGGAGTACAAACGGGGTCTTGTGTGGTGGGATCGACGTCTCCGCCTCTCTAAGGGGACATCAAAGGGCAGACAGAGCCGGCAGATAAAGAGATTCCTTTAAAGCTCTGGGATGAGAGGGGAGAATCTGGGGGGCACGGCGGCGGGTGGGAGGCTTTTATCCTGCCATCCTCGCTCTTGTTCACCATTGCCAGTGCAGCCGTGAGGACATCGAGGGGGCTGTGGGTGTGCGAGGTGGCCTGTCACACGTCACATGTCACCATCCAAGTGTAAACCTGTTTCTACAGCCTGCTAGAATGCCTGAGGTGGGCAATTCCTCGGTTGAAATGGGACTTTTTTTTGCCCAAATTCTGCTGGCAGAGTGGAACAGAGGTTGGCACAGACGTCTCACAGCTCTGGTACATCAGATTTGAACCCCTGGCCCAGGTGCTGACTTTGCTTCGCTTCCACATCCCAAAAGATGTGTAGCTGAAGGTGGGATGGCATGAGTGTGTGTGTGTGTGTGTGTGCCCTACAACAGACTAGCACCCCTCTGGGTGCCGCTGGAACACTCATGTGGACCATGCCACATGGCATTTGGGGTTTATGCACAGCCCTTGGAACTTAGCATGAGGGTTGTCTTCGCAGTAAGTCAGGTTTATGACTTGGGCCTTGTGCCCCCCACCTCAGAGGGCACCTCAGGATCAGGACATTGTACGGCTAGATATGTGGATACAGAAAGGCCACCGGACATGAAGGACAAATAAAGGACACTGGAGTGCCACATGATGCCACCTGCCCCGCTATTTGACATCTGCAGACTCAGCCATGGCTCCCCTCCGGCCCACCTACCTCGTAGTGGTAGTCCATGCAGGTCAGGTCCCTCCAGCACTGGTCTCCTCGGATCTTGATCAGGCCCTGTGTGACACAAACACAAAGTCCGGGTGAGCCACAAAGGGGCAAGGACTGCCACCCTGTCACCACCTTCACTGCCCTGAAGCCACCAGGAATACCCAACAGTGCCATGGAAGGACAAGCCTGGGTGGCAGAGCGGCGGTCCGCAAAGAGAACTCTCGACCTGTGACTGCACTGCACCCTCCTCCACCCTGACCCTCAGCACAGGCACCTAATGGGGCAGTGGGCCGAGGCCACACACAGTGCCAGCTCCTTCAGAAAAGAACAACGGGTATAGAGAACTGGAGGCACTGTGAAGCGAGCAGACCCCCCTCGGACAGGATGACCACCAGGAAACCCCCCATTCAAGACATTTTAGTGCCAGCTGGCATTAGCCAGGGTTCAGCTGGCAGGGCACACCAAATAAAGCCAGTCCTTCATGTCACCACGGTGGTTCTGTTGTCGAGGGTCTCAAATAACGAAAAGAACGGAACACACCTCATCCTGGCACTGAACTGGCAGGACTCTCATCAGCCCAGAAGGCATCACGGCAGCAGGCAGAATTAGAGCACTTCATCTGGACGCCCCTGCAAGCCACCTCTGTGTGACATCCCGGACCACCTGAACCTGCAGTCACTGTACAAACCCCTGGCATCAAACCATCGCCAAGATGAGCGCCATGATGGTCCTCCTGTGGGCGACGGGGCATTTAGGTGGTAAACCGCACTCTTCTGGGACAGTCGGGTGCTCCCAATGATTTTCATGGCTTTGACACCCGTCTAAAAGGGGACCCTTCTCACCTCCAGATCTCTGTCATTAACTCTGGTGGCACCCGCCGCTGTATGTGACACTCGGTGCAGTGAGATGCAATGCCACCCCAGCAACCTCCACGAGGCTTCAATTTAACAAGGGAGGGCGACACGATGGCTGAATAAGGCCAGCTGTAAAGGGCACAGGGACACGTCCCCAAGTGTCACCTGCTGGATTTAGGGGTGCAGAAGGCCACATGTGAAGAAGCCCAGCAACCTCCAACAGCAAGGTGGGCTACAAAAGTCTAAACAAGGCCTGCCATGTCGGACCACTTACTGCACCCAAGAGGTGAAGGAATGAGGAGACAATGCCAGGCATGATGGGCACACGTCACGGCCACAAGCGCCACCCACCATGCATGTGACTGTGACGGGAGAAGAACAAAGAGCAGCTGTGAGGAGCACGGGGACAGTTCAGCAGTGTCACCTACTCAAGGCCCCAGGAAGAGTCCAGGGGGTGCCCACCAGTGCCAACTACTGTGTCTAAATGGTAAATACGGGCGCACAAGAGGCCAGCTGTGACGAGCACCACTCTAAGAGCTGTTGGCTGGGTACATAATGCCAGCTGTCAAGTGGCACACTATATCTGACTGGAGGTGAAGACCACCACCACCACCAGTACTGCTCATAAGTGCTTTCTGACTCTCCAGCTGCCCCAGTGGCACAACCAGCACGGTTTAGTTCAAAGGTGCCACCCGACACAAGAACAAGACGAGGAGCCCTACAGCTGCCTGCTCAACTGTGACATCTGCGAACTCCAATGCCAGGCTGAGACGTGCCAAGCAGAACACGAGCTGAGAAGAGCGACAGGGGGCTTCAAATAAAAGTGCAAGGGAAATTCAGTAGAACCGGCGTAGGCCAACGCTGCCAATGGCAGAGAATTTCACCACACGGGCACAAGGAACTCCAACTGCATGATGCCAAGGTCATTCATGAGCGGGTAAACCTAATGAGCACAGCCCATGATGGCACAACTGGCATTGCAAAGTAAGCGAGGTGCCCGTCGACTTGAAGGGCTCCTCCATACCACCCGAGGTCCGGCTGGCGACTCAATGAGCTGGTAAAGACGTGTGGACCCCCGGATAGGCCAACTGGGACTCCATGACGGCGAGACCCCCGAGCTCCGTGATCACAAAGGCCCCCCGGCAGGAGGACAGACTTGCACTTTTCGCTTTTTCCCTTTTTTTTTTTGGGCTACGGATGTCAGAATTTCCATGGATTTCTTTTTTTTTTATTCCCTGAAACAAAGTGGCCATTCATTTCAGGGGCTAATTAATGCGGGAGATGGCGGAGAGCAGCAGGGGTGCCACACACAAGCAGGCCAAGAGTGACCTAAAGTCACGCCTGTAAAGCGTTGGCTGGGGACAGTGACGCAGATTTGAGATGCCTCTGCGCCCCAACGCCTTCATCGCTGCGTCCGTCTCTGGTCGGCAATTTAAGAGCCCCCATTTTTGAGAAGCTCAGTGATGAGGGGGGGGCTTGACGGACATGGAGTTCCAGGAGGGCTGCGGGCCCAATGCCACCCACCCATCCATCCATCCATCATGTGGTCTTCCTGACCAAAGAGCAGGCACCCAGAACCCCATCAACCTAAACAAAGGAATACTTGGGTCCTGTAGGGGGCGCCATGGTCTCTGCACAAATTCTAGAAGAAACAGCTGAAAAACGTCCCAAAAATAAGGAGCAACTGGACCCCCGCCACATTTGCTGAACAGGGATTTGGGGTGTAAGAGAGCGGACCTTTACAACGTAATGCCAAGACCAGCCCTGGAGGGGGCACTCCGGAGTCAGCCACATAGTAAACTCCACCAACTCCGGGTCACAGACAAGCACCCAGCCACCAGCGTCGGCCATCCTGCAGGGGGCGCCGACCCCAATGCCACTCGCCTGTCCATTTTATAACAGCAGGCGGCCACAACCTCAGCAATGAATGGCTTTGGCCTAATGGGGGCGCCAGGTCCTTGTAGGAACAGACAGACAGATTTCAAAATGCCAAGTAAGTTCTAGAATTAACAAATAAGAGTCGCCATATCCTTGGAAACAAATAAAAGTCTAGTTGACTACAGCGGTGCCACCCCCTGTGCGTGAGTGAGCTGAGCACCACTGTTGAATGCCAATGTTTAAGTCATTAGGCGGTGCGCCTGAGCCACAGAGTCACCTACAACAGTTAATGTCACTCAGTCACTGAACTCGGGGCCAAAGAGAAGAGCCTGCCCACTCAGCTGTCCACCAGGGGGCACCAATCCCAAAGGCTGAGTGCCCAATTAGTTTTGTACTATTCTGGGTAGTAAGGACCCGCATTTGGAGTTCTCGTGCAGGGAACCACAGACCGATGGGACAAGTGACCAAGTACGAGGGGGGACAGTAGGACTTTAGGGACCTTCAAAACTCACCTAGATGTCATTTCAGAGAAACTAAGTGGAAGGGACTGGCGAGCTTTGATGGGCTCAGTCAGCCATCTGGCAAGGGGCACCAATCTCAATGCCACGCAGATCACTTGGCCCTCGTCTGTTTGGTTTGACCCTGCAGGGGGCGCCTTTTCTTTGGAGTAGCCGATTTAATTACAAGATGAAGGTAGACAGTTAGAATATACTTAGAAAAAAAAAATAAAAGTGGAGGGGCATCAGTGCACCCCCCTACTAGTTAAGCAGTGGCATCATTCTGTAGGTGAGCTGGGCGCTGCCACCGTCACTGCCATGTGACTCACTCGTGACCAGAGCCGCACCTTACAAGCCATAGGGGAAAGCGGCAAATCAGCGCCGGTCGCCAGGGTCAGATGGGGAGAGGGAGAGACCCCTCGAGGACACTGGGGGTGGGGGGCTGCAGCTGGGGGATGTCAAAGGTCAAGCATCCTCCATCTCCAGGAGCCACTAGTAGGTGGAAGTGCAAAAGGCAGAGCATAAAGAGGGTCTTTCACCACTTGATCCCACATAATGTAATCAAAGAAATGTGGAGAATTAATCTTCATAATGGTGGCATGGGAAAGGGGCGCCAGGACGAGGACAGCGGGCACGTGTGCCGATGCTGCATTCCTGCATTTATCTCATTAAAGTTAATCAAATAAGGACAAAGGGGAAGTCGCACTGGCCTGGCGGGCAGCATTTTCCCACACTTGCTACAAGTCAGCCATGGCAGGCAGGTGGGCACTTCAGTTCACACACATGGAACTAGTTGGCCGGTGCCCCCATGCCTCCTTCTTCAGGTGGTCAATGGTTCACATCCCAAGCACTAATATACAGTCCCATGTCCGCAAACCTGCGCCAAGGATATCGCGCATTAGTCGAGGTGCAGCTGACATTCTTGATAGACGATCACCCAGAAATTATTAGAGGGACCCGAGTGCGAATCCCACTGAAGGTACATTAACGTATGGGGGGGTATTGGGGGGGTGTGGGTGGGGCGCTAGGGGGGGAAAGCTTTGTCTTCAACGAACGGCGCTTTTAGTGTTTAGTGAATGATTTGTCAAGGAACACACGGACGACAAGCAGAGTTAAAAATCACACTGAAACAAACCGCCCGCCGGCCTGCTGGCCCTTCTATCGAATCATAATTAGAACAAAGAATAACGCATTTCACTGCCTTATATAGCGCCTTTACTACGAGGGCCGCAAGAACGACGAATAAATAAGAACAGCGCACAGCCTTGTGTTTGTAAGGATTCAGAACATTTGGGAAGTAATCTTCTGATCGCTGCTGAATGACGCCGACATTTAATTCATCTGAAGGAGTTGGGAAAATAAAATATGTGGAAAAACTGCAAAGGGAAATGTTGATACAACGACGTGTGTCCTAGTAAACGGCACACACACACACACACACACACATATATATACACACATATATATATATATATATAAATAAATGTTGATAGAACTGTCCTAGTAAACAGCACACACACACACATATATATATATATACACACACACACACACACTAATCTTTATATACCAGATAGACTTCCCGAAGGTCTTTTTTATGTACACATTGTTCATTTTCTGTAGGATTTGTATTTTTATAATTATACAGCACTTCTTCTTATTATTATTAAAGCTCACTCTGTAAAATTAAACTATGATTATACAATTCAATGTTTATTATATTTATGCATTATTATATCTATATATAGATACAATATATATACCAAGAATGTTAAAAATAATCGTTCAAAAATGTGTTTGTGAATGTAAATCTATCGGCACAAAGCGACACTCGTGAGTAACATTTTTAGGAAGTTCAAAAAGCAACGCAAATCGCCGAGCGCCCGTCTGCGACTCACACAAGCTTTGGCAGAATACAGTAACTGACAGGAGGCCGGCCCGCCCTTTCCGAGTTTTGGTAGTCGTGATTCGTCAATTCTGGGTAGCCGAGCGAGCCGTCATTGGCCAATTCTTGGCCGGTAGCGATTGGCCCGAGCTTTCAATTCTTGGTAGAATCTTGGTAGCGGAAAGCGATCTGATTGGCTCTCGCTACCAAGAATTACCTCGACTCACGGCTGCTCGGGGGCGCCAGGGTGACCGGAGAGAGGGGTCAGTGCCCACCCAGACAGACCAGGTCACCAGTCCCAAATCAACACAACGCATGGCACTTTTTGGAGAGATGGGAGGGAAAACCGGAATGCTGAGAGAACGGGAACAGCAAGGGGGCCTGGGAGTTGAACCCGAGACTTTGGCAGCACGCCACCCTTTATATAGCGCCCTACAAAGAGAACACAAATGGAAGAGAAGAAGGCTGCCATGTGCTCCGGTTTCCTCCCACAGTCCTGAGACATGCAGGTGAAGTGCATTGGCGATCCTAAAATGTTCCTGGTGCGTGCTTTGGGGTGTGTGTGTGCCCTGTGGTGGGCTGGCACCCTGCCCGGGGTTTGTTTCCTGCCTTGTGCCCTGTGTTGGCTGGGATTGGCTCCAGCAGACCCCCGTGACTCTGTTTTAGGATATGGCGGGTTGGATAATGGATGGATGGATGAATGGAAACCCGCCATATAGCGCCTTTCACACGGAAATGCAATGGACATTAAAGAGGTCCCCTAGTGGCTAAGGCACTGAACTGCAGCACAAGTACCCACCGTGACAACTTAGCTATGAAAACACAGCTGGCATGGGGACATAAAACCACACAAAGTGCCCCAGCCAACCTGCTAAACACAAAGGACTGTGGTGGAGGGTCAGAGCCTAACCTGGCAGCACTGCACACCCTCGGCTGGGTGGGGGTTAGAAAACTGCAATACGTGGACAAGGGGGCAACAGGCCAGGACAGCGGGTCTCCATCTCGGGCCCACGGCAGGCAGCTCCTCTCTTCAGGGTGTCAAAGAGCAGCTGAAGTGACCTGCAGGTGGCCATTGGGACAGAAGGGACCCTTTAACTGAAGTGGACAGGTGAAGACGAGTGTGACCAGCAGTGGACAGACAGACGGACGGACCACTGCACGTGTCGTGTGCCACCGACCAACGAAAAACAGCAACACACTTGGGCCACATCTCTCTTGAAAGCCGTGCCAGGGCAGGATCAGGCTGGCATGAGAATGTGACACTGGCACTTCAGCCAGACACGGCTGCGGTGGGACGCCTGGAAATGGCGGGGGGTGGGACACACAACTGCAGCCCCCGGAGACTAAGCCACGAAATGGCTAGATGAACGTCTGCGGCAGCTGGTGGTCCCCTAAACGCCAACTTTACGACCCCAAGCAGGTCTGGCGGGACTGCGCCTTCACTTTTTCATTTTTTGGTGTCATTTTGAAACAGGTGCACCGTCACGGTGGGGAGAGGAAACCTCGGATCGGTGCGTTGAACTCCCTCCTTACGGCCGTCACTCACATCCCGCGCTGGCAGAGGGCATGGCGCAGCTGTTGAAGTGCTGAGTCCGCATGACGTCAGGCCGAGTCCCGTGAGGGGATCAGCAGCAACTGGCCGCCCGTCAGCCGCATCCTCGAGTTTCACGGAGGACGACGACGGCGGCGGAGAAAGGAGCCCGTTAAGGTGGGTGGAGCAGGCACCACCCACCTGGCATCTCAGTGCAAATGAGAAAAAAAAAAGGAGGACCCCCCCCCCCTCACTCTGGGTGGGATGATCCCCACCCCCACTCCCTACTGTCTTCCTTTGCCCTGGCATCCACCTGAATTCTGTGAGCTCAATTCTCCAGAGCTGCAATTCAGTAATACCCACCCAGGTGCCCACAGCACTTTCTTAATGGCCACTCTCATTTCAGGATAAGGGGGCCCCTCTAAAGGGGTGCCAGCCAGCAGGCAGTACTACGTCCTGGGCACTTTTCATACCCACTTCACAAATACACCCAAGGGTATTGTAGAATGGGGATGACATCCCCCTAGAGGGCCAGGAGAGGATTACGCTGGCATTACCGAGCCTGGCATATACACACAGAACGTCATCACGCTGTGCCAAAGCCATGCCCGTCTGGGGTCACATTCAGTAGGCAAGTTTGAGACTTAAGGGGCCCACTGACTTGGAGAAAGTCAAATTCAGGATTCGAGTACCAGGTGCCCACCGTAAGACGTCGATCAGCGCTGACTGGAGTGTGGGAGGGTGGCACAGCGGCTGAAAGGTGGCGACACGGGCCGAGATAAACTGCCTCCATTCCTTGTGTCTGGTGAGGGGTGTGTGCAACGCCACATGATGCTTTGCAGTCCAAATGAAGAAGAGCTGCCACCCCGATGCCCCCCCGCCTGTAACCACAAGCCCCCCAGCGACTGCCATGTTCTGATTCTCATTACACAGATGAGCAGCTTCTGCGCCCACACATCTTAAACTGATTTTCAGGTCACTGCTAAGTTCCTGGCAGTCCTGGCCGCTGGCGGCACAAAAGGACCCCTCCCCCACCGTCAGGTTTATCGGGGGGCTGCGTTTTATTACACTCAAGTGCCACCTTCTACCCGCTCTCTCTCTCTTCCCCTATCAGGAAGCTCAGGGTGAGCCGCTGTCTCAGGTCCCGCCTCATATGTCTTCACAGCTCCTGCCACCTTTGCCCATCCTCATGCCCGGGCATTTCAGATTTTGTCTAAAATGTTTAAACTCACAGTGCCATCCCATGATGCACTGCAGCTCCCGGGAGCAGTCTGTGTTGGGGTGAACGACGAGTGCCCAGGTGGCACAGTTGCATATGGATTAGAGCCGCTGATTAGGTTTTCAATGCCTTGGCAGCTGGCACCGAATGTGACATTTCCAGGTCTCCTCTCATACCCTGCAGATGGGTCACAACCTACACTGTGGCAGGAGGAGGGAAGTTGGCATCTGCCCACTAACTTCTGGAACAGCCTTCAGAGCAATGAGGGGAATGAGAAAAGGGATGAATGGGTGGGCATTTAGCATATCGCCGGTGCACCCACTTGGGGGCAGTCATGAGGTTAGCCCGTCCTTAGTGAAGCAGTTGGCAGGGCTAAGCCAGCCTTACACAGCACATGTTTAGCAGCAGAGCAGACGGGGGTCTCTTTGGCCTGAAACCAGAAGACCCGCGTATTGTGGGCAGCGTAATGCCACAGAGACAAATCCTCAGCAGAGACAAATACCCAGTTGGCACGAAAAGACCCTGGGAGGGTCATCAAGGACAAAGCAGGGCAAGTAGTGTTGCATGGATGCCAGTGCTTCAGTGGGCACCGTAGTGTATTCCACACACATTGGGACCACTTCAGTTGGTCACATAATGTGACTGTGAACCCACCGGGCTCGGGGTGAAGGGGTGCACACGTTTGCTGTGCGTGCCACCTCTAAACTGGCACGTGTGTGAGTGCCCTGCAAGGGACTTGTGCCCAGTGCTTCCAGCACAAGAAGTATAAAGCATGGATGAACTGTAGCCCACCAACCCAATCGACAGCCAGTCCCCCCATAAGGCACTCGCAAGAGAGCTCACTTTACTGGGGGGGTCAAAGGACTCTCCCAAGAAGAGCATTCAGAGGGCACTGGTGACTGATAAGGAGGCCCAGCCTGGCATCTTGGGTAAGGTTCAACAGTCCACAACCACCGGGCACAACCACCCGAAAGAACAAACTGAGACTCACCGCCCCCAGCATGATGCGGAAGATGAGCCAGCGGAAGGCCCAGATGACGATGCCAGACGGCGGAGTGTTTGGCGGCACCCTCTGCAAGCTCCACAAGGGGCACAAGAAGATGCCTAGAAATCCCGTCTCCAGTAGCTGAGACTCCCAACCTGTGGAGAGAGGAGAAGGCAGGGGCATCACAAAGAGGCGGACACTCGCTGACCAGAGCACTGCTCCTATATAGCGCCTTGCCACTGACCCAAGGGACAGAAACAGCCCCATCCCAGGCTCCGGGGGGGTCAAAGAGCACTTCCAGTGGGCACGGGGGCAGCTGGCAGGACAGAAGGAGCCGCTCTGGTTCCAATCTGCAGACATGGGCAGCGACTCTGCTGGGCCACTCCTGGCATGAATGGTGCTCACTTATAGCCGAGACTCGGGCGTCTGTGCCAACTGCTGCTGCTCTACTGCGCCTCCTGTAGACAGCAGATGAAAACACCTGAACTTACCATAAATGAGGAGGGCATGACGGGCAGGACTGCAACCCTCAGCAGGCATGGCAGAAGACTGAGGTAGAAGAGGGGCAAGACGGCTCCTTGGGTTTCCTTTCTTCTGAAGATCAGACTTTCATTTTGAATGATAATTAATTATAACAAGAAAATGGACCCCCACAATGCCAAGTGTCAATGTCATTTGCCAGTGTCAATCACAGAGTTCACAATCACAGAGACGGGCACCAAGGGGTGTGGCCTTTTATCGAGGGGCACAAGGCATGGAACCCCATAAAGTTGCTTGCCAAGCTTTCTTCCCTTGTCTCCACTGCCCACATATGACTGGCACATTGTGCTTGTTAGCCAATGAGCTCAAACCAAATCTTGAGGGCATCGATGCCAGTCACTGAGTATTGATGCCAAAGGTCTTGTGGGGGACTACTGGGAACAACTCCATTGGCACACATGTGCCCGGCTGTGGGCAGGTCTGTGCCTGTGCCTTTTCCTTCTCTCAGGTTTGCGTTCTGACAGACGGCGCAGATGGCAGCCTCAGGATAAACAGTTCAGAGGCAAATTTGACGGAAAGGAGGGCTTGGCAGCCGAGGGCTGTGTTTTCTTAACCCAGGAGTGAACTGGCGCACTTTCACTGGTCGACCCGGTTTAGGTGCCGACAAAGCTGTACTGAAATGACGCAGAGCCATCGTGTCACCCGGTGCCACCAGGCTGGAACTGATGTGTACCCAGAGGAGCCTCAGGCTGTGATGGGCACCCCAAACAAACGGGCGACAAAGCTCAAATTTAATAAACGGGGGTGGGCCGGGGGTCTTAAATTAACAACAGGGGCCATCGGCCTAAGGTCACATACACCATCTTGTCTTGTGGACTTCCAAACCTGCCCTGCACAGGGTGCCACACCAGCACTGCCCACACTTGCTCAAAGTTCTACCCGGACGAAGATCCCCCCAAAAAGTACTGAACCCGAGAGCCGACTGGCTGCGCCAGCACAGATGACGAAGGCACTGGCAGCGTGAAGTACGTTAATAAATCGGGATGCAGGAAATAACTGGTCAGGGAAAAAGAAAAAAATGAGATGCAAATCGGAGTTTGCATGTGGCGTCAGCTGGCACGGCGGATTATCAATGCCGCTCGGGGACTTCCAGGGAAAACAAGACACGCTGCTTTGAATAGCCAAATGCGGGCCGTTTTCACCCGATCTTATCAGCCTCTGTCAACTTGAGCTGCGGAGTGCCAGGCCATCAATGCAAAGTACGTGCCGCCAAGCGGACACCAGGGGCAGGAAGGCTCGAAGGAAGCTGGACTGCCAGGCCTTACTGGCACTAAAAACGTGAGGACAACATGCAATGAAAGATATCGCAGTGCCAACGGTGGCATAACGTAAAAAGCATAAGGCAAGAACCAACCCCAGATGGGATGCCAGTCCATCACCATTTAATCAGGGAAAACCAAAACAGCCTTAATGGGCATGTATCTTGACAGCCCCAGCCAGGGAGGCACAAGAAGGGCACCAATCCAGATCTGGAAGTCATCCATTGCAGGGCACACTTATGCTGGGTCAATCGGCTGGTACAAAATGGGCACAAGGAAGGTAAAACACCAAATAGGGTGCCACTCTGTCCCAAGGCACATAAGAGTTGGCAATTGATGCCAACACTGGGCACAAGATGGGCACCAACGCTATACAGAAGGAGGGCACACTCTTGGGTTCAAATACAAGTTTCCAATTAGGCATAAGACTAATACTGGGCAGGGAGCCAGTTCATCACAGGGCA
This sequence comes from Polypterus senegalus, assembly GCF_016835505.1. Lineage (NCBI taxonomy): Eukaryota > Metazoa > Chordata > Cladistia > Polypteriformes > Polypteridae > Polypterus > Polypterus senegalus. The sequence goes on along the minus strand of NC_053166.1, from coordinate 163,153,522 downwards.
CACCCACTCATACCAGGCGAACTTGGCATCACCCACGAACAAGCACACAACACTGGGATGTGGAAGGAGGACTGGAGGACCCAGGGGGAAAAAACAAACAGACTGAACCGTGGGCACCGACTGGCATGATGAAGCAGTGGCACTAACCTCTGTGCCACCAAGAAGACAGGAATGCCCAGGGTCGGTCAGCCCCATTAGTGCACCCTACTGGGTAAGCCACTGGTTCATGAGGTCCTGTAAAGTGTCTCACTAATGAAAGGCGCTATATAAGGGGGGCCTGCCTGTTAGACGGTCGGTCACAAAGCCACGCACGATGGACAAGGTGCCATATGAGGCACTACAGAAAGGACACTTGATGGTCACCATGCATTTACAAAGCAAACACAAAGGCGCTATACAAGTGTCCTTGTGTCACAAGATCTCCTGACTCCACACCAACAGCCCACTAGGAGAGTATGCCACCGCAGTAAGGCGCTATATAATGCCAGCGCGCACTGCATCCAAGAAGATCCAAAACGCATGGGGTCCAGGGCAGCCACGGCAGAAGACGGGACTGAAGGTGATAACACAGCACGGGCAGCACGATGGCATGGCAGTGTGCTACCTCCCGTCTGCCAGCCTGCACGTGCCACACTGCTCTTCTCCTGGGCTCCCCTGACTTGTGCCCAATGATGCCAGGGTGGGCTGCAGCTCCACCACAATCGGGGTGAACATATTAATGTGATTACCGGTAAAGCCTCGCCAGGCGTTTGGTGCCCGTCATTTTATTTGAGGAGATGATTTTGCAGAGAAGCAGCTGGAAGGTAGACGATGGGTGCAGGTGCCATCTGAAACTGACCTCCACGCACAGTCTTAACCCACCCCTCAAGAGCCCACCTGGGAGCAGCATGGTCACCCCAGTAGGAGACTTGGGCAGCCTGGCTGCCAAGGATTTTGAACGGAGAGGCAGGCGGGTACCCAATGTGGGCACCAGGCAGGCTCTGCTCCTGGGATGTCTGTGGCCAGGGGGTGACTTTGAAAGGCGCTCTTGTGCCGCCAGCTCTGCATATCTTCAGATCGGACCGATAAGCCGGCGCACGTACACAAGACCCGCTCTGTTGGCGACTTTTCATATGGAAATCGTGCCGACGGTAACAAAGGGCACTTCATCGCGAACATCACGGCAGTGGGCCGTGTGCACCAAGGCGTCCTGTCCACCCTAGGGCCGGTCACCACAAGGCCCCTCCGATGCCAGTTCAATTCAAAGCCTGACACACTCATGACAGCTTCCTTGGGTACAATGGCACCAGGCAGACTGTGAACTACATGGGTGACAAACGGCTGGCAGTCGCGATGCACGAGTCTGTCCAGTTCTGAAGAGCTTGGGCGCTGGCACCTAGCAGGACATTAAAGGACAAAGGACAGGACACGGGTCATAAACAATACAACTTGGAAAAAAAAAAAAAAAATGCCGCTGCCACGTCCTCCTCAGATGGCACATGCCTTTGGTTCTTTTGATCTGTCCATGGGCCCCGGGTTTGGCCCACCTGCCCCATTCGGTGCTTTAGGACCCCGGGACCCCTCGGCCTCTCATCCTAAGCTCACTGCGGGGTTCAAACTGCCCCCTGCTGGCCAGTCTGTGAAGCTCTCTGCCCACTTAAATCAGCCCATTGAGAAGAGTCACCCCCGGCAGCCTGGCGTTTGTGAGGACCGCCTTGCCGATGCACCTGCTGCTCGTCAGATTTCAGCAGCTGCACTGCCTCCACAAAGGGGCTCATTGTGGGGGTCCGGAAGCAGAGCGGCACATCGGCTCCCACTCGGGCAGGATGACAGCGGGCTGGAGATTTACAGTAGCGGCTTGACGAAAACTGAAGAGCGACAACCGCGGGCAAGGCAGGGGTCTGTTTTGACAACGACAGGAGTGCGAGGACGCCCGTGTGTGTGTGTGTGTGTGTGTGTGACACGAATGAGCCACTCAGGGAGTCAAAGGCCAAAGTGCGTCTTGGAAGAAACGGAAGCGGCGCGGCGCTGGCACGATAAGACACGGCTCATTTGCATCATCAGCGCTGGCATGTCTGCACACCAGCTGACCAGGAGAAGGGCTCGGCCTCACAGATGTGTGCCAGCTGCCCCCCTACCAGTGTAAAGGAGGGGCGGCAGGCAAGGCTGGCGATGGCACCATGGGGTTCACTTTTCTAGAAGGCAAAGTTAATCCACCTAATGTTACACATTTACACGGCAGAATATAGTGCCAGGCTGTGAAGCTTTCTGCGCACTGTGTGCCCTTGTGGTTGAACACCCATCTTAGGAAGCCCCCAAACCCATATGATGTCCTTTGGTGCAGCAAAGCGAGCAAAAGAGGAGAAGTGACCTCACTGGGCAGAGGTGGGCACCCAACATGAAGTGGAGCCATTGATGGCATGGAGTGCCCATCTGTCTTGTTCTGGGTTTGTTCCCTGCGCCGGCCGATTCCTTTTTGTGTGAGGTGGGCATCATCTCACATGTATGAAACCCTGCGTGCAAAGCAACTGGCACATCCTTACAGCTCAGTGCCCAGGGAAGAGGGGGCACAAAATGGAGTCGTGCAGTGAAACATTCTGATGTGGCGGTGGGCATTTTTGGGGCGACTTTCAAAGGGTACGTCTGGCTGCCCAAATGTCAAAACTCCAAGGTGGGGGGACATAAAAGATCGCTGGTGTGACAACTGCAAGGGGAGTCAAACTCCTAGGGTAAGCCAACCAGGACATGGCAACCCTGGCATAGAATGAGAGTGGGTGGAGCGGTCCGATGAAACTCCGAGGTCCTTCATGTCCATCGCCAACCCTCAAACCCGAGGTGACGGCCGAGGATTCCTCGTTCCAAGTCCTGGCCTGCTTCGATACCCCCTTTGCAGATCGGGCCGCACGTAGGGTGATGCCAGCCCAGGTGCCCAAGCGGGTACGGCAGCCATCAGCCGAGCTCTGTGGACAACTGTGAACACACCGGGAGGCCACCGAGGTGAGGCTCCAGTCACCGATGGCAAATTCTGGGCAGGACACGTTGGCCATCACAGCCCACACAGACAGACGTGGGCCCACCTGTTGGCCGCGGGTTAAGCGACCCACTCAGGTGCGCCAACCGTCAGCCATCTCAAATAAGAAAAAAAAGGAAGGTTGTCGAACAGTGGGAGCTGAACTGGATGAGCGCACCGACTGGCCGACTGGTCCTGCTGAACGCCTTCATGGCTGCCATGGCCACCAGCTGCATGCTGGCAACATTGGGCAAGAGGGCAGGGGGTTAGCTATGAAAGGCGCTATATGACAGATGAAGACACACGGATGACGCACCGTGGGATGGACAGATGGGCAGGTCAATGCACCCGTCCACTATATAGCGCCTTTCCCATCTGCCAACTCCATGCCAGTCACAGCTCTACACCCACCAGGGACCTCGGGCAGCCTTGAAGCTAAAGAGTACAATCGTCAGGCGTTCGGTCAGCCAAAGATGACAAAGTGTGACAGCCACACAGTGTGCGCGTATGGCGCCACTCGGCCTGCACTTGCCAAAGCCCCCAGGGCGCAGAGTTCACCTTCCCAGCGTGCACTGCGGGCGTAAACAGCGGATTAGGCGCAGGTGGGCGGGGAACACAAACAGCCGCCGTCCTCGCGTTAACCACAAATTTGTTTTAAAACAGTCAAAGCTTGAGGTCCGCCTGATTTGTTTAAGTATGTGCCCAGGGGGATGGGATGGGGGACAAGGCAGGGGGCACTCACGGACAAGCGCCACCTACATGCCAGCGTGAGAAGCAGCAAATCCCACAAGGGGAGTGGCACTGCCAGGGCCTGTAGAGCACACAGCTGGCCTTTCAAACACAACACAAGGGGGTCTCATCATGTGACTCGCCAGCACAACACCGACGGACCCCCACCTGCTGGCTCACATTCAGAATGTCAGACGAGGCCAACTTGCACGTGGCCTAAATGACGAGAGGCAGAGACCAGAAGAGTGTCGCTGGTAGGGTGCCAGCCTGGCCTGCCAATGGCAGAAATGAGATTCTGAGCCCCCCACGCCATAACAAGGGGCAAATCCAGCATCACGGTGACACAATGACGGGCAAACCCAAAGCAGAGGAGCAGGTTAGCAAAGGCAACGGAGCACAGAGAGGACATCGCTGGAATTTCACTTTCAATTTCAATGCCACCTGTCTTGCAATGGGTGAAGGTGGCAACTGTGGTCGGGTCACCCCTGAAGGGTCTCACTGGCCATTTTCACAAAACTAGCAATGAAAGACATTTGCTGATAAACATCCAAAGTGGGCACAGGTGACACGCTTGTCATGGTGGAACTCCTTTACTGCGCAGTCCAGTCCAGTGGCACTCATATCCCCCTCCCCACCCCCCACATTCCTGCAGGAGGTGCCACCAGACTGACCTCATCGGACGCACCCCACGAATTTTTCCCTCTGTCCAGCAGCATGTGATGTCCACATGTCATCCGGTCACCCCTTAAGGTGCCAGCCTGCTGACTGGACCTGAAGAGACCGCCACAGTGGCCACCCGTCATGCTGGGGCATCAAACAACTCGACGGCATCACTTCACGTCCATTGGCTTTGAGCGCATTAACGTCATTCAAAGGCCAATCGATAAAGACCCCCTTTAACCAAGCAGACCCCTGGTGGTGCCCCGTGTGGACTCGAGTTCCCCGTTGACATCCCTTAGAAAAATGAAGCCTGAGTGGGCCTGGCAGGAGTACTAGCACCCTGTGCCCACCCGACACACACAAAGGCGACAGGAGGCCGTCCGTAGCTTGATGGGCGGGTCTAGGAGGCGGAGGGTTCGTCTGCACAGATCACTGGCCACACCCCCAAGGCGAGCAGGTCAGGTGACTTTAGAGTGTCTTCATCGTGTCACTCAGATGTGTGAGCAGGTCCAGTGACGGGGTGACCCCAGACAGGCCAGTGTGCCTGGTGACGGACTGGCAGCCCCAGGATCACACCCAGTTCTGGTGCCTGCCTCTGTGAAGCCGGGCATGTCCAGAAAGTGCATAAGTGACAAGTACAACTGAGGAGGTCTCACGCCAAAGCCCACCCGTAGACCCTGCAAATGTCTGTCACTGCTCGCTCCACTGCCCAGAACCGGATACGAGGGTCACAACATGAACGCTTGAATGGATGGAGACCCCTGCCTCCCAGCTAAAGGACCCAATGCTGGCCCACTCATGCCCCCCTCTTCAAAGCGACGGGCTAGGAGATCACAGCCAGGACCCTGCAATGACACAGCACTGCTGGTGCACCCACCACAGGATCCCAAAATAGGACCCTGGTGACACCTCAGCACCGCACACACAAAAACAAAGTGAAGGTCTCAGTGCAGACCACCAGGCGCCATCTTGGGTTCCTCGGCCTTGACTGCCACTACCAAGGAGACTCTGATATCACAAACCACCATCTTTAATAGGCAGACAATGTGTCATGTGACCGGCAACAAGCATAGCAACTGAAAACAACATGGCTGCAGTCACACAAGACTCGACAGCCCACCCCAGTGACAGCAACATCTGAAAAACAGAACACAAAAAGGCACAAGTTAAACTGGGGGGCTTAAACAGCACGGGCATCCATCTGACGTGGCACCACCCTGCTGACCAACCAGTCAAAAGACTTTTAAAAGTGAACGGGTCAGGCCAGCGTGGTCACTGGGACAATGCCAGCTCACCTAGGCCAGCCTGGCACTGCTCCATGAGGACTCCATGCCACGTGCAACCTCAGAAATTCAGGGAGGACCCGATACTTGGGTATCAGAAAGTTTAAGGGGCATATGCCACGTGACCGGCAACAGGCACGGCAACTGGAAACAATATGGCTGCAGCGTCTAAACAGCGACAGGCATGCCCACCAGAACAATATTGACCCAGAAACAAGCCAAGTACAGTGACAAGCCAGTTCTGGGGGTGCCCCCACTGCCATACGTCGCCCACTAACAGGATCGGCACTCCAAGAAAATAAAAAAAATGATTCATTAGGTGGTTAGCGAGGCATCGGAGCAGGGGGGCCGTAAAGAAAATGAGAGGAAAACATCGAGGAACAATCCAAGGATTTGTCAGGAATGCCCCGGAGAGCCACAAAGTGGCAACTTATTTACCGAAGAAGATTTATGGAAAAAGTACGTAGGCTACAGAAAAAGACATAAAAGTCTCAACTGGGCACAGAGCGCCCGCTAAACGGGACCATGTAAGACTGGAAGAGATTACATGGGTGGGAAATAATGGGCACAGGAGAGGCCTGGCACCCCCTCCCTGCCAGGGCCCACCGGGTCACAAAATTAGAAATACTCAATTTGTGAAGCTTGTAAGGGGTGGGCATCATATTAGACAGGAGCTGGGGTCGGTGCCAGGGCTGAGCCTGGCACAAAAAGACCACCCACCTTCAGTTCTTAGCCATGTCGGGGGCATGAAGGCGCACGATGCAGGAAAGAGAAAGAAAAAGACATACGTGTGTGTGTGTGTGTGTTCTGCAACACAGTAGAAGTGCCAGGGGGCACCAAATGAGTCAAAAAACAAACAGGACTGGCGAGCTCTGAAACAAACCAAAAAAGCGGGCACCAATCTCCAGGTCAACACAAACTCTGCCAAGGTGGTCCTTCTGAAATATCGCACAGGAGTTGTCGTCTGGCAAAAAACCTACACTTTCGGATGGCATGACAAGCATGCCACTGGTGTAAATGGCGCTACTGGAACGTCCAGCCTGGCAGTTGGAGATGGCATCCCAAAAACCCACTAAAACATCCAGAAACAATAAGAAAGTGAATTGAACAGAAATGCAACACAAAAGGGAAACTGAGAAACAATGAGAGCAACATCCATGACGCACTGCCACTGGGCAGCGTCCTTGGCAGGATAGGAGGCACGTGGATGAGTGGTACTGTAAGCCGCGAATGCCAGGCCTCCTCCTGCACCCCAAACCCTAATTCTGTCCCTCACAACACATCCTGGCCTGAACTGATGGATTCCACTGTCACCAAGTGCCTTACGTCCGCCAATTCAGCACAAAGCCCACCTTTCCACTCTTGCCAGCATAAGGCCGAATTGACGAGGCAAGGTAATCAATGCCAGGCACAAACCGTCGTCGTTTCAGTTCATAAACAAAAAGTGGCAAAGCGCATGACACGTGAGCCACACAGCCGACAAGAAGTCTACACGAGCCTCTGCTGCCCATCCTACCAGGCATGTGCCCACCTGCTGTGGCACATCCAAAGGCAGAACTTCCAGCGAACATCCTATGCCACAGCAGACCCCCCAACTTCATTTGGCATCAAAGGTTATGACTGACTGCCCCCCACAACTGGCACAGTCACCACCCACACAGAAAAGGTATAAAGATCCAGGGCACCACACTCAGATACAGGCAGCTTCCCTATTATCTGTATGTTAGAGGGCAGCCCCTGCCTAGGAAACAAAGCTGGTAAAGACGACACTTTGTGCCCTTTGTCGCCTGCCCATGCTGAACGTTTTCTTGCAGCAAATTTGTATCAAATACAAAGAAACGTCTACCATTAAATCATACTGAAGAAAGGCAGAACATTCAGGCTGGCATTGACACAGCCTGGCACCACCAGTCCCCACTTACATCAAATAGCACCACTGTTACCTCCTTGTGTCCTGGAGTCAAATCCCATGCCAGTTTCTTGCTGTCTCTCCGTCTAAGGTCTGCATGTTCTCCCCACACACTTGGGTGGTCTCGTCTCTGGGTACCCCAGTCTCAATCAGCCTAGCATTAAAGTGTGCACCAGTGGGCCCTGTGATGGACTGGCACTAAGTGGGTTTAAGTGGACCTGACAATGTTTCGTTGTCTCGAGTTATGCTTCCATCGTCCTGGCCCAATGTCACTAAGTAGCTGGGTGACACGCGTAGCCCCCGCCACCTCCTGGGTGTCCAAACACACTTGATGCCCACTGAGTCACTGGCATTGACAGACATTCAAGCAAGTGCAGGGCCATTCTCGGGTTTCCCCTTCCACAATTCCAAACCCTCCTGCTGCCCACCTACCCACCCTGAGGTGGGCCAGTCCCACCATGCCAAGTACATTGGGATGCCTCCGACAGCTGCAGGCATCTGGGATTGAGAACGGCCGGTGACTTGGGGGTCTCAACAGATGATAAGAACCCAATTATAAGAAGGAGCAAGTCAAACATACGTGTCCATTGGGGTCACTCGGGCCAGTGGTCACTTACCAAAGGAGTACCTGAAAGAGACAAAAAAGGGCGAGTTAGCCAGCTGGACTTCACCCCCGATATCCAAGAGTCCACTCAGTGCCCACCCCACCACAAAACCTGATTTGGGCCTGTGAGTCACACTGCCATTCTCTGGACACACCCATGGTAAGAGTGCCACTCTGGAGGGGACCTCGGGGGCACAGCAGGACTCTGGAGCTGAAAGGTGGCACACGATAGGGTGGACCCTGAAACAGCGCCAATCAGCCTTACTCTTGTGCATCCGAGGTCACGAGGTGTGACACATGGTGGCCTTTGCTGTCTTGTTAATTAACAAGAGTGAGTGACCCCAGGAAAACAAGCCACCTTTAGCTACACAATACTGGAGGCCATGCACAGTGCCAGCTCATCACCTGAAGAGCACAAGGTAGGCACCAACCCTGGCACAGACGCCAGTGCACCACAGGGCACATTCACACCAAGCCATTGGATAGAGGGAGGAATGTAGACTGGACCTGGGCATGGAATCGAGCCCCCCACTTCATTAGAAATGACATGATGAAGAATGGGTGGCACAGGGGCGGGCGCTGCCATCTAACGGCTCTGGTGTCCCGGGTTCAAATTCCAATCTCGATCATCGTCCGTGTGGGTGGGCGTCTCCTTCAACTTCCCTGGAGACTGGCCAAGGAGCAGCCCTAGGAGTGGCCTGGTGCCCTGTCTGGGGCTGCCACCTGCCTTGTGCCCAGTGCCACCTATAAACCTGAAACAGACGAAGTGGGCATGTGTGCAGGGTACTGTGATTTCTCAGATCAGTGGCTAATCCAGGCTTGTGAAGACCTCTGATGAAGGCTCAATGCCATGGACAGTGGCACTTGTAAATTCCTTGGCACAAGTTTTACCGATTTTAACTCAACTGTCAGGGAACGTTCAGACAGAATGCCATCCTTTAGTGCTGCCAATTCCAAGTGGACAGCCCGCTTCCTCCAGCGACTGAAGGGCAGAGAGGCAGCCGTGCCCACATTACCAAGCATATGGTGGCATCAGCCTTGTGTGCCACTCGGAGGAGGTTTATATTCAAATGAATGTGGCATCAGGGCTTGCCTCTGGGCCGAGTGACACTGCAGACCACCGATGGGGACAGTCACTTCCGCACCTTCGGTTTATTTCCAATGTTTTTTTTTTATTTGAGAGTAACGAAGCGGCTGGGATGCGGACTGACTGGCGCGCGCACACACACACACACGCAGCCCGACTGTAGGTGTGCCACACACTGGCCTCTCACTAAGTGGTGGTTTGTGTAAACGAGAGCCCCGCGCCCATAAACACCAAGGCCATAAATGCTGGCACAACACGTTGGCACGTCTACTTTGACGAGTACAGAATGTTCCCCAAGTCCGAGTCCTTCCGGGGGCCTGTGGGACAAACAAAACAACACGAAACACTATGGAGAGGGGCAATGGGGCCACACCTCGAGTCACCCCCGCCCTCCTGGCACACCAGCACGGCCTGACAGCCACAACACACCGGGCTGTCCCCCTGAACATGCCATGATACAAAAAGGGGGCAGGCCCGGTAATGACAGGGCAGAGGACCCCCGTTTTACAGACGGGCGGCCACAACAAAGGCGCCCCACAAGAGACGCGGGTGGTTCTCGTTTACTGCGGCTGAATCCGATTTCCTCCCCCCGACAAGCTCGGTCGCATTCTGAGGCTTGGCACCAACGAGAAACAGCTGTCACATAAAGTCACTTTTTCTTGCTTGCTTTCCTTCGCTCTCTCTTCCCATCTTTCTCTCCAGCAATCGTAGTGCCTGAAATTAATTAGAAACCAAAAGCCAACGGCTTCACAAATTGCCAAGTGAGATCTGAGAAGGAAAAAAAAAAAACACAGTGAAGCCGGCGGGCATCACGTACCGCGCCAACAGGGACGCCAGGCAACACCACCGCCTCGTAAGAACATCTCATCTACAGGCAATGGAGGACAGAAGGGGGATGGAACAACCTGGATGCCATCGATGACAGGCTTGGGGGGCCATCGTCACAGAACTTGAAACTTCCGGATGGGGGGCTATAAAAGGCACTATATAACAGACAGACAGGCGGGCAGCTGCTGCGTTACAGGTGTCTTAGGTCTATTAGGGGGTCTTTCATAAGACAGTCAACCAAAGGTGCACAATGAATGTCAGCGGCCCCCTGTGAAGCCATCACCTTTACGGTCCGATGCCCCCTGGGTTGATGGGCATCTTCACGGTGTTCTCCTTTAATATCCCAGGACAAAAAGACGGGTCACAAGACACCCACATGCCAGACAGATGGGCAAAACGAGCAGTCAAAGTCCACAATGGCCCTCCAGCCTGCACAGTAACATGAAGTGAATGGAGGTGACAGCTACTGACAGACTGCTCCCTGGCATCAGCTTTATCTACACCAGGGGCACAGCCGCCCCCTCCCACAGGGCATACACGCCCCACCTAACAGCAAGCTTCAAATATGGATCCCGGTTTGAGCCCACTCATCTCCCCAATGTCCAACCCCCCAAATTTAGAGTCACGCTCCTTCACCACTTCGCTGAATTCACCACACCAGGAGATTTGAGATGGCACAGCCAATTAGCACGATGACAGAGCGCAGCACGTGGGCACAGCAGATGGGAGGGCTATGGAAGAGGCAAAGGTCAACAAGGAGCAGCACCAGAGGTGACAGAGCGAGCACTTAACACTAAACCAGTGTCGGTCAGCTTCAAGATGAGCACTTGAAATGGGCACAGAGAGAGTGGCACCCCATCAATCAACAAGCTGGCATGGCTCACTTCAGCCTGACCTGCAGGGTGGACTTTCCCACCCTGAATCCACAGCTGTTCAGTCCACCCCCACTGACCCCCCGACCTTCATCCCGCCAATTAGTGAAAGGGACCTGTCACAGCAGGAGTATGGCACACAGATGACGGCCCGGGACGTTTCGCTGATGACATTTCCAGAAGTGACCCGCGCGCCATATGAGGCGGCAGCTGCCAGGCCGCTAGGGGTTACCCGGCTAAATTGTGCTTACTGGGCACCACCTGTCTCTGTGAGTCATAGGGTGTTGGGATGGATGGCGCGTGGCACTGCCAACCAAGAGCATGAACTGGCAGACTCCATGGCTCTGCGCTCAACATGCTGGCTAACCTGGCATCGCGATGGACTGGCTGATGGGGTCCTCATTCCCACAATTCCATAAGGCTCAATCCCAACTTCCGCCCTTTTAGGAAGCTGGTGGACTTGACGGTGATCAGGTTTAAATTTACGAGAGCCCACCACTGGGGGTCTCCATGGTTGGGCTGACAGCCTGACGTGTTGCCCCATTAAGACGTGAAAGGGGGGTTTGCACTTCCTGGGCCTTCTCGATGTTCTTGTGACATCCATGAGGGCTTTTCTAAGGTAAGGCTACCTGGCAGCTACAGAGTGGCACTGTATGCATGTAGGGGGCAGGGGGTGTGGGAGCCAAGGTGGACGAGCTTCCTGACTGGGATTAGAAATGGACCCCCTCACCCCTGAACTGGTTAAATGGGTACAAAATGGACAGACAGACGGACGGACGGACGGATAGTAGGAAGGAAGAGCGTGAACGCAATGGTCTCTTCGATATTCAGTTCAACAGGTGAACTGCCAGTGGAGGGGGGGCCTGGCAAAAGGGACCAAGTGACAGACACAAGTTGGGGACTCCTTTCTGGCCTCGGGTTTGGACGTCTGCACTGTCATCGTAACCTCCTGTTGACGACTTTTGCCCGTTCTTTTGTTTCTTTTCACTCCAGGCTTTCAGCTGGCCTTGTCAGGGTGTCCGGTCTTTAACCACTGTGCCACCACACCCACCTGAAGTGACCACTTGACAGTGCCACTATTGGCACATGCGAGGATTTACACACACACAGCTTCTGACCTGTCACTTTGTCACGCTTGGTCCTGTTTTAATCTTGTCCTTCAAATTCATTTCTCCACCTCAACACCCCAGAGAGACAAAGTGACAACGGACATTTAGGGGACATTTGTAAATTTATGAAAAGAAGCCCAGCTGGGTGACGCTTGTGGCATCACAGCCAAGGAGATGCCAGGCTGGAATGGCTGCCACGGGGCAGGCTGGCTAACGGCTCTGGACTTAGGTCAGCTGCTGATTTTTAAGGATTTGAGAGACGTCACCTAAACTGCTGTTGTCACTTTGGCTTTGGGGGGTGTTGAGTGTCACTTGATGATGTCAAAGGTGGCAAGAGGACACAGTGTGACAAAGTCTAAAGGGTCTTATTGCGCATCTATACACCGTTATCCCCTGGGGTTTGTGGTGTTTGGGGGCACAGGACATTTTGGCCCCCCCCAAGTCACCTCTTAACACTGCAGTGCTGACCTCCAGTCTTGCCAGTGACACCCAGTCGAGTGTTTAACAAATGCCAGATAATACAGGACAGTGGCAAACAGAGTGGCACTGTCACGCCCAGTGTGGCAGGTGTTTGGTGCCCGCTGCCCCCTTCTGTCAACTCCACCCTAAGTCAGTGGGCTCAGATGACTCTAAAGTCCACTGTAAATAATCAAAGTCACGATGACTGGCGACGACCGGACAACGGCAAACGACGGGGGAAAACGCCTCTTGGGGGTCCTAAGTAACTCACGAAGCATAATCCTCACTCGGATGGTCAAGACGGACAGAATGGGGGCGACATCTGTAAAGTATTATTAAACAGGAAAGACGGCGCTCCCACAATGCCATGCGCCTGACCCGATGATCTGGCCGAGGGTCCGCTCTCTAATTGAAACGGGCAGCACCGTCCCGTTGACCGCTCACAATGACGCAAACCCGTGAATCGCCAGGGCCGACCATACACAGAACTGCTCTTACAGCACCGAGGGGTCCCGCCACCCGGGCCTCAAACCCACCGAAGCTTGGATGCCCCATGGGACTTCGCTCACCGCTACGTGTTGGTGGTCTCCATCCATAGAACCTCAAGATGAAGGGAGAGTCTGCTTGCTGCTCCACCAGTAGATCTGCGGGGGTCACGTCCTCAGCCCCCCCTGCATGGAGTCTGCGTGGGTTTCCTCCCACAGTTCAAAGGGACCGGCGATGCTAAACTGACCGCTAATGTGCACGTGGTGTTCCCCGTACGGGGGGCTCCGGCTTCTGTGCGACTCTGGAAAATGAGTGAGTGAATAAGAACAGAATATGGAGAGACGGGCAGAAACCCACAATAGCTGCCACTCGTCCCCACAGATAGTCATCCCTCGTTCGGCGGGCACGAGACACGACGCGAGGGTCAGACGCCTGTTCACGGCTGTGCTGCGTCCTCAAAACACCTGGAGGGGCTCAGGGAAAGTCCCACGGCTGTCCTGCTAAATCACTTGGCAGGACTCGCACAATTGGCGGTGTCACTCAAAGTGGGGGAGGAGCCACAGACAAGGCCCGCCCATGGTGTCCACTGCCATAAACATGAGGCACGAGGCCAGGCACAGCTGTCACCTCCTGTCCTCGGCCAGGTCTCAACACTTGTCACATTCACTTTTTGTTTTTTTGGATGGGGAGAGGCAGCGTGAAGATTAGCAGCTAAACCAGCAGGGGCTTACTTGGTCAGGCCTGTGGACCCCCGAGGCTGCAGGTGTTTGCTCCCACTTTGACAAAGCAGTGGATGGCATTCAGAAAGTGCCAAGACCATCACACACTGAAAAGTCAATAAAAAGCCAAGGACGGACGGATGGCAGCAGGGCCACAATGAGGACCACCGACACCGACGGGCACACGTCCACGAGTCAAGGAAAGGGGCGGCTCCCAACGATAGGTGATGGATGACTCCGGAGAGACTGGCCATGGAGGAGAACATTTCTGTTGATGCCACGTCTTTGGCACACAGTTCTGCGGTGTCGAGAAACAAACCCTTATTATAATTAATTTGATTAATTCCTTTATTTAATGTAAGGACTATTTGTGAATTCACACCGCCGCCCTGGCACTCTGCTTCCATCAATCCGACAGGACACGGGGTGAACGCCAAACGGCCTTCTGTAAAGCGACCTACCCTGGCGCCGTTCTAATACACGTTATAGTCAGTGTTCAAAGAAAGAGCAGCCAGGTCAACAAGGCAGACTAAGAGCGCAGGAGGGCACACAGCAGAGGGCGCTGCACCTCACCGATGGAGTGGACCTGCGCCCCTAGATCTCCACAGCACCCCATCCGGCCTAATCTTCTCATACCTGCGGATGTGCCCGGGGATTCACTCTGTGGGGGAGGGCCGCAGACCACCCGCTTCTTTTACACGGCTGTCGACGAGTCTTGAGAAGATGTACTGGGAGCAAAAAGGAAAATGAGACCAAGCACGTCAAGTACACATGGCCCCCAGAATAGTTAGGCTATGTTGGAACATTTACCCGTCTAAGACGAGTCAAGATTAAAGAAATCAACGAGGACCTCGGTCCGCAGAGCACCACCCAGTGCATGGGTCTGTGGCAGATGGCATTTAGTAGGGAGCTGCATGAGCTGCTGGAATGACAAAATCCATGCATTTATAAAAATGTGTGATGCGCCATCTGTTGGAATGACAACTGAAACACATTACTAAAAATATTTGTGATGCGCCAACTGTTGGAATGATGGAGACAAAGCAGCCAGACCCACAGACGCATATCCTTTCCTTAACTTGGATTATTCTTGTTAGCGTGCACTCCTGAATTTGACAGCCCCACCGTAGGTCTGAACAGCAGCACACTGCGTGAGGGGGGCCAGCAGAGGGTGCACATCTGTGTGTGTGTGTGTGTGTGTGTGTCAGCAGTGCGTTGGCACCAAGGGGGTTTGAAATTCAAAGCCTTAACTGCCGCGCCACATGGCCTGCCCTGAAACTTTACTAAAAAAAATGACAACCCACCACAGATCGAGACGCAGTACGAAAATGAAGACCCCAGAAATGGAGGAGACTTACGATGGAAGACAGGGGCAGAACATCCAAGGGAGGGACGATTACAGGGGAGACAAAGCAGCTGGATCCAATTCAGGGATGGGGGAGCTGGAGCCCACTGGCACAACCTGTAGAGGACACCAGTCTATCATTTATTAATCAGAGTGGGCACTGCCCACCATGCATGTACGTTTGCCATTCCTTTCACCAGTGTGGAGGGTTCTGCCCGGGTCTATGTTTCTGTTGGTGTTTGCCAGCCCACCCACATCTGCCAGGCTTCTCCCACACAGATCTTAAGGAGTCTCAGGTGTGTGAGCGGACTTGCCCACTGAGGGCTGCCCTCTTTCACTCGTGCCCATTGAGACTCTCTCTTCCACTTTTCTAAGTCACAGTGCTTGCCACTCTCCCGAGATGGCCACACATCC
Source organism: Polypterus senegalus (assembly GCF_016835505.1). Lineage (NCBI taxonomy): Eukaryota > Metazoa > Chordata > Cladistia > Polypteriformes > Polypteridae > Polypterus > Polypterus senegalus. The sequence goes on along the minus strand of NC_053166.1, from coordinate 163,138,029 downwards.
AGAGGCGTTGCTGATCTTTGTTTCCAATTGTATTAAATTGGCACCAGGCTGTTCATCGACTAAGGCCGATCTCATTGTGCCATCTGCTCCAACACCAACTAGACAGAACGGCGAGTCCAAACTATAAACCACCTACTGCCACCCATCATGTGTCACTCCAGGAAGATGGCGCAAAGGCACCCCGAAACGTGTGCTTTTAAAGGCACCAAGGCCCGCCTAAGCTGGGGCATCGAGCCATCTGGCTTTGCAGGGATCTGGCTCGGGCACAGGGACAGGGACGCCCCCTACAGGTGAAAGCCAGAATTTGTGTCACTGCTGCCCTCACTTTAGAAATCGCTCGCTTCCAGCACCCCGCATGCATGTGGCTCACAAAGGCTGGTGATGTCTGCCAACCCAACAGGCGGGCGCAGCGGACTGCACACGGCCAGCAAAGCTCCAAACATCTGCATGGCACACATCTGGGCAGGACGCGACTACAAGGGCACCCACCGGCTATAAAACGAGCAATTTGAGGTCGCCGAGAAATGAGCAGCAGACGGAGGGCCGCTCGTAAAGGGACTTGGTGCCCACTGAACATTCCTGTTTACAACAAACCAGAGCTGTTTGTCCTTCGGTGGGCCGCGAATGTTTACAACAACCGTACCCCCCGTGTCAACATTCAGCATTCCACAGAAGTCTGGGCGACTGCTGCAAGCTGCAATGCCAGTCATTTCATATAGCGCCTTTCACAGCAGGGGCCACCCCAGCAGGCAGGCAGGCAGCCATAAATGCAGACTGGCGTGCAGCCGGAGGGGACGGGGCCACACACGTCCTCATGACAGTGTCCCTCCCTCAGTGACGTGCACCCCCTGATCTTCCTGTGCCCCCCTGCATCAAGCAGCGTCTGGACAATGGAGTGCAGATGGCCAGCAGGGGGACCTGAACGTGGTGGCTGCACAAACGTCACCAGCAGCAATAAGGGGACAGAAGGGTCCCATGTTTCAACTTGTGACCAGCACTGGAGGAGGAACTGGTGACAACAAGTAGTGATGGACATTTGAATGGAACTGCAATCAAAGCACAGAGGGGCACCTGTGCCAGTGAGGGCAAACGAGAGAAAAGGTGAACTTCTGAAAAACACGGGGGAAACTCCTAACAACGTGGACCTGGCAAAGGGCATCCCACTGTCACAAATATGACTGGGTCGTGCCAAGGGGTGATGGGCCTGCGAGCTTAATGCACATCCCTGGGAACGAACGGAAGGAAAAGATGGAAAAACTAGAGAGTGGGAAGGAATTTGGAAGGAGGGAGCGAACACGGGCAGCCATGGATGTGCCCACCCAGGAGATTACTCATCTGGATTGGCAGAAGAATGTGGGGGGGCAAATGGGCTTAAACACACCTCTCAGAAGGAGATGACACACCGGTGTCCACCAGGGGGCAGTGCTGGGGCTGCTGCTCCTTCCATTTGCCTAACCTGCCAATCCCAGTAAAAACAGGGTGCTGCCAGTCAGGACCACCACAGTCCTAATCTAGAAGATAAAGTCGATCAGGATCAGCAGTTCTGTGATCGTTTGGGTTGGGGTGGCCGTACGGCTCTGCCCACACAGATGGGGGGCCACAATGCGGTAACATGGAGTGTCGGTGGTCCCAGTGGACCCTTGTGCCCTCCGTCAGTCAGATTCTCTTGTTGACTTCTACGAGTAATTTTGCGTTCGTTCTCTCTGCTCCCCAGAGTTTCTCCACAGCAGAGTGTTCAAGAATGGCCAGACACGGGACGGGGGTCTTCCCCCCCCCCCAGGATTCCGCTTATCCAAGGAGGATTTGGGCTCCCTGTACTCTTCAGTCCATGAAAACTGCACCACTGTCTGCGGTGGTCCTTGGTACAAATGGAAAGCAGGACAGCCACGTTGATCCCCCAAAGTGAACGAGAGACGCAGAGTGACAGAGGCCAGCACTTTGGCACTGCCATCACAGCTGTGCTGCCAAGTGACACACCAGTGTCCTCGACTTGAGTCGATCAGGAGAAGAACAAACTGGTCGAGTGTGACGAGGGTCCTAAACAAGGAGGGATGGGCAGCTGAATGAGCAGAGGTGCCTGGACAGATTTGGGGACGGTGACATTTAATGTAAATCATATGGGGGTACACACAATGGGGAGTCCACATTCTAAGGTGCCTACCACTACACCCGGAGTTCTGCAAGCTCTAAATATCACCTTGGTGAAAGGGAGACAGGGGTCCGGCAACGTGACATGAAGGGGTCACCTGACTGAGTTGTTCAAAGGAGACCAGCGGACCCCAGCGGTGAGTTTAACAAAAAGCAGAGACATGGAACTTGGCAGACAGCAGGACTTTTCGGACCCTCATAGCTCAACGGTGGGCAACTGTGGAGCAGCATGGTGTCCATGATTGGCCTGACTGGCCCGTCCTCGTCACACGGTTTGTAGAGATCTGCCATCTGAGTCTCCGTGAACCACATGGAGGTGAAGAACAGGGGACAGGTGGGGGGCTGTGTGAAGAATCAGGACCCCCAGCTGCGACTTCAAAACAAATTCTTCAACAAGAACTTGGGGGCACAGGCGGAGACTTCTCATGGGCAAATGTCCATTGCCCAGAAAGGTACATGATAGCGAAGGAGCCAGCGGTGCCCGTGCTCAGTGCCACTCTATGAGGTCAGACACTGACCTTTGTGTGCGCCGCACACCCAGCTCAAGCTACACTGGCGGTCCTTGCTGTTTATGGGGGTCTTCATTTGTGTTAACTGCAGGTTGTTTTGTAAGCTTATCTTTATTTTATGGCTTAAGGGCAAAGATCAGTGCCATCGTGGATGAAGGGAAGCCACAGGTGGAACGGGTGGGAGTGCGAGTGGTCCGTCAGGTTAAAAGGAGCACAAGACAGGCAGCGGCCTGCTAGGTGGGCTTGGGGTCCATCAATAAATAAAGGAAACGGAAGTTCTTTGTTTTATGTTTTCCGATGTGTCTGTCCCTCCATTTCTTACCCACAGTCACTTCATGCTTTCCTAGTGGCATGGAGTGTCAAACTACATGGCAGCCTCTCCTCCGAGGGGCTTTCACAGAGCCTGGTGGGCCACTCTTTATTTTTTGGTCACCTCTGAATTGCCACAATAACCCGACTGGCCAAGTCCATCCTGCAGTGACCCCCTAGTGTGGTGGTCAGTAGGTTACTTTGGAGTAGTGAGGGGGCTAGGACTGGCACAATAGCCCCTCCAAATTTCAGAAAGCGTGCCCACAGACACACTAAGAACTGAATGCCACGTTGGCTGGGCACACAGTTGTTTGCTCGGCATTATAAAGGCGCTGCAAGTAGCCAACTGAGAACGCCACACACAACTCCGATGCAGTGTGCCACCTTTGATTAGCGGGTGGGAGATCAAGGGGACTCTGTGGCCTACCCACAGGAAGCACCAAGTCAATCTGGTGATGCCAAAGGCAACCATTTTGATGGGACATGGCAGTCGGCGTGACGTGTATGAAAGTAAAAGGTGGCAAGGACAACAGAGGCTGTGTGCGCTCCATTACACTCAAGGCTGGCACACACGAGGCTTGACCCCTAAACTCAGCTCAACCCTTTGGGCCAAGATGGCATGCAGCTACAGAACTACAAAGAGGAGGAGCGCGGTGCCAACTGGTGTGACAGTCACTGGCGACGAACCCCGTGCCGCTCAAGTGTGGCTTCTAATCCCTCCCTGGGGGCAGATGTGGGTTTTCCCAAATATTGGTTTGTTTGTGCCAGGCGCCGCACATAAAAGGCAGAGCAATTCACGCCTTGTCATCAGAAAACCACGAGGCTGTTGGACGTGTCGGAAACGAGCCTGCAGACAATAAAACGGCCACCGTGGTCACTGTGAATGTGGTGAGGTAACCTTTGCCACCCCCCCGAGTCGTTAAAAGTCCACAATGCCAACCCTAAACACCACATTCTGCTCATAGCAGGTCATACCATGTTTGAGATGGCGCGGCGTCTGCTTACAGGGGAGTGGGCAAGCTGGACACAGTTGCCCCCGTCATCCATCCAACGCTCGGTCAACCTCATCAAGGCACATGTGTGCGCACTCACATCACCCATCTGAATCGGACCACCCACACTCTACAAATCGCAAAAATGTGAAGTGCTAAAGTGGCGCAGGACGAGGCCGACCGAGGGAGGTGGTCCGGGCTTTATCACAAGTCACTTGTATAGCGCCTTTCACCGAGTCCGGGACAATGCATTTACAAATCAGCAGAGGGTGTGTCGGGGGTCCACAAGGGACACCCCCGGTGGACTAGGCAGCCAACACCTATCAAGTGTCCAAAGGCAGCCAGGGCATCCTGCACTAGCTTGGTCGTCACTCGTGGGACTTTGAATTGGGTCACACGTGGTGAAGGTGGCACAGATTACAACTGGCACCCCGCTGCCTTCTACTCGGGACATGTGCAGCACAAGCCGACATAGAAATGCCAACACCCGCACCCCAACACCCCAAAGGTCATGCGAAAATGTCCCCTCAGGGATTAACAAAAAACAGGATAACTGATGACCGCAGCCATCCCGCACAGCCGACGTTCTCCTGCCTCACTCGTGCCAGTCGAATCAGAGACATGTGGTGCCCACAGGGTGCCAGGCTACTGAAGAGCCAGCCATAACAATAAAGACTGGCCGTGTGTGTGTGTGTGTGTGTGTGTGTGTGTGTACAGGCGCCAGCCACAGAAGCGTGGGGAGTGCCTCACAGGTTTGTGCTGAATGAATATGGGGAAGGAGAAGACAGAGACCCTCCATTAGCCTGAAGAAAATAAATGGAGGAGCAACAAGCTTGGAATTACTCCACAATTATTATTTGTGAAAATAAAATTCACACTTCTCGCAGCGGACCCCCTCACTGGGCGTGCCCACCACGCGTTTGCTTCTCATTCTGGAATTGTCGTGTCCGTCTGAAGTGGCGGCTGTTGTGGTTTCTTGGAGTATTTCTTGAGATTCCTCTTGGATAAAGCGACATCTGTCCGTCCGTCCGTCCGCCCACACACTCAGATCGAAGTGTGTCACTTCATTCAGCAGATGAGTTCAAGGACTTCAGCCTGGCACAAGAAACTTTGATGCCAAAGGAAGGTTTAGCACAGATGGCACTCAGATTCATATGAGTGGCAGGCCATTTCATCAGCCAAACCCTTTGGTGCCACCACTACCACTGCCACTGCCACCCTGATCTTCCACAACTCCAATCACGCAGCTCCCCACATTCTCAACTGATCCAAGCTGGGACCCTCGAGGAGACTCGCTAGTGGCCCTGTGCCCACCCTGCCTTTAAGCCCAAGGATTCTGCCCCGTGGCACAACTTCTTACTTAGGATATTCCCTTTAATTTCTAATATGTTCTCATTAAAAACTGGATGAGTCGAGTATGTGTGAAGCGCCCGAGGACCCCCACACATCGCTGGCAGTCGACGACCACTCCGTGTAGGGAGGCCGCACGCTGGCAACACTGCATCCTGCCTACCCTTTGAACTGGAGTCGCATTCTGTTCACCGAGGGGCACTAAGTGGCTAAAGGTCCGAGGACCACCACGCCTATATGAGCGCATTGGACACTCCCGTCCCAAACAATGGGCATTAATGTGGAGTGTGTGCACCCATCCAGCCGAAAAGAGGGTTTGTGAAGTTGGGTACCGATGTCGGACGAGACTCACCATGGGCATCCACCGAGGTGTTCAGCAGGGCGGAGGTTGGGGCTCTGGGCTTTACACACAGGGGCACAGGCACCCCAAACTCTGTAAACGACCACTCTGCCCAAACCCGGGCAGTGCCCAGTGCAGTCCAGAAGGCGGCGCGCTCCTGGTATACTCCGATCCCAGAATCGTCCATCGGACCACCAGACAGTGAAGTGTGACGTGTGTTCCACAGTCCAATGGCGGGCAGCGTGCTTTACGCCATTCCGGCCAATGCCTGGCACTGCGCACGTGTGGTCTAAGGCTCGGCCGATGACACCCACTTCACGGAGCTCCCACCGCACAGTCCTTGTGCCAATGTCAGGCGATTTTTACACGTCGCCCTGCTCTGTAAGTTGGCAGAGTTTGTTTCATCAGGGTACACAGGGGCACTGGTAGAGCATAAATTTGACATGCCAATTTGGCACAAAGGGCCACACTTCAAGTCACCCACTCAAGTGCCAGTGTGTCAATGGAAATGGCGCGTCGCTTGCTGTTCAACTTTCTGCTGCCGTCAACAACAGGCGAGGCTGAAACACCCAAACTCAGTCATTTTGGGGGGCATCACGTACTTCGGGCCGTGCAGGGTGTCACTGCACATTGTGGATACCTGGAGGTACTGGGATGGATGGAGTTTGCGAGGGTCTTCTTCTGGTACCCTAGCAACATCAGCACCGTGAGGAGACACACCAGAGTGAACCCGAGCATGCCACACAGCGCTGGCAACACAAGCACATCCACCCAGAGATGCCACTCGGCACAGTTTACAGCAGCGCACCCAGAAAAGAAACCCAAGAGCAAAGGCAACCAAGCAGTGGAGTCGTGCGAAGGCGTCACTGGCACGACATTCAAAGCTGGCCTGGGATCAGGCGCCCGCTCTCAAGCCTCTCATTAAGGCGCTCGGCTGTTTCTTCAACCCTGCACTTGAATCCAATAAATGACTGGCAGCGAGATTCCTGTTTATTTGGAGTGCCCAGCCCGACTTGCCCGCTCTGTCCACATTTCCCAGCGGATCATTAAAACGCTCCTTTTACTCTAATCTCGCTTTTCCCACAATTAGGCCACAAATGAACACTTGCGGGTAAAGACCTCCGGGGGCATCATTGGTGGCTTTGGGGGGGCTGTGGGCGGCCTGCAGGGGAATGAACAATGGTCAAAAAAAATAAATAAATAAAAATAAATCGATAAATGATAATAATTTGGAGCGCACGGGGTCAGGGGACAGGCTATGGGGGTGTCAAAGTGGGAACAATGCCCTTCTGTGACCCGCTTACTGCTGGCTTGGGAAGGAGTGACAGGCCGGCCCACCCTGCACCACAAACACACCGAGGCTGGCAGGACTGAGGCCATGGCAGAGAGTGCAGCAGAGGACAGTGACGAGGGACGTGTGTGCGGGGACTGTCCCTTTGCCTTCAGGTGTGTCTGGCCAGCCAGTTTTTTGGGGGATGCCCTCAGATCACAGCATTTCGCGCGGTGCCCGACAGCACTGGCAGCTGGGTGAGCGTTTTCCAGCTATGGCGAGTGGAGCCACACTGTGTGGCCCGTCATCCCCTTCCATCCACTCGGCTGAGGTACGACCTCAGGTGGTCCTCTCTGCCCGCCCCCGTGGCCACGCTGTTTGCCTTTCGTCCCCCTGGCCGAGTGCTCGTTGCTTGCCAGCCCACCTCGGTGACGTGGGCTTTTCGTTCAGTTTGGGTTTTTACTTTCACGCCACGTGCTTTTCTTCCGGGTGGTTGTTGTTGCTGGTGGCCGTCAGCTGCCATTAGCTGCATGTGTGTCACCTCGCTGTGACTATAAGAGATGGCCGATAAACGCCTCTGCTGGGGACTCTTGCTTATTGCTGTCAAACTTTTCTTTTGGCGACTCTCGATGTGGACCCTATGACTCTGCCAGCCATTTGGGTGACAAATTCCCGGTGGTAAAGCACATTCGACACCACACTCGTACAGACACGACACAGAGCCCGAATTTGGGCAAGACTTGTCACACCATAGGACGAGTGGCCACAGCCTGTACAAGAGAGGGCCATTAACGAGTCACCACAGAAGGTCATCTATGTCACCCGCACGGGGGTGCTGTCCCTGCCAGCCAGGAGGTGGCCGAGTATCACTCAGACTCCAGCAGTGTCTCGGTGACAACAGGATGACAAAACGTGCCACGAAGTGCCATAAATGGACCGACGCACACCCACCCAGCCAGCCAGCCAGTCCGCCCGCTTGCCACTCCATTCTCGGGCAGTTCACCCGCTATAATCTATCACAAGGCCCCCGGTTTAGGGGATGGCATTTTACAATTTCTTGCAGGGATAACCGATTATTTGGATTTTGTGGGCGCTGCCATGGCTTGACCCATGTGACTTTACGTACGTCCCCATCATGGGGCCACAATTAAAAACACTTCAGCCATCTACTGCCGTGAGGCTACCAAATGGCCTTTGACCTGCCACCCTGTTGACCGCCCTGCTAACGTTTCGGACCTCCTTTGTGGTGGTCTTCCGGTCCTCTGTCACGCCATCCAGGCACTTGGTCTGCACGACAATCACATCACCACCCCCCACCTGCTGTGCTACAGACAGTAAAGGAGTTGGCACCTACCAGATCTGCCCAACGCTGACGAGCGAGTGGTAGAGGAGCCACAGGAGAAACATCAGCACCATGTTGGCACAACCGGCGACCAGAACAAAGGCAGACAGCGCCAGGCCGCCGAGGGCAATGTGATCCAGGTTGGCGTCCATGTCTGTCCAGTCCATGAACCACAGGAGGGTAGGGGTGTAGCTCAAGGCTGCCAGGTTGATCTTCCCGCCCACATAGCGCTTGACGCTGCTCAGGTAAAGTCTGCATGGCGACAGGCCCTTCTCTCCGATCAGCTCTCTGTTCTGATGGTAGGCGACCAGGAAGGCCACGACTGTGGGAGGAAGAAGGAGCTCGTTAGTGGCACCACAGGGGCAAGGGCACAGCGCCGGCAACTCGCATTTAAGACCACTTGGGTGGGACACCTCAATGACGGAGACGCCGAAAAAAAGGGGAGGAGGTGCCAACCGGTCTGAACGAAGATGAGGGCACCCTCATCGCCACCACCTACATTCACAGCTCCAGGTCAACATGCCAGCTCTGACAGTCCACAATGCCATCCACTCCAGACAGACGGACGGACATTAAAGGCACTAGAGATGCGTCACAGCGGGCACCGCTACTACTGTTGGCATCACTGCTACCTCTGATCTGACCGATGCCCTTAACCAAGGTGACCTACGCCACGCTCGCCATATAACTGACAGACAAGGCACTAGATAAGTGACGCAAACCGTTAGTCAGACATCAACCTATGAGAGGCGCTATATTAACGCCAGAGATGTGCGGACTACAGAACTCAAAGGACAGCCATTTCGGAAAGGCGCTATACACATCATCAATCTGGCGTGGGTGGGTGAGGAAGTGCCAGTGGGACACACGGGGAGGAGACATGGCAAAGGAGGGCAGGCTGAGAGAGTCCGGACATCGGCACCTCAAGGTCAGAGAAGGGGGCTTTCTGGGTGGGCACACGGGCACCAAGGAGAGGCTCCGGAGGAGCACGCAGGGCACGAGGTGGAGTGAGGTAAAGCTAATCTGCCGGGACCGGCGATGCCCCCTAATGATGGCGCTGCGTCCATCAGACCAGGCTGCTGTGCCCCCCGATGTCCCACCCACACCGCGGCCCGTATCCGTGACAGCAGGGACCCTTTAAACAAGCCCAGAGCAGACGTCTCGTAGAGCAAAGTGGACTGTGACGATGCGGGTTCGATACCTGCTCCCGTCGTCTGTCCAGGAGCCCTTGAACCCGTCACCGTCGGTAATGTCACCGATGAGCTTAGCGGCGAGGCTTCAAAGACGCATAATCCAGAAAAGCCAGCGCTGAACGTGGAGGTGAAAAGAGCAAAGCCGGGGTCTCCTGCCACCTGGAGGCTCCCCTTGCTATGTCGCTGCCGCCTCGCTGCTTAGCTCATCGGCGACGGGTTCAAGGCCTCCCGGACAGAAGATGGCCGCATGCAACAAACCTGCATCGTCACTTGGAGCCCGTGACAGCAACCGGCTTAGCAACCAGTAGACAACATGGCGGCGGCTGCTGCTGCTGCTATAAAGGGCCGAAACTGGAGAGACGTACAGCTAAAGCATAAAGCGCGGCCAAGTGACAAACAAACCAAACAAGGTGTCACTGTGAGCCGAGTGGCATCACAAAGTCACCGTCATCGTGCGCATTCGTTAAGGCGCAGCTCTACACACCTGACTTTGAGCCAACCTTAGAATAAGACGTCCTGTGCCGCACCACATGTCACTGATTTGTTGAAGGTCACCCACCGTCTTCGATGCCGTGCCCTGGCATAAGCCCTGGCACGCTATCAGCCCCCCACATCTCGTTCGTAAGCAGGTCTTATGCCATTATGGTCCTGTGAAAGTCTTACTTGGCTGTGCCAATAAACCTGGCACGCGTCGCCACTCCCGGACCAGGAAACCTCCGCAGACGTTTGTCACAGGCCAGCATGTCGACGTGCCCACACATTCCGTTACTTCTGCCCCTTCGACGCGGGCACTGACAGGCAACAGCTCATCGCTTTGCCACCCTAAAAAACAATGCCAGTCAGAGTGTGGGTTCTCCGATAGGTGGCAGCTGCGTGCGAGTGAATACGTTGTAATACAGAAGACGGCGATGACAGATGAAGAGCCCATCGGAGTGGCAGAACCTGACTGATGCCAACACAGCGTAGAAGAGTTTAACGCACAAAGCGAATGAGCGCAGGGACCAGAATTCTACAGACAGCAGCACAACGACACCACCAGAGCCCTGTGCCACTCTAGGCGACTATGGCAAAGATGGGCACGACAGGCAGAGAAGTGCCACCGGCTGCTGGCAGCACGGTAGTCAGCTTGTGCCACCAAGTTCTCCCACCGACTGCTTCTCCTCTCATGGACCCCAACACAACGTAGGAACCAAAGCAGGGTGGGAGACCAGGTGGGCGCTCACCCAGCGCCAATCTAAAACTGATGAAAACAGAAGTCCAGATTTGGGATGATGCTGCTGCCGCACCAGCCTACTCTGGGCAGTGCCCACCGACTGCCATCTGTAACTACAGATTTCGAACAAATCACCTAGTGGGGTACCAGCTAAAACTCACTGCCACCCGTGGAGCCTAACGGAGCGTAGCCCCCAAATGACAAGCCATGACGTGAAAGCACCCAAGGCTGGCATGGCACTGTGCTGGTGCTTCTGCCCAGTCATTAACAACACAGATCATATCTCGCAATGCCAGGCTCGCTCTTCACCCTCCTTATGCCAACCGAATAGCCTCTCAAAGTGACAGAGGAACCCCAGAATGCCCCCTCAAAACAGCAGCACCAAGCACGACAAAGGTGGGCACAGTCTTACCGGCCAGGCACCGCGGACATCTCGGTCACATCTGCCACTCCTGCTCGAAATGCCTCTGTCCCCAAAGGCGCGCATTCTTTTATAGAAATGCCTTTGATTAGCATCAGGCCACAATAAAGAAACACAAAGGCACTAAAGAGAGGTGGCGATTTGAATCTGCCTTGGTCTTATCTCGTCACCACTGCCCGCACGCCCGCCACTAAAGGGGCTCTTTTATTTAAGTCATTCTTTGAACAAACAGCTTTTGTCATGGCAGCAGTTCCTTCCTTACTGGTAAACCTGTGGCTAGCGGCTAACAAAGGGGCCGATAGATGGGCTCACCAAGGTGCCTGTGCCAGTGCCAAACAAAACAACGAGCGGGCGTAAAGAATCAGCCATTCAAAGCGCAGGTGCGGAGAGAATCAAACAATGACAACCAAAAGAGGAACCAACCACAGGGGGCTCGGCTTGAATGGCCAGAGGACCACCAGGACCCTCCCAAGAGTGAAAGGAAAAGACGCCAACAAGCATGGGCACTAGATAGGAAAAGGCACACCTGACTGACCGGGCACTGCCCACCACGCGGCCCCAATGTCTCTTCATCCCAAAGACGTGCAGGCTGTCAACCGAGATGGAAAACCAAACGCCGGCCCGCCCATAGTGAAGTCCTGGCACAGCGGGCGACTCCAGTAGTTTGTGAACTCCAATCAGTCTTTTGCTCCCACGTCTGATTATCAGCTGCCGAGATGGCAGGAGGGCAGCAGACGAGAGTTCACGCTCATCCGGTTTAGCAACCAAAAGGGGGCACACAGCCCACCTTCCAGGTGAGCTTAGACCCCAAGGAGAGGAAGGCGCAGGCTGCAGAGACACAGCAACGGGCACAGGAGAGAGCGGGCACAGAGGGGAGCCCTGACCACCATCACCGGACAAGAAGGAGAATGAGAGCCAAAGAGGGCACACGACAGACACCACCGACCACACGCGGGGGTCTCGACCAACGCAGCCGGGTGGACAGGGTGGTGATGAGCTCTGGGGTCCAACCTTTTCTGGTACACTGAAGGGTCACCTGCACTTGGCACCAGACGTCCAGACAGACTCAACACAGGCTTTGGTGGGCTGGGGGGGGGTCTGGACAGCTGGCTTCATCTCTCGTCTCCATCATCTCTGTCCCGACCTCCACGTCACATCCTAGCAATGGGGACAGAGTGGACAGAAACAGGGACATTCAGTGATGGACCCTCACACTCAAAAAAACGTCATTCATTAGGCATAACAATAATTAAGGCGGTGAGGCAGAGGAGGACAGGATCTGATGAAGGCCTCAAAACGACCAATCACCAAGAGCTCACAGGCCAATCGACACGGACCCCAAAACAACGCTGCAGAAGTGTGAGGGGGGCTTCTGTGCGCGGACTGATGACCCCGTTACTCCAACAACTCGACCTTCAGGCGGTGTGCCAACTGTCTCAAGACCTGCAAATAAAGAAACTGGGAAAAGCAGAAAACCAGGGTACCCCCCGTGCCACCCGCAGTGATTTACAAAATGGCACCCGCTGACCACTTAATGAAGGCAAGGAAAGCATGGCAGCTCACCCAAACGGGCCAAAGAACCAACGACTTCAAGCAAAGGCACTACTGCTGTACAATCCTTTAACGAAAGCGCCAAGCGGGCACTGAACTGGCACCTCTCGGAACGACAGCCACGTGACTCGACCAGCGCGGTCACTCATTAAAAAGACCACCAGTGTCAGGAAACAGCGGGACTAAGAGGCACAACACCCAAAATGCAGGGCTTGGCATGGACAACTCTGGCGTGCCACGCTGTTCTCTTCAAAATGCATTCGGTCTCGGGGTCTGCTGCAGCGAGGGGGACGTGGTCGTTTCTCTGCGTGTCCCCACCTGTCATTTCAAGTAGAAACGCAGCTGATGGTGTCACAGGAGCTGCCGTGCTTCACTCTTGGTGGCGGTGGCTCTCCGGTCACTCCAAGTCACTCCAAGTCACTCCAAGTCACTCCAAGTCACTCCAAGTCACTCGGACATCAAGAGGGGCTCAGCTGATAGTCAGCTGCACGTCAGCCGCGTTGCTGTGGAATAAATCAAAGGCGCGCGGCGCTCAGGCTGACCGTCAGCCGGACCCACCCAACGCCTCTTGTCCCCTTTCGTTGGCTTTACACCAAAGCAACTTACAAAGGAGGTTACCAAGTCAACATCAGCCTGCGGGGCTGTTTGGGAACAAGTGGCACAGGACGAGGTGACAAAACCAGTCACCACAAGTGAAGAACAAAACAGCAGCGAGCCACCCAACAGAAGTTCACAGACCCGGTGGGTCTTCAAACGCTTCCCAAGGTCGTCAGAATTCCCAATGGAAGTGGGCAGCTCATGCTAGGAGCTACAGGTAAGGAGGGTCCGGGGTGAGTCTGGACACCGCGCAGAGATGGCATCAGCAGGCGCCAATCAGCAGAGGACCCCTCAGGTGCCAAAGCAGCAAGAGTTTGAAGCTAACATGCGTCGCTACAAGGAGCCAGCGATCTGACGAGAGGAGTGCCATGTGCCCACCTCGGCTGGTTCAATGCCAGTGACTTGGTGACACAGGCTGGCACTCACTCAGAGTGGTACAGTAGTCCACAAGTGACAAAGCCTGGACCAGGAGTCGTGCCACACATCGAGTGACTCTGCAAGGCCGAGGGACCACAGCCACACAGTCCTTGTGGGACAGCCGGCCATCGATGGCCATCTTAAGGTGCCACCTTGGTAGAGTTGACCGTCACCCAAAGTTTTACTGTCTGTTGCGTGGCACTCATTAAATTCACCACTTTGCTACACTTGTCCTCACTTCATCGCCTTGACTGCGTTTTGATTTGTCGTCTTTGTAGTTTTCTCTACGATTTGCGCTGCGTTTACATTTCATGTCATGTCAACAATTGTCACCGAGTGTCGTTACCTTGGAGGGCCCTAATATAGGCCGGTAATGGACGGCCAGCTCGGGACCTTCCAGTCTGGACATCACCCTGAAGTTCACGGCCGTCCTCCTGCTAACGCGCACGCCAGGGGACACTCGGACCGGGAGAGGCTCACCGTGTCCTGCAGACAGCATCGCCAGAGTCGGTGAACCCTCAGTCAGCGAGCCGAGCCGAGCCGAGCCGTGGGCAGCCCAAACCGGGCCGTCAAGCTCCTCCGTGCGGCCGCCTTCGGCTACCCACGCCTACGTCCCTACTCGAACCCTTAAACATTCACCGCGTTCTCCTTGAAAGGCGCTATATAACTAAAAAAAGAGCAGGCGTCACAGCGACCCGCTTAGCAAGTAACTAAGTCGCGACTCCCATCAGCAACACAACAGCTCGGCCACTTTTAATGCATCGAAACTAAAGTTTGAAACGGACTCACAGTAAATAAAAGCAAGAAACCGAAGAAGAACAATCCTCGTCAGCCAGAAAGTGCCACTTTGCAAAGGGGGCGCCGGTCCTTTAGTTCCATGCTTGCGTTTATCTTCTTCCTCGGGTTTGTTGCTTTTCAAGTCGCTTTCCTGCGCGCTTTTCGACTGTCCAGGTCGCCTTTTTCTAACCGCAGAATCTTCACTGCTCTTGTCCCGCACATTTGGAATGGAGGCTGCCATGTTGATTGCGCGCTTCGAGCGACAGCCACAAGTCGGCGTCTGATTGGCTACGCTATTTGGAATGATCCACTGGTGGTGACGGAAAAGGGGTTTTCCGAATTCATTAAACCTTTCAGCACGTGATAGTATTCTTTTTCTTTTTAAAAAATTAACGAATAGAAAGATTTTTAATTTAAATTAAAACTCTCTAATTGCTAAATATGCACTTTTGTCTCTGAAATACCTTGAAACGAGGGTTAGAGGAAGCCCAACTCCCCCACTTGTCTGTTTAGCTCAACTTCACTGCCGGCGGCGCCTCCTCCAAACAAATCAGTGGCGTGCGCCGCGAGTGCAGCTTCTCGGAGTTCACCGGGTCAGCGCGCCGCAGGTGGATCTGCTCTGCTTTGGAGTGAGTGGACACCGGGCAGGCAGGCAGGCAAGCAGGCGTCTCCGAGGCATCAGCTTAAGCTTACGAGTGGCTCTATATTTCTTAGCGCTTCATCGAAGGCGTCGTCTTCTTGGAATGGCACTTCAGACGAACAGTAAAACAGAACGAGGTACAGTAACCCGAGTACTGAGGAACATCGTAGTACTGGGCAAACCTCACCAAGCTGGTGACAGCCAAATCTGCCACAAGGGTCGGTCGCAGATGAGATTGCCTGGTGACTGAGGACTCGTTAAAATGTCACAGCATTTTCTTGTTCAAATCATGGAGTTCGTCCCCATTTCGAACGACAGTATACAAAGGACTGAAGGACATTCACGTATTCCACACGGGTGTCCCTTGGCCGAAGTGTCTGCAGGGTACCCCATTTAGGGGGTCGTCATGGCTGAGCTATTCAGATATTTATTTGTCTTTTCTACAAAAAGCAGATAACAACTTTTAAAATGTAGGCGCAGAGCTCTGCTCGTCCACCGCTGGCTGTCAGCTTCTTCTCCCTTCACACCTCTGCTGTTTCTGGGGCCGGGTGGTCTCGTGGCCTCAGACGCCCTGCAGATTTTTTAAGTTTTTTTTTTTTCACTCCAGCCCTTTGAAGTTTTGTTTTTTTCTGTCGTCCCTGGGCATCGCTCCTTACTTTATTCTTTGTTAATTATTATTGCCTCACTTTATTTTCATATTTTTTCTTTCTTTGCGCTCCATTATTTCTATGAAAATGTGCGACAGAAATAAATGTTGTTGTTGTATTTGCTGTATCTTTTATCTCTCCATTTACAAATACAGCTTATCCCACTGTGTGGACTGAGGAATGCCAGGCCTTTCCCTAGTGGCACTGGGTGCAGATTTAGAAGTAATCCGGGGTGATGTGCCAGGTCATCACAGGACACGGTCACTCAGACGCACTTAA
Organism: Polypterus senegalus; assembly: GCF_016835505.1. Classification (NCBI taxonomy): domain Eukaryota; kingdom Metazoa; phylum Chordata; class Cladistia; order Polypteriformes; family Polypteridae; genus Polypterus; species Polypterus senegalus. The sequence goes on along the minus strand of NC_053166.1, from coordinate 163,122,034 downwards.
AGGACAAAACCAGCCCAGCTTTGGCACGTGGCACAATGCCAGTGTATTCCCCAAACAGGGAGATGTCAGGTCAGGTTGGAGGGCACACACTGCTACAGCGTGTTGCTGTACCCACCACATGACAAAATAGCTTGGGCTCCTGGTTGGCAATCCCCCAGGCCGACAGGCGGTCCAGTCCCACCCATCTTTCTGCCACAGCCAGCTGTTACGTGGGCGTCCCCTTGGCCTGGTCCAGCCACTCGGGTCCTCAACAATGAGCCGGATCGCCCTCAGGTAATTGCGCCATAAGTGATGCCCCCTCACGGTGCAGGTCATGTGACTTATTTGGGACTCCGTGAGCAACACCAAGTCACACCAGTGGTACCCAAGGACCCTCTGAAGTGACACACGTGAAGGAGTCCAGTCCTTGTCTCAGGTCACTGGGCAGCATCCAGGACTCTAAAGACCTTTGTCCTTTTGTGCCACACCCCCTTTAAAGTGACGTCATGACCCCCAATGCCCTGCTAATCCATCTACTGACTTCAAAGGAAGAGTCAGCAGGGACACGAAGGAGATGACACGCAGGCTGTCACTCAGGGCCCACCTTCTGTCAGATCAGCCGCAGCCTGCCATGATTTGCTAAAGTACGCCAAGCCCCGTCATTTAAGGTTTGTCTGATAAAACAGGCCGGCCGTGGCATGGCACCTCTGAAGGGACTAAGCAGCGTTTATTCAAAGACCTTCCTGCTGACCGAAAAGAATATCCAAGACAGACATGACTGAGAGCAGCAGCAGCAGCATGCCAGCCAGGAGGATTCATGCCATGCTACAGTGTAGTCAACCATGGGGCTTCATGGAGGTGGCAGCAGGCAGTCACAGGGCACCACAGACAATGCAGTTCACTTTAAAGTCACCCATTTGTGGTGAGTTTATTAGGGGAGTAAACCTCCTCGGACCCTGGAAGAAGACAGAAAGTCAAGAGCGAGTGGGCTGGGATGTGAACCACAATCATTGGAGACGTAAGACTGGCAGTGCCAGCCACCGGGGAGGCCAGATGCAGATACCTGAGCCCTGGGTAAGTCAAGGCAGTGAGGGCAAACACAGCAAGAGAACTGCAGCGGTGCATTGAGGGCACGGCCTTGAGGAGGGGCCAGTGAGTCATGATTGTAAACTGCAGGTCCCCTTCAGGTCACAGCCTTGACCCCTGACGTAAGCGTGTGACTCACGGGTGACACCACAGATCGGCATGTGACAAAGGGGCTTTACGCAGAACGGCTTACTGCAGCTGCTTATCGTAACCTGGAATGTTTGCAAAATGGAAGATGACTTGAGTAAAGGACCCCAGTTAATGAATGGCAAAGAATAACGGTGGGCAGTGTGGCACCACACGGGACAAGCAGCGAAAGGGCATTACATCTGACAAAGCGGGGTCACCGACACCCAACAAAAGCAAAAGAACTTGACATGGGCCTGACATGAAGGTGGGCATGGCAAAGCACTTCACCCAGTGTCCACCCACCCGGGACGGGCTGGCGTCATCTAGTAACCCCCGTGCCAACATGGAGGGCTTCAACCGCAAACTCAGCTCACCTCTATAGACAGCACGCCCAGGCTGGCATCTTTAAGCAGAACTGAGACTACCAAGTGGTACGTCAGTCTTACCTAAAGCTGGGAGCCCAATGTGGACCACCTGTTAGAGTCGCTGCTGCCCACTAGCGCAGTCCTCGCACTGAATGTTGTGTCATATTTGGTGTCCCTTTGTCCTCCATGTTGTTTAACGTACTGTCCACACATGCAGCCGACCCTGGAAAGCAGGGGGCCAAGTCTGGATGGGACGCCCAGTTTATTTCAGGACCGCACACACTTGAGCCAGTTTGTGAGTACCAGGCATCATAACCAGCTTGTCCTTGGAGATGTGGAAGTCAAACCAGAGCACACGGGCACAAGGAAAACATGCGGACCCCACCTGGCATTGACCAGGCAAAGGCCCTGAACCCAACTGGGCAGTGAGCCAACAGCACTGAGCAGGTGCCATCACCACCTTGACATGCTGGCTGCTGTGTGCCTGCATTTACCCAATGTAACCAATAAGGACCCCAGTATCACAAATCAGCTGAGGGGTTTATGAGGACACAATGGCACTTTTAGGGGCTGCCTTTACATGGACTCGTTTCGCACGGACTGATTTGCTGTGTTTGTATAGTGCCATACATACCGACCTACTATATAGTGCCTTTCATATCCACCCACTGTATATCAGCTGCCATGTATCTCTGATCAGCGCCCACCTGTGTGTCCCTATGTCATATAGCGCCTTTCCTGCTTCTACTGCACAGCAGCTTTCACACCTCTATACATCTCTAGTGCGGTCAGTGTATAGACATTGGCTGATTTTCTACGTGCTTCTGTATCTACTGCCATATTTCATATAGCGCCTTTCCTATTTAATAAGTTCAGGCTTTTAAACATGAAGACGCCTGGCACTGCTGTCCGGAAAACGACACGAGATGTTCACACAGGCAGGTTAGGAAATGTCGGGCAGACGCCATTCATTCCGGCCCTGCTCAGATGCCCCTTTGTCTTCAGCTCTTTCAGCCCCAGGCCTGCCACAGCGCTGGCATTGCAGTGACAGGACAAAAGGCCATTGTATCCCGTAGGTAGAGACATTCCTTGATCGCCGGGGGGACTACAAATGTTTCCTTCGTGGCTTTAAGTTGGTCACAAAAGCGCTCCTAAGTGGGCTCGCTTGGCTCGTTGTCTCCTCCGGCGAAGTGCAAGAAATTAGGGTCTGCTGGGAGCGCGAGCGACGACTACTTAGGGAGGGCGTGAGAAGCGAGCCCAGCAAACGAGGACTTCCAAGTGCGTGTGGGGGACCGGAGGAGCTGCTGCAGCGGCGCGGCCTCGCGACAGACCCGCTGGAGAGCCGCAGGTATGAGGGGGCTCAGCGCAAAGGGACGTGCTGTTAAAATCCACATCGAAGGAGTATTGTTGTTATTATTATTATTATTATTATTATTATTATTATTTATTTACTCTGTACTAATAACACTCGCAGCACTGCAATTACCTTGGACTGACGCTGGGTGTGCGCGCCGCGTTCCGGATAAGCGAATCGGGCCAGAACGGACCGGGCTTTGCCTGCCAATGCACACGAGGGCCACGCGCCGTGGCGAGGGGTGCCAGAAGACCCGAGTCGGAGCCAAAAACCGCCAACTTCTTTCCCGCCTCCGTGTCTTCGCTTCTTTGCTCAGATCCTTCGGAGCCGTGAAGCGCGCTTTGTAACTAGCATCTGCTTCTTTCTTTCTTTTTCTTTCTTTCTTTCTTTCTTTCTTTCTTTCTTTCTTTCTTTCTTTCTTTCTTTCGTTCATTCGTGTACACGCGTGTTTTTTTCCTGTTTATCAAAGGCGCTATAAAGCGATATGCACGCTCCGATGTCATTATCATATCAAGTTCGCAGAGCACTCTGCCAGTGCCGGGGTTCGAGCGCATCGATACGCAGTGCGTGCAGAGTGCGAGCGTAAACCTCCTGGGGGTCTGCACGAGGACAAACAAGCCAAAGAGGCGTAAGCAAATGAACTTTTCAGAAAAATGTAACAAAGTGAGCATCTAAAGTATTAAAAGCCAACATCCAATGACACAACGAACTGTCTGGCCAATCGCTTTAGCCCGAATCCGCTCCTGCTGCCCGCAACTCCAAAAACTCGATCGGGTGGGTTCGGCAAACGGACCTGAGAAATAATCGGTGAGAAGCTGCAGATCTCGGGGTGCACTCGTCTCGAGTGGTCGGTTCACGGTTGTGGCGGTGCAGCTCCACTGAGCAGCCGAGCAGATTTACGGACAGAGGACCTAAAATATCAGAGAGGGAGACCCTGATGGAGAAATGTGGAGATGACAGGAGGCTGCGTGATGATTAGAAACACACAATTATAACCTTTCGTGTTTCAAGACATTTTAGTATCCTGCTGCGGTCGAATAACAAGTAAATACAGCATGCCAGAGAGGGAGAGATGTGAAAGGCGCTATATCATAGATAGATAGATAAAGTGAAAGGCACTATATGACAGATAGATGAAATGCCCTTCTCGGCCACCGTAGAAAGGCGCTATATAATTGATAGATAGGCAGGCTTACCTGGCGCTCTTTAGGCACCCTTAAATCTTTATTCCTCTATACCTGACATATTTATTCTTTTCTTTTCTTAAACCTTCGTCGCTATTTGATTTGGCTTGACGTGGAATAAGCCTGTTGATGAGGTAACCCAATGACCATATTGGAACTTCTCAGAGAGGATCGCCTTGTAAACACTTCAGGTGAATTGCATTGGTGAGGAAAAACAAGCTCTAAGAAAATGGGCTGTTGCCTTTCTAGGTATCACTTCTCATATTAATGGGGCTTATATAATAACAGACAAAGCAAAAACACCAATACGTCCAACCGCATGTAACTGTGACTGCTCCGTATTTGTGTTTTGCCATTTCGTGGACTTTTTGCACCTGAACGTCCAAGGACACGAACGCCGCCGTTCAAGTCTGCGCAGAGCTGTAAGGAGTGAAGCGCGTGCGTGTGTGGGTCGGTGCGCGCGCGCCTGCACGACTCTCAGTGAAAGTGGACGGGCCCTTACCGGCGAGCCGCTGCCAAACAGCACCCCCTGTTGCTCAATCCGCCGGTAAGTACGTGAGTACAGGAAGTTACTGGCTTCAAGAAAACAACCCGTTTTTGATTTTTTTTTAGATCTTTATAACAGACGCGTCCTCAGAGGGCGCTATATCAGTGCGGAGCTCTGTAAGGTGGGTCTACTTAGGGTGGGCTCTGGCTTTTTTTCCCCACCACCGTACATTGCATGGAAGAGTGGGGTGCCCCTTGGAGTTTTGTTGCGGGATGTCACACAGATGTTATATTCAAGAGCTCGGGTCGTTGGGGGTGTTTGGGGGGATTGTATTGACTCCGAGTATTTGTTAACAAAACGCTGTAACCCCACCCTCGAAGATCTTTGCCGCCTGCCTCACTTGTATTGCCCAGTTGCTACTTCTGAACTCCTGTGAAGAGCTTTGAACGTGAGAAAGGCGCTATACTGTATAAATGCTTTCTTCTTCTTCTTCTTCTTCTTCTTCTTCTTATTATTATTATTATTATTATTATTATTATTATTATTATTATTATATTTTCGTAGAGTGACAGCAGTAAAGATCGAAGCAGCAGATTTCATCTCACTTCTTGAGCCAGCAGGCAGCCCAATATATGGCAGCATGCCAATGAATGTGTACACTGAGGATCGTCAAAGACGCGGGTGTAGCTGCATGGCGGTTTGCTTTTCCGTTCTGGACGGACATATTCGTAAACGATTAGTTGACTTGCTTTGCATACATGTCATTGCCGAGGCGATGTGCCATCTGTCTTCAATGTCTGTCGCCTGTTAACCGACTTGCTGCCCCGTGTCACCCACACCGGCCCAGTGCCGAGCTGTTGGCTAAACTGGCAGTTCTTTGGGGTGAGGAAGACAACACGAGTGCCGAAGGTCCACAATCTGCGCGCTGACCGAGTCCTTGACTGGCCGCCGCGCACCCGGTTACCGTAGCGACTACACGGGACCGTGTATGCGACATGGAACGGTTTATAAGTATTCTCTCTCTCTCTCTCTCTACATGTATATACTCCATCTGAGTGGCCTGTCACTCTGCAGTCACCAAGTTGCCGACACTCCGATGCTGCGATTTCTTCTGGGCTATTCGATTATATTTTGATTGTATCGATTTGTCCTCGCAGCAGCAGCAGCTATTAACTTACTAACTTTTGCCCTCATAGAAGACATTTTAATTAAAGCCTGGTGATGTGTGGCCCGGTCCCGCTGCTACTTCGGTATCTACCAGGATAAACCCGATGGAAATGAGATAAGCATGGGGATGCCGTTCAGGGTCACTAGAAGCCTGTGACTTTATAGAATTTTGAGCCCCGCCAAACGTTTCTTCATTCACACATTCCGGGAAGACATTTTAAGAAGAATACACGGCGACTTCCACACACACTCACATACATCTCTCTCTTTCACACACACACACACACTCACTCTCTCTCTTTCTCAAACACACGCCATGTTTTTACGGGCGCGCAGCCGAAGCGGATCGCTGACAGGCTGACAGACCGACAGACAGACAGACAGACAGACGCACTGGAGCCGAAACGGCTGATTTTTTTGGACGGCCGTGCTGGGGAATGCCCCGCCCGTCGCTAGCACCGCCCCGCGATTTCCACCAATGAGGATGCAGGGGGCGCGGTCAGGGAAAGTTGCCTTAAGAAACTTCCTTACGCTGCGCTGCAGACGAGCCGTGGCAGCGTCGCGTCAGATAGTCGCTGGATTCGTTGAAATTACTCGAATTTTTTTCCCCGTTACTTGGAGTTAAAGCGGAGCTTCATGTGTGGCACCAGTCCGCCATCTGGACCCGACAGCAGATTCCACTGATCCCCTGCGTCACCCTATGAGCCTCCTCTAAGCCTTCTGCTCTCCCTCCTCCCGATCCGAGCCGCTCGAGCATCTTTCGTCTTGCCGGGGATTCGCCCCATGCTGAACATGACAGAGGAGCACGACAAAACCCTCGCCGAGCCCCCTTGCAGCCCGACTGGCACCAGCAGCTCCATGTCTCAGGAGGACTCGGACTCCGATGCCCCGTCGTCCCCGATGGGCTCTGATGGACGCGGCTCGCAGCGCGCTCCCGGCACAAGCAAAAAACTGGACGGGGACGAAGACGAGCGCTTCCCAGCCTGCATCCGCGAAGCCGTGTCTCAAGTGCTCAAGGGCTACGACTGGTCACTCGTTCCCATGCCGGTGCGAGGCAACGGAGCCCTCAAGTCCAAGCCGCACGTGAAGCGGCCGATGAACGCGTTCATGGTGTGGGCGCAGGCAGCGCGGAGGAAGCTCGCCGACCAGTACCCGCACCTGCACAACGCCGAGCTCAGCAAGACCCTGGGCAAGCTGTGGCGGTGAGTGGGGCTCGCAGACCCCGGTGGGCGTGTGGTGTCATTGTCCCCGCGGGCGGGCGGGTGGGCGATCGCGAGGAAGTCGCTGGCTTGTATAGCTGATGAAAGGGACCCCGAGCTGCACGTCCTTTTAATTTACTGGCGCGCGGCGACTGCACCGAAGTCTTCGTCAGACCCACGCGGCTCTGAGGGGGAAATCCTCTCCGTGGAACACGAACTGCATTTTGAGACTCGCTCGACTAAAACGCCTTCTGAAAGGCGACCTTTCGGGGTGCCCTGTCGGGCGGTCCTGTCTACGAAGGCACTGCCCTGTCCTGCGGTGGATGGCATCTTGATTCACACCTTATTATATAAATGTAGTTTGTTGCCCCTACTCGATGCAGTCTACTATTTTTCTAACGATATTTGCAGGTAACTGCTACAGTCAGTGCCAGGAACCTTCAAACTGCCATAAGACGCAACGGCGCTTGGCATTTGTTGTATTCGGTTTCTTTGTTTACATTTCAAATGCGCCCGATGCCTTGGCACTGCGATTGGCGTCTTGTCCGTCTGGCAGGTGAAGTGTCTCACCACACCAAGCCAACCGGTGGCCCAGGAGTGTTCCTGGACAGCAGACCCCCGAGCCCAGTCGCAGTGAAGCCTCTGCTCTGAGGGGCTGTGGGCGCATTCTGGACGAGTCCTGTGCCGCCTCCGCCGACTCTGATGACCGTTTAACGGAATTTACTTCAACTGGCGCCCATTTACAGTCCAAACCAGCAGAGCTTGGGGACTGCGCAGGCGCAGAGCGCGGCCGGCGAGTCTCCCTTCAGATTCAATGAAAAGTCAACCAAAGACCGAATTAGTGCGCACAGCTCACGGCGGAGACCACCGGACAGCGGGCACCGCGTCAGGGCGCTATAAGAGTAGGAGGGGCTGCCATAAACCCTAAGTCACGTGCAACCGCCTCGGAGGGTCTCATGCATGGGGGTTCCCCGGCCTGGCATACTAATCAAGCTTGTGTTTGTCCCCCTCTTCAGTCTGCTGAGCGAGAGCGAGAAGCGACCCTTTGTGGAAGAAGCCGAGAGACTGCGGGTTCAACACAAGAAGGACCACCCGGATTATAAATATCAGCCGCGGAGGAGAAAGAGCGTCAAAGCCGGTCAGAGCGACTCGGACTCGGGGGCCGAACTCAGCCATCACCCGGCGGGCGGAGTGTATAAGGCGGAGCCGGGCATGGGCGCCATGGGAGACGGAGCGCCACACGGCGAGCACGCAGGTACGCTGGGGGGCTCGAGGGGGGCCTGCTGTCTGGCACAGCATGATCAATGTTACTATATGTATACACTAATGTGATGTGTATTATATCGCAGCCGCCGTCTGCATTTCTTGTATAGCGCCTTTCCTGTCTATTAGGGAGCAGGTGTATTTATTCCATGGAGATTTATTTACTGTACCATCCATGTCTATTCTGCACCTGTCACCTCCAGTTATCTTATGGCGACTTTCATATTTATTATATAGCGCCTTTCACCTGTTTCCCTCCCTCCCTGTCTGTGCCCCCACCCCCACATTGATCAAACGTGTCACCGTCATGGTGTGGGACCACCTTCAGTTATTTTCCATTTTCTTCACTGGCCATTTCATCAATGTACTCGTTTTTCCTTTATGTTCTTTAACCGGGGGGTCCACATACCGGCCTACGGTGGTCTTGCTTGTGACACCACGTGGCTCTCCTATCTTATTCCTCTTTGTTTCTTTCCCTCCCTCCAGGTCAGACCCACAGCCCACCCACTCCACCCACCACCCCTAAAACCGACCTCCACCACGGGAGCAAACAGGACCTGAAGCACGAGGGGCGTCGCCTGGCGGAGAGCGGCCGTCAGAACATCGACTTCAGCAACGTCGACATCTCAGAACTCAGCAGCGAGGTCATCGGCAACATGGACGTGTTTGACGTCCACGAGTTTGACCAGTACCTGCCGCTGAACGGCCACGCCGTGCTGTCCGGCGAGCACGGCCACGCTCAGAACTCTTCGGCCACCCCGTACGGTGCCGTCTACGGCCACTCGAGCGGCACCGGCGGGCCCGTCCAGGCCTGGGGTCACAAGAGCGCCGCCTCGTCCTCGGAGCCGGGCCAGCAGAGGCCGCACATCAAGACCGAACAGCTGAGCCCGAGCCACTACAGCGAGCAGACCCACGGCTCCCCGACCCCCTCCGACTACGGCGGGTACGGCGGCCAGGCCTGCGCCAGCTCGTCCGCCCCGACCTCGACGGCGGTGTCCTTCTCCAGCTCCCAGTGCGACTTCACGGACCTCCAGAGCCCCAGCTACTACAGCCCGTACTCGGGGTACCCCTCCAGTATTTACCAGTACCCTTACTTCCACTCGTCCCGCCGCGGCTACGGCTCGCCCATCCTCAACGGCCTGTCGGTCCCCCCGGCGCACAGCCCCTCGGCCGGCTGGGAGCAGCCCGTCTACACCACCCTCAGCAGGCCGTAGGCTCCGGAAAGCCAATTGGGGGGCTTTGTGTGCCGTCGCCCCGGACCTCCCAAGGACTTCCATTTAGCTCTATGCACTAATGACGGGACTGAGCAGGCCTTTGTCCCCATCTTCACTGCGGTGACAGTGACGGGGAGGAGGAGGAGGAGGCCTGTGCCTTAGCGCGGATCGATGGCAGCCGACTTGGACGCCAATCCTCTGTGAGGACTCGAGAAGGACGGTGCTGACCAGAACCAAGTGTGCCCGCCCAGCAGTGTGCCCAGTGGACCTTTTGATTTTCTCGGAGTTTATTCCTGTATTTATATTTTCCGTCTCCGTGATGAGGGGCGTCTCCCCCCAAACTCCTTCATCTCCTTTCACTGTTTGAACCCTCCCTCGGCTTTCTGCGTTGCGGGGGCTGATTGTGGTGGGCCCCCCGGGAGCGCTCCACGTGAGGACATGTGACACGGCAGCGGTGCCTTCCCGCTCTGGAGGTCTTCTCCTCGCCCACTCGCTGCCTCTTTTATGTCATTTTCTAATCTTTTTACTGAAATTATTTTTGCAGATGTTTTAATAAAAAAGTTTCCCAGAAGTTTGCTTTTTTGTGTTTCAAGCTGAGCAGCCGATCGACTCGACGTTGTCTCGCTTTCCAGAGCCTTAGGGTGGCCCATCCGATATCTGCTGTGTGCCCGCCTCATTGACTGGCACTGGCCTGCTGGCCATTTGTGAAGGGATGCCAGTGCCTGTGGCCACTGGGGGGCACTGAAGTGACTTGTAAAGTCGGTCACTTGTAACAAAAGAGGCAACCAGGGCATCAAGTGCGGACCCCCAGTCAGTCAGACGTCAGCCCTTAGTGATGAGCACTGTGAGGGGCAGGGGGCACACATTCAGAAAGGGGGGCGGGTTTGTGATGTCAAACACCGAACGGATTTGGTGGGCTTCATCTTGACAGGTGGAAGAGCAGCCATTCAGAATCACCTGATCTAAGTGGTATATAGCGCCTTTCACATCTGTTACATATCCCCTTTCATCATGTCTGTGTCTCTGTTATATCTTTCAATTCTAGAGCAGCTATCTTATCTATTATATAGCGCCTTTCACATCGCTCTGTCTATTATATAGCGCCTTTCACATTGCTCTGTCTATTATATAGCGCCTTTGCTATTTCTTCATGTATTCAATGCCACCTTTGTTCTTTGCATCATCTACCTGTTATGTGGCAGACTTTGCTGCCTGTTCTTATATAGCGCCTTGTCTCCTGCCCCTTGGCTGTGCCCTTTGTGCCCCCTCCACATTTTGTTCATTTGTTCCGCTTGTCTTTTCTCGCAGCTGTCCTTTCCCGTCTTGGTGTTTCCTCCATTTCTGTTTCCCAGCAGGCAGCTGTTCCACTGGCTTTGCTGACCGGAGCCCCCCCAAGTCGTGCTTATCGGAGGTCTTCTCCATCCTCGCTGATGTGGTGTGCTGGCGCCCACACTTTTGCTGATCTTCAGTCCTGAGTCCTTCCAGCCAGAAGCTGACCGGTGTAGCAAGTGCCCACCAGTCCTGCCCGTCAATGTGGAGTGTGTTGACGGCCGTGTTGTTAATTGTGTGTCCTGGCATGAGGTGGGACCCCATCCTGGATGGGATGCCTGTTCCCCAGCTGCCTGTATATCTTTGGTGCCCACAGGAAATCCACGCAAGCCCCCTATGGACAGTGACTGAGCTGAGAATCATGCCCGCTCCCTGCAGGGGTCAAACATCAGTGCCACCCCTAAATGAAATTCACTGAGACCCCAGTCCTGGCCCTGACAGGCGTGTCCTGTGCTTGTCCCCCACTGACAGACATGTTGCCAGGCAGTTGTCAGTGAGTGTCCAGTCACCAAGGCTTTGTTCCTGCCTTTTCCTCGTTGGCACTGGCATCGCGTCCCGGGTGGGTACGCGGCTCACTGCCCACCGCCTTGAACTCTTTAGATTTCTTTATTTTGTCTGTTTTTTCTTTTTTGCTTTTAGCTTTGGCTCACTGCTCCGCCCAGTGCACTGACTGGTCACACCGCTTATTGTTTTCCACAGCCCAGTCCCAGTCCCAGTCCCAGTGCTCAGGGTCAGTCTAGTGTGAGACCAGGACCACCAAAGTGTCTGAAGGCAAAGGTCAAGGGCGGATTAGGCTGTGCAACTGAAAAGAGCTAAATAGGTTTGTAACAAGGGGGCTGAAGAACTCGACATCGGGGGTCCACAAGTGAAGACACTCAAAGGTCTCCAAAGCACAGCTGGTGTACAGTGGGGCCATCTGGTCAGCTGACTCAGAGCAGCTGGGTGGGCGGGGCTAACGACAGACAGTGGTAGAGTCAGAGCCTTGGGGGCGGAGCCTAAGGCAGGTTATAGCTCAGGCTAGACATGGGTGGGCGAGGCCAGCTGCAGGGTACAGCAGTGTGAAGCTTGTGACAAAAGCAAAAATTTGTCAGGAGCTGAAATAGATGGGGGCAACTGGGCACAGCTAAAGTAAGAAGTGGGCTTCAGGACCAAGAAACGGTCATCAGAACTGTAGGTCAAGAAGCAGAGAAAAATATCCAGGAGCTTATCCCAGTTAAGGAACCTTCGGGATTATATCCCAGTATTAGGATAACCACCAAGTTGGGGTCACACGATTAATTAAAGGACCAATCACAATGAAGGTGGCCACCAACATGAGATTGACTTCACCAACATGGCATCTAAAACCAAACGGGGAAAACAGAATTGTGAAGATGAAGAAAATTCAACTGTTCACAAAGGTGATAAGCGTTGTCATGTGATGGGCGGGGCTAACCAGGCTGTAGCTCAATTACAGCTCACAGTTGGTCAGAGTGCCTGGTGGGCGGGGCTAACTTCAGACTACAGCTCATACAAAGCATCTGGTAAGTGGGAGAGGCTAACTTTAAAATGCCACTGAGAAAGAGCGCATGGTGGGCGGGCTTAACAACAGGATCCTGATTAGTTAGAACATGTAGTGGGTGGGCTTATATATGGACAGCGGCTTAATTAGAGCATGTGGTGGACCAAATGCATGTTAATCAGAGTACATGATTGGTAGAGTTACCTTCTGATTATAGCCTCGTCATCGCCCTCGATGGGCGGGGTTAACATCAGGCTGTAACTCAGTCAGCGCACATGGTGGGCGGGGTAAAGTCCAGATCAGTCAGAACATGTGGTGGGAGTGGTTAACTTCAGGCTATAGTTCAATCAAAGTATGCAATAAGTGGGAGGAGTAACTTTATACTGCAGCACGTTGTGGGCGGAGTTAATGCATGCTGGGGTGGGGTTCATTTAAGAATGCAATTTAGTCAAATCACTTGATTGGCAGGTTTGCCTTTAGATTACAGTTCAGTTAGAGCACTTGGGGGCGGAGTTAGTGCTATGCTGCTGATTAGTCAAAGAATTTGGTAGGCGGAGTTAGCTGGGCTGCAGATGAGTTTGAGCTCTTGGAGGGCGGGATTAGTTCCAGCTGGCATTCATGGTGCAGTTGCCCCATTGCTCCCCATTGCTCCCCATTGGTCTCCCATTAAAGCTCAGCTTCAGGCACACATTTGTTTTCCATTTAATTACAATTTTTTTGCTGCATTTGCTTTTTTTGTTCTCCCCTTTAGCTGGCAGCCCCTTGAGATGCTAAGATGGCCTTCTGTCTCACCCAGTGACACCTGAGAGTGACAGTGAGACAGCCAGGCGTCACAAACTCCACTCTGTGGATTGTCCACCTTGTCATCTCCGTGGTGAGTCCCCTCAGCTCCAGCCTTCCACCCATCCCATCCCGTGAGCCCCTCGTCCTCTCCCAGGCCTGGAGTTAAAGCCGCTCAGACCCTCGGACTGACTGGCACTCAGACACGAATGCAGAGCCAGCAGAAGTGCTGGGCGGCCGCCAGGAGCTCGAGAAGACGCACAGGAGGGGCGCCGAATGTTAATGAGTCCTCAGTGCACGCGGGCACCTTTGTGCCGTTCTAAGAGAAAAGAATTAATTGGACGGAAGATGGGCAGCCAAATAGCCGACGAGTCATGCGGTGACCCTGAAAGGCCGCTGGCACCAAGTGTCAGTGATGAGACCTTTGCCTCATGATGACTCCAGTACTCCCCATGGTGGCGTTGCCAACACACAACGAGAGCGGATCAACAGATGTGAGCCTGTGACGCTGGCCTCCTCGCTGTGACCGGGTTTGAGGTGGTCAGCTCAGACTCGTCTTGGTGCCACCCTGGAGACATCTTGTCCTTGGAGCCCCTTGGGTGCAGGGTCATCCATCTTCTGTATTTGATTCAGTTTCATTCCTTCATCCATGCTGCTTTTCCACTACCTGGCTGGCACCCTGCACTGAATTTGCAGGCAAGAACAAGGGGAGAACATGCAAACCCCATGAGCCCTGATCTCTGCCAATTCCAGGTGGCCCACCTAACCACTGTGCTGCCCCAAGTTGCAAAAGTGATCCTCAGCTGTTTGACTCTTCCGTCTGTTCTCTCTGCTGTGGCACTCATGCCAACACACCCTAACATGGCACCTGCCAGTGGGTGTGGCCTTCTCACCTGGCGATGGACTTCACTAGAGAAAGGCCCTATATAGTATACTGGTGTCTCCCCCTACTGGTTCAGGAGCCACAATACCACGTTGGCCTGTGTCTGTAGTGTAAGGCGCTATATAAAGGAAACGTCGATGGCTTCTCTAGTGCAGTGTTGATATTTCTAATGACGCACAGTGGCACATTTGTCCTCCAGGGTTGCATTGCTTTCCACTTGGCTGCCAGGCTGCCCCAACGACTGGCTGGACCCCTAAAATAAGAACAATGAGGGCTTTTCAGAATGGCGCATTACATAATGGAGCGGGACAAATGTGGTGTGCGCCGCTTGCTCTCCGGACCACCATTGTCTGCTCACAGTCTCTTGGCCTTTAATGAGCTCGGGGGGCCGCCGAAAAGAAGCTCTGGGAACTGGCAGATGATTTGCAAGGGAAATGGCGTGTGAAGAAGACTCGTTACGGGGTCAGCGCTTCGGCCCCCTCAGCCTCGTCCGCTTCATGTCTGGCCTGGGGATTGGCTGCCTGCAATAAAAGACGAGCTGCTGCCATGCGACTGCTTGGCAAGGTTGGCATCTCTAAACAACTGCAACCTTCAGCCCACCAGAAAAGCTTTTGTTTATATAGCGCCTTTCAGGGGGGATACTTCAGATGCTCTTGATGTGCCCAAGAGTTCACAGTACAGAACATGTCAGAAAATGGACCTATATAGCGCCTTTCAAAATGAGCCTAACAACAAGGCACTTTGTGAAGGGGTCATCGAGAGACTCAACCTTTAGCACTTTAGTCGGGGAGACCCCCGTTCATCAATGAGGGTCACAGCAAGCTCAAAGGTCTGAATGTCATTGCAGTTTGTACAATAATGAATCTCTGTGACTACAGAGCGCCTTTACATGTGGGTGCCTTCACCATATTGTGCCCAAGATGAGGAGCGCGCTTTTCACAACAAGCCTTTCCTAAATCTACTCTCATTACAGGAAACTCAGTAACTCCTGGCTTCAGTTTATATAGCGCCTTACACAGGAATGCTGTCAGGAACTGGCATGACACTAAATCAGTCCTTACTTCATAAAGAGCCCATTGTTGACTGATGAATGTTACAGAAAAAAATAAATGACACAGATCTTTATGTTATATAGCGCCTTTCAAAGCGAGCTCCATTATGATAAACAAGCCTACACTTTTATAGCGCCTTTCACAGGGGCACTGTCATAAACTGGCATTACAGTTAAAGTGAATAAATTCATCTTTATGTCACACTGCACCTTTCCTACTGAGCCCTGCATTGACTGATGCATATCACAGGAAAAGGGATTAGATGCATCACCTTATATAGTGCCTTTCAACATGACCTCCGTCACAAAGCACTTTATTGAGGGATTGATATTGTGACAGAAACAAGCAGTGCCAGCCACCTGAAAAGGACCTCGGCGTTAACGTGTGCAGTGCACCATCTGCTGGAATGTAGTTGGTAATGCATGTAGGAATAAAATGCACTTCATCTGCCATTCCAACAGATGGTGCAAGCCAAACATTTGCAGCATTAACGTGCATTACTAGCAGCGTCCCTGTTGTGTGCCACCTGAATATCTGCGGTCAGTTTAGAAAGTGGACACTTGAATGACGTCACAGACAGGGGGCACTGCAGAGCTTGCCAGCTTGCCCTGAGATGTGCCCACTCAAAGATGGCATCATTCATTCTTTCTAAGTGAGCTCCATGCTGCTCTCAATGCCCAGTTGCTGCTTAAAGTTTCACCCCATTAGCCAGTTATACCAGTTTAACCCGAGTGTTGTCTTAGTTGCCCAGTCACAGCCCAAACCATCCATGCTCATTGTAGCCAACCCCCTTAGTGATATGGGCACTGTATCCCTGGAGAACCATGGCACCTGTAAGTTGTGCCAGTCACCAGATTTGACTTTTTACCATGTTGCCTTGTCCGGGCCCTGCCGATGCCCACCCGTGTGTCGGCACTTCCTCTTTCTCACAGATGGTAATTGCAGGAGTCCAACAAGATGGTGACGAGTGAAATGCCCGCCTTGTGCCCTCTAGTGGGTGGTGGCACAGTGGCATGCTGCTCCTTACCCACAAACCTCCACAGTAAATTGTTCTCTGCTGCTGTCACTGCCCATTAATTAGCTCATCCTGGGAAAGTGAGCGGGATGTGACGCCAGACCAGCAGGTCATCCCAAAAAAAGGCTGACCGAGGCTGCCCCCCCCCACGCCCCCCAGCCTCACTGAAATGCATGCGGCTTCCACATTGTCTCGGAATGCTGAGTGGGCGGATCATTTGTTCTTCTTTTAGGAGTTGTGTCTTCTCAGCCTCGCTGCCATGTTGGTGCCAACTCGTGAGTTAATACTGCATCCCTGCCAGGACATTGTCACATGTCTTATAGCGCCTTATGTCACACAAGGCATTTCTACACAACCTGCCAATAGTCTGACGCTCGATGGACGTCTGCACATGCTAGGCGATGTGCCTCATTTAACAGGGTTCAGCTGGCACAGGAAGCGAGTTGGCATTGCTGCATTGGCTGAAGCCCCCAGAAAGCTCAGGTGGCATTTGAACCTGCAGCCAGCAGAAATTGGGTGGCCAGCTACCTGCTTGAAAGAGGTGTAAAGGTGCCAGTGACCCTAAAGGTACAGACGGCCTGCCACCAAGAGCCAAGAGCACTCCACTGTGACACACCAGCAGGACCTGGGGACATTGGTGCCCAGTTGTAGGATATGAGTCCCGTCAGGATGGGATGAGCCCAAATTGAAAGAGGGCTCTCAGTGTGAGAAGTGATGACATTGAGGGTGACACGAGCCCCCTGGGTTGGCAGGCTAGCCGCCGAGACGAGACCCGAGGAGCACGAGGAGGTCATGGACTCACTCTTTGGGGAGGGCAGTGCATGTGATTGGCTTGGAGTATGAGGCCCTGGCAGAGCCAGCTGTGCCCCATCTGTGCCACCCTGTCATGCTGGTGATGTAAACTCTAGAGCCGTGCCATCTGCTCGAGTCTTAAGGCCAGGCGATAAAACGGAACAGCTGAGCCTGTCACCGTGGAATGTGCCCAGCCCCCATGGAGCTTCCTGTCTTTTTGAAGGCCTGGGGGTTCAAAACCCCGGGCGACGCCACCCCCTCGGCCCACTTGCCATCTTCCCAGCGGCTTCTCGCTTGTGTGCCGAGCTGCCAGGCGCTCAAGTCAGTAAGAAACTGCAGCCCTTTAGCGGTTGGCAGAGCCGAATAAAGCGACCACGAACTCCAGTGTGGTTAGGGAGGTCGCTGACACCACACTGAACTGGCGCCGCTTTCTCAGTCTCGGTTTTTTTTCTGTTTCCTCGTTTAGTAAATCATCGGCATGAGGGGCGTGGCTCATTTACATATGCAAATCAATGCCTGGTCGCCTGGACCCAAGTCCTTTGGGGTGCTGCCCTCGCCCCTGCCAATCCCTTCTGAAATGCAGCCTGGGAAAATCAAAAGAACAAGAAAGTTCAGGCTGGCATGGTGCCCAGGGCATGATGGGAGTCACTGAGAAACAGATGAGTCCTGCAGCAGGAGCAGGCACTGCCAGGTGGGCTGGAAATGAACTTTTGTATCATGGGACTCTTATCTCAAATGAGATAAGCCCATGGCATTGGGCACACTCTGAGATACTGGCCTGCCAACTTTGCTCACTGGTTTGTTCAGGTCACTCCAAGGATCAGTGGGCACCTGGGCACCTTTATTGAGCAGACACCTACTGCCCTTTGACTGTACAGCAAGACAAAAACACACCCATTGTTGCCCCCTGCTCCATGAAGAAAAATCAGAAAACATTTGAGCGGGCGACATGGGCAACGAAGGGCCATTGCAGCACAACACACAAGATGAAGAGTGGGCAGCATGGATGCAGTCAGATGAAAAGGGACTTTGAGGGAGACTCACCACAGGTCATCTGGCTCATCAGTCTGGCACTCCTGGCCAAGGGTACCCGATAAAATAGCAGAGGACAGCACACGTTAATGCACCCTGGGACCAGGTAACTTGCAGTGTGCCACCCCATGCGCCTGCCAGTGTTATATGTTTCCAGCCCACTCTGGCTGGACCAAGAGCTCCACTAAGTGCTGCCTTGAGTGTGCTGCCCCCTACAGGATGGGGTCCTGCCTGCTCCTCTCTGGACCCCTGATGCGATTAGCGGAGTAGGAGGATTGAGATTTGCCCCCAAAATGCCAACATCAGTGTTTTCTGAACTTGTGTTTGTTTACAGACTGGCATGTCTATTCATTATCCATTTTAAACTGGTGCCCGTAAGCCTGCTAGTTCCATTTTACTGGACGTGCCACCCAGAAACCCTGCTATGGCCAGCACTGCCTCCCAGTGGCCCCAGGAGATACTGCAGCGGACGCTTTCCTCAGACTTCGAAGCCAGCCACGAGGGGACGGGGGAATTGCTTACAGCGAAGCGAGCTGCCACCCTGGCCGTGTGCGTGGCGATGCCGCCCTCCTTTGCTTCTCCTCCCGAGATGCGCCTCCAGAAGCGGGAAGCGGGTCAGCGAGTTCAGCGCGGCTGCAGATGGCGCCCCGGAGCTCGAGAGCCGCACTCGGATGAACCCTCAATCAGGGCGACCGCAAGCCGAGCAGCCGGGGCTTGGATGGCTGCGCTCTTCCCATCGGCCCTTCCCGGTAGGATGAGCGTGTGGGAAGACGCCAGAGACGAGGCTGCTTTGAATGCCAGTCGCAGTTCTGGGCATCACAACTGGCATACACACATATTTAAGTGCCCCCCAGTCTCGTAGTCTAATGGGGTGGGGCTTAGCGTGAAAGCCGCCGTGTCGCGTGAGTGGGCTTGAGTGTGAACCGGGTGGTCCGCGTGGGCTGACGTGTGAGCTGTGTTTTATAGCGCCTTTGCCATCCTCGTTTGTGGAGGGCGTATTGAGTGCAGATGAGACGTTTTTATTTTACGTGAATCCTGAGGTAGAGGCGAACTGAATGCTAATGACTCGTGTATATAGCGCCTTTCACCATCCCGCGGAAGACACTCTGATATCAATTGCTTTTGTCTGCGAATTAATATTTTTTATTATATTTGTAATACTTTGTATATGTTTTATTTCATTTATGTATTGCACAGCACCTTTATTGGATACTGGCTAGTCACTTATTGTTATATAGCGCCTTTCATCATCCTAAAGCAGGTCCTCATTTGCTCTCTCAGTTCAGGCGCTCTGGTGTATTTCCTGTAGTAGCATCTGCTTGTGTGTCAATAATTATATAGCACCTTTCACCATCCTATGACACCATCCCGGGTCTCAGGGGCACTTTACAGCCCCCAAGTGTGGTATCTCCAGGCAAAGCCCAGTTTCACTTGTGAGTTGAAGGGTGAGACTGGAAAATCTTCAGGCCACCAAACCACAGTGGCCTCTAGTGGGCGCCAGAACTCACTGCACCTTAAGCAGCTGCCCACAAGCTGGGGGCATCTGGAGACCCATGACTTGACTGGTCACAGGACCTCATCAGGCCCCTCCATTTATGAAGACTGCCACCTGGTGTCCTGAAGGTCTTTTCTCAACCACACTCGATGTCTAAGGAGAGCATTGTGAAATGTTGGCATCTGCAGTGCTTACTTACCCTAGTGGTGCCCATCCTAACATGTCAGCCACACTCTGTCCTCCTGGGGTCTTCTCATTACTCAATACCAGCGACCTCTTTGCCCACTGGACAACCTGGCAGAACTGGGAACAAGGTAAGAGGTAGGCACACACTGAAGAGCAGTCCATGCCTGCTGTGCCAACTCAGAGATGCCAGTTAGCTATTCCACTGGGCGGTCACACGAACAGGAGGAGAATAGCTGAGAATCAAACTGAGACACCATGCAGTCCAGTGAGGTCTCACGTGAAGCTGATTTATTTTTATAGCGCCTTTCATCAAAGGCCAGACACCTGTGATCTGGTCCCTCATAAATGTCCCAACACCTGGACACTAGTGGTCATCCCAGGAAAACTGGGAATTCGTCACTAGGTGGGATGGCCACTGTCACTTTTGGACTGACACTCCCCTCATCTGAGCCTTGGCCCACAATGGAGGGAGTCCAGGCCTTGTGGGCTCATTTGGGAGCCCACCCAAAGTCCACGGTCAGCTCTGACATGCCACTCTGCACCAGGGGGAGACTCACAAAGTTTGTACCCTGGCATGACGGGTCAGTTGCTGCTGTTGTGATACCATGACGGCATAGGCGGGTGACCTTGGCATGCCTGTGATGGCACCCACGTGAACTTTCAGATGGACAGCAGTCCTTGTTTAGGAGACCTCGGCTTCTCCAGGTGGAATTCCTGTTTGGATGGCTGGGGGCCCCAACACCCAGAAAAGACACAAAGAGTCCTCATCTAAACGGGGGGCTCTAGGAGTCCACAATTAGGAGACCTTAGAATGAATCTACAGGTGAAACCCCCTTGGACTTTAAAAGTGCCCCCACCAGGAAGGCAGCGTCTCTGCTCGTGGGCTCTGGTCTGCCCATCCGGCTGGCATCATTGGTGTCGCAATGCGGGCCGTGACTTGGCCACGGGAATGTGCCCGCCTCATCGGGCAAGTGGGCAGAGCTCAGATTGTTGTGTGCATTTCTGTGTGACATGCGCTGCTAATGATTTATGGCCCGAGCCGTGCCGCCATATTTTTAGGACTTCTCTCAAATCTGCGAGCGCTCGGCGGCAGACTGGGAATTGACAGCCCAAACCGCAGCACGCCAAGAAGTGCCAGTCATTATGGAGTCAGTGGTTTCTTTGGGGGTGCCATTAAAAAAGCAAAGGGTTAATTTGGCTTTCCCCGCCGGTTCCCACGCCGACTTCTCTGGGGTGACAACATCCGAGGGCAGCGAAATTACAGCCGAGGACCCTCCGGAGATGTTATTTACAAGCCGTTTATTTTCTGCCATGTGGAAACACTTGAGGGCGTAGCCAAACGGAAAATAAACTCGGCAGCCTCCATCGGAATCACGGAAAGCCTGGGACTGTCACGTGCAGGTGGGGCTCGGAGGAGAGGCTGAAAGACCACCAGTGGGGGGGTGCCATGATGTGTGAGGAAAAGCCAACAGAACCTGATGCCCCAGAAGATGATGATGCCATCTGCTGAGCTTCACGACCATATGCAGAAGGGTGAAGCAGTGCCCATCTCAGCATGGCACACACATCTTGGGCACAAAGTGGATGGATGGTGCCCGCCTAGGTTGGGCTAAAACAGGAACTGAGAAGAATTGTCATTTAAGAAGAACACAAAAAGAAAATGAAAACTGGCAGTTTGGAGTGGCACCCACCGAGCATAAGACTGCTTTTGTTTGGGGGCACCGAGTGATGAGGAAGTGCCAGTCGAGCGACTCGGGAACTTCTCCATTCTCAGTCAGCCAGTGCAAAAAACACACACAGGAGTTTTCCCCGGATTGGAAGACAAAGAGGCCTCACACTCAGAACTCGGAATTCCTCTTTACACACCTGAGGGGCGCAATCGGACAAATCTGATTTATATAGCGCCTTGCCCACCATGCAAAGGGGGCACTAATCCAGCATTATGGGCATCGGGCTGGGTCTTTTCAGTCAGTGTCACAAACCAGTGCCCAGCCCAAAGGGGGCAGAGCAGCACTGACCGGGACAGACCACCTCCTGCTGGCCAGCCAGTGCCACTGCTGGCCGCCCACCCAATTAAAAAATCAGTTTTGAGTGGAACGGCATGGCGGCCTACAAGGGGCACAACAAGATGAGCGACCCTCACAGCTGTTGTGGAGACATCTGCACATCGGCGGCACTCAGCTCTCATTAGCAACGGAGCAGACGGCTTCAAAGGCATTCCTCAGAATATCGACGTGTGTCAAGAGCGAAATCAAAAGAATCTCCCGGAATATTTGGCGATGTGCGTTAAGTCAACACTCACAAACCGATGGCAACATGGCGTGGGGCAGGCGACTATGTGCCCTGCAGAAAGAGACAATGGGCGTGAGAATGTGTGTGTGTGTGTGTGTGTGTGTGTCAGGGCCATATAGTGCCTTTCACATTGATCTCTTGTCTTTATGGCTCCTTCCATCCCAAGCTCTCCTCCATAAGCACTCCGACCCTCAGTCTACTCTCTCTTACTGCGCACCATGCCAGTCCGTCCCCTCCACCGGGGACCTCCTGCTCATTTCTCATCTTCCTCCTCCTCATCCTCCTCCTCCTCCACACACCTGCACAGGTCCCTGGTGAAGTCACCAAGTGGGAGTCGGAGTGTTTGGCGCCCTTCCCGTGCGTTTATCGGCGCTAATGAGCCTGACCCTTCACCTCGGCTGCTGCTCGGCTGATCTCAATGTCACTTTGCTCCTGGTACGGCACCCCCTTATCTGGGCACTCAAGGCCTTCCTCTGCACAGGTGGTGGCTACACGGCCCAGCTGGTGCTGACCCTCTGGGAGGTGAATTTGCACAAACGAGAAACAGAAAGCAAAGGCCTGAATAACGGAGCGTCACTTGTCATGTGACCTGTATAACCAGGGTGACGAGATATGACACAAAGTGACATGATGATGACAGCAAACTGCACCGTGGACAGCGAGCTTCTGAAATCAGAAGAAGGAAAAGTCGAGCTGCTTGGCATTTTGAAAGAGGTGGGGGATGAATGGGGGTCTGGTGACTGAGCTGGAGCTGGACATGTGACAAGTTGGTATGAGGAATACATTGGTGTACCCATAATGCACTTCTGCTTCTATCTATCTATTATATAGCACCTTTCACTCAATCTATCTATCTATCTATCAATCTATCTATCTATCTATCTATCTATCTATCTATCTATCTATCTATCTATCTATATAGCATTTCCTTCTATCTATCTATCTATCTATCTATCTATCTATGTATTATATAGCACCTTTCTATCTATCTATCTATCTATCTATCTATCTATCTATCTATCTATCTATCTATCTATCTATCTATCTATCTATTATATAGCGCCTTTCACATCTTTCTTTCATATAGCAGTGGCCATGCTTTCACGTCCATTCACACTTTCTGTCACAGCAGGTCTATCTTTGGGCATCACTTATGATGGTGGCATTTACCGGCCAGTGTGCTGTGCCCACCTGCTGCCTGCCTCCCACCCCGGTGTGACTGAGAAGTGCTCTCTCGGGGTAGCCTTTGTTGAGTACTTTGTACTGCGTCCCGTAACCAGAGACCCCCTAAGTGTCCCTGAAGCCTGGCCTTTGTCTTCTGAAGGCGCGTGTGACAAACGTATCATAGCCCTCATCTCCTGGCACACCAGCGTCACCGTCTCGGCTCAGCTCTTTTCATTTCCTGGCTGAGCATCATGGGACGGGATTAGGTGAGCCACTCGGTAAGTTGATCCGCCGCAAGTCAGGCTTTAATAAAGTCCTTTGATGGGCCTGTCGCCTGATACCCCTGAGAAGGCCACATTCACACCACTAACTGTTGCTAGGACACCAAATACACGGCCCAGGGGTACGAGGAGCCCCCTCAGAACATTTCTGTGCCTTTTTGAGGTGGTGAGGGAACGGCGGCTGCATTTTGGTCTTCCGTCTTCTGTCTGGCCGATTCCTCAAGCCAGTGGGCGCTGAATTTGGAAAATGAAAAATTTAACTGCCACCATCACCACGGTAACCAGAAAGCCAAGCGGAAGAAACAAACATTCGAGGCGTCCCCGTGAAGCGCCGCCTGTCTGCTGGCCAGCCTGACCTCACTGTGGCGCATTCTCGATGCTTGCCGGGAACTAAACTTGGCACTGGCTTGAGAAATAGGACATCCTCAAGGGGTGAAATGTGCTCATGGGCAATGCCATGGGCTGGTCTGGCATCCATCTGGGTTAGGCTTTGCCCTCACAATGTAAAGGGTCAGGGTCACAAGGAGACAGGGCCTGTCCTAGCAGTACTGGGTGCAAGGCAGGAACCGACAAAAAAATGGGATGCCAGTCCGTAACTGGGCACACTCAAGCTGGGTCATGTTTAGAGTTAGCAACATGTCTTTGGTGTGAAGGTTGATACATCTGGAGTCCACCTCACAAAGACACAGGGAGGACATGCACATGTTTGGGAGGACACTGAATTAACAAATCATTTGTGGCAGTGGGTAGTGGGACACTACTTGGGGTGCCAGTGACAAGCCCCTAAAAGTGCCGTAAACCTCCAGGCCACTGGCTGCATACTGCAAAGGCTCCTGGGAGTTGTAGTTTTAGGGATGGCTTGGCGGTCCATTCAGTCAGAGTAGAATGGCGGCAGAAGTTCTCCTGTGTCTGGGCTCATAGGCACCTCCACGCCCTCAGTCAGGAGACCTGGATGTCAGGAGAGGTGAGGATGATGAGGAGGAGCAGGAGGCCAGCACATTGAGAAAGGGCGCCATGCTTATCACGTTGTGTGGTTTTGTGGCCATCCATTTCCATTTCATGGCCAATAACCCAGAGACTGGGTGGCCAAGGGTCTTTCTGAGTTTGAGGATCTCTCCAGAGCGCCACCTCTGGTCACATCTCGTATTTCCATTAATTAGTTCTTGATCAGTGAATGGAGGGTTCAGGTAATGGAAGGAGGGAGGAATGAAAGGACGGTGGGACGGATGGATGCAGGTGCTGTCTTCACTCTCTTCTCAGCCATCGCTATGCCATCCTCTGGATAAGGAGATGGCAGCTCCAAGCGTGTGTTCTGCAGACCACCTGTGCTCTCCGGGTTGGTCACCCTGTGGATATCTGGATCATCTGATTGGATCAGAGATGAGATAATTAAGTTGACCTCAACCTGGGCCTTTAATGGACAACCTGATCCCACTTGCTATGCTGTTACCTCTCCTTAATGTTTATCATCCTTCAAGTCCCTGCAGCGGAGATGAGTGTCACTGATGCTACAGCTGGCTGCCATTATGTTATCTGGGGGCACCATGTGACCTGATTTTAGGGTGTCACTGCTCACCCCGGGCGGGCAACGCTATTCCTGAAAAGCTCTCATAAGGGGTGAAGATACCAGGATCTTGTCAGTCACTTATTCTTGGATGTCACATGACTGGGGGGACAGCGAGATGGTGTGTGTATTTTGGGGGTCACGACCCTGTCTTGGTGTGTTATGGGGTCTCAGATCTGTGCGTTTCTAATTCTAAGTGGGCTCCCACCTTATTTCCTGCCCACCTTTTCATTCATTCATCCTTGCTGGTTGAACACTAAGGTCCACTTGTGTAGTTCCCTACCTGGCCTGCAGGCGGCAGCACCTCGTCCTGGCACGTCCTCGACGCTTCACAGTGTGGCAATGGAGGGTTTGTGAAGCCAAGGCTGCCCGCTCAGTCTGACAAAACTAAACTCCCTTGGCATTTACTTTGGGATGGCGAGATATCCGGCTATCTGTGCAAACAGGCGGCTCATTAATGGAGCCATTGAGAGATGCCAGCGCTGGCCAACAAAGCCACGACGTGCCAGCTATGCATCTTCTCATCTCATTTATTTTCCCCTTCTGCATAATTCTCACAAACAAAGGCACCAAGCAAAAGAAATGCCCGGCTGCGGCCCCTCGGCCCATCAGGCCTGGGCTCATTTACATTTCTATTCTTCGTTTCTTGCCATCGGGATGTCCTTGTCAACAATGGTGAGAAACAGAAATGGGCCCGCGTGACAAGCCGTAGTGCCAAGGGGGCTCATGGGCATCCCAGCCTTGATGAGATCTGCCCTGCTGACCTGAGACCCCCAAATGGGAACAAAGAGGTGAGCTGGATGGGTGAAAGCAGACAAGAGGATAGCCCCTGTCAGGACAAAAGTGGGTGCCATGATGTGTCACTTGTCCTCCAGTTGGCACCTTGCTGGATCTCTAAAGTGCTTGGTGCCTACTGTGAATGGTGCCATATGATGCCAGCATTGACTGATTGATTGATTCTTTAATGAACTGATTGATTGTCAGTTTGATTAATTAATTCATTAGCTCTAATTAACTGTTTGTGTGATTGATTGATTGATTGATTGATTGATTGATTAGGTCTTCACATCCCAGCATGCTCAGGGGTGAGTAATGACTGCTGGCCAGGCGCTGTGACCCTCAACAGCAGAAGGTCCAAAGAACACTCACCCAGTTCACTGCACATCTCTCCCCACCCGGAGCCCAGGACCTTGAGCCTGTGCCCCCCGCCACACTTCTCATGCCCCAATGGTCTTTCCCTGATTTCCTGTGCCAATCGCCTTGTTGTTTTTTGCCCAAATGTGAGCAGCTCTCACTCTCGGCCCATCGGCGGGCACCTTGAGTGGTACTCGGCCGCAGTTGTCTGCTGCACAAAGCCCTCCAGAGACGGAGCGGGGCCCCCGCGCTGGCCACATGTGAGGATCTTTCAGCTGCCATTCTGATGTTTAGTCTTGCCCTGTCAGCACTTTTTGAACCTGTTCCAGAAAAGCTTTTAATCCCCATCATTCCGAGGGGCTTTTCCTTTCGCCGAGCTGCTCCAGTTGAGACTGACAGGCACGGCTCGGCTCCCGGCGTCATCTGACTGCTCAGAACATCTGGGGGAAGAAATGCCAAGTGCAGAGTCGCCCGCCACTTTTTAGTTCTGTTGTGCTGGACAGAGGTTGGCACCTATGGGCACAAAGCCACAACCACTGTGAAGGGGGCACCAGAACACACAGTAAGAGCAGGCCATTCTGTACAATAAGAAATGGGCACAGCAGGTGGGACCTCACTGTGCCAGCCTGAAGTTCTGGGCTGTAAGAGGTCAGACATGCTAATTTTGGAAAGGGCAGCAAGGTGGCACACTTGGACATGGCAGCTCCGGTGACCTGGGTTCATGGCCTTGCCCAACATGGATTGGCCATTTGGCGTGTGCTTCACCCCTCACCCCAAAGACACGGGTTCAGGTCAGCTGTGCTGGTGTGCCATATGATGGACACGGCCCTCCTTCCTGTTAGGTGCGACCGTCTGGTGGTCTCCACATTATAGACCCTAATTGTGCCACCTCACATGCACCATCCATCATTTCCCACGCGTCACTCCTTTTTTTTTTTGCTCATGTCATCACGCGTCCCCTTGAGGTCATATCCTCAACACCCCCATGTGACCCCCTTCAGGTTTATTAGGAGCCACCGGCAAGAAGGTGAAGCCAAAGCAGAGACCTCATCAGGACGAAGACGTGGGTGAACCTGGGCTGAACCCTGGCACACTCTGCCCCCCCACTCTCCCACTACCTGCTGGGCCCATTTAACTGCTGATGAGGAGGGGGGAACAAAAATACTAAATTAGTGAGTGCCCACCTACGGCCAGCTAATGCCAGCTGTTTATGTCACATTAGTGCTGTACCCAGACAGAGAGTGGTGCCCGCCCCCCCATTATTTAAGGCACATCATGGCAGGCTCCACGTGGGAGGAGTCCGCTAGGGGGAGACCCACCACTAGGGGGTGCCACTACATTAGTTCAGGTGTGGCGGTGCCAGTGGTGGAGCAGGTGGTCCTGCTTTATTACCTTTCTTGGTGCAAATGAAGGGGGGACACACTTTACCTGCGCTCAAAGCGGTCCCTTTTCTAGAGAGTGGGCAGGACCCCTGGGCACCAACGCCAGTTGTGACTGCGGAGCTCACAGACGAGTGCGGCTGATGGTATCGCTTGTAATTAATGCCGTCATGTCCTCGCTGTCTCCCTCACTCAAGTATTTTTGTCAGCGGTGGGAGCGGCGGCCCCCCGTCAGCATTCAGCGCATGGTGCGCCTCGAGCCTGTTGGCAGTCAGCCAGCCCAGCGGTTTCTTTTGCCAACCTCAAAGGATTAGCGAGAACTCAGAACTCGAGGGGCAAACAAACCCGTTCCTTGAAAGTAGCCATGGTACGGGGGGGACTTGTGGGGGGCAAAGCATTGAAGCAAAGGTCATTTAGAGTGACTACCCGCCCGTCCCCAGGTTTCTGTTGCATATAGCGCCTTTTCACAAGTTACACACCTTAGCAGCCGTTTGACTGTAGCCGTGAATCGGAGCTCACCAAGTCTGAAGAAATCCAGCTGGGCTAGTGGGCATGGAGCTGGGGTGACCCCAATAGCAATGTGGCATCGTGGAGGTCTTCATCCAAAGGGATTTGACTGAGTTTTTAAATTGTGGATTTTGTTCATAAACGGAGCCGTGAAGTCCCTCAAACAGACTTTAGGGGGCGCTGGTGAGCTGTCCCTGATCCCTTAAGATGAGAAGAAAGACCAAAGTGACAAAAGAAAAACAGAATTCCCCCTCCTCTTTCTCCTCCTCCTCCTCCTCCTCTTCCTCACTGCTTTTGTAAGCCCCAATCACAGCACCCTCTAGTGATCTGGAGAAACGTTTACATGGTTAATAAGTCCTTTGCCAGGGCCACATGGGGGCTGCATCGGGGGGCTCTCTTGTGGCCTTACATCGTTTAGGGGAGCAGTCCCCTTACCTGCTCAGACTTTCCTCTTCTCCACGGCGTCTCGTGTCACTGGTGTTAATGCCCTTTGAGCGTGAAGGTTGCCCCCTGGCTGCGTCTTCTTGTCCGGCTGTGCTGCCCTTTCAGGACTCCAGGACCTCAGCTAGTGAGTGCCACTCTCTCACTTGGGGACTGGGTGGCCTCTGAGGATGGCTTGGCCATTCCTAGTCAT
Organism: Polypterus senegalus; assembly: GCF_016835505.1. Lineage (NCBI taxonomy): Eukaryota > Metazoa > Chordata > Cladistia > Polypteriformes > Polypteridae > Polypterus > Polypterus senegalus. The sequence goes on along the minus strand of NC_053166.1, from coordinate 163,093,587 downwards.
CTTCAGTCAGAACACATTGGCCATTGACTCCGCATCCCCGCGGCCCCCCAGCTCAAAGCCTGACATTGTCCAAGATGGCCACTTCTTCACTCCTCCATCCGTCACCTCCTTCCTTCCAGGTGTTTCCTGGCCGCCTGAAGGTGGCGCTGTAATGTCTGAGAGGCATCAGATCAGAAGGTCTGTGGATGACAACAGGACCGGTGTGGCAGGATGGGTCCCCAGCTCCATTTCCAGACTTCTTTCAGACTGTGAGTGGTGAGGACAGTGACAAAGCATCAGACTCAAAGGTGACCATGTTGCCTGCTTGGATGACTGTGGACCCCCCACACCAGGAGGCCTCCCAGGGCCCAATCACCGTGTTGAATGGGTGCCCATCGACCTCCCTGGCACGCCGCTCCCCTTGTCCCACCCGTGTTCACTTCCTCTGTGATTTCTCCATCTGCAGACCTGAAGTGTTTTCGGGATGCCCCTCAGGACAAGTGGACATTTTCTGCAGCGCCCACAAGCATCTCAAAGCAGGCCCGCCGGTGTCACTTCCTGCAGCTGCTCTGCGGCCCTCGTCCAATGGCAGGACCCCCAGCGAAATCGGATCCCGTGAAGTTTACCGGGCTGGAATCCGGGGAATGTCTGTCCAGATTTCCAGGCAGATTGTGCAGAAATGAGGTGGGTGGGGGGGCCTTCTCTCTGAGGGGCCGGTGCATACTTGGCCAAGCGGTGGTCTGACGGCTTGATAACGGCCTCCGGCCCACTGCTTCTGCCAGCCCCTCATGTGGATCTCCTGGTGTCGCTTCGTTTAATATTTGGATTGAATGAGAAGACAAAGAAAAAGAAAAAGCAGAAAAGAGATTGGCCAGCCGGGTGGGGGGACTGGTCACATGTCCTGGTCACTTCTTCACTCTCCGCCCGTCTAGAAGGGACTTCTCTAAATGACGGCCCATGGAGCCCACCAGTTAGTGTTTGGATTGGGGGGGGGGTCTGACTCCCAGGCTGAGCAACAGAAGGGCATCACCCGGAATGTGCCCAGTGTAGTGTAGTCGGCAGGACCCACACACATCGCCCGGCCTCCAAGTTGATTTGGTGTGCGCTTTTGCTCTTTGTCCTGTGACTCCTCCTTTTTTATTGTTACTGTTGTACATTTTATTGTAATGATATTTATTATTATTATTATTATTTATTGTTATTTCTTTTCCTGTTTTCCCTGTTCCAGTTTGATTTTTCTCGTGATGGCAGCCATGTTATTTACGATCACATGATGCGGAAGTGATGTCATGTGTTACATCATCACATCGTCCTTGTCTAAGATGGCTGCCCGCGTGATTTGCCCCACTGAGGCAGACAATAATGGCTTCCTCTTCCTGTCTTCCTTTTAGTCCACGCAGCCGGCCTGGCAGTGTTTCTCACTTTTGGTTTGGCCCTCGCCAGGCTGCCATTTTGTCACGTGTTCTTTTTCTTATTTCCGCTCCGGTGGGCTTTCTGCTTATTAATATAATATTAATATAATTTTCTCGTGTTGATGTCTGATGTTAGTTTTGTGGCACCTTGGGAGACACCATGTGGGTGGGGGGGCAGGTTAGACACACAGGCGCAACAAGGAGTGAAATGTGAACAACCAATCAGACTACAGCTGAGGTGTCAGTAGGCCCCGCCCACTTAGTGTATACAACGTGCAGAAGCGCTAAACGCATTATTTATTAACAAACACAAAAGAAGGAATACACAAAACATTCTGAAATAAAAACAAAATTAAAAAACAAAGACAAAGGAGGCGGGCTTGAGACCCCCTAGCGCCCACCCACACCAAGAACAAACAGCCTTCACAGAGCAGCACAAGCCTGACCATCAGTCCACCCGGACCTCCAGGTCAGACCACCTGGCTGAGCCCCGCCTCCCTCCTTGACTGACTGGTGTCACCTCAGGCCTGCACGGCCCCACCGCCTCCTCTCCTACAGAACCATCTAGAAGGGTCTTCAAATGGCCGATCCCGATTGGTGACATTTGAGTTTGTAGTTTAAACCCAAAGTGTGCCACGTCAGTTCAGGGTGGCCAGCCAGCCACTTGTGTGTTGGGGTCAGAGCGAGTCCCCACTCATGTCACCTACAAAGGACAGAAAGGAGAAGAACATCAAAGCACTCAGAAGGTCTCAGACGGTCAGACGCAGTCTGCCTTCTTCACGAGGATGAAACATCAGGAGGGTCCCCGTCTGAGCTGCTGCCCCCGAGCTCTGGCAGTCTGCCACCTCCTCCTCTGATTATTTTTCTCCCCCTTCGGGTGGTTTTGTTACCTGAGCCCGGGTGGTCTCGCCTGGAGGCCATGAAGAGCCGACGAGTCCAAGGAGAAGTGAAAGCAGGTCAGCCGCGCCTCACCCCACCGTCACTTCCTCCTTCTGCAGAGGACCTCCTGAAAACAAACAACCAAACCTTTACACTCAAGGAACTCCGAGGGCACAAGTGGAAAGTACCCAAAGCTTGGCCTCGGCTTGTCTGGGCATCAAGTGGGCACAAAATGGGGAAGTCAAGCCATCTTCACTTAACGCTTTGAGAGCCACCTGACTGGCATGTTCTTCCTCAGTGAGTCTGTGCCCACCACACGGCTGCTGGCCCCTTCGTAATGAGATGACACTCCTTGTTGGGCAGCAGTGGGCAAAACAGCATTGTCACCCTTAACTTCCAGGCTCCAGTGGGCTTCTCAACGGGCAGTGACCGACCACCATTCTCCTTTGCTCAGGGCTTCTGGAAGTTTATTTTTTCAGGATGTTTAAAATTAATGGGACCCCTGAGCTGGGCACCAACGGGTATGGCCTTCCTGAGGCTTGGTGCCCACCAGGATGTGGAACTATCAAGCAGTGAGTGACCTAGGGAGACCTCTGAGCTGCCTAAGTGGGGCCACCTGGCACACAATCAGATGAGCCCTTTGATGGACTCTGATTGGTGATTGATTGATTGATTGAGGTCAGCCCATATGGTTGGTTGGCTCATTGATTATTTCATTGGATGCTGAGATGTTTGATTGATAGATTGATTGATTGGCTACATGATTGACAGGTGCATCAGTCAGGTGTTTGGTCGATTGATTGCTCGATTGATGACTAAATGATACATTGGCTAGATGGTTGATTGATCATTCAGTTTATGGGGAGTTGATGGGCTGATTGAATTATTGATTAGTTGGATGGCTAATTGATTAACTGATTGATTCTCTAGATGACCAGCTGATTGTCCCATTGGGTGGCAGGGCCAATATCATGAACGTTTATATAGCGCCTGAAATTTTCTTATTGACCTTGGAGGGGTCTGTTCCCATTTCCAGAGCCTGGCACTTCTGATCATTGTGGGACACTGGCAGCGGGCATTGAGCACAATCATCTTTACAAGTCCGACGTGAGTGGACAACAAGCTGCCCAGAGTCCTAACTGAACTCCCATCATGTCGGTCACAGCGGGCATGAAGGGGGTGCCAAGCTGAAGGTCAGAGCCGGGCAGTACCTCAGTGAGGAGACCCTCATTCTGTTCAGCCTCTCATGTTCTTCAGATTTGTCCCTCTGCTGTTTGCCAGTGTTTTTCCCTCTTGTCACTTGTGGCCTGGTAATCGTCCCATTTCTGAGCGACCAGCAAACACGCACACAATGTCACACACACTCACACACACTCACATACACACACACACTCACACACCACACACCCACACACACACGCACACACTCACACACACACACACAGTCACACACTCACACACACACTATGTCACACTCACACACCACACACACACAATGTCACACACAGCACACACTCACACACACAGTCACACACTCACACTGTCACATACACACTCACACTGCACTCACACACACACACACACACACTCACACACACACACTCACACTCACACACACTCACACACACACACTATGTCACACACACGCACACACATTTGTTATCGCGCGCCCCCCGACTTCCGACGCGCCTCGCTATCTGCCCGCGGAGCGGAGCCATCCTGAGAGCAGCCGGAGGAGACGTTCTGAGGGCCCGCCGGAGATGTTTTGGCTTCTCGTATCAGAGCCACGGGACCCCTGGAGTCGCTGAAATTACAAAGCAGCCATTACGCGGCTCGCCGAGGTTTTGCATGTTGGATGCGTTCCCGAATCTCGAGGGAAGCGCGACGCTGAGAACCTCGCCGGCGTTCAGCGAAGCCTCTGAGCTGTTAACTGCCTCGCTGCCCATCATCCGGACGGGGGAGGGGGGTGGGGTGACACTGCGCGAGGCGGGTGGGGAGGGAAGCCCAACGGGAGGGTGCAGCTCTGCAGGGCAGGCATTGTGATGCCCGACATCGGGGGTGCTCCTTGGTGTTCGCCCACAGACTGAAAGCTCACTCGGTCTCCATTCACTTCATTTTATGGCTTTGGTCCCCCCTCAGTTTCTTTCCCATAAGGCATTGCGCTACGGTCTGCAGTATAAAGGTGCTATATAGAAGGGCACACCTTACAGGCATGCCCATCAGCACTCCTAAAGAACCCCTGACATATCAGAACCACAAGGAAAAGTCTGCTCAGGGCAGCTGGGCACACGTGGGTACAGGAAGGGTACGGGGTGTGGCATCAGTGGGCTTCCCACACCGGGGCCAGAGGGAGGAAGGAGAAAAGGGAGAGCAGGAGTGACAAGGGGGCCAGCGGGGCCGCTGTTCAGATGGGCAGAGGTGGCTCCCCTTTAACTCTTTTGCTGTGCTTTGCTGCTCCTCCATCTCATTGCTGTTAATGGAAAACCTTTTTGTGGTGACTTGTATTGTTTGAGGAATGGCTCACAAGCGCCCCCTACAGTCCCACAGTGAATACGCCTGGACGGTGCCAACACCTGGTGAGCCGCCTAAACAGAGTTGGGCTCTTTGACTCTGAAGTCTGACTTCTGGTTTTGAGTGGTCTGTTACTGTGACACAGGTTCAAATGTGTGTCCCCAGCCACCCTACTACTGCTGCCCCTACAGAGAAAGTTCAGGACCACCTGACCCCAAACGTAACAAACACGAAGTGAAGCCCATCAGTCAGCCAGCTGCACAGAGAGTCACCACTGGCATCTCGACTGGCACCCCATCTGGTCTCTGTGTGCTGCTGTTATCTGCAGGAACACCCTGGCAGTGCCCAATGGCATTCACACTGCACTCAGAGAGATAGATGGCTAGGAAAGGCACTATATAACAGTCAGACAGATAGATAGATAGATAGATAGATAGATAGATAGATAGATAGATAGATAGATAGATAGATAGATAGATAAAAGGCGCTATATGATAGACAGATAAGTAGATTGATGTGAAAGGCGCTATATAACAGATCTACAGACAAAGGCGCTATATAATAGGTGTGAAAGGTGCCAAAATGGCTACTTTTCCATTGGCACTTTGGTGTCTCCCATAAAGGGTCTTTCTGACTGAGTGGTCTCTCTGTGGTCTCTAAGAGTCGCTCCTTGGCTGTTATGGTTCTATCCAAGACATTTGTTCACAGTGCCCACCTGGACTTCAGCGACAAGCCCACCGTCACATTTTTATTCAAGTCAGGTCCGGTGACAAACAAAGCGAATGTTCACACAAGTGAGAAGTGAAGTCGGTGTGAGTGCCACATCTAATAGCCAATGGGCATGCGCCCAAGCTGTCGCCATGGAGATCCCCATCCAGCACGCCGGAGGCCGCGAGGAATGTGCGGAGATGCCATGTCCGGGGTTAAGCAGCTCGCTGATTATTCAGGCCAACATCCTGGAGGCGATCAAGCAGCCGAGTCTGAAATGCCAAGAGGGCACCCAGGCACTTTCTCATTCGTCTCCCCTTTGCCCGGGTCGAGGCGCGCGTTTTGGCCCTTTGTTTGCCCCTCTGTTTATAGTTCCGGCAGATCGCCATCCGGCCTCTTCGCTTGTGAAGTGCATGACTGGAATTTGGAGCTGGGAAGTAAAATGAGGCTGACTGAGGGGGGCTTGGAATAGAAGTGGGGACCCTCGGGCGTCTGACGCTTATGTTGTGTTGAGTGGAGAGGTGAGGGGTTGGGGCTTCAGTTTTGTACGTTTTTATGTCATATCCCCACTGTGCCAAGGTAGTGGCGGGTTGTCAGGCTGCCCACACTCCAGGGTGCCATGTGAGGATATCTGAGGATCTTTGTGCCCCAAGCTGCACCCGTCAATGTGCCTGTTTACTTCAATTTGGACTTTAATGCCTCCTGCTGTTTAGTGCCCCCCCACACACACACACACACTCTTCACAGCTCCTATGACCTTTTTGCCAGGTGGTACCAGTGCTCAAGTCTTCGCCCTCAAAGAGCAAACAGAAAGATAAAATACCAATAATTACACAAGCAGCGGGCACCCAAGGGCATATGGAGCCTGACCAGCAACTGAAGGACACAGTGGGCTGCCATGCTGGGGGGTTGATTTGCCACCAAGAGGCTAAAATGAGAAGAAAATCCTGAAATCAGATGAGAAGTGTTGAGATCGAGATGATCAGTTGATCGATGTACCTCGAGGGATCTGCCAGGGGATTCGGGCTTCTTAACCCCTGCCCAGATTACGCCAGTTTGGCAGCGACACATTTTTTAAACACTGTTTGTCTCTTTTTTACAGAGAAATTTTTAAACCATAACAAGCTCAGCCAGGACCCCTTAAACAGCGCCACCTGCTGGCTTGAGGTCTGTAATGAAGCGTATGGCACATGGGCCTAAAGCAGCGCCCCCTGCTGGCTTTACCATGTTAACAAAGGCGAATGTTAGACAGCATAGTGCCATCTGCTGCCTTGGGTTGTATCATGAAGGCCTCGTAACACCCATGGTGAAGGCCATACAGCGCCACCTGCTGCCATAGGCTTGTTAATGCAGAGCACACCAGATGGCACCTCTGCCACTTGATCCAAGTGACTTAGCAGGTGTTTGACCCACGAGGACATCTGATGGACTCCCACCTTTGACAACAGCCTGGTGGTGGCACTGTCCCTTTGAGTCCCTTTAGGTCACGCTCCAAAAGCTCCTTCATCTTTCATTGGGGGGTCCCAGATGGAGGAGAGAGGTCCATCTGTGCAAAGCCTGGGCACACAGTAGACCAAACATTGATGAAGAAGTGTCACATTAGCCCAAACTTTGGTGTGTGTGTGCCCCTCTCAGACCTTCGGCTACCTCCAGAGGTGCCAGGACCCTGCAGCCAAACTTTGCTTTGGTTTCCAGCCTGACTGGCCAAATGTGGCCGAGCTTCAGTCCTGTCACATCCTGTCACCTCCTGTAACTCAAGACGTGTGTTCATTACATGGAGAAACGAGACCTTAGAGCAGCTTGTGTCCCAGTGACTGTGACAGGATGACAGCTTTCAGAACAGACCAGGGGGTGACATGACGTAGTAGGGACGAGCAGACAGAGCGGACCGGGGACAGCCTGGGGACAGGCCACCAAGAAACATGCCCAGAGATTCAGGTAGAGACTGAGCCAGCTGAGACACCACTGTGCCATCATTTCTTTCTTCTGCGATATAGCGCCTTGCATGTCTGTTTTATATTTCTTTCTTTCTTTCTTTCTTTCTTTCTTTCTTTCTTTCTTTCTTTCTTTCTTTCTTTCTTCTTCTTCTACTCCAAGTACAATGCCCAGAGGGCCGTGTTGTTGACAGCTGCAGCTCTCTTTTCAAAGCCGCCAGCTGCAGACCCCCAGCCCCGGACTGCCCCCCAGCGCCAGTGCCCTCGAGCTTCTGAAGCACCGCTGGCCTCACCCCAGCTCACCTCACCCTCTACTCACGCCTCTCTCTCTCTTTCTCTCGGAGTGTGACAGGAAGTCAGGGAGATTGGGAATCTGAACCCCCCATCCCCCGCCCCCGGACACATCGGCGGAGTCATCAGGATGAGAGGTCAGTGGTCACTTCCTATTTGGTGACTCACCCACATGGGTTGGCCGAGCCTTGAAGACTCCAATGGAGAAAGTCGTGTGTGAGTCACGCACTCCAGAGGCGCCCCGGTCTGTGCGGGTGACCGCAGCCCAGAGTCGCATGGCACCACACGGGCAGAGGCGTGCCAGGGCCCATCATGCCATGTGGTGCTCAGCTCTTATGTGGCTTGTGATGGATATGCCCTGCCACTAAGGGGCCATGCTGCCTTCTGTCCTTGTGTCACATTTACTTTATTTATCTGGCTGACGTCTTTATCTGTGACGAGGCACAACTGGGCCCATTTCTTTTCTTTTCTTTTCTTTTCTTTTCTTTTCTTTTCTTTTCTTTTCCTTTCTTTTCTTTTTGGTTTGCTTCTCCAATTACAGCACAGGAAGGCGCTGAGGGTCACAGACTGGTGTCAGCAGTGGGATTTGATCCCACAATGTATCCTAAATATGAAAGGTCACATGTGCCAATGGGGCACTGGCGCTACTTCATGGAGGCCCCGTACACCACCCAGAAGCAAAGGGACAAAGGAGTGCCAACGAGGCCCTTTTGTGGTGGCTGTCCTCCCTCCCTTGTCCAGACTGGCAGCCCGCCATGTGCCAGTCTAGTCAGTGCCTCAGATTGTGCCTTCTTGTCACAGTAAGATGGATGAATTACAGTGACAAGCCACAGGGCCACCCTTGAGGCTGTGATCAAATGTCACTTGGGTGCCGGTGGCAGAGGCCATGAGGGCTCATAAATGACTAATCAGAATTCACAACTGGAGCCGACCCCACCACTGTAGTGGTCCACCCGAGTGCCGGAGCCACTTTGTGTTGTGTTGTGCCCTCTGTCTGCCCAAGTGAAATCCCCAGGATCCTGGTATTAGTCAAACGGCAGAAGTGGCAAGACGGTGATAAGGTGCCCTGCACTGAAAGGAGCTCCACCAGTTTAGCTTTCTGTGCCCACTTAGATTGGCCAGTTGCCCCCTGAAAATCTTAGGGTTATTGGAGGAGTCCTTTTTCACATTCAGGTGCCCTTCCTAATACCAGGCTCCTGTATCCTCCTTTTATAACATGCATGAGGGATTGGCACATCATTCTAATGCCAGGCCTTGTCCATTTCTGATGGCTGTGAAAGGCGCCATATAAGCTCATTTCTGGAGGTTTTTGTTTAACCCAAATGCCGAGTCTGCATCTTCCTCTTCCTCGCCTCAGGACTTCGTCTTCTGTTTTTCCACAGCCTGCCGCTCCAGGCCTTATCTGTAGGCTTTCCAGATTTTTCTTAACAAGTGGTCCCGGGGGGCTTGTGTAAATCTCAGGATTTCCTCCACACACTCAGCTTATGCTGCACAGCTGTTTATCTCTTTGTACATGTGCGGGCGTTAGAGCAGCTGATCTGAGATGATGATGATGATGATGATGATGATGATGATGGCACTGGGGGTCTGGACTTCTCTAATGCCATGCCAAGCAGCGCTCCATCAGTGGCAGATTTCTGGGGGCCTGAAGTGTCTGTGTTAGGGTGGCACACGTAGAGCTGATAAGAGGAAATGACTCTCATCCCTAGGGGGTCTTAAGGCACAGAGAGCCCCCATAAGCTCATCTTCCAGCAGCTCATCTGTATGCTTCTACAAATACAGACACGGAAATGCCACAAACCCTCCGAAGAGAAACAACGATCAAAAATACACCAAAGGGGGTACAAGCAAATGAACTCTTGGCTGGCCCACTTGGACCAGCAGTAACCCGGCCCCCCCACCACGTCCCCCAAACTGAGAGGGTCTCTTGCTGCAAGTCCGCCTGAGGTGTCCTTTAATATTCTGTGCCAACGCTGCCTCCCAGAGGCCCACGGGGGCATTACAGTCCTGCTGCAGCTGGGCTCCTGCAGTTCCTAGTGGTCTTCTGTGTCCTCAGGAGGAATTATACCCCTGGCAGCACAGAGCGCCCCCTGCTGACCCACTGCTCAAGTCAAACACTGGTGTCACACCTCAAATGACAGAGATGGAGGGCACAGTATAAATGACAATTCCACATGATGTACACAGACATAAACTGGTCTATAAAAGTGACAATTAGCTATTATAGGCACAAAATAAAAGTGTGTGAAAGGCGCTATATAAATGACACTTACATAGAAAGGACACCTGCCGCTCTGTCTGTCCTCTTCATCGTGGTGGCCATTTCTACCCCGGCCAGATCAGCAGGTCTGTGGGAACAGCAAGTTCTGAGCTTCATCTTTTTTCCTTTCGGGCTTTCCCTCCGTGCCAAGGCGCACCCCCCAAAGTACCAAATGGAAAACAGATGCACGCGAGCGGCGGCCCCTGTTGTGGACGCTCCTTAATCGGCCGGCCGGCCCGCACTCAGCCAAGGCTCTCATCCTCTGGCCTCGTTTCCCCAAAGACGCTGATTGTTTTGCAGACCACAGGGTTAGAAATGAGACCCCCACACACACTCTCACACACACACACACACGTGTCCCTGGATGGCCTGAACACCCTGATGCTTTCTTCTTTACTTTGGTTTGGGTCACTAGGAATGTGAGAGGCTGCAACTGGGTGGGCACTTGCCCTGGCACATCAGTTGTGAAGTCCAGGTGTGCCAGTGTGACTGGGGTACAACCCAGTCATCCCAATGGACATCCATGCCAACATTTGCATACAGACCATCTGAGACCCCAGACATAACCATCTGCAGCAGAGCAGGGTAAAGAGCCCCAAAGGGAGAGGTGGGTGAAATTTGAGGCAGGACAAGACCACTCAATGTCGCCCTGAGGCACGTAGAGGGGCACGGGCACCGAGCTGTCAGATCTCTAAAGACAAGGCCATCATGACTGCTCTTTCAAAGGAGCCTTCCTGTCAATGACGAGATGCTGGACACTGGCCAGCAGAGGGCACTGTGGGACAGCTGGGCTACGCCTGTCCGGGATGGGTTCATGCCCCCAGGTGTGCCCACAATACAAGCTTCAGAATGGCATTATGGCACACCGGCAGCAAAGCACTGCAATGAACTTCTGAGGGAGCAGCGCGCACACTGGGGTCCCGGACCCTCCTCTAGAAATTAGAGCGCCTGAAGGAAGTGTTTTGTTGGGAATGTGTCCCAAGCACGAACTTCACATTAGCGGGAATTACATATTAAAAAGTGGACAGCGGGACGCGCGCTCACAGTAACCGCTTCCACATGTCAGCCACGCTGCACATTTAGGGGGCTTGAAATGACTCGAGTGCCCTTGAGAGGGGGCCTTCTGGCGGAGTGTCTACTGCAGGCAGTGCAGCGGCGTTCAAACCCGTGTCCAGCTCATCTTACTGGTCAGCACTAGTTCTGCTGCTGGGAGGGGCTGGGAAGAACGGGGCTCCGTAGGTGCCAGGTAGAGAGGTGAAAGGCGCTATATAATGACAAGCAAATAAAGGGCTCTATGTAAAGGACTAGCATATGCAAATAAAAGGCGCTATATTAAGGCACTGTAAATACCAGCTGGCTATGTGAAAGGCGCCACATAGTGGATAAGGACTGGACCTGCAAACCTGCGACTTATTATGGGATAGGCAGCAGGGTCGCCACCCCCCCCACTCCATTGTGCTGGTCAGTGTGGTCTGAGGGTCTTTTCTAACAGTAAAGTGACTTGAGCTGCAGACACAACTGGCGAGACCAGCACTGGAGGAAAGTGAAGGTGGGCAGAGGGCACAAGTGAAAGGGGCTCAGCACTCCAAGTATATGGTCTCAGGGCATAGTACTGGCAGTGCCCAATCTGGTAACTTTGTTTCCTGCATGCCACTTTGCCTGAGTTCTCAGGGTGTAGGGGGCACCAATGCAGGTGCCAGGACCTGGCATATGGGCATCCCTGCAGCTCCTCTTTTGAACCCAAATCTTCTGGATGGCCGAGCTCAGAAGGAGCCAGATCTTCAAAGGGGGCGGCTGTCGACACGCCACCGCACAGCTGCTTGATCACAACAGCTGGAGGGCGGGTGGGCGGCGAGACCCCGAGTCGTATCTGTTACACACGCCCCACTGATGGAGTGTGCGACGGGAATTCTGCATGTCAGGCTGCAGTGCGCCCACCGGCATGTGCGCCACAAGAGGGAGCAAAGGAGAAGCAGGGTGGGCATGTCGACTGTGATGCCAAGGGGTCTGCCATGTCGAGCTGCACACACCATTCATATGTTTGTGGAGCAAAGGTCAGATGTGGACACACAGGACGCTTTTGGCTTTCACAGGAGGTTCCAATGGACTTGACCCATGGGTGGTCACCCTCAGCTTGTTCTCCAATCCATTCATCCCTAACCTTCTGTCCACAAGGGGTCCATTTAGAATGGCCAAGGAAAGTGACACAAACACAAGGACACGGTACAAGTGACACAGAGAGAACACGTCCACTCCACACAGAGAGTGACAGGACATTGGGCCAGGACAGCACGCCCATATGCCACCCAGGTCACCTGGCTGAAGAAGACAGTTTGAGGTGGGCTTTTTTCATTTCATTAAAGTTTAAAAAATGATGTGGGCTACCTGACATGTGCCCACCACTCGGATACAGGATCAGCCTGGCAGCAGCATCTTCATTTGCCTTTAGAGATTTTTAGGAAATAAGCTTTTACTGACAATACAAGGCACTATAAAACAAAAGGAAGAGTGGTTGATTGTGGTTGGCACAGTGGCTTCATAGAATTGGCATATTGGGTTCATATCCTATGCCCAGTTGTTGCCCAAGTTGTTGTGATTTATTCTTTTATTTACTGAGCTCCCTTATAAAGCTAATTCTCCCTGGGCACAAATCAAGTCCTATCAGTCTGTTATATAGCGCCTTTCACATCTACCTACCTCTCCAACCCTCGATGTGTTTTCCACTGGGTGCCCCCATTTATTTCTGATCCCCAAAGCGATTCTGCACCCTGCCCCTGTGCCCTGTCCACGCCTCACACCTGATGCTGCCAGGATAGGCTCCGCCCCCATGACCCTGAACTGGATTTATCCGGAATGTGACGTTTGACTCCTCCTTCCTTGATCACGTCTGAGCCACTCAGCAGTCGCCCTCCCCCTCTCCTCGCCCCTTCGCGTGTCACGTGACTGATCTGGATCTCTAATCTCTGGAGACTTGATTGTCTGACCACAGCTCGCTACCCCCGGTGCCCTCGCAAGGTGGGCTGTGAAGTCTAACTTAGGAATTTGTTGTGTGGCACCTGGGCGACAGGTGAGCCTCAACAGGAAGGGGAGCCCAGGAATTAATGCAGGAAAGGAGGGTAAATTGGCCACGTCGGGCTTTTTGTGCTTTTTGTTTATTTTTTCAGATGCCAGCCCTGTCCAACACTTGGCACAATCACGCCGCGTCTGCTCTTCTCCTGCCCCTTCATTTTAGTGGCGTGCGGCGTCCCGTCCTGTCTGAATTCCTGCCTGGAGCCCATCACTGCCGGGACTTGGGAAACCCGAAGCCGAGAACGAACGAGTCGCGAATATAGCGCCATTCCAAAGCGTCCGCGGGCAGCGCCGCCTCGCGGCTCTCGAGCTCGTTAAAAATAAAGGAGCGGCTCGCGCGCGCAGTGATACGCGTCTCCGCCGAATGCGAATCTGCGTGCACGAGCCTCAGGGGAGCGCGGGAATAAGCATCTGGTTAATGAGACCGCCAATATAAATTCCATCCATCCCATCATTACCAGAAAGAAACGTCTAGGAGGCCATTAAAGCGCTGCGGAGTCACAGCGGCCATTATAGCGCCTTTCCTGCTCTATGCCTGGACACCTGACATTCTAAAAATGGCACTGAAGGGCAGCGTGGCGTGGCGGTCAAGGCTTCAAATCCTACAAGTGACACGGTGGGACTCTGAGCAAAGTCACTTCACCTACCAGTGAACCATTTGGAAAACACACAAGAAGAAAATTAAATAGTTATTAGTTATTACAGACAGGGAAGGCGCTATATAATGGACTGTGGACAGACAGAAACGACAGGTACAGTACGACAAATAGTGCTGTGTGACAGACATACAGACAGCTATGAGTAAAAAGCCAAATGTAATCGATAAGAGCAGGAACAATAGGATGGATATGAAAGGCGCTATACAACAAATATACGGAGTATGAACATGTCGAGGTGTGTTCTGTCGGGATGGCACGTGGGGTGTGAGATTCTTTATTTTAACACGCCAACCCATCTGACTGCCATTAACTCTCAGGTGAGCGTCTCCACGACACAAATGCCCATCGCGCTCCCCTGCAGCAGGCGATGCCAGCCGGTGGTAGCCCATGTGATCTTCGGGGACGCGACCTGGAGCAGACACAAGCCCTTAGTCTTCATATGATATAGCGCCTTTCACAGGGCACACCCAGGTAGCTATAGCCCCGACAAAGTCACCAGTCACGGACCCTTGGATCACGACTCACTGATTTGTGCCCTGTGACGGTGACCAGGGCAGAAAATGGGCAGCGGGGACAAAACGGCGTGACAATCGGTCACGAAAGGGATTGGGAACAACCTGGGGGGCTCACGGTGTGCCGGGCAGTGTGGTCACCTCAGCGGGCTCTTCTGTGACTATAGGCGGTGCTCAAGGACCCCCTCTGCCGGCGAATTCGCGTGTCGTTTCGGATTGATGTGTTTATTGATTTATTTTTTGATTGATGTGTTTATTGATTTATTTCACAGCCATCTCAAGTCCCTTGGTCAGTCAGATGTCCACTCTTTCATTCGTGATGACGTTTCCTTTCCCTGCCTTTAAGTTTTGGTCCTTTCGATGTCGCCATGTGGTCACTTTGGCCGGCGTCGGCTACTTCGGCTCGTTGTCTTTCAGTCCGACAGCGCCACCTGCTGCTGTCCTTTGTCATAACGGGAATTCTTTGTCGCGATCCGAGAGACTTTTGCTTTCTGCCATGTTGCGTCATTTTTCTCACTCGCTTAATCCAGACCAGGGTCGCAGGGGTGCCTGAGCTGATCCCAGGTGGCATTAGGTAGGAACACACCAGTCCATCGTTGGGGCGAACACACTGGCACAACCTAAACACAGGCATACACACAGGGGCCAGTTTACTGTCGCCAATTCACCTAACCTGCATGTCTTTGGCCTGTGAGAAGAAACCCACTTGGGCACGGGGAGAACATGCTGACGGTTGATTTTCTGTATGTGAAGTCCTTCCAGCCCAACTACAGAAGTTGACGTCTTCTCAACCCTTGTATCTCGTGTCACTTTAGGCCCCTCTCTGGTGTGCTGTGTTGAGTTGTGTTTCTGTAGAGACGGCGCCACAAAGAAATAAGACCTCACGAGTGGGCGGAGCTGATTAATGAACTTAATTCTTGAGACCTGACTGGCATATTGGCATCACAATAGCACTGGTGGTAGTGGTGGGCCACTCAGTACTGCCACCTCACTGGACTACAACACGGAGGTCAAAGCCCGGGCCTGCTTGTTAGCGGTGTGGAGCTCGTGTGTTCTCTTCATGTCCTACTGGATGCCATCATGTTGACTGGCAATTCTAAATTGGCCTAACCAGTGTGGCCACTGCCTTGATGTTTGTCTGGCTGGCTCTGAACCTCAGGACCTTGAACTGGACAAGGAGACACCATCATTGGGCCGACACCTCATAGCTTGTGCCACTCAGTTCTGTTTATATAGATAGGAGACGACTTATTATTATTATTATTATTATTATTATTATTATTATTATTATTATTATTATTGCTGCTGCGGTTTTTATTTTTCTCGTCATAACAGGCCACACTGTCCACTTTTCACCTGACTGCCTGGTCACCATCCTCAGGATCCTTCTCGCTGGTCCATGGCGGCCACACCGGTCATCAGGCTCCCCCGTTTTAAGGTCCTTTTAAGTTGAGTCCCCCGGGCAGCAGCCTGCGCGTTCGTCACCTGATGCAATTCCAGACGTGTCCACTGGGTGGCCCCCTTTCTCCATTTTTCCGGCGTCCTCTTTCCGTTCTCGCGGACGCGCACTGGTAAGCCCCCCAAAGCCTGCAGGTGCCGATTGGACTTTGTTTTTCTTTGTCCCTTGTCACTTAGTCCTTTCCCGCACACTTATTCCCTATTCCCGTTTGCTGTCACCGTCATCGTCCTCTGACACCACAGCTGTGACGCCTCCAATTTTCATTTTCTTTCTTTCATTCTTTAGCTCCGCCCTTTGCACCCCCAACGGCTGATTAGTTTGGGTCAGCTGACCCATTATGGGGGTGGGGGGGTCATCAGGTTACTGTACTGAGTTACACGTCTTCTGTCTTCTATCTGATGCCCCCACATTAAAGAGGTCCGCATGAGTTGTCCCCCGATGCCACCTTGAGAGACCGCTGCACGCCCACACAAAGCAGTTCAACTCCAGAAAGTCGCTCCTTTTGTTAGAAGCCCCGCCCTCACATGGCGCTGGTCCTGAGGGTCCCCACTGAATGAGTTGACTTATCCTGGTGTCATGAGTGCCAGCGGCTCCTGAGGAGTGTCTTAGACCTGGACGAAGGCCACACACAGCTGGCACACGAGTGGATGGGCACCAAATGTGGACAGAGGGGTCCACACACTTTTGGATTGTGGGGGAGGAGGACACATGGAAGTCACACTTGTGTCCTCGAAAGGAGCTATGAAAGCAGAGAGACAGACAGACAGACACAGAGGACAGCCTGGTGACAATGGCACAACAATGTGCTTCATGGCCTGTCCCTAGAGTTTTCGTTAAGTGGGCTTTGGACCAGAGTGGATGGTTAGACAGATGTGGCACGAGGGTGCCAAGCTGCATGTGATTCTGGGATGCCATGTCAGTGTGCCACTTGGGATGGGCCACTCTGTTTGAACCTGCTGATTGTCTGTGGGCCGTCGGTCACTCGAGGGTGAGAGAACGTTGTGCCTGAAGTTACTGGAAGTTTAGTTTGACAAAGTGTGGTGTTTGTAAGTGTGGCACGTCAGATGGCACAGACCAGCCGATGGCGCTGCTGTCATGGATGGTGTTGCTACCACAGCCAAGAGTGATGCCATCCTTCAGGGGCTGAAGGCGCTCTCAATGGTGGGGGTCCAGCTGATGATAACAGAGGAAATGGGGGAGGGGGGTCCCCAGTCACCACAGAGTCACCAACACTGCTGTCACACAGCTATTGTGCCCACAAGTTCTCTTGTAAGGGGCCGCCCTCCACTTCAGAGAATGGCACCAGAAAGAAGAAGATGTCACTAAGACAAGTAGCCTGGGGACGAGGCTCAGTGCCACCACCATGTTGGAGTGGTATTATTATGTAAGGCTGGGGGGCCTTAGGATGGAGGGGGTTCAATAGTGGACAAGTGGGCGGAGCCTATGACAATGACTTTTATTAATATGATTATTATTATCCATGCCCATTGATGAGACTACCAGTGCTGTGCGTATGCTTATTGTTTTTAATGCCATCACTTTCAGAGTCAGCGGGGTCAGCATTAGGTGGGCTTTTGTGGCTCGTAAAGGCGCTATATATCCTGTAAAGACTGACTGGCTGCTGGTCTCACCTGCTGGGGTGTAAGGCGCTATATGATGGACATCTGAAAGCCTGCCTGCCCAGGACTCGCCCAGGACCCCCTGGGGACACTGCGGAGCGACTCAGCTGTCACCGAGGACCTGCAGCACAGCGGGGTCTGCGTGTCGATGCGCTCGTCTTGTCCTTCTTGCTCACACGCTGTCATCATGCATTTTTAATGGAACAAGAGTAACGGATAGCAGCGCAGAGAGAGAACAAAAAGGAGGTCATGTATAATGAAGTGACCACCGGGACATCGATGTCACACACGCAGGGGGCTCCAAATGACAAGACTCCATATTTCAAGTAAATGAGTGCCCCTCTAGTTCAAATGCAGCTACTGGACCCATCTGATCATGAAGGTGCCAAAGGAAGCCTCAGACAAGTGACATTAAAATGTTGACGGGCAGCGGTGGTGGGCAACTGAGCTGTCAGCTAGCCGTTAGCCCCCCCGCCCAGGGAGTGCTCAGGGCTAATGAGGTACAAGCAAGCAGGCCTTTGGAATTTAGGGGGAGATACCAATAGGCACCCCCAAATCATGCCGGGACCCTCAGCGAATTCCTGTTCGAGTTCTCCAATCATCCATTTCCCAAAGCCACTGGCACCAGCCCCCCGAAGCCCTCCCAGAATGGAGGAGACCCGGGCAGAGCAGAGCCCACAAAGGGTTACAAACTAGCTGATGGAGACGCCTTGCCACGTGCCCAGATGGCATAGAGCTGGCTGCCCACCGAGCTTTCCAAAACGTAAGGTCCTTTTGTGAAGACCCCCACTGCGCAGGAAATAAGTTGTGACAATCAATGCCAGCGGGCTCGAGCTCATCCCTGTGTGCGGCACAACGGAGCTGCCAGCAAAACAAAACGCTCAGAAAGTCATCCTGATGGCCCCCTGGAGCTGTGCAGAAGAGCTCTTTGTTGGCACCTACTGTGTGCCAGTGCCGGGTGCTACTCCCATGGCACTGCGCCAAAGACAGAAAAACAGGGAGAGAAACCAGGAGAGGAGTGAGGAGAACGAAGATCATTAGGAGCCTGCCAGACATCTCAGAACAGCCAAAGGGTGAGAGGGACGAGCAGATGGGGTGGATGGCATCATTTGTTACCAGGCATGTGCTTGTGGGTACCTGATGGGCGAGCAGCCTTGAAGATCTGAACAATGGAGATGAGAGCAGGGCATTCAGCCATCAAAAAAAAAACAAAATGACACCCAGTTCAGATGTGAGGGTCCCAAAAGTGCTACTGCCCACCCCACTACCTGGTCACTTAGTCCACACCCTGTCCATCTGTGTCCCCACGGTCTGCATGACAATTGTATTTGAAAGTGACAGCCGGGCCCCACTGTGCTAATTCTCTTCAGTCCTGTTGTCACCTCCTAACGTCCATTTGCTGAAAGCTTCTTCCCCTTCAAGTCCTTCTTCTTCCTCAGTTGCTCTCCGTGGTCCTGAATGAGCCCTGGTGGTCTCCACTTGGACTTTCTCAGGTGCTGCTGTGTCTTTTTGTACAATGGAGACCAGACTTCACGCAGACGTCCATGTGAGGCCCCACTAGTGTCATATGTCCTCCACATGTCACGGGTGTCACCACTGCTCTGTCCTGATTGGCTGGACTCTCCTGTCGTTGCCCCTCCGTCGCTCTCCGCGGTGCTGACTCGGCTCGCGTTGTGTTTCTGTCCTTTCTTTGTGTTAATATGGCGGACGGTTGGCTTTCAGTGTGTGATGTGCTTTGTGGTCCCTTAAGAGAGTCCCTTGGGGTTCATTTGGGGGTCTTTCCAGTGACGACTCTGTGCTTCTTGTGAATTGTCGGGAATTTGGAGCTCGTCTTCGTTTTCTGCCCTCGCTTTCTGGTTTCTGCTTTCGGTTGATTTCGGTTCTCGGGGTCCTCAACTCCTTTCTGCCTTTTGTGCTCCACAAAGCTGACTTTTGGTTCTTCTCGAG
Organism: Polypterus senegalus; assembly: GCF_016835505.1. Taxonomy (NCBI): domain Eukaryota; kingdom Metazoa; phylum Chordata; class Cladistia; order Polypteriformes; family Polypteridae; genus Polypterus; species Polypterus senegalus. The sequence goes on along the minus strand of NC_053166.1, from coordinate 163,074,348 downwards.
TATTTTTGAGTAATAAATCTTTTCCTGCCCAGGCCGTTATTACTAGCTGGGGTTTGACCACCATGGTGGGCTTTGTGCCTGGGGACACCTTGACGTGCTCCACTGGACAACACCACGCTGGCACTAAGAGCAAAACGTAAAACAATGACAAACAAATGACAGCCTCCGACATGGTGGCACGGCAGCATCACAAGCACAACGTTAAACATCTTCATGGCCACCAAACCAGAAAGGCCAGGAGCCAACAAACTGCGGGGTCTGCCAAACCACCGAATCACGGCGGGGAAAAAAGAGTGAGAAAGGAGGCAAAGTCACCAAGGTGGCACTGAACGGGGGGCAATGAGAAAGTACGACTGGGGGTGCCAGGCAGCGGTGACCCCGCGTCCTACCAAGAGCGCATAAAAATATCTCAAGTGTCAAGTGCGAGGGAGGAAAAGTGTCAGCCTGTCACACGTCTCTGTCACAGCCCGGGTAGGTGGCAATGACATCTGTCAGTGGGGGAGGCTGAGCACAAGTCCTGATGCCCAGCACTGGCACTGCCATGCCCAGGGGGTGTAGAGAAAGACTTCAGCGGACATTAGGTGGGGTGTGCGCGAGGCTCAAGAGTCATTCGTTCATTCATTTCTTCATTCATGTGATCATTCATTCCTTTGCACACTCAGTCACTTTGTCAGTCCTTCTTTCCTTCCTTCCTTCTTTCCTTCCTTCCTTCGTTTCTTCATTAGTTCATCCATTCAAATCCTCCTTCCTTCATTCACTCTGTTGCTCCTCCTTTTATTACTGAATTCATCCTCTCATCTTCTCGTTCCTCCATTCATCTCTTCATTCATTCCAGCTCTCAAACACCAGGGGGTCCTCCAGCACTGCCAGGTGATGCAGGCACAATGGGCACCTTCCTGGGTCACTGCATGACACCGAGATTACGTTGCTGTGCCCAAAATGGCCTCCTGGAAAGAAAAACAAGGGTCTCAAAATGGGAAACAATGCAAATCAGCACATCAACAACAACAATAAAGCGCCATGCCAGTCTGAAGCTGGCACAATTGCTGGACTCTGCAGAAGGAGCTCTAGATGTGGGAATGGGTCGTGACGGGGATCACGAGGGCCTTGAGACCAAATGGGTAAGTGACCTGACTGGCAGAGGATGGGCACAGGGGGGCATTTGTCTTTTGCTCACTCCAGAGTCTCCTTTCCGTCTGTGTGCCTTTATAGAACAAACGCGCCACTTTCGAGTTCTCGTTGACTCCCTTGGCACTGTTCTGAGCATCGCTGCCTCTGTTAAATAATGCAAGCAATAAATCCCACCTGATCAACAAGGACCACCAGAACTCGCTAGACACAGCACTGGCTACACCTGGCTAGGCCAGTGGCACTCCTTTCTCCGGTGGGCTTTTGTGCCCCCTTAAACGTGGAGAGGGACACGCACACACAACGGGCCAGTGTGGAGACGTGGGAGGAAATCAGAAGACCCAAAGACAGTTGACACGATCAGCGAGGACAAGCAAACTGCAGGGCGAGGGGGCACATGAACCTGCGCCTCACGAGGCACAAGGTGGCACCTCCTGGCAAACACAACCCCCACAGGACAGCGACCAGCCCTCAGGTCACCGCCCTCCATCACTGAGCACCAGCTGTGCTCTCCGCTCACCTTCTGGGAACATCAACGCTGACCCCAATCAAAGAGACATGTCTTCATGGTCGGACGCCACCTGTCCGAGCGGCGGCATCGCGTTACCGCACTGAAAACACAATCATTGAGGCGAACAAAGCAAGCGTGGCGCGGTGTATGATTGCCATCTTCAAAAGCGGCGGGCAGTGCAGATCAGCTTACGCTCAGGACGGCCACCAGCACCGGTAACCCGAGAGGACCGAGGGTAAGGAGACACTCGTGACAGGCCTTGACCTAACTGTCTGTTATATAGCGCCTTTCACATGTGTCTGTCTGTCTGTCTGTCTTTCTAGCACCTTTGAATCCTACTGTGCTTTTCACATCCATTAATCATCTAACATATTTCACAGCAGTCTGTCTAGCTGGGCCTCATATAGCACAGCAGTCTGTCTGGCTGGGCCTCATATAGCGCACGTCTATATAGCACATGTGTCTGTCTGGCTGGGCCTCATTTTTCACAGCAGTCTGTCTAGCTGGGCCTCATATAGCGCCTGTCACACATGTCTGTATGGCTGGGCCTCATATAGCGCCTTTCACAGCAGTCTGTCTAGCTGGGCCTCATATAGCGCCTGTCACACGTGTCTGTCTAGCTGGGCCTCATATAGCGCCTTTCACAGCAGTCTGTCTAGCTGGGCCTGTCACAGCAGTCCTTCACCGTTCACAAGGGTCTGTCTGTTATATGGCGCCTTTCACCCTCAGGGGCTGCAGACGATCGTTGGATTCTCTCGGACTCCGCCTGACCAGGTCATATGTGTTTGGCACTGAAGCTTTTTCAGTGCTTTGCAGTGGTGGCTGTGTCACTGACGTCACACGCTCACTCACTTTAATGACACACATGACTTATTCATGACGAGGCTCTGCACACAATGGCCCTCTCCGTCTGCTCAGTTCACACTCGCAGGTCACGTCTCACAGTCAGGGGTTCATGAAGGCGTCTCTGCCTTTAGCCAGTCAGTCGTTATTTTATGGGACATAAACACAGAACTGTAATGCGCTATATAAAGAAATGTGAAATGGGGTCCAGGAGAGATGGTGGACAGCATGAGTGGGCAATCAGAGGCTAAAGTCAAGTCAGTGTAGGGTCACTTGGCCACCATTCTTGGCCCATGTCCAGATGTTGCATGTGAGAGGACAGTAAGGCGCTATAAAGCCATTGTGGTCACATGTGATGCGCTGGCATAGTATGGACTTCAGGTGTGGGGCTGGAGGACAATGCCAAACAATGCTGCTGGTGTCTCTCACCTTCTGCTTTCTGGCCCGCTTGTTGGCTGGCATTGCATGATAACAGGCTTGGGATGGCATCTCCCAGGGTCACTTCATGCTGCAGTGTCCCAGTTGTGGGCCTCGCAGGGGCATCTCTCCTAAGACCACATCGGGTTGTGATTGAGTGCCACTGGAGGTACACAAAGGCCATGGCACTAGAATCCAAATCCTTGAACTACAGGGGCCATGTGGTGTCACCAGTGTGCTGCCTTCAGTTTGGTCATCTTCAGACACTTTGTCACCATGCCCTTCTCTACCACCCTGTGCACTGGGATACCTGGCAGTGGTCATTTTCCTTGCCAGGCCACAGCATTCCTAGGTGTGTGGTGTGGGTACAACCTGGCATTATGAGACTCCCTCTTATGTGCCCAAATCTGCCTCTACAATACCAATTCATCAGTCCACATGAGCCAGTAGCTGCCATTTATGCCCGTGTCCTGCTTGTACTTGGCACTAAGACGTGCCATGAGATCCCAAGACCTGTGAATTTTTCTATCAGCTCAGGTAGCAGAGCCCCAGCACCATCAACTAGCATGGCATCAGGACAGTCTACAGGAGGGCGTGAAAATATAATACTGGCAGCTCAGCCTTTAGAACTTCACCATCTGTACCTGTGAAAAAAAAATATATGCTGTATATATATATCAAAAATAAAAAAATGAAAACACTTTTGAACTGGAAAGCCCCTCAGAGTTTCATTGAAAATGCATGGCGTCAAGTGACGGGTAAGCAGCCAATTGAAACAAATCAATCAATTAAAGAACCAATACGATAAGTGGGTGGGACGACCAGCTGCCAGCTACACAACATGTCAATATGGCACAAGCAGCGAGACACTAGTGGGCAGCAGTGAGACCTGCCAACAAATGAATGGCACACTTGTGGGGGGGTCAGATGGTAGGGAGGTGCCATGAACAGTAGGGCAAACTAATGGGTATCATGGGAGTGTGGAGGAAACCCAGCAGTCAAGCACCTCTGTAGGTGTGGCCCCCTAGTGGTTAGGACTTGGAGACGCCACCACTAACCCTTCAGGTAGGTCTTCAGCTGGCTGGGGTGCTGAAAATGGAAACTCAGAGCCATCTGTGCTGTGAGACGCTAGGAAAGGTGCCATACCCTGCAAGACACCATACCCTGAAAGGTACCATACACTGAAAGGAGCTATACACTGATAGGCACCATACCCTGAAAGGTGCCATACACTGATAGGTGCCATACCCTGAAAGGCACCATACCCTGAAAGGTGCTATACACTGAAAGATGCTATGCCCTGAAAGGCACCATACCCTGAAAGGCGCCCTACACTGAAAGGAGCTATACACTGATAAGTGCTATACCCTGAAAGGCGCTATATAGAACCCGTGCACTTCTCACACTTCCATCTTGCTGATTTTCAGTCTTCAGACAAAAACACAGAGAAACAAAGAAACTGCCCCAATGAGGGACCTGGGCAGGTGGTCAGTGTGGAGGTAGTAAAAGGCGCTATATAAGATGAAGACCCTCTCAGCTGCAGCACAAGGTCAACTGTTCTGTCCACTCTGCTGGCCTTTGGCCTGACGTGCCAGAGTGAATGTTGCAGTCATATAGAGCCTTGAGATGGCGCCCACTATGTTTTATTGAATCATCATGATGGTGAGCTGGCCCGCATTGCTGGCTCCGTGGTGGCATGAAGGAAGTCCATCCAGCCACCAGTGCAGACGTCTAAAAAGAGCCTGAGCCAGTGCTGACAATGGAAAGGTGCTATATGAAACCCAGCATCACCTCCGCTCCCTCCCTCCCTGCATGCCCCCGAGGAAGCCAGAACACCTGCCAGGGCTCAGACGTCAAAAAGTGGGCACATATGGAAACTCCTCAACCATGGAAAGGCACTATACAGCATGCACTTGATCTGAGACCCCAAGGTGTGGGATTCTCTGCAGTTGTCACTGTCACCTGCTGATGGATTTCCTTCCTAATTCGCCACTTCGAGTGGCCTCGCTAATCCGTGAACGTCTCCACTTCTCGTGTTTGCTGGCGGTGGGCTGCCCCATTCCTGCTTGTTCTGAACATCGACATCAAAGACCCCGTGAAGGGTCGCCTGAATAGATTAAGAAGGGCTTAGTGCCGGTGGGCTCAATTGAGTCACTTGTGGGGGTGCTGGTGTGTGCAGGTATTTTTTTTATTATTTTGTTTTTATTGTTTTTTTTATTTATTTTTATTTTTTCTCCAGCCGTCTGGAGTTTTTTTTTGTTCTTTCTGTCCACCCTGGCCATCGGACCACCTTACTCCTTTTCTATGTTAACTAATGTTGTCTCATTTTAATTTCTTATTTTGTCTTTTATTCTTCTTTTCTTCATTGTGTAAAGCACTTTGAGCTACTGTTTGTATGAAAATGTGTGACAGAAATAAATGTTGTTACTCAGAAGGCCTGGGGACACAGGGGGTCTTCTCAGGGTGGTCTGTCTGGACTCCTCACAGCTCTCCCAAGTCTTTGGTGTTCTTATTTATGGTGGGTTCAACACTCAGTATGGAATCGGTGGTCCTATGGTGCTCATGTCCTCACCAGTCACCAGTGTCTGCTGCCATAGCTACTGCTGGCACCTAATAATGGTGCAGACTGAACCCTGAAGCTGCCCAGGCCCCCCTGCCACCCCCTTCAGCCTCTGCGTAGCTCCACTCGATTGATTTTCATCTTCTCTGCTCGGTGACGTTGGCCACAAGTGCCAAAGGGATCAGAGCCCCCCTTCAGGCGATGAAGAGCTCGCCATCCCGGATTGGCGGATTAGTGCCATCCTATTTTGTGAGCGGCAGGACGGGCAGAAGAAAGCCGAGTGGAATCTGCTAATCATGCAATAATAGCGGCTGCTGGTGCGTGAGCCGGCGGATTAGGGGCGCCCTTAGCGGGCCTGATGGTCCGGGGGGCTTGGCGTGTGCAGAGAGGGGGGGGACTGGAAGGCTTCATACAACTGGGCTGCTGTCCACTCCAGAAGGCTTGTGAATTTATATAGCGCCTTTACGCTTGAGTGACCCCGCTGCCAGCTCTGTGCCAAAAGATGAAGTGTGGACAGCAGGAACAATTGAAGCTATGAGTTTATATAGCGCCTTTCCAAGTGTGATCACCCCCACTCCAATGTCATTTAGCAGGCACGTTGTGGTGACGCCGGCCTCAGTTGAGGGTCTGTGATGTTCAGAGGAGGGCAGCAGGGTGGACCCCTGCTACTGCAGTTTCTTTGCTGGTATGCTCATTTAGAATGCCCGCTTTTTAGTGCCCGCCTCCCCCTGACTTACACAGCCTCTGGGTGTCCTGACTAGGGATCTATGGTGCCACCTATTGACCGGGGGTTGACATAAGTCACCGGACAGGCAGGTCCACAGTGGACAGGTGGCATGGGAGTGCACTTCCTGTATGTCACTGGGTAATTGTGGCCTTCTTAGACCTGAGGGTCACGCAGGAGGACACTTGTGGCAGACCCTGGTACGCCGAAGTCAAGCAGCTCCCTACCACCACTGGAGGGTAATGGCAGCTAATGGCAGGAATTTATCTTCTGCTTGTCAGGGAGGCAGATGGAAGCAAGAAGTGCAAACTTAATTAGCGGCTTCATTTGAGAGGGACAGACGGGGGGGCAACGTGCTGGGGGTCGTGGGGGGGCACATTATTAACAAGACAAACATAAAAAGTGCTGCGTGAGTGTCACACATGGGACGGGGATGACTGTGCGGGTGGCGTGCATTTTCCTGACAAGAATCTATCCAGATGGCCTACTGGAGGCTGGCAGAGAAGTACCAGGGTGAGGACTGGCCCAGGGGCCACGGAGTCTCCTTTAAGGGAGGGTCTGAAACTGGAGCTAATCATTGGGATTGACGGTTGTTTCATTAATGACCCTGGTGGCACAAGAGAAACAAATCTGCGCCATTCAATTGTTTTCTGCTTACCCGCCATGCCTGGCACATCGACATGGCTTTTGGGAATGGGTAAGAAATAAAAGTACGCCCACCTGTGGGAAATTTAGTGCTGCTAAAGAGGACCTTGGGCACAGGCAGGAAAGGCGCTATATGCTGCTGTGTTCGAATTTACAAGTGGAAAAGACAAAAACTGGGGGCTTGAGTGCCCCCTGGAGGAGCTGTGCAAGATCAGAATATGCCAATCATCCATGTGGCGCCTTTCATGTCTTCAGTTGTCTGCTCCCTGCCTCGCCTTTTCCTGCCTTAAGTGTCGTAGGGCACCATGGGTGACATCTTCAGTAGACCTGAGGGCACTCGTTCATTCATCCATTCATTCATTTGTTTATTTGTTTATTTGCTTGTTTATTTGTTTGTTTGATTGTTTATTCTTCGCCCTTTTTTTTGTCCTTTTTCATTTTTCAATCCTTGGTTGTATATGTGAATTCCCATTGGCTCCCCACCACAAATGCCCCTCCAAGTACCCCTGGTCCTGGTCCTTCAGTTTCAGGTGGGTCATTGAGGTGATTGACCACCCGGGTTGAGCTGCTCACTGGACAGCCAGCCTCCCAAGACGTCTCAGCCCCTGATGCTGCGTCTCCCCTCGGACCACTGAGGCAGTACGCCGAGTGACGGGCATGCCACCCTGCTGTGGTCCTTCCTTGGCAGCTGTTTCTCATGTGGCGGTGGCAGCGAAGCTTGATGTCCCTTTTTTTTTTTGCTGTGCCTTTCAGACTTCACTGCACTCTCTGTGGGGTCTCGAGGGTCTGCAGCACGGCTTTTGTTTGATAAGAAGTGCACAGGAGGGAGGATCACAGGGAGAGAGCACAAAGCAAAGTCTGCTCCACGTGGGCACACCTGAACCTTGGTGGGTACAAATGGGCCAGTAGATGAGGGGTGGGTGCCCGGCGAGGTGTTCACTCTCAGTGCCAAGTGGAGTGCCCATCCGCAGGTCCGCCAAGTGGATGTTTCACAGCTTTGCTGCTTTCCAGGTCAGTTCAGATGCCTTTTGATTGTTTAATGAATGACTTATTGGCCCATGTTAATGTGCTCGTTCAGGCTGGCACTTCATTAATTATACTCAGCTGCCAGCTTTGAGAACGCGTGGAGGGCGCAAACTCAACGCTTCACAAATCAAGAAGCGACCTGCGATGGACAACAGGAGGGTCCGGTGGTGAGTGAGGCCTCCATGTGGGTGAGGTCACCAGTGGTCACCCAACCGATACACAGTGGAGGTCCGGGTGAGGCTCTGCCAGGCCACTCCACCCAGGTGACGTCAGAGCAGCCCCTTGTGTCATAGTGGTGGTCTGCTCTTTGGTTTGAAGACCTCAGCCACATGTCACCGGGGTCTCTCATACTCAGTGTGCTGCTGGCCAGTGACAAAGGGCAAGAATCAGAGGCCCCAATCCAGATGGCAGTGCCTCCTGGTGTGCCCACTGCAGTAGCACCTCTGGAGATATTTGAAGTCAGGAAAGGTGACCATGCGAGGGACTCTAAAGGTCCATGGACAGCCATGTCGATTAGCGGGGACTAAACTCTGAGGTCCACAAGTGACGGCCCCCATTGTGGCCATTTTGGGTCCCTTGTTGTGAGGTCATTAAGACCATGCAGGCTGAGCAAAGGACCCTCGAAATGGTCCAATGATGGCTTCGTAGATTAATATGGGGGATTGGGCCACAAATCCACTGGAATGGTTTGGGCTATCAAAGTGAACATGATGACGAAGATGACGATGACGAAGATGATGCCCCTGAGGACCTGGTGAAGGTGCCCGAGAGTGGCCTTCACAATAAACTTTCAGTTACTACTAGAATGATGCTGGCATTACTATTAAGAGCATTGATCAGAAAGATACCATCATCATCATCATCATCATCATCACAACATGTTTAACCCGCTTGTCAAACCTTCAATGGAATCTTAATATTAATTAAACAAATCTGAGGAATAATTAATATTAGTATACTATTAGCTATGCATTGTTAGTATTCATTCACTTCAGCTTGATTTGCATTACTAATTGTTAGGAATTGTTATTGTTTATTTGACAGTATTTGAATTTTAATGCTATTACTGCTATTATTATTATCATTATGTTTATTAATATTAATGTTATTAGAGCAGCATAACACAACATGCCTGCAAGTTATTATTATTATGATTATTAATTAACCTGCTTCTCCTGTTTCCATTAATTCCATTATTATTATTATTATTATTGGTGTTATTATTCTTATGATTTCTTATACTTACATAACACGCCATTCTAAACTGTTATTATGAATGCTGCCACTGCTATTGTTATTATTATTATTATTATTAGGACTATTTGTGTGCCCGTATTCTTCTTCTTATTATTAGAACCAGCAGAGCCCACTGCCACCCCACCGCAGCCCACCACCCATTCCGTTGTTCTCGTTCTCCTTTTTTTTCCTTTATTTTCTTTTTGTTTGGATTATTTTTTTGGATTTTCGTCTCCTTGCCTCCCGGTGGTCTGCAGATGACTGCAGTGGACTCCAGATGTCCCTTCCTTTTCTGAAGCCACGATTACAGGGGGCCAGAGGCATAAGGCTGGCGTCAGTCATGGATGGAAAGCCAGTGTGTGACAGGTCACAGCCACATGTGCCCACACAACACAGACTGGCAGCATTGCCATGGTACTTGGCACATTTCTAAGTGGTTGATTGCCACCTGAGTCAATGGCAGACTCGTGAAGAGGCCGGAGAGCAGTGACCCGTGATGGCCACCATACAATACAACACAAAGGACAGACAGTCTGCTCGTCTCCCTGGACTTTTGTCACCTCTCTTTGTTTCCCCAAGGGGAGCAGGGCATCTCATAGGTTGGTGGAGGTGACACATGGTGCCCGTATGTCCAGGGCATTTCAGGATTACTAAAGGGCCTGCGTGGTGGTGATTCAGGGCCAGCAGACTGATAGACACGCTTTGTGCCGAGGCCACCTTGTCAGACTGTCCTGCTGTCCCCGATCCTCCGTGGGCTGTGGGCGCACAACGTGAGAAGTGACACAGAAGGCAAGGGCACATCTTAATAAGAGACGTTGTCATTTAATAAACGTGTCATCATCCATTAGAGTAAAACAATAATAAAAACAAAACAAGAAAAATCCCACCCAGCTTGTTCTTGCCAGTCCACATTCTGGGCAAAGAGGAAGACTTCTAGAGAGGTCAAAGGTCATCCAGTTATCCCTTCAAGAGAACGAAATCAGCCAATCGCGAGCGTCCGTGCTGCGCCAATGTGGAATTCAAGAGCCCGATTCGTCCGTCTTTGGATCAACAAGCCAATGGGGCACCGAGACTGGGACGCCTTAAAAACGGTCAGCAGACGGGTGTCAGTGCCCCTCAGAGGTGTGCTGTGGCACCACAAAGTGGGTCGCCTGGTCACTTCAGCCCCTCCATCCCCAGACTAAGGCCTCAGCGTGAGCCCCCAGTAAGGTGGTCCCATCCTGACCGCTAAGGCACTCGACAGCTAGCTTGGTGACTGGGGTGCCAACAGGAGGAGCCTTTCTTGGGGGTTGGGGGTTTTGTCCGAATCAATTCAGCGCCCACTAGTGACATGAGGTGTTACTGCAACGAGGCCCAGTGCTGGCCTGTCACCTGACCACAGTCACTACGGGCACACGTTCTTTTACTCTCCTCAAGGAGATTCCACCTTAAAGGAGCAGACTGGGCAGGCAAGGACATCAACACTGGCATTCCCAGAAGGCCACCAAGAAGCTGAAGATGCGTTGCTACGGTTACCTCTTGTGGGACAAGTAACAACAATCCCAGCACCGTCACATCCTTTCGAAGGTACAACGGTGTCACATGGCAGGTCAGCAGTGCCTTCCCAGAAGGCAGTGCAAAGGATTAAGGGAGTCACAGCAGGATGGCGTGTGGCGCTGACCCTGTGGACCTCTGATTCCTGTTGAAAGTGTCTTGGTGTGAGGGGGGGGTCACCTTGAAAGGCGCTATATTAAGGTGCTCTCTTAGATAAGGTTTGCTGTGCCCTCCCTTATTGCGACTTGCATTGAGTGCTGCTATTAAACCATGAAAAGATCTTTGTGAGGAAGGCGCTATATAGCTGCCTGGGGGGTCTTAATTATGAAAGGTGCTATATAACCTCAAGATGGATTTCATTCCAAATTGATTGGCGGTGAGTTAACATGAAAGGCGCTATATAACGGAAAAGTTGATCTCATGAATGTGCAATGGGCGCCCATTTGAAAGGCGCTATATACGGTTTGGATTGCTCTCCCTTTTCTCTTTGTACGGTGCTGTCGGCTGTTAAGCTATGAACGAAGAGAAAGGCGCTATATAGCATGAAGGCTGATGCATGTACTTTTAATTAACGTGAAGAGCTGTGTGAGGGGCTGAAAGGTGGGTGCTACATACAGCTAGAACTGCTTTGTGACTTAAGTACCGTGAAAGGCGCTATATGACATCTCAGCTGGCAGTGCATTTACTGGGAAAGGCGCTATATAGCAAGCACTGTCATTGTGCTTTACTGTGACTGGAGCTCTGAAAGGCGCTATATAGCAAGCACTGTCATTGTGCTTTACTGTGACTGGAGCTCTGAAAGGCGCTATATCGCTCTGCTTTACTGGATTTGTATTCATTTACATGGAGTTGAAAGGTGCTGGTATCCCTGATATTCGTATTCAGTCCCAGTCAGCTCTCCTTACAAGGCGCTATATGGCGCACGACTGTCTCGGCTCGCTAAGCTTCTTCCAAATGTGTTCATCTTTGCAGTGCTGGTTATTGCTTCATGGTGGAACTTACGCTGAAAGGCACGTTATCAAGTGATGCCCGCTGTGCGCATGTGGGTACAGCTAACTGACACAGCACGGGCCCTTTGAACCCTTATTGGGGTTTGGCAGGTGACAATTTGAAGAGCCTGAGCCACAGGATGCAGACTCCATGGGGACCCAGAAGGTCTTGGACTCCTGGGGCACAAGCCTGGTTTGAAGTTTATGGTGCCTTTACATGACAGAGGGCTTGATTGCGGGTCCAGGTGCCAGCCACGTGAAGGCACTCGAGGGACCTCTGGCTTTTATTGCTTCAATTGACCGGGTAGGGGGTGCAGTGATACCATGTCGGTGACCCCTTGGCCTGGACAACGCCAAAGTCCCTCCAGCTCACCCAGCTGTCTGACTGGCCGAGAGCAGTAGGCCTCTGATGGTGTGTGTGCCAGCTGTGCCAATGGGTATCTGGGCAAAAGTGAAACTGAGCAAAGGTGACACACTGTGGAGTGACGATGAAGACCCACTGAAGCTTCATTCAGGAATGCTAGACATCCTGGATGGGTTGTGGTGCCTCCACTGTCCCTCCCCTGGGAAATGCCACCTGTGCCCCAGGATTCATGGACCACCTACAGTCTCAGGCATGAGTGCTGACTTCTGGGGGATGTTTAATACGTTTGTGATGATTTTGCTAGCCAGCTGATCAAGAGGAACCCCCTTAGCGCAGAACAAACGTTGGGCATTTCAAATGTCCCGCACTTTGGGATGAGGGGGATGAAAGGCGCTTTATACGGGGAAGCTGATTGATTGATACGCTAATGTGGCCGTTAAAAGTCCACATCCTCACTGGTCTGGATTTCGGCTCGGCGCACATCGCCCATTGGATTTCAGAGCAGAGTGTTACACGCACGCCAATCACGTCCACCTGACCGGGCAAATGTGCGCTGCGGGGCACTGTAGGATGGCGTGGATCGTGCTCGATAAAATAAATGGTATGGAGACTTTTCTTGTCTGGCCTCAATAAACTTAGGAACCTCAAGTTGTGTGAGAAAGGCGCTATATATGAGGAGGGGGCTTGTGAGATGCCTTCCTCTTCAGATGTCCTCACCCGTCTGTGACGACATGTGAACCGCTTGGTGGCTGAATGTCAGCAGGCTGTCCTGCCTACTACACCGTCTGGGACTCCATGCCCGCTGCAGCACACAATTAGAAGGTCCAGTGAGTGGACATCAGTGCTACGGAGGGTGGACTGCTTTTTGGTTGCTTTGGTGACGTCATCACAAATGCCATTGTATGCTCTGGATTGCTTTGTGGCTCCCTCTGCCCGCTATTTACGTGGCAATGCCAGCTGGCAGTCACGCGAAGTGTCAGGTCGAGTAAGACGGGAGTGTGCGGCTCACAGGGTCCGAGCCTTCTGGTGGAGCAGTGAGACTTGGCGAGGAGCTCGTGGCTCCCGTTTCGTCGACTTTGCTTTTCCGTCATTAATTCTGCGCCCTTTGCCCGCCTTCGTGATGCCCTTTTTGGGTTTCTGCCTGTCAACTCCAGTACTGCTGACCCTAACGCAGGGTAGACTACTAGGGGGAAAGTGGGCCGATGTCTCAGAGCGTGGCGTGATTGGTGGGGCGATCTGGAGGACGAGAGGAAAGCCCAAAGGTACACAAAATAAAACCGTTTCGGTGACTCGTCAGCATATCACGCTAATGAGTTACGACGCGAGAGAATCACAGTCTGAGACCACTGAAGACGGGCGGCTGTTCAGGAGTCATGTGGTCGGCGATAGCAAATCAACACGTCAGGGACCAGAAGGGGCCGGCTGTGCCATAGCAGGCATCGTCCCAGAGTGCCGAGGGTCAAAGGGATGAGGGGGACTTTGGAAGTTTCACATGAAAAGCAGTTTACCAATATGGCTGCCGTTTGGAGCTGCTGGTGTAGTCGGCAGGATATCCCGCTGTGTGCCCCACAGGGAAGACGTCCAGAAAGCCGCGCCCACTGATTTCATGCCCTCCGGCAGGACGCCACTTTAAAACCGAACTCCTACCCTGACGTCTCGTGGACGCCGCACGTGATTGGACTTGTAGAATTTGTGGGGCGATTTGGTGGACCCTCAGGACGAGACCGCCGGTCCGGTGGGCTGTGAGCGCCAGTCTGGACGTTACATTGGGGTGCCTTCAGTTCTCGCCTTTCTTCGTAACACTAGAGGGCGCTGCACGGATTAAGAAAATATTCACACGTGAAAACGTTTTGATGGCAATATTGCTTTCTGTTATTGGGATGTCTGTGAAAAGCTAATAAAATTTCATATATAAATATATATTTTCATATTTACGTATATTTATATATATATATATATAGAGAGAGAGAGAGAGAGAAGTGTATTCCTAAATAAATAACTCTCTAATAACAGCTACCCTTAACACGAAATCCCCCGATGTCCCTTTGTGCCATTCAGCGTATCGTTTCTTTGTTTTCTTGCATCGTCATGGTGATGCCGTCCACTGCAGATCCCGTACCGCCTCTCAGAACCTCACTGGCTCCGCCCTGCTTGGATTGCGGTGCACCCTGGGAGCCGAGACGGCGATACCAGAAACGACTAAAAAGTCACCAAAGGAGGTGGAGGAGGAGGAGGAGAAGGAGGAAGAGGAGGGGCCGCGGCAGGCTGGCTGTCTGTACAGGCCGAAGCGAAGCGGGCAGGCGGGCGGGTATTTAGGCGGGCGCCCTCCTCGTGTCTCGTCTCCCTGCATTGCTGCACTTAAAGCTCCTTACAAAAAGAAATTCAAGTTTTCTCAAAGGAAGGCGAGGATGCCGACTCGAGTCTCCTTCTGCCCGCAGGTGGCACCCGTGTCTCCTTGCCCCGTCATGTTTTTTTTTCCCCCTATGGCACTTGCACCGATGTTCTCGTCGAAAGCCACCCTCGGCCCTCAAATCTCCGACTCCCTCCTGTAGGACCTCTGGTCCAGCGCTATGGTCGCCTGCAGCCGATCGAACTCGTGCCGGCTGTCCGGGCTGAGGTCCCCCAGGACCCTGCTGTCCTCGTCTTCCTCGTCTTCCTCGTCCTCCTCGTCCCTGCTCATGAACGCCAGCTCGTTCTCGTAACAGAAGGAGTTGGCGCTGGGCACCAAGAACTTGTTCTCCACCATGTCCTTGGCACTGCAGCGCGGCGTCGACGGCACCTCGTAGGTTTTGTGGAAGTGCGAGTAGTCCACCTTGAACTGGTTCTTCTCCTCGAAGAGCACCGGCTCGAAGCGGTGGCCCCACAGGATCTCGGTGGACAAGTAGGAGCTGCGGGCCTGGGTGGTCATGGCCGTCGCCTCCACCATCCCCTCCAGGATGACCACGATCTCGAAGTCGGCCGCCTCCAGGTCCTGCTTGCTGATCCCGTACAGCGGGCTCTCTTCGTCGATTTCGTGCAGGATGGTGATGGGCGAGACCAGGAAGATGCGATCGAGGCCCTTGTCGAAGCCCACGTTGATGTCGATTTGGTCGAGGGGTATGTACTCGCCCTCCTCGGTGATCCGCGGCTTTATCAGCTGCGCCCTGACGTGAGCCTCCACGATGTGGCTCCTCCGCAGGTTGCCCACCCTCCACATGAGGCAGAGTTTGCCGTCCCGCATGGCGATCACGGCGTTGTGGCTGAACAGCAGCGTCTGGGCTCTTTTTTTGGGCCGCGCCATCTTTGCCATGATGGCGCCGATCATGAAAGAGTCGATGACACAGCCGACGATGGACTGGAAGACCACCATGAAAACGGCGATGGGGCACTCCTCCGTGACGCAGCGGAACCCGTAGCCGATGGTGGTCTGCGTCTCGATGGAGAAAAGAAACGCGGCGACGAAGCCGTTGACTTGCAGGACGCAGGGTTTGAAGTTGTCGTCGCCCGTCGGGTTGTCCAGGTCGCCGTGGACCAGAGCGATGAGCCAGAAGGCGAGTCCAAAGGCCAGCCACGACACGAGGAAGGCGAGCGAGAAGATCAGGAGCATGTAGCGCCAGCGAATGTCCACGCAGGTCGTGAAGATGTCCGCCATGTAGCGCTGAGACTTGTCGTCCATATTGGTAAACTCCACGTTACACTGGCCATTTTTCTTCACGAAGCGATTCCTGCACTTGCGCCGCGTGTGGATTTTCCCGTTGCCGAAGCCGTTCACTCCGGGCATGGTGGTGAGCCTCAGGCCGTCTTCCTCCGAGGACACGATGCTGTAGCGGTTCACCTTGCCGACGCTCATTCCTACCACGGGTATGAGAGGCGATCCCGGGGGTCTCGTAGTCTCCTCCGGCACATGGAGAGCGACGTGCTGCTGCCGGCCCCTCTTTGCGCAGTTGACATCCGGTGGACCCCTGGGAAGCAAAGAATATCAGCATTAGTCTGGCACGAACGCGCACACCTCAAGGCAGACCACCACGGCAGACCCCTCGGACTTATTGTTTTTGCCTTTTCTTTGATCCTCTTTCATTTTTGGATCACAGCGAAAGATCCTCGATTTGCCTCCGTCCCGCTGTGCCAGGGGTTTTTACGGTTTCCCCTCCCTTGAAGGGCCTTTTTTACGTATGTGCAGGCAGCTTGTGGAACGGTGGTGGCACCTGTAGGGGGACTTGGGACAGCTGACATGTGGGCACACTTTTAGGGGTGGGCACAGAAAGGCTGCCCCACTGAGAATGAGAGGTCATAGAGGAGTAAGGGCCTGAGTTGGGACATCGAGGGAGGCACAAACAGGCCAATAGGACCAGTCACCCAAAGCCAAGAGGACCTCACCCCGCAAATCGACTTGTGCGCTGGCATAGCCCACTGCGATTTGGGATCCTGACCAGAAACTTGGACGCCAATGGCAGCACAGTGCCATCTTAAATATCGGCAGAGCAACCGCATCACATGTCATGGCATCCAGTCGTCAGTGGGCAGCAGTGGTGGTCCGTTACGAGCAGCACATGGAAGGTGTCACAAAAAGTGACAATAAAATTATCAATCATGACACAAAGTCAGGCAAACCTCAAGACCTCACATTGTGAAGCAGTGCTGTGCGCGTGTGTGTGTGTGTGTGTGTGCGTGCGTGAGTGTGTGAGTGAGTGTGTAAATGTGTGTGTGTGCGTGCGTGAGTGTGTGAATGAGTGTGTGTGTGAGTGCGCACATTTGAGTTCTGATGTGTCCCTGCCAGTGTGTATACACACATACGCGTGTGTGTGTTTAGATGCAGGCGGTGGGAGTCCAGTGAGTGTGCACACGTGTGTGTAGGTGTGTTTGTGAACACGTTAAGCGTGTATGCACTTGTCCATGAGAGTGTATGGGTGAGGGGGTCTTTGTGAGTCCCCCATCCAATCAGCGTTGTGTGCTGATCGAGGTCTCTGCCTATGAGTGCTTGAATGCCCCCTGCCTGCCGGCCGCCCCCCTGTGCCCACAACGGCTGCACAGAACTCCAAGGTGCACGACTGCCTTTTATGATCACCGATGCCCACCTCGCTCCCCCCAAGTCTTCCTCTTCGTCTCCTCACCTCTTTTACTCAGGGGATCGGCACCAACGCTATCATTCGTGCTTCGGTGGTCTTCACACCACGTCGACACACCGAGTGCCGCAGTCCCCCTTCTCCTGCTCTGTCTTGTAATAACTGATCGCTGTGAAAGGCGCTATATAAAATGAAGACTGGCTGCTCCTCCGTTCCTGCACTGCCATTCAGGTAAGCGGTGCTTTTCAAACTCTGTGTGTTGGTGAAAGGCGCTATATTAAATGAACGCTGCCTTTTTGTCAGTCTGGCCCCCAAATCTCCGGCCCACCTCTGTGGATGCATTTTTCATTTAGGGGTCACTTCAGTCGTCTCTCACGGGTTTTCAAATTCACTCCAGTGGGAGTTCTGGGGGAAGCTGCTTTGGATCTCTCTTGACAAGTACGGGGATGAAGCTCAGGGTCGGGGGGCTCATGCAGGTCCCACCAGCCGTCCATCCATTCACTTACTGATCTCATAACACCAGCTGAGAGTCAGGTAGTCCTGGCAGCACAAGGGCCAGCACCCCAACTGAAGTAATTGGCACAGCTTGTGGGGTGTGGAAAAAAAAAACATGAGGGGCATGGGATGGACACACAAACTCCAAAGACAGACCCAAATTTGGAGCCAGGGTTCTGGTGCCAGGACATAACAGTCATAAACATTGTGCCAACATGCCATCATGCCACTCCTTGAACCAAACAGTCGATTGGTTTGCATACAAAATCTCACTGACATGGTGGACATGTTGTCACCAGGATTCTGACACCAGTATAACGTGAAGGGAGGTCAGGGGTCTTTGGCTGTGTCCCTGTGCCATCTAAGTCTCTAACTGGCACCCTTTAGGACCTGCCTGTGCCGTCCATTGTCACCATTGAGCCCAAAACTCGTCACACTCCTCAAATCCACGGACAGTCGCAGCCCTGCAGGTCCTGTAGACAGACGGGCGCGGTCTTGGTTTGATGCCGCCTCGTTCTGTCTACACTTGCGTGGTGGGCACCAGCTTCGCTTTGAGACCCTCTAACCTCTACCATCAGATGGACTTGGCTGGAGTGATGCCAACAAAGAGCCGTCCGCTTATTAGATTCGAAAGAAAATGAGGAACGGGGAAACCCACCGAAATCCAGCGCCGGTGTCACATGCTGTGTGACACAAAAGGGCCAAGGCATAGGAGGAGGCACTGTAACTGCGAGCAACGCAAGAGCTGTGCCCACCAGCCCACCAGCCAGATAAAAGTGGCAGGCGTAAGACAAGGCACACGAATGCGCATTCTTTTACACGAACACATGCGTGCAAAACGTGACGCGATCATCCCTGGGGACTTTCAATCAAGCTGAACTGAGTGTGGCACATGCGCCATGGAAAACCCGCAAACACCTCGTGGAGACAAATAACAAAAACTGTTATTGGAAAGTGATGAGCGGGGAGGACTTGTGGGCAAATGCTGCTGCTGGTGGAAACCCAGACCAACATTTAGACCCTGGCATCGACAACTGAGGGCAACAGTAGAGGCTCCGGAGTGAAATCCACTTGTCTGCACAACGTAATTAGTGACGTACTGGACACGGCGGTGACTTCAGTGACATCTGAAATGAAAGGCTGGCTAAAGACATCAGTAAATGAAGATCAGTTAGGAAAGAGTCCGGCGTGGGTGTCCTCGGCGAACGTAACAATATTAAGAAGAGGCTGGCATGATTTGGGCATCTATTATATAGTGCCTATCTATCTATCTATCTATCTATCTATCTATCTGTCTGTCTGTCTGTCTGTCTGTCTGTCTGTCTGTCTGTCTGTCTATTTTATAGTGCCTTTCACATCTATATATCTGTTATATAGCGCCTTTCATTTCTATCTATCTATCTATCTATCTATCTGTCTGTCTGTCTGTCTATCTATCTGTTATATAGCGCCTTTCATTTCTATCTATCTATCTATCTATCTATCTATCTATCTATCTATCTATCTATCTATCTGTCTGTCTGTCTGTCTGTCTATTTTATAGTGCCTTTCACATCTATATATCTGTTATATAGTGCCTTTCATTTCTATTTATCTATCTATCTATCTGTCTGTCTGTCTGTCTGTCTGTCTATTATATAGTGCCTTTCACATCTATATATCTGTTATATAGCGCCTTTCATTTCTATCTATCTATCTATTGATCTATCTATCTGTTATATAGCGCCTTTCATTTCTATCTATCTATCTATCTATCTATCTATCTATCTATCTATCGATCTGTCTGTCTGTCTGTCTGTCTGTCTGTTATATAGTGCCTTTCACATCTATCTGTCTGTTATATAGCGCCTTTTTACTTGCCTAGATACAGGGTATGACGTGTTGATTTCCCAGCTTAGTCGCTCCAAGTCGCTGAGCCCCCTAAACGAAGATCAGAAAGCCGCGCAGTTCCTTGCTGGCCCAGCAGCTCTTCAAATCCCCGCTGCCCGCCCCTCAGAGCCGCACATGCCATCCCTTCACCCGCTTGTTTCTTGGCTGCAGCACCGGACGACATTAGTCATTTTACGGTTTGATCCACGACACGTGAGTCGCTTGGTTAAAGGCCACTGTCCCCTTGTGTGACACGTGTGACAAGGCGGGTTGCCGTCACCTCCGCTTATCTGTCTGTCCCTGTGAACACCCAAAGATGCCTCCAAGGGTGCCCCCATGTAGTCACGTGTGTGACAGACTGCCAGACCCTCCAAGTGGTGGGCTGGCTAGGCTCTGCCCCCCGTGACCTTGAGCCGGATTAAGCGGCAGATCGAATGCCTTTTTGGGACTCGGGGTCGTGTTGCCCGTGTCCCTCGCGTTTCTTGTCACGTTTCTGTGGTCCGTGTACTCGGTGCAGCCGGGAGATATTTGGGTTTAAACTGAGTTTGTTCCTCTGGGTGCCCGCGACGGCTGCCGAAGTTGTTGTCTGTGGCACACTTTATGCCAGCGCTTCTCCACCTTTAAGTATTTGCGACCCGGGTTTTCATAACAGTTTTAATTGCCCCCTAAGGTTTTTTTGAAAGGAGCCCACTAATACCAGTTTGTTCTTTTTTTAATGTATGACATATCCTGATGCATATTTTATTATACCCACTTAACTTTTATCGACATTTATCTAACTCTAGATTTATTGTTCTACTATCAGAATGCAGTTTAAGTTCATTTGTTTTGGTTTCAATTGATGTTTTTTTTTTCACATCTTCGCCCCCCCCGTTTGTTACTTCACACCCCCCTAGGGGCGCCCGCCCCACAGGTTGAGAACCACTGCTTTAGGGCACGTGCCCCCGTCGTCACCCCTGTCCCATTTCGACAGCTCTCTGGTGAGCACAGTGTGGCAGGCCGACCCCTGGCATTCAGTCTCTTGGCGCCTTAGCAGACTGACGTATCCGCGACGTGGTGCCCAAGCGGCTCTTCAGAGTGACGCCTTTAAACCCTCCACATGGGGGTCCCAGAAAGCGCCTTTTACTCGCCCCAATATAGATAACAACAGGGGGGCTCAGCTCAGGGGGTCTTCATCTGTCAGTGTCCCGGTACGCCGCCTCCCAGACCATTCAAGGTTTCTGTTTCGTCCACACATTTGGGACCTTTTCAAACCAAAGACCCCGTCCTGGATGAAACGGTTCTTATCGACCCCACAAGGAACTACACGACCCCGAAAAGAGCCACCAGTGGACCGGAAGTCCTAACCGAGTTACACTTTTGTGGCACAAATGCACTTTGTGTTCATCGGTGGTCTCGGGTCTGCTGTGACCACCGCTTTTGTCCTCCGTGTTTTGTAAGACTGGGCTGGAAAGGCTCTATATGGAGGCCCCCGACCCCTCGCCACGTTCACGTGGCACAGTCAGTGTCGCTAAACGCTTGTGACAGCCTCATCGGGATTTTGGAATACATTAAAGCCAATCAAATTTAGCCGTGTGACAGCACTGCATGATCAGCGCCACCACCGCCGCCACCGCGAATATCCGGCCTGAGGTCGTTTGTAGCGTGACAGCGGGGACCCGAGGGCAGCTTCGGCGGAACTCAGCAAAGTCATGCAGGCTGGCAGTGAATGAGCCAGGCGTCTCGGGGCTGGGGGGGCCTGGGGGGGTCTGGGGCTGTATTAGGAGCTCTACAGCTGCAAAGACATCGGGTTCGGCTTTATATCGTGCCCCTCAAATGAAACCTGGAACATCTGGAGAGTGGGGACCACGTCGTATGGGACACACCTTCCTGTGACGTCACTAGGCATTGTCCCTGCTCAGGTGGTCAGCTGTGCCCCCGTAGTTGTTTACGTGAAGGAGGAGAGAGACAAGAGCTGCGGTTTAGGGCTAAGCGTCTCGGCCAGAATTCGATTCGATTCTGCTGCCCTCCTCCTCATCTCACGCCTCGAGGGCAGCGCTGCTGGGCAGCAGTCACAGGGGGCGAGGTGGGAATACCACAGGGACAGAGCGCCAGTCCTTGGTCCGGTCCTAAGAGGGTCAAGCCCACATTAAGAGCCCCAACTCTCAAGCCCACGGACTCCCATTATTTTACCGTGGCGTGGGGTCTCCCACCCCTGTGATCAGCACGCAGAGACTAAGGGGGGGTGCGGGGGGGCGGTATTCCCACTTGATCATTTTGGCACACTGTGACTTGATTGTGTCATCAAGGGTGTAGGGGGTCCTCCTTTGGTGATTTTCTTTCATCGAGAGGTGGCATTGGTATAAAGGGGCACCCAGAACACCCTGATGGCAGACCCGCCTCACTTCAGGTGGCTGAGGACTGTCACAATGGGTGGGCCTACCTGGACAAGCCGACCGTAAAGCAGTGAGTGGGGAGTTCCTGGAGGGAACGCAGACCGGGCATCTTACAATGTCACGTTTTATAACTTCCGGCTTGAGGTGGGTGGTGTCGTTGCCCGGGTTTGCCACCCAGTTTCACACTTCCGAAGCAGTGCCAGCTCGCCCCTTTCTCTGACACAGGCATTTAGGACGTCATACGGGAAGGGGGCTCACCTGTCTGATGTCTCAGCTTTTTCAGACCACTCAAAGCCTTCACGCTCAGCCGTCACTAGCTGAGATTGCAATAAAGAATGTGCCAGTCACACTGCCAGTCGCCCAGTCTGACATCCTGTCCAACTGGAAGCCCTCTAAAGTCCCATTGGAGTCAGATGCGACTTCCAACTCCTAAAGTCTATCAGCGTGGGCACATGGCCACTGGTGAGCTGAATGGGCTCACAAAGCTGGGTAGAAGTGTGGCAGACAGGTGGTACCAGTCCTTGAGTGAGCAAGGTGTGTAAGGCGGGCACAGGTACCATGCAGCTGGACAAAAGTAGCCAGTCCTGCTGCAAAAGAAACCAACGGTCATCATAAGGGGCAGCTCTGGGCTGTGTGCCAGGTCCAGTGGCCCATCTCTGGCCCCCCCAGAGTGTTACCTTCTGTTCTGTTTTATTAAAGACCCCTTTGCACCCACAGATGCCATACCCATGAAGCCTCGGCACTCACCACTATGCCCCTGTACTCCTGTCTGTATGCAGCACTTTCGTTTAATTCATGTCACAGCCTCTCCCAGCAGCAGTGAGCACCAGGCAGGACCCAACCCTGGTGGGCACACTCACACACACACCCACAATCAAATTCTTATGGTGCCAACATGCACAGCCTTGGGGACATGGGAGAAGAACTGGGGACCAGTGACCGGCAGCAGAGGGAACAAGGCCAGTGGGGAGTGCCCAGTTGGTGTAAAGTCTTTGTAAAACTGCCAAGGACATGTGGACACACACACACACAGACACTGAGTGGCCAGGGTAGGACTTGAGCCCAGCACCCCGGGGCAGCATCTGTGCCAACCTTCTAATTCATTATTTTACAGGACCATGGGGGCACAACCATGCCCCTTCTACGAGATGACCCTGGGTGGGCTGCCAATCAATCACAGGGCACAGTCCTCGCATGCTAATGCTCATTTATGGAAGGTCTATTCAGAAATGCCAGTCACATTTTTGGTAAAGGAGACCTGGAGTACCAACCTACAAAATCACAGGGAGAGCATGTCAGTGCTAGGCTGGCGATCACGATGCCAGGGCTTGAACTAAGGTCACAGGTGGGCTTGGGTACCCTGCCAGCTCAAACTCATTACAGTAATGGGTGGGATTCACGTGGCCCCCACATGTTCACCCATTGTGATCCCATGAGGTGGGCTAGGCGGGTGTCCCCTCGGTCACTTGCTGCCCTCCCAGTCCTCCTGATACGTCTGATGGGTGAAGCGCCTCGAGCTGGTGGTGTGAAGCTGCACTCAGTAGGATGAAGAATGGTCAGCTCGTCCAGTCCAACATGGTGTCAGTCAGCTGCGATTTACTACACCAACTCAGACTGGCATAGTCTGTGACCCTCGCTGTCCTACCAAAGATGCAGATGGTCATCGGGGGGCAGCAGCACATGAGGGGGTCTGGTCACTTGATCTGGATGTGACGCCTCCACAGCCGCTTTAAGCATCAGATTCTCACTCGCTCACTCACTTGACTGAGAGTGCCCACTTGCAGCCCACCCCACAGATGGTTCTATTTGCAGATCGTGGCACCCACTTTGCCACCCTGCCTGTTATTTTTAGCTTCAAGCTGGTTATGAAACTCAGTGATGGCCCAATTGCACCCGAGACGTCAGCAATGGCAACCTGGCCTCTTCCTCATGCTCAGTGGCAGGGCTGGCAGAGGCTGGCACAGTAGCAGGACTGGCACACACAGCTATCTGCAAGCTGCTTTAAACCAGCTGACCCTTGAGGTGGGCTTGCTGAGTTCTGCCTACACATTCAACCATTTATAACTGGCAGCACTGGGCACAGAGCAGGGCTGCCATGCAGGGTGTGCCAGCCCATCTGTAGGTTTCTGTACTGCCACACCAAGAGAGGAAACTCACAGAAGCTAAGAGGAGCAGACAGCCACCTGTAGGGGGCACCACAGCATGCTGTAGTTCAGGCTGTTTAACACATCAGTGCCACCCACTGTGCCAGCAGATGGCAATGCTTTCTTATGATCCTCCCATCTTTGGACCCTCATCCCCCAGATTTAAAGCCAGGCGAAAGCTCAGTTTCTATGTCTATGATGCCCACCAACTGACATTGTCCCTTTGGCCTGCTGCAACTCCTCAGGTCTTTCTGTGTCACTGACAGCACTGGCCTGCATGGTGGACACTCACCGTGACAGGCGCTATATAAGCCCTTCTGAGGCCGTCCCTGACTCCCAGTGTGACTCTGAGTGCGTCAGTTCACCTGAAAGTCCGACTGCATACAATGAGGGTCTCAGGGCAGTGTCTTCTGAGAAAGGCGCTATATAAACTCATCTCAGAGTGGCCAGTCCAGCAGAGGGTGCCTCAGTGGGTCAAGTATGGAAACAGCAGGAGTTTGTGTTCACGTTGAGCATTCTGGGATTTTGAAAGGCGCTACATAAAATCAGAAGTGTCACTCAGAGGGACTAAATTCAGGCAGTGCACACGCTAAGCATTTTGGCATAGTGCTGTCTATAAAAGGCGCTATATAAAGTGAGACATCTCCATCACTTGATGTGAGTCAAATGTTTGATGTTGGCAGACACATGCCAACATGACACTCTTCTTTAAGTGCCCCCTGTTGACATGTGCCCATTGGCTGGCTGTGCTTTGTGGGTCATGTTATATAAATCTGGTGGTCTTTGTGCCCCCGAACCCTGTAAATGTCCCCTGTTAGACTGTGATGCTGCCCTTCCTGTCTCCGTCTCTAAGCGCTGATATTGTGGCTCGTTGGCTGGCGTGACTGGTGGCCTTTTGATCGTCACTGATGTTTAGTGACAGTCTGTACTCGGTGGGTTATAGTGCCTTTCACTATGTAAATGACACAAGCCTTTGAGTGTGTCACAAGGTCCGCGTGTCAAGGCTGCAGCAGGCTCAGATGTCCTGATGGGCCCGTCCTCTGTGGTCGGCTCGGATCGGCGGTGATAATCAGCCATTGTGTTCCAGAGCTGCTGGCCAAGCGTGGCACTTCCTATGAAGAGCTTTAAGCGGACCAGCTGGCCACGTTTCATTCGATCAGCTCTTCTCCTGTGGGGCGCTTTATATCGCCAGCATAGTGCATGAAACCGCATTGGCTTAAATAAAGGCCCTACATGGCACAGGCCACTTGCCAGGCCCACTATACAAATTCAAACACCAGGCTTGGTCTGGCCTGTCACCCTTATGGCGATTGTTCTAGAAATGACAACAAGATGGCAGTTGGCAGCCACCACAAACGGCCAAAAGGTGCCGAACCCTTTAGGGACGTCAGAGTGAAAAATCACATTCAACCTTTGGCTTGCAAGGGGCCTGAACATCAGGCAGGTGCCATGCTGAATGGGCACCCACTCCCAGAAGCTCTCCTATTAAGCAATATTTGGGGGTGCAGGAGGAAAACTGGCAGAGAACACATAGATGCCACACAGAAACAACCAAGACCAGCATTTCAATGCAGGAGTGGCATCAGAATGACTTATAAATCAGCCTGGCACAGACAAATCAGCCTGGCACAGACAATCAGATGCATTTGTGTCACCAGTCCAGTCACTGATGTGACAAATCATGTCGCTGTGGCCCGATCTGGACCCCTTTGTGGTTTGCAGCATCTCATCGTGGACACTGGTGTCCCAGTTTTTGTGGCCCTTTGGTCAGATTGACAGCCCTGTTAGCTTATCATTTCACCATCTCAGCAGACTCAGCCAATCAGGTGTGAGGGGCGGGGTGCCAGATTTAAGGTACAGAAAACTACAAATGTGTGGGAGCACTCAGTGGAGCATCTGCCTGTCTGTCTGTCTGTCCACATCTCTGCCTGCCTGTCTGTCTGTCCGTCAGTCCATCTCTCTGCCTGTCCATCTGTCTGCTTCTCTGTCTGTCTGTCCGTCCATATCTCTGTCTATCTGTATGTCCGTCAGTCTGTCTGTCTGCCTGCTTGTCTGTCTGTCAGTCTGCTTCTTTAACTGTCTGTCTGTCTGTTTGTCACTGCTGGCTGTCATTCTGGAAATCTATTGTCTGTCAACCATAAACAATGTCTACATCTGTCTCCGCCTGTCAGCTACTGTATATAGTGCCTTTCATATCACCCTGCTGTACAGTTCCTTTCCCATTGATGTACTCATTTTATAGTGCCTTTCATACTTTCATTTTCCTATTATATAGTGCCTTTCATTTCACTCTGTGCCATATATTCACTGTGCCCACATGAATGTGTGTTTTTGCATTTTATGCTCTGCCAGTCTCTACTGTCCCAGGTGGGTTTTCAATGCCCCCCAATCCAAAGCCACTTCTTTTGTTTGTTCATGTTGTGCTCGGACTTCATTTCCGTATTTCTGTGAGATGGCAGACCTGATGGACTCGACTGCTGAGGTTGGCACTGACAATCCTTGAGCTGCGCTGAATGAAGTTGCCCTCTCTTAAGGGGTCTTCATTCACCTAATGGCCTCAGGTGGTGTCAGAGCCCCTCAGAGTGAATGGTAAGGACAAGAAGGCGCCATATGCGTGTCAATAAGACGAGGTCCCGGTCCCGACTCGTCAGTCACACCCTAAGCCACACCCCAGACAGGTCAGGGGCCAATCAGAGGTGCCCGCCTCTCCCAGCTGACGCGGGCCGATCAGGAGGCCTCAGTCTGAGCAAAGAGAGACGTTGAAGATGCCGCCGCGAGGAGGCCGAGGAGGCGGCGGTGACATTTTCTGTTTCCTGGTTACTGTCTCCGGACTCGGCTAATTGCGTTTCGCCGGCTCTCTGATTTCCCCTCGGATTTATAGAATTATCGGCCTCCACCTCCTCAGTCATGCTCTGCAATAAATGTCAATTCAGGCAGAAATGAGAAGGTCAAACATGAGAGCCGGCCGTCCGACGCGGCCCCAGCGTGCCGATGCTTTTCCTCGCCAGTCCATTTGCAGAGCGACTGATGCATTATGGATACAAATTGATTGTTCACGGGGTGCCCGATGACGGGCTGGCAGCATCAACTCAACAACGACCTTTGGATTAGCGCATTTCCCAAATTTGCTCATTTTACGGTTAAGGTTTGATTTTGGGAAACACGTGCCACCTGAAGACTGGCAATGCCCTCTCAGGGAGGACATGCAACTCAGTGGGCTCATTGGTGCCAGCTGGACTGCGGCATTGTGCTGGAAAGCACTTTATTGAGGGGGTTATGGCAGCCCTCAAACTCTGAGGTCCGCTCGAAATTGTGGCGATGGGCACTTCTAGGTTCTGAGGCGGGCATAGTGTTGAGATATCCTCTGAATTAGGGGGCCTGCGTTCTGTGTACATCGGGTATCGGTTCTCAAGCATAGCGTGAGGTGGCATGTGGATGAAGGACACTGTTCATCCATGTGGCATACTCTGACCCATCTGTTTTCATCATGCCATGTGACCACGCCCACAGAGACCCACCCTTGACCACACCTCCAGACACACACTCACCACACAGTCACGCCCACCTAGTTTCGCTCTAAATACACCACACACAGCCCCGCCCATGTCCCGCCTATAGTTTTGTTCAGGCCACACCCACTCCTGATGTGCTGCCAACTGCCATTTTGTGACCCTCATTCCCTGGGTCCTTGCTGCCACTGTCAATTATGTCATAGCCCCCCCTCGACTTCCACATGTCTTTCCTTTCTGCCCGTGCTTCTGCTAGTGTCATCACCTGCTCGTCATTGGTCTTTCCATGCCATTGCTTTGATAGACACAAGACTGTCACCACTCATCTTGTCACTCTGCCCCCATTAATCTTCATTCTGAGGGTAAGGCTGGGTACATCGAGCAGGTGGTGGTGGCCCAGAGCAGGCTGGTGACACAACACACTTCCTTGATATTCCTGCACCACCACATCCTTTATACTTCAATGCCAGTCAAATGTGAATAAAGGGCCTCATAAAGCGCCTGGCAGCTAGCTGGCATGTTCTCTCCATGCTTCTGTGGCTTACTGCCAGCTGGTGGCACTAGTTGGCCTTGGTGTGACTGTCAGGGGCTGACTGCTGCTGGGACTGGGTGTACACCAGGATGTAAGGCGCTATATGTTGAGCTTTTTGACAAACCAAAACCAAACAGCATGGACACACCTAGCAAACCGTCAGTGTGGAACACAACCCAAAAACTGATGGGGGGCGGCGCCACGTGTGCCAAAGTGCCACAGCACCAATCTGAGCCCGCCCAGATACAAGCAGGAGGACTCGCCCAGAGAGTCAAGGGTCACCTGGGGTGAGCACTGGACACCCCTACAGAGTGTGAAGCCCGCCATGCCAAGTTGCCACCTTCAGCGCCCATGCAGGCTTCACCTGCACTTTTTCCAAACACCTCCTTCACTCTTGCTGCCCTTCAGCCAACTGACTTACATCACACCATACATATGCCACTCCACGCCCTGCTATGCCCACCCTGGTGGCAGGTTCAGCCTCGATGTCACGTATCTCTCCACATTCTCCATAGCCACCCAGATGATAGGCAAGGCCCTTTCTGTGCCCCAAAGTTCCCCCATATTTACCAGCTGCTTTGCCCAGCCTCATGTGTCTCCTCACCTACCATCACACAGTGGTAGGTGGTGGGCACTCCCTGACCTGTGCCCCAGACTACACTACACAGCTGTCACCCGGCTTGTGCCAGCGTCAGGTGCCCCTCCACATCCTCCGTATTCTACCAGGTGACCTGCCGTTTGCCCGACTGTCAATCGAGATGTGAGGTGGCTCATATGTGGCACCTGAGACTCTCACTTTCAGGGTCTGCCAGACCGCACTAAGTGACATTACAGCTTGCCCGACCTGGCATGTGAGTCACCGTTGGTGACATTCTGATATGTGGATGAAGGGGCACTTTGACAGATAGCATGTTACTTGGGGGGACACGGCCTCTGAAATTCCTGATGTAATAAAGGCCCCCCCTTCTTCCCCGATACGCCTCTCTGGGAAGTCGCCCGCCGTCCGGACGAGAGTCGGGAATCGCTCGACTTTGCTGCGCTGGAGTTGTGCCCCCGCGGTGCGCTGCCTCTGCAGTGTTCTTTATTTAAATCTTAATTGCTCTGATGGAGTGGGCCTGTCTTCCATATTCGGAATCCCATTTGTCACGGCGCCCCCTTTGGCGCCACGCGCTCCTGAGCGACGATGTCACGAGACCATGAAAATATCGCAGGAGCAATAAATAAAAAGTCGAATGGGTCACAAGGGAGATGTGCCACTCGGGCATCTCCGCCTCCGTCGGACCGTCAGTCGGCCTGCTCACCTCTCAACTTCTTTTGATGCCCATCTGCTTGCCCACTTAAACCAATGATCCCTGCAGCCAGCAGAAAAGAGGGCCTTGTGGTGGCCCTGTGAGGACCTGGCCTGGCTGCTCAGGAAGCCCCCCACTTTGAAATGCCCAGCAAGGGGCATTCCACCAAGTTTATAATAAATGAAATGAAGTGTAACTAATGGACTCAAGATGGCCAAAGGGGCACTGGGCACACGACTGGGCAGGCTGCTCCAGCCACTCCACTGACTTGCTTTACCAGTTGCGGCCCACGGGTGGTCCCATGCGTCACGCTGACACATGAAAATGCCAGTCAGGCATCTGAATGCGCCTCTCAAACTGTCCTCACCATGAGCCACCATCACGGATGACGTGGCACTGAAAATGAACCAATGCTGTCAATGAGGACTTGACGCCAGTGTCCGGCTGACTGTGACACTTTGTCTTTGCATGCAGTCACAAGGAGACCAATGGCCAACCAGCTGTGTGGAGTGCCATCAGAGTATGCCAGCAGAGTGCCAATGGCATGTCAGTGATGCAGCAAAGCACCAATTTGGAAAGACACTGGAATGTCACAAAGGACACTGCTCTGTCACCACAGGGTCAGAAGAGCAGGACACCAACCCACTCAGTATTTGTTTGGCCTCCATACCACTTGGCAGTCAGCTGAGGGGGGCACCACCACAGGTTCTAGAGTACCATCCATATGGGGGGTCCCTGACGTGCCCACATTTTCTTGTTCTTTAATGTGCATGTGACTGCGCTTTGCCCCACTTGGTGGCACCCCCCAGGTGATGAGCTGACACCTGTCCCCATTAGCATAGGCGCCCAGACTCTAGGATTTGAACCCGGGCTGCAGAGTTCAGGCAGATCCTTGCCGCCTGTTCCTCGGCGGTCTCTCGAACTCGGCTGGTCACACTTTCATTCTGCTGCACTGCAGATGTAATGAGCCGTTACCATGGCAACCCGCCTCACCTGCCAAATAAGAGGAGCGAAGAAAGCCGACACACCTGAGCACCGAGCCCACCTCATCTCCTCAATCGGGCCTTCAGCTTAAGACCACCATGATATGACAAGGGGCCTGGCAGTGGTCAGAGAACACAGGGACGGGGGCCACATGTCCAGTAGTGGGTGACCCCAGTCATGTGACTGTCACATAAACCATAGGGGACCTCAGAACAAAGGTCACGTGGACAGGGGATGGGTGACACAGAAATGTAAGGCGCTAGATGAACGCTCAGTCACACAACATGGACGCCAGACATTCTGACAAGTGTCCAGGGAGAGTCGAACATGGCATGGGCAAAGCAGCCTGGGCTACGGGGGTACAGAGATGACTCAAGGGGACAGCAGCCATCAGGTCAAGCAAACAAGGTGGCACAAGGGGCACACCTAAGCAGCAAGTGAGGCGCAGCTCCAGAAAAGGGGTTTCCTGCAGTGGCTGGGAACTCCACTAGTGTTTGCCTAAGAGGTGCCAGAAGACGGGTGGCATATGCTGGCACGCCTGACGTGCTGCTCCTCCTCTACAACTGGCTGAACCCACCGGAGTGCGAACAGCAACACAAAGCCTGGCAGGCGGCGCACACATTTCTTGGATGTTCTTGCAGTCCTCCAGACTGGCATACATGGCACCGCTCACAGCTTGAAGCTTTACTTCAACAGGACCAGTGTGCAAGCTGGCGGAGTAGCCCCCCTTATGTGAGATCAGCCAGACTGACCAGACTGACCACAGGTAAACTGGGAACAGTAAGGGGGTCCAAGATGAGATGAGGAAACCCCACAGGCCTGAGAGGGGACCATGAGACTAATAGGGGGACCTCGGCCAAGTTGACAGGCTGGTGACCATGTCTAGAGCCAACGCACACAGTGTGACTCACTCCTAACCTCCAGGCAAGGAGACCACCTCACAAAGTGCAGCAGCCCCCCGTGTCTGCCTCGCTCGTAACGGCCACCGTGAAATGTGGTGGGCTCATGTCTGCTTCTTGGCCAGGCCTGGTCAGGCCCGCCACCATCACCTGCCTCAGCCCTAGTGCCCCCATGCCAGTCCCTGCCACCTACCTCACTTTTACACTTCACCCAGTCTATGCCAGCTGGCCAGGCTCTGCCACCAGGGCCACTTTTTGGCTGGCCTCACTCCAAGTGCTTCCATGCCAGTCCGTGCCTCACTTTTAACCTCTGCCAGTCTGTGTGATCTGACTCGCTCTTGACTTTTGCCCAGTCTCTTTTACCTGCCTCACTTTATGCCAATGCCACTCCACTGTTACTTCCTGGCCAGTCCCTGTCACCTGCCTGACTTTTAGCTTCCAGTGTTCTGCATCTCATTCTTAACCTCCCTCATTTTTATGTCGTGCCAGCCTCCGTCACCGTGCCATCTGGTCCAGCTGCTCTTCACCCTGAAAATGGTTGACGGCTCCAGGTGGATTTGCGCGTTCTGCGTTTTCTTTATTTGTAGCGTTACGGTAGGTGAGTGCGCGTGCGCGAGTGTGCGTGCGCGCGCGTGTCCAATCTGAATGCACGCCTGAAGTGCGTGTGTCACGTTACACGCTCTTGTGTTCCTTTCGCTCGTCACAGGCGCTCCTGCGCAAGTCGCGTTCGAGGACAATCTGCTGCTTTGCTCCGAAAGTGCTTTAGATGACTCAAACACAGTCCCTGTCTGTCACCCGCCTTCCCCCTTTTTGTCACCTGCCCATGCCTTCTTGTCCTTTGCTCTTTCCAGCCCTAAGCTTCGTCCCTTTGTGTTGCTCTTTTAGTGTCCCAGTGGCATGTCTTGAAGCCAAACGGTTCGCTCCTGAGAACAGGTAGGGCGGTCACTTTTGACCGTGTCGTGCCCGGTCCCCCCTCGACCGGACTCGGTGGTCTCATTATAGATGGGAGTCGACAATTCGGAGTCACTTCTGACCGGCCTGTCCCGTTTACTTCCCTTCATTTCGGCAAGTGACACGTCGATTCGGCCGTCCTTCGTGATGCCCTGGCCGGCATAAAACAGCAGAAGACGACGGGGACCCACTGGGTGCCAATCGAGTAGCGCGCTGAGGTGCGTGAGTGCCACGCGGCCGTCATGTTCTTCCCTCGCGGCTTCACACAGCGGGCGTCTCGGTTCTCTGCGGCAACGCAGGCCGTGAACTTTCGTTGGCATTTTTCAGCAGCGGGTCCCATGCTGTCAGTGATGTAACGAACCTACTGAGAGATGGGCACCTCCGCGTCTTCACGCTTTGTTTTTTAAATGCCAGCGAGCTCCGTTTGCGAGCCCGGAAGCGCAGGTGTGACCTACCGCCACCAGAGGGCGTCACTCGGGAATGACGAGGGGTATTGGTGAGGGCAGCGGGCGACGAAAGGGACTTAGAGACGCGAAAGGCTAAGTCGTCTGTCTTCCTGTCCATCTGTCCGTTTGTATGGACCCCCTTTATTTGTTTAATAAAGCCCACCCTTCAGCTCACGCCCCCCAAAACGGTTATTTATTCTCTGGAATGTGAAGTCTAAGCCATAAGATGCCAAAAATGCACAGTGACACGGAACGAGGGTGTTACAGGTGGGGACACAGGAGGGTCACACTGCTGACCCGTCAGCCATGCTACTGTTAGGGTCCTCCGACCACCCATATGCCAAGCCTCCTCTGTCCATTGTAGTGAACTGCAGCCTGTTCTGGATAATAAATAGAAATGAATAAAGAATCGGGTGCAAGGCAGGCCGTGCCACATATGCCCATCACCTAATCAGCACGCCTGGGTACAAGAGGGGCTTCAGGAGAGCAAACCGATGCCAAACAGAGATACAGACCATGGGAGCTGAACCCAGGACTCTGGAGCTGTGCCACCACTTTAGGTTGGTTTCAGGATGAAAAATGGCACACCAGGTACAGCGGAGCTGGCACTGCGTGCGAAGAGTGAAGGACTGATAGGCTGATCAACTGATTGATCGATTGATTGATGCATTGATGGACTGATCGATTGTTGAACTGATTGACTGATTGATTGATCGTTGCACTGGTACGATGTCTCCTTGATCTCATCTTCTCATTTCAGTGCCTGAATGCTTTCACTGAGTTTGCTGGCAGATAAATTTCAAAGCTCCAGCCATCTGAGCCACAGGAGCACCAGAGACCATCCCAGCAGCATCTGGTAAAAGGCAAGGCCAGACCCAGGTGGGATGCCAGTCTATCGCCTGGCACGCTCCCTCGCCCCCACTTTACTTGAATGGCACATCCAGTTGGTTCTTTGGGCCATGAGAAGGTCCCTAATGTGTGGACAGGACGGTGACATCTTTACTTTCTAGTAGGCGACCAAGCAGAATAAACAGACCAAGAAAGCCTGCAGTGAGCGGCACGACTGTCCTTTTAAAATCAGGAGCCCTTTGGCACTTCATGAAGTCCATCCATGGATATTTATGGAGTCTGTTTAGGCCATTAGGGTCTTCCCGGAACCTTCATACTGGTTGCTCTGGCACCCTCATTTGTAAGAGTGCCGGTCTGCCCGCAGTTACTGCGCAGACTCAGACAGACGGACGTGAGGGGTGACAGCGCTGACTGCTGCGCCGCCGTGCCATCCAGGCCAGCTCCCTGATAATGATGGCCGGCTCGCGGTGCAATTGCGCGTTTTCTGTCTTTGTGGCGGTACGGTAGGTGTGTGTGTGTGGGGGGGCTCACGTTACACGCTCGTGTGTTCCTTATACTCTGAGCGGTCGCGCGTTTGTCGCTGGCGCTCCTGCGCACGTCGCGTTCGAGGACAATCTGTTGCTTTGCTGCGTTAAAGTGCTGCAGACGAATCAAATACAAATTGAATTTCATGTCAGGCAACACAACTCGGCGCTGGATTTCGCCATCGCTTCTCCTCCACTTAGGGGGCTCTTGATTTTATTACAAATACAGCGGGCTCCTCTGTTTGCCGCTCTGCGCTGCTGACTCACAAATTCATGGGGGGCTTTTCGGAGAAAGTCAGTTTAGTGGATTATATAACGGGCCGGATGAGGGCAGCGACGCCGAAAACGAAACTCCTTTCACCTGAGGAGGACCCCCGAGTGCCACAAACCGAGCCACCCGCCCGCAGGTGATTTGTCGGCCATCGCCTCACGATGAGACCCCCGGCCTGAGAAGGGGACCGCGCGTCTGTTTAGACTGTCCGGGTAAAATAAAAGAAAAAAAAAAGACAGAAGCCCCCCCGACAGCAGTGAGCCATTGTGAAGCTTTGGATGAAAGGACGCCTTGAAGGGACTGAAACTGAAACCCTCAAAGAGGACGTGAAGTGCGCCGCTGCCTGCTAACATTCCAGAGACGACCGGCGGTGTGGCGGTCAGTTGGACTATAGGGACCCCCGAATCTCGACTCGGTCTTAATTGGGATAGATTAGGCGAATGAGATGGGTGGGCGTGTAGGGCTGAGCGGCCCGCTCTCTGCAGAATTGTCCTCACGTTGGAAAGTTGGAAGAGGCGCAATGGTGGCTTTAGACGAACAGACAAGCACGAGCTGAAGTCGTGTGGCCCCGCTGGTGTCCTTCTTGACTTTTTATTTATCATCTGCTAAACAACCACAACAACAACAACAACAACAACAATAATAATAATAATAATAATAATAATAATAATAATAACAGATGACGTCCTGTCACTAACCGCTCAGCCAAACAATCCCACAGCGCATTACACTGAACACCTGAACAGCTGACTCGCTCAGGGGGCTTTTTTGGAGCGAATCATCTCGAGACCCTCAAAGCCCTGACCTCCCGTCGCAGGGGTCCACTCTGTCTTGCCGCCGCCATAACTAATCGTTGGCATGAAACTTGAAAAGAGACAAACGGAGAAGTCAGTCCTGGGGGATGCCCAGGTGGGCTGGCTTAGCTAAGCAGTTCTAGCGGAGAAAGCAGGTAGGCGCAAACACTCGGCAGCCCACCGTTAAGTACCGCTGGAAGCGCTTCGCTTTGATCCATCCGGGAGGACGCAGTCCGGGCGCACTGGAGCTCCGCGATGTGTAGGCTGCTGCGCTTATCTAATAATAATAATAATAATAATAATAAACGATATGATGATGACGATGCTTCTTGCGCTCCTGTCACTTCGCTTGTCCCTCTGCCCCTCTCCCCCGATGCTCTTTCGTCGCACCGCCTTTGTTTTCGAACTTGAGCCCCCCGTTTCTTTCTCCGCCCGCCTCTCAGCGTCTCTCTCGGCTCCCGCTTGTGTAGGCGCCATGCAGGCTGCCTCGGTAAACGGGGATTAGTCGTGTGAATCAGCCGTTAATCAAGGGGCTATATAACACACGCGCGAGGAGGAGGAGGCCGGCGACACGTGTGTCCACGCAGGTAGGACAGGTGAGGCTCCCTAACAACTAACACCCACAGAGTCCCCACCACTCTTCAAACAGACAACAACTAAATCCACAGGTCTCACTAACCTGTCGGTGCCCTCCGCTCGCGCCGCTCTGTTCCGGGTCTCTGGAGTCGTCCACAGCCGACGCCGCCGCCGGGCTTAGCCGCACCTCAGCATCGCCCGGCCTCAGATCGCCTTTTTTTTAATGCACCGGTGGCTGAACCAATCCATCCACTGCAGACCGCAACTGAACGATCTTCTCGGTTCCTTCATCTCCATCAGTCCGCCGGCGCAGGTGTACGTACTCCGTTTCCTCGGTTCTTCTTTTCTCAGAATTCCAAAATTTCCTCCAGAATCCCCAATTTACACGCTCAATTTAAAGAATGTTCTTCTTTTTTGGAGGGTGCGGGGAATGGTAGCGGGAGGGAGGATGAGGAATGGAAAAAGGAAAGGAATGGGGGGTCGGGTAGGTGAGGGGGTTTCTCTTCTTCTCTTCTTCAACTTAAGTCTCCCAGTTTCTTTCCCATCCGAAGTCGAAAGGAAGGACAGCAGGACGGTGAAAGTGTCAAGGTCGGCAGCCCCGCTTCAGCACCGCGAACAGAGCCGCCCAAGGGTGCAGCGACCGGGCCGAAGGGGTGTCCAGCATTACTCCCAAGACGAGAGCCTGGCGGTATCCATGCGTGTGCTGCGCGAGCCTGGAGTTGTGCCGGCTGGTGCGGACTTGGGGCTTGTTGGGATTCAGTTGTTCCTGTCGCTCTGCGCTTCTAATTGGCCCCGCTCGCTCTCTCTCTCGCTCTCTCTCTCGCTCTCTCTCTCGCTGTCTCTCTCTCGCACGCTGTCTGACACGCGCGGCGCGCTCTCGTCCGCTCTTGCTATCTGATCCCGATCGGATGGCGCTCGCTCTCGCTCCCGCTCGCTCTCGCTCTGTTCTCGCGTCACCTCCACCCGCTGCTTTCTGTCCCCGTTCCCACTCCTTGATTGATGTTTCTGCTTCTTTTTTTTCCACTAACCTGCCTACTGACTGCACTTTTAAACTAAAGAAAGCGGCCACGTCTTTCTCTTCTTCTTCTTCTGCATGACCAGGGGCCGACTTCAGGGCAGGTGGGCACTTTGCAGTCCTCTTGGCAGATTCTGGGCAAATGTCTTCACCAGATTTCTTTGAGACACTTTAATATCCCAGCAGGACAGTTTCATTACGTTCTGGACAAGCCTCTGTTTGATCTTCGGCCACCATCGGGAGTTGGCATCAGTCTGGTGTCAGTCACCAAGTTCACAGATGGCTTTTATTTCAGCCCAGTTGCTATCCCTTGGGGTGGCACACTGGCACAGTGGCAGTGCTGCTGCCTTACAATAAGGAGGCCGGGCTTTCACCCTGGGTGTTCCCTGTGCAGACTTTGTATGTTCTTCCCGTGTCCACACGTGGGTTTCTTTTAGGTGGTCCAGCCCGCCTCCCCGTCCATTCAGGGTAGGTGGACATTACTAAGTTGTCCCTGGTTGTGGGGGTGCTCACCCTGTGATGGGCTGCCGCCCTGTCCAGGTGTTGTTCCTGCCAGCACCCAATGCTTGCTGGGATGAGCTCCAGCTGCCCTGCCACCCCACCCTGGATAAGCGGGTTAGGGAGATGGATGGCTGAACAGCAACGGTTAACCTCACTGAGGGCACTTATTCGTCTTCAATACTCATTCTTGAGGAGTTGGTCAACAGACAAGTCCCTGCCAGGTGCAGCCCCCCCACCCCAAGACGTGTTTATAGTGCCACCCGACACTCATTGGCATTCAATGGGTGTCATTCTGTGACTGGCATTTGGATATGAAGGGAGGGCTCCTAAAACAAGCTTAACATTTACCTTATTTGGGCAGAGGCCCCTTTTGTGTGGGCACTGCCCACATCCCAGACCAGCCCGTTAGTGTGGCCCGGGCACTACTCTGTGGAAAGGTGCTATATAAAACATAAAGGCCCTCAAGGTGACTTCACCCGCCAGCCTTCAAACTGCCCTGGCACACTGGTAGACCCCCAGAAGCCCTGGAGCCATCTTCACTCCGGGTCCTTAAAACCTGCCAGAGCCAATGTTCTCCACATATGCCAGCTAAATTGATATAGCGCCTTGAGCCATGGTCCATGTGTGACCCTCAGAGTGTCCCTGCCACCCTGTCACCATCACATGGAGACTCACTGTGGCCCCCTAGTGACTGGGAGCCTGTAATGTGAGTCACAAACCCAGTTGTTCAGCCGCCATCACCGACACAAGAGGCCACTTACACGGCACTCTGGAAAGGCGCTATATGAAGCCACACAGCCATCACGGCCTGCTTGTGTGACCCTGAGAGACCCAAACCGTGTTAAGGGAGATCCAGAGAGACCGGTGCTAGATAACGCCACATGCTCTTGTTTTAATCCCTCCAGTGACTCCTTGTGTGACTTTGAGGGGGCCGCTTCACCTGCCAGGACTCCCACTCAACATACATGAAAACAATCGTGCTTAATGTAGAATGGCGATCATCGAGGAAAGGCGCTATATAAAGCCATGAGGTCACACCAGCGACCAGCTGTCTGTCCCTGAGAGTCACTTCACACGCCAGCACTCAGATTCTGGACAGGTGACAATAATGGCACTTTTTGGAAAGGCACTACATCACCTGCCAGGGCTCAAAGAGTTTTGGTACGGAGCTCAATATGGAAAGGGGCTCAAGGTGCCACTTGACCGAGTGCCGAGGGCAAGGTCACTGTGGGAAGGCGCTATATAAAGCCACAAGGCCCTGAATGAGCCACATCACCTGGCAGCCCACTGTTGGCACCGTGACATGTATTTCAAATTTAAAGGCTTACATGGCGGCCCCCCGAGGCCCTTTGATTTCCGGCCATTCACTAACCGCCCTCCACATTTGATTCATTATTGATAAGCCAGGCCTGCCGCACTTAATGGGGTCAAGAGGGCTGGGCATGTGCCATGATGCCAGCTCAGGAGCACCCCACATCTAATTGGCGCCAGGGCAGGGCAGTGCCCACCTATGTTAGTGAGCCTCTGCGGTCCAGTGAGTGGGGGTCTTTGTCCCGTACCGCGTGTATATAGTGCCCCAATGCCCTGCAGAAGTGAACATCCAGGGGAGGACGTGAAGCTCAGAGGCCAGCGCTTTTCAAACCGTGATGGGCCCCCGGTGGCCACCCTGTTAGCATCACGGCCCCCCAGAGAGCCGCTTCTCAGGCAACGGCACAGGAGCCTAATGAAGTGTGAACTGGCACACCCTTTCATGCCCAAATGCACCTCAGCAGGCCGACGGTGCCCACCGCAGCCTGGGCACTCGGCGCCTTTAAGGTGAACGCTGCGTCTGCAGACATAATTGAGAAGATCAGGAACAGTGAAGACTTCGGTAAAACTCGAGGGGCCGCCTGCAGCTTTGTTTGTGACCGTTTTAGCGGAACTCAGCGGCACAAAGTCGCTTTAGCTTTTGGCAGCACTTCCTTGGCAAACTCGGGAGGTGGGGGGACGGCGCCCACTCCCCCCACTTAAAATGTTCAGGTGGTCCATGAAGGTGCCTGACTCGGCCAGACAGCTGCATTGTTGGGCCCAGCCTGCCCTTGGCGTGTCCCTCGGGGGTCTTCTCGCTCGAGGCGCTGGCTCTGAGCTGCGTTTGATATTCAATATGGCTGCTTCACCTCGGGGTCTCACTCATGGGGGGCCGCAGCTGTGGCATCTCACAGACAGAATGCCAATCATCAGGTCTACAGGGGGACCCACGTGAAAGGACAAGGGGCCTGGGGGAGGACCGTTATATGAGCTGCAGGTCCGGGTTCAAGGGCACACGTGAGGCGTTCAAAACCAGCAGAGGAGAAGAGTGTAGCAGTGCCCGCTGCTGTGCCAGAGTAGTTAGGACTGCCAGTCTGGGAGACAAAGGCCACAGCTGCTCGAGGAGGACAAGCAATGTGGGGGGTGTGAGGACAAGGACGGGATGGCCACAGATGTCACTTGTGCATGAGGGACAGAAGTGGGACACAAGAACCTCCATGGATAGGCATGAGGAACAAAGGATGGGCAAGCAGATGGCAGGTGGATGGGCAGATAAACACGTGATGGAATATGTGGGTGGACAACGATGTGGGCAAAGAGACTGATGAGCTGACAGGTGGACTGTGAGTTTGGTGACAACGGGACTGGGCATGAAGATGAGCACCAAGGACAAATGAAGTGGAGTGACGGATAACAGGAGGGCAGACTGGCATGTAGGCGGCCATGTGAATGGACTACAAAATGGGCAAACAGATGGGGAGGACCTGAGGATGGTGGGTGGAGGGGCTGATGTGAGAGTGGGCCAGGGGGTCCGTCTGCCCTCCAAGTTTGTTTCATTATTGATATGCCAGGCCTGCAGCGCTTCATGGAGGACAGGAACATTCACTTGCAGGAAAGCCACCAGCGGTGAGGGTGGTGGGCAGTGGACAATGAGTGCTGCCCATCCCTTTAAATTGTGGCGCATAGTGCCACCCTGTGCTCTTCACACATTTTTATTGTCCTCCTACTGTAAAGTGCCCAGGCCAGCCCACCAGAGCTGGTATCAGCCTGCCTTT
This sequence comes from Polypterus senegalus, assembly GCF_016835505.1. Classification (NCBI taxonomy): domain Eukaryota; kingdom Metazoa; phylum Chordata; class Cladistia; order Polypteriformes; family Polypteridae; genus Polypterus; species Polypterus senegalus. The sequence continues at coordinate 163,034,245 of NC_053166.1, read as the reverse complement.
GCCACGTGGCACTATAAATGCCCATTCACAAATGCCCACTCCTCTCATGTCATTTAGTGGGCTGGGCAGCCTGACTTTAGGAAGCGCCGTCACATGAGGACTGGCGGCGCCCGGGCGCTCAGCTTCTCGGCTACAGAACGAGGAAAACACCATCAATAATAGATTGGCAGGGCGAGGAAGCTGCCAGCGCTGCTCTTGTGATTTTGGTCAATAAATAAATGAAGACACAGAATTGTCGAGAAAGACTTCGGGGTAGGTGAGGGGGTGCCAGTGCAGGGACCAGGACTTCTTGAACCCTGGCATACTAACTGGATCGGAAGTTGTGACTCGCCAGCCAGCAGCTCTGGCGGGTGCCAGGCTCCAGCTCGTCCTTGAATCAGTCCTGCTAATCGAGACTGCTGAACACATGGCTTATCTGGCACACGAGGGGCACTATATACCCTGTGTGACAATTTGAAAGAGGCAGGCATCAGGACCCCCAAGAGCCCATAACGCCAAGTCAGCCTGGTCCTGCAGTCAAGGAGCTCGAGCTTGAGTTGAACCGCTAAAGACCCCCGGCCAACAGCTTTAGTCCACAATGCTGGATTAAGAGCGAAACGCAGAGAGACGGGCACAACGGCTTCGTGTTTGTGTGGCGGTGCCACGTCTTCTGCTCTTTCACTTCTAACCTTTTCTCTCCTCGCTTTGTTCCTGTCGATTTTTTTATAAGGCGTAATTCTGACGTGCGCCCTGGGGACACATGAAGGCCCTGGTGGGGGTGATTCCTCACCAATCCACAGGGTGGCACCGTATTCCAGCGCCTCCCTCTACAGACCAGACAATTGGCACCTCTGACGTCACGTCCAGTGTCCGTCCACCGGGACCCGTCTCTTCCTGCCTGGTGTGCATTCAATCGGGAGTGCCGTCATCTTGGGTGGTCTGGTTTAATGGGCTTGGATTCTTGTCTGACGGGTGGTCTTATTGGTGACAGCCCAGCGTGTATCCTTGGCGCTCATTTCATGTCCTCATCCTGTCACTGAGATATTTTCATGGTCCCTGCCGAGGCAGACCACCACGAGACTAAGCCAATCCAAAAGCCCAAACCTGAACTGGAGCGAGGGGGTGGAGCCACCGGGACATCCCAGTGCAGGTGGGCAGCTCAGCGCGTCAGCTGTCGTCCTGTTACTCTGTGACCTTCTGAGTGACGCGTGTCATTCTGTAAGACAAACTGTGACATGGACGGTAAGGCGTTCACTTCCTGTTTCCTGTGCTGACTCCTCCCTCACCTGCCAGTCATTTACTGTTTAAATAAAGTACCCCCTCCCCACCCCCCATCACCATCACAACAAAACCTAAAAACAGGCTCCCATGAGGCCCAGAGTCCCAAACTCGAGAAGCAGGCTTTGTGGCCTGCAGAGGCTAATGAAGGAGCAAAGGCTTCAAAGCTGCCAGGGAGAGGAAAACCACGAAACCCCTGGCGCAAAATGACAAAAGCAACATTGTCAATAAATATGAAACGATCAAAAGCAAAAAGCAACACAAAGACACCATCTGACGATGAGGGTCCAGTTACAGGAAGGACAAGCCCACAGCAAGTGTGCACACCGGGGTCACCACGCGGACCCCCGAGCTCTCCAGATTCACATCGACTTGGCCCAAGTTGTGACTCAGGCGCTCCAGCCCAGCCCGGACATCGACAGGTGGGCTCTGCAGCCTGCACAAGTGGGCCTAACTAGAACTACTGGGCCCAACTGCAGAAGAATTAACTGAACGAGCCCCCAATCCCCCCAAGCCCCCCAAAAGTAAACATTCAGTTTGGTCCAAGTAGGAATGTCCACCGTCAATAAACATAGAAGCCTCATCTAAAGTGCTCAGGAGTGGTGGGAACGGAGCCCCCCATGTAAAGTACAAAGCCATGGAGTTGCCCTGGTGCCCACACTCTATGTTTGGAGTGTGCACGGTGCCCTCATGTTGAGTGTGTGTGTGGGTATGCAGTAGACTGGCACCCCATCCAGCCCTTGGTGCCCTCTAGTGGCCCCTAAAATAGTAGCACTCCTCTGAGCCCACTTCACTCTTTCCAACCCGCTGGCAGACATTTGGGCCTCTTGTCACTTGGCCAGCACGATGCCCCCGTTGAGCCCAGACAGCCCTAAACACCATGCTGGGGGCATACAGATTTCAGCTCAGAATAGATGCAGTAAGTGGATTCTAATTGCACCTTAAAAATCAAATGTCACTTTGACACGAGGCCAGGGTGCTCAGATGACGGCCCCTGAAAGATGACCTGTCCACCCCTCTGCCCGACACCACAGAGCCCTCAGTGAGCTCAGCGAAATCCTGTCAAGTGGGGTGCCAGAGCCAGGCTTTATTTAAAGCTAATGACTTCAATAAATGGCGCACAGCCACTTCAGGCCCACCCTGGATGGAGTAGGTCAAGAGTGACAAGGAAGAGGAGGAGGTGACCAGCCTTGACACAAGCAGGGAGCTCCTCATGTCTTGGGGCAACACAGCGAACATCATTGTGAGTGAGAAAGGACATGGAGGACAGCACAGAGAAGCACGAGTGTCCACTTAAGGTGACGAGCCACACGTGAGTGACATGGGGGGAGCACCAGGGGGTCACGCCACGCACACACCAGTTAGTTGTGACCATCACTCTTACTGCCATGAAGGGACTATTTAATGGGGCTGTCATCTCAGGGCCACTTAGTGTGACAGTTACTAACATCAAAGGGTCCTTTAGTGTGACTGTCATGGTGAGGTCACTTGTAAACATCGGTGGGCGCTATATAAAGTAACAATCTAATAGCCTTTCCTTCTGCTCAGCAGACTTTGCATGGTGCCCGCAGAGTGAGGGGCACGGTGGCACAGATCCAGAGTTGGACGTGTCATGTTCTCTGCGTGTCACTTGTGTATTTTTACCCTCCCCCGACACACATGCACATGTGGCAGTGGGTGACCCTTTAGGTGGGGCTGTCAATAGGTGTCCCATCCCAGGTGGGCTCCTGCCTTGGACCCTTGGCTCTGATGGTGGACTCCATGATGCTGTATTGGACAGCAGGGAGAGCCAGAAGGACCTCACATGGCGAGGGGATGCCACATCACAGACGGGCACAGCAAAGTTGTGCTTTGAAGTCAGTGAACTCCAGAGGTGGGCCTGAGTGACTCTTTTGGGGGTCACATAGTGTGTGAAATAGCAGAACAGCTGGAGCCAATCAGGGTGACACCAAAGACCCCGTGAAGTGCATGTGAGCGGGTGGGCTTGTGGCAGGATAATAAATGAGAGTCAAATTAAGAGAATATGGAGGAGGAGATGATAAATGAAGAGAAGCCTGAAATAAAGAGAGGACGGGCCGTAATACACCTAAGAGAGTGGACCACCCAACATCTACAAGGGTCCCCTTAGGACACCACTGAATGCAAAGGGGGGTCATGGAGAGTGTGGTGACTTTGCGGGTTTGTAACTGGTGACGTTCTGAGAATCGTCTCAGAGTCGCTTGAGACCCTCAGTATGCTATGGACGCCATTAACAAGAAGCAAAAGACGGCTTCAAAAATGACAAAGTGCTGATGCCAAGGTCACCAGAGGGCTGGGCTGGGCTGGGCAAGGCCAAAGGTCAGGAGACCAAAGTGACGTTAAAGGCAAAATGAACACCGACAGTTTGGAGAAGCCCCAGAGGGACACCGCCACTGCTGCCATGTCACTAATAGTCACACCTGTGACAGCGTGTGGGTAACATGGCATCAGGTAAACACAAAAAACAAGACGGTCGGCAAAAACAAACAGGAAAAAAGAAAACCAAAGTCGGAAATGACATCTAGACGTCTGAACCTGGCAAAGTGACTAAATGTGACAGTGACAAACACGCACCAAGGATCTGTAAGATTTATCGGCCGCCTTGAACACTGTACTGACGTAACCCTACAATAGAAGACAAAGCAGCCACAGCAAATATGACAGATGATGTAATGTGTCTCAAGGAAAGTCACCTGAGCACTCAAATGTCCCACTTCTGAATAAGGAAAAGGAGTGCAGAATAGCAAGAGAAATCCAAAGTGACAACAAATAAGTGACGGCAAATAAAACAAAAAGCACCTCAGGGCCACCTCACCTGAATACCCAAACCTCGAAATTCAGCAGCTAAAGGGGCCGCGTCAAGAACGAAATGAGCAGAGCAGCATGGAGGGGTCAGAGGGAGGGGCTTCATGAGGCCGGGGAGGGGCCTGATGGGACCAAGGGAGGAGGAGCCTGATGAGAGCTTGATGGGTCAGAGGGAGGGGCTTGATGGAGATGGGGAGGGGCTTGAGGAGCCAGACGAAGGAGAATCCTGACGGAAGGCTGATCAGTCAGAGGGAGGAGCCTGCTGGGGCTGGGGAGGTGACGAGTGGCCCAGGGGAGGAGCTTAGGGCATTATTAGGGTCTGAAATTACATTTTTTTACGGCAAGCGGTAGGAGACAAACAGCCAAGAGACTCTGAGGAGCAAGAAAAAGCGAAGTTGAAACTGCAAGTCAAGTGAGGTGCCGCAGTTGTGACTCAACTCCAAATATCCAGATGGCTCTCAGGAACCCAGAAGCTTGGCTGCTGCCTTTTAAAATGGTGGCACAGTGATGTCAGTGACCCTGCCCCATTGTCATCACTTGTCACGCCTCCTAGTGGGCATCACCACCATACAAAGTCAACCACAAAATGACATTGAAATGGCGATGAAAATAGGAAAGTGTCACCGATGCCCTCCTCAGAGATACAGAAAACACTCCTGACAGCAGCCAAGTGCCCTCCTTGAAGAGGAGTGTGAATGTCCCACACTGCGGCAGCCATCTTCCTATTTGGTGGCCGGTCGTGTGGCACCCATTGCCGTGTGCTGCCATGGATTTGTGTTCGTTTGGTGAAATGTGAGCGCGTTTGTCTGATTGGGTGCCTGGCATCAGCACTGGGTGTGGCACAAATGGCACCACATGTCACAGGCTGAGGAGACTGAGGTGGCATCGACACCTTAAAGGCAGAGGACGTCGCAGTGTGTCAAACCAACGTCATCTGTTGGCTCAGTACGTGGACAGGACCCCCCACAAGACTTCAGATGAGACAGTCAGACCTCCGGGGGGACACAGAGTCCTCACCAGATAAGCAGTTGCTGTCCTCACAGATACTGTAGAAGCCAAAGCAGACACAAAGTGACACAAATGAGAAAAGCCAAGAAGAGCAGAGGACTGCAGAGCGAGGAGCACAAACACGAGGAAGGAGCGGACAGACGCGGCCGAGAAGAGGCGTCAACGGCACTGAGCTGAAGGAGCAGCAGCAGCCTCGTCGAGCCCAAATGAGCCTCAGGTGACACAATGAGGGTGACGAGGACTCGCCAACATGTCGGCTTTACTAGAGGATTTCACACCGGATGGACCTCTGAGCTCGGGACACCTAGCGGAGACCAAGTGACTTTTACAAGGACGTCTGGGAACAACTGACACCCCCGCCTTTATACTTACATCAAAAGAAAACGTCCTGTTACCTTAGGACACCTAGTGGAGACTCGGGGGACTGCATTTCACAAGGACATCCAGGCTAACGCTTAACTAAGTTGCTTGTGTTACTTACACATTAACAGAAAGTCGTCGTGCCCGAGGACACCTAGTGGAGAATTTTAGACAAACACCAGGGGGCATTTCCTCACCCCTGTAATATCAAACAGCCTTCAGGTCAGGGTGGTCCCCAGGGGTCACCTAGAGGAGACTAAGGGAAGTGCATTTGATCACTAGAAAAACCTCTAGCCTGGCCCACCCACCTTAGAAGTGATCTTGGGTGGGTATAATGATGCCAGGGCCTTGGCACAGTGTGACAATGAGTGCAAATGAAGAAACCACCACGCTGGCAGTCTGGCACACAGGATGGCCCACAGTGGTTACAGGGGGTCTCGTTCTGTTCCTGTTATTATCTGAAAGTCAGCTTATGGCCTCCTTATTCAGGATGAGAAGCTGCCATAAGAGCGCCCCCTACTGTTCATGGTAGTTAGTTGCATTGTTCAGGGCCGCCTTGTGGAGACTAAGGAGGTGAAGAGTTGAAACAAACGGCAAGCAAACGTCTGCATGACATCTTGGGACAACTCCGCCAACCAAGGGAGTGACATGAAATGGAGGGTCACTGAGTGGCATCAAAGTGGGCGTCGCCAGCGGGCCTCACTGTTGTCTGACAGGAAAGCGTTCAGCTGGCTAGGCGTCTTAAATCCGGCAAGGCACTATAAAAGTGACGGGTGAAGCCAAACCTCCCGGGCAGCAGATGGCCTCAAGTCCACGTAGACGGATTCCGCCACAGAGCGGTGGGAGAACGAGGAGCCTTCTCGCGTTTCGTGTCTCCAGATGGCGTCTGCAGGCTCGATTTCTGTCGCCGTTATATTTAGAAGATGAGTCTCAAAGTGTCTCCAGATGGTCAGGCAATCGTGAAATGCTGCAGTCAACTCGCAGTCCTGTACTTCACGGCACCGAGAACATTTCGACACAACGTGCAGGGCAGGCAGAAGGGGGCGCCAAGGGACACGACACCGAGAGCCGGGTCACCCGCTGTTTCCACAGCTCTGGCATGTATTGATTGCTTTATATAGCGCCTTTCATTTTGGGCACAACCCACAGAGTCCAAATTCATAAAACAAAGACAATCGGGAATGGATAAGAAACACAGGAGGAAGCACAAGGTGGGCAGCAGGGGGCACTGTCACTGGATGGGGGCCAGGCGTCAGATTGGGGGGTTCTGTTTGAAGTTCAGGGTACTGCGTGTGCCAATTGCTGTCCTGGCCCGCCCCCTGCCAGTGTGCTGAGTTCAGGTGACACCCCCATCTTCATCATCCCCACTGGTCACAGATCTCCGAGACTTGCTGCCGATACTGGGATGAGGAGCTCAGCCACCCAAGTAGACCACCACTGTTCCTCATTTTGGAAGTGAAGAGCCTTGGAGGTCCTGGAGAAGGACAAGCCCAGTTCACCAGACCAAGTGGACTCGAAGATGGACAGATGGATGGGTGGGCAGCAGGTCTGAGGTGGGGTGGTGAATGGAGGTTGAGCACTCACACCCCATGAGGCCAGCCAGATGTGCCAGTCTTAGGGCACAAACCCCTTCAGCCCCCTGCCAATCATCTCACACACTTGCTAAAAGCTTTCAATTATTTGTGTTTACTTGAAGTCCAACTGCTCTTTGTATCTGCAGCCAGTAGACCCTCAAAGTCAGACTGGCACTAAGACCCCCATAATTATGTAGATGTAGGACCAGAGGTCCTGTCTGGGCACATTTGAATTGAACTACTGAACTCTATAAACTAGTGGTCACCTCAGGGGGTGACATGTGCTCCATGTGCGTGGCAGCACAGGTGGCTAATCTTTCTGCTTTGGCCCTCTAATGGTTTATCATTCTTGGGCACTGTTAGCATGGCACAGTTAGCCCTCCATGTCATCATGGGCACATTGTGGATGCCCTCATTATTTTCTGAGCTATCCTTCTGCATTGCTAGGAGTTTAATTGTGTGTGATCACCATCACGTCACTTGTGCCTCTCAGCTGGTAGCTCCAAAGGCTGGCAGGGCAAGCGCTTCATAAAAAGAAATTAATTAGTAAAGAATCACCGCGCCAGCACTCACTCGATAAAGACTCGCCCCGAATGACCTGGCCTCAGGGTGCCATGCTGTTGTAATGCAGCCCTTGACTTACATAATGCCAGTTTCACTTGGTGTCAGCACTGGGATCAGTGCACTGCTCTGGCGGTCCTTGGGGGTGTGACGATGCCCGAGCACCAGAGCCATCCTTACAGCAGTGATTATAACAACCTCAGCTTTGGCACTGCCAAGGATGCCAATGAAAATAATGGAAAATGTTACAGAGATGAGAGTTCCATTGTTATACATGAGGTGGTCACAAGTTCACAAATACCAAAACACCAGTGGTGGGCTGAGCATGGCAGAGGGTGGCTAACCTGCTTACCCGTCCCCTGTCCGCTGCCACTTTTCTTATAGTGACTTTCATCCTCCTCCTCCTCCTCATGGGGTGAAGCCTGGGATGGTCATATGGGAACACTGCCCTCTAATGGCCTCTGGAGACACTGCGCTCATAACCTCCGTGACTGGGTCTGCTTCTCTGTGATTGGACTGTGAAGGAACTCCCCGTGAAAGGCACTATATAAGCAAAAGTCTGAGGAGTTCCATTGAAGCACCAGAGGCTGCCAGGCACCCACGTGGAGGGTCCATGTGACACCCCACTGGTGCCCTCTTCAGCCATGCCTGGCCTGCAGTGTGATACCACACTAGAGGGCACCCCAAACGGGTCACCTGGTGAAGAACGGCTTCTGTTAGACAGACTGTGAAAGGCGCTATATAATCGACAGATGAGCAGGACAGAGCTCCACATTGTTATTAGATGTTGATCTGAGAATGCTGATTTGCAGTTTGCTATGAAATAGCTGCTTGTTTGCATTTATTTATTTATTTATTTATTTATTTATTTATTTATTATTATTATTATTATTATTATTATTATTAGTATTTTCATTTTATATGAATGTGCAGTGAAATAGTTGCTGCTCCCTTCCCTTGTGTAGGAAAGTGGACCTGAGTAAACACACAACTCGGCCTTCTAATCAGGACTTTCTTTACTCAATGAACAAACTCATCCAACACACCATCACCCATGTGCAAAAGTAATTGCCCCCATCTCAATATTTACTTGTGGTGCCAGCAGCTGCAATGATCACAACTAACTAAAGGTGTCTTCTCATTCGACGTCAGACATTCTGATCGCCCACCCCACTTCGCTTTCATCCTGGCACACCTGCAGCTCAGCAAGCGCCAGCTGCTCATTTCAGGTGGTCTTCATCGGGTTCAAGTCAGGACTCCTTTCACGTGTCGAGTTGCTTTCTGAGGTTCAGCACCTTGTCCTGCTGCACTGCCCAGTGCCACTTCAGCTTCAGGACTTTCTCCTTAAGGACATTCTGGTCAAGTGGACAGGTCCTGCTTGCATCAATAACGCCGGGTCTTCAAAGCATCCCACCCAGCCACACTAGTGGTGCCCTCTGTTTGACTGCAGGTCTGATGTTCTTATTGTTGAATGTCGTGGGCCCTGTGACCTGCCTGTCTCCATTCATCCATGAGTTTCTTTGCACTGATGTTGGTCTTGGACAGCTGAGGTCTCCACTTTGATCCTCTCCCATGACTCCCATTTCTGCTCAGCCTGGATTCCTGAATGCTGATCTTCATTGCACTTCTTCTCGGTTCTCCATCTTGACGGAGTTGCTGTTGGTCTGCTCCAGAGGTTCTCCATAACGGCTCTAGCTGCAGCGCGTTGGCGTCCCGGTGCCTTAGAAATGACTTCATAAACGTTTCCTGACTGGTAAGTTTCACCAGCTCTTTGTCCTCATCTCTTGCAGAGTTTCCGTTGATCGAAGTTCTTCCAGAAGCTTCCTGGTGAGGATGTCACTCTTATGGTGAGCCAGTATGGGGAGAAGGTCAATCTACGGTATGGTGAGGCTGATATTCAGCAGGGAGGCTGTAGGTGTTCAGGCAAATTATCAGTGAAGTTCGGTCAGCTGTTTGAGGGGGAACTAAGGGGGCATTTACCTTTTCACACCTCCAATTAAGTAGGCTTCAAGAAATGGAGCTCTCTGTCCCCTCTGGCGTGACCTGAAGCCGCTCAGTGTGAGAACCATTTGAAAAAGGAGGAGATCAGAAAAGGGGGCGACCACTTTTTCACAGTGTGGGGGCGGAGACTGCAGGACGGGGCTGCGCTGCCATTGGTTAGCCGTCGAGTCACAGGTTTGTCCTCTTGGTGGACGTCTCACTCCTCTTCAGCAGTTCGGCCCTTTGATTCACTCACTTTGCTTTTTCGGCCCACCATCTGGGTGCTTTTTGCCCTCCTTTTGGTGTTGGCAGGGTGGGTGAGTCACTTTTGAGAATAAACTGTTAGGTTACATGTTAGGGGCTGTTTTTTTGCGTTTTTTTTTTGGTTATGGTGGGCCAGAGGTTTCAAAGCTCTCCCCTCTTATATTGCTGAGCTGATGGGCCTGTGTAGGCCGGGGGTCTCCTTCTTGAGTTTGGGCCCTCATTTTGATTTCTGGGTGGCTGAAGGAGGCCTGAGGCTGCTGAGTGCTGCCACAATCATGAAATATGTCATGATGTCACATGCCCAACTGGGTGACTGTGATGATGTCACAAAAGTAACGTGTAAAACATACAGTACAACCAACGCTCTTAATTTGACACAACAAACGTAAAATGAATACACAAAGCCCCAAATGATTATGGCGCCAACCTTCTGGTCCCACCACTCTAGTAGTCCCCACGGGTCCTCTAAACCACAGAAAGATGACACCAAAGGAGAGCATTCTGGTGGTCCGATGTCCAGCCTGACTCAACTCAAGAACCAGGACTGTGGCATGGACTCACAAAAGGGACCAAATGGTGTAAAGGGAGAGGACAGCCAGAAAACCCCTGGCCCACGTAAATACAGAAGGGTTTGTGATGAGAGTAATAAAGAATATCAAGATAAGGTTGCTAAAACAATATAACCAGAAGCCAATCAAAATCCAACGAGCAAAGCCAATCAGCAACAGCAAAACGCTGAGGGTGGTCCTAGGAGTGCAGCCCCCTCTGGTTTAGCAGACAGACAGCACTGGACTGTGGGGGTGGGCACAGCTGGCCCAGTGGTGGGTAGAGGGACATGTGAAAGGCGCTACATAACTGACAGATAGATGGAAGTGAAAGGCCGTCACACAGAGCATACAGATTGGATGGCTTTCCATGAAAGGCGCTATAAAGTCCCATCCGCTGCTACCCCTGCCCGTCTCCCGTGTTCTCGATGGCACCTTGGCAGGTGATGCCTGTGACAGACGCTATATAAAGCTGGCGGCCTGCCTTTGTCTGTTTCTCTCGATTCTCCCTTTTGGACTGCTGCCCCCTGGCGCTGTTTGGTGGTACTGAGCCCGTCCACAGAGGCGCGAGGGTCTTCCCTCCTACAAAGACTGCGATGCTCGATGAAATGTGCGCTAATGCGGTTTGCGTGAGCCACGGGGAGCGGCTGTTTACTCGCACTAACGGCTGTTTGATCTCGTTAATGACGACGCTCTATGGCGGTCTCCTCCACGGCTCACCATCGTCGTGCTCGGATTACAGTAAGAAGCCGATATCCTCCGGCGAGACCACCACTTCATCATTTATTCTGTTTTTCCGGGATGGAAGTAAATATTGAATTGCATACATTAATGAGAAATTGCAAAGCTAGCAGAAGTTACCAGGATCTGCAAACATTGGCAGAGAAATCCTCTACAAAGTCCTCGCCGGTGTCACACCAGGGGACAAACCCCATGGCGTCGCCCTTTCGTTGGCTCCCATTTCATTCTCAGAATGGGATGGCCTATGTTGGGCTATATGGGGTGCCAGTCTTTAGATGCCACTGAAGGTTTGCAGCAGCACCCCCTCCTGACTGTATTCTGTATTGTAAGTCTGCACTGCCAGGGCAAACACAACTGCACCAGCCTGGCACTACCCAGAGCAGAGCAGACATGGCTAGTGAAGTGAAGGGCATACTAATAACTCGCTGACCTGGCACCAGATCAAAACTGGCACCAAGTCGCACGGATTTAATGCTGACTAGCATACAAGCTGGCAGCTTGGTGAAGGCTTCCCCAAAGTGCAATTGTGCAGTTGGCAGTGGGTGCCAGTTAACGCTAGTGGCCACCTCACAGACTCACCTTCCATTGGGTACGAGTGTGACACAATAAACAGCATGGCCACTGACCGAGGTGACCACACCCAAACAGAAACATGCTTGTTGAGTGGCAGAATCCCATTGGTCACCTCACTCCCTTCCACCACGGCTGGCCCGTCGACACGACCACCACTGGAGTTCAGGGGGCTGCAGGCAATCACTGGGGGTCACTGACTGAACAGCGGCACTTGGGCTGCCCGTCTCCTGAACCAGTCGGCATTCAGGAGTGAGCCCATGAGGGTGGCACTGCTTCCTGCACTACACCTGACGCTGCAAAGACAGCCTGCTGGTCACCGATGTCACCTGACCTGACTTGGCAAAGGGGCTGTGTGCTAACTGACTGACATTGATCGATTGATTGATCGATTGATTGATCGATTGATTGATCGATTGGTTGGTTGATTGATCAATTGATTGATTGATTGATTGGTTGATTGGTTGGTTTCCGCTTTCATGAAATGAATGTAGATGGTGCATCGTTCAACCAAGCTGAAGCTCTTTGACAGATGGACATATCAAAAGGCCACTCAGCTGTCTCTGGTGCCATCCCAGGCACCACCCTTGGTGCCGCCCCTGGCGCCATCCTTGTCCAGTGGTCATCTGTCTTTTTGCCTCTGTGCCTTCACTTCTTCAGGTTGTTAGGATGTTGCAGTTAAGAACCCAGTCTCGAGGGGGCACCAATGCATCTGGAGCCTACCTGCCCACCAGCATGGCCAGAGGAGGGCAAAGAGAGGGTGCCAACCCCACTGTGCCACCTGTAATATATACATACACAATTCTTTACATTTGTCCCCAGTCCTTCTCTTATCTCCACATGTACCGTCCCCTTCAGTGTCACTGTGGTCACAGACACAAGCTCAAGGCAAGAACAATCCAGGCTGGGGTGCCAGTCCATGGCCGGGCATACTCACAATCATGGATTTGCCTCATCTGCATGTGTTTGGGGTGCGGGGAGAGCATGCAAAAGCCACATGGACAGAGCTGGGACCAGAGTCACAGCTGGGCACTGAATCCACAATGGTGCCAGCCAATATGATCTGTACAATGAATGCTTTAATGCTGCCATAGATTGGCATGATGCCCAGGGCTGCACCCTGCTATTATGGATGGTGGAAGGGTGGCTTGCCCTTCTGATCCCGGGGTTTGGGGTCCATCCCAATTTTGATAGGTCTCATCAACTTACTTGTAATTCCCTCTAAGTGGGCAGCAGTGCCCATCAAGGCAGAAAGGCACTCACAAAGTGCTGGTAGGCAGTGTGATTATAGACTGGGGGCACACAATGGAGGGGCAGATAGAGTGTGGGGCAGAGGCAATGCAGATACTCGGGCAGCTGGCACAGAAAGAAAATGCCACTTCAGTAGGGAAAGGAGGTGGACAGGGCATCAATCCAAGGAGCAGGCAGTGAGAGGAAAGGAAAAAAGTGTGACAGTGAGGTGACATGTGGCGCATGCAGCAATATAATGCCATGGCAGTGAGCTTGTGGTGGGATTGAGGGTGTCATTTGGCTCTGAAAGGCGCTATATAACTGATTTGATTCAACCTCGTCGACTCAGGTGGAGAACAAAGACGAATCAGCAGCCAACCTTCAAAGGCAGCTAACATTCAGGAGACAATGGGGCTTAATCAATAACGGGTACCTCTGCCCAAAACGATGCCACCATAGCAGAAGAAGAAGAAGCCTGCTGATCGGCACTGGAAAAGAGGGGAGCAGTGCAGGAACCATCTGAGCCATTGAGACTGGACAGGGAGGGGGGGTTGATGACATCAGGGAGGTGTCAGGAACGTCACAGTGTGTCACCGATGGTGTGAAAGCTCAAACGGGTGAGACAATTCTAGAAAGAAACTTTACACAAGAGGCTTTGACCCCGAGAGCTGCCAAACCATCAGCGACAGGACGTGAAATCTCCAGCTAAAGAGCCACCAAAGTAGTAATGTCACCCAGGAAAATGCCAGGCCCCAATGGCTTCAAACCTCGACCCAGTGGACCCGCTGTGGACGATGACTTAGTTGCGTCTTCATTTTGGGCATTTCAGGGCATAATCAGCACTGATCTTCAACTTCTCAGACCTGCTCAATCAAACTCAGGGGCACAGATGGGCAGAGCTTATCCCAACAGCATCGGGGCACTGGGCACAGCCTGACATAGACTGAAATAACCAGTTAGCCTGACCAGCACCGCTATGGGAATCTGTGAGGAAAACCAGTGAGACACGAGGAGGACAAGCAGACCCTGTGAAAGGTACCATATAACAGATAGATAGATAGATAGATAGATAGATAGATAGATAGATAGATAGATAGATAGATAGATAGATAGATAGATAGAGTGAAAGGCACTATATAATAGATAGATAGATAGATAGATAGATAGATAGATAGATAGATAGATAGATAGAAATGAAAGGCGCTATATAATATAATAGATAGATAGATAGATAGATAGAAATGAAAGGCGCTATATAATATAGATAGATAGATAGGAGTGAAAGGCGCTATACTATATAATAGATAGATAGATAGATAGATAGATAGATAGATAGAGTGAAAGGCGCTATATAATAGATAGATAGATAGATAGATAGATAGATAGATAGATAGATAGATAGATAGATAGAAATGAAAGGCGCTATATAATATAATAGATAGATAGATAGATAGATAGATAGATAGATAGATAGATAGATAGATAGATAGAAATGAAAGGCGCTATATAATATATAATAGATAGATAGATAGATAGATAGAGTGAAAGGCACTATATAATAGATAGATAGATAGAGTGAAAGGCACTATATAATAGATAGATAGATAGATAGATAGATAGAGTGAAAGGCACTATATAATAGATATATTGGTGCCTTGTGTTGTTTGTTGCATAGCAACAAGAAGGCTGACCCCTTGAAAAGGGGGCGTGGCTCAGAACACTACTCAGCAGCCCCCAGGCCTTGCTGACTGAGACCCCCTTTACAGTCACATTGATGTGCGCCGCACGCACGGCTCAAGAAGAGAAGAAGCTTGACAAATGAGAGGAGGCCCCTCGGCTGTGGCCTGTCACCTCAGAGCTCTCTTGTCCCCATGTCCCCTCCTGGTCCTCATTAAGGGCTGTCAGAGCCCCAGTTTGGCGCGGCAGGTTCTTCCCAAGTCGCCCCTCTCCACTTCAGTGTTAGACGCACTTCCCTTAGTCCCCACTAGGTGTGTCTGCTGGCTCAGCTTTCTCAATGTCTTTGAGGATTCTGGGGACCTCTTTTAGACCCACATGAAGTTGCCCGTTGCTGAAGGGCAGCCTGGCAGACTGGTGCACGCTCTTCCCTGACATGGTGGCTCCATGTATTCTAGTCCTGCACCTTAACCACCACTTGGCCTGGACATCGCCTAGAAACAGCAGGGTGCCGCCTGGTGGCACTGGCAGGTATTACCCAAGACTCCATCCATGCCACCAAGTGGGCTCATCTCTGTAAAGATTCATGTCACCAACTGGAGCTCCTTCAGCATCGCTGACTGTGGGACTGCAGGTCTGTGATGCCCTGGTCCATGCCCAAGACACTGGGCTCCCAAACAGATTCCACTTGTCCAGTCGTCCACACAGTCGCCGTAGCGGTGGCGGTGATCACCAGAGCGTTACGTCATGTCTGTTGTTCGCGCAGCTTACACTAAAGCCCCACATCCGATCCCGGCTTGCCAGCTCAATGGCTGCACTCAGGAGGGAGAAAAGCCGGACGTTTACTCCTTTGTCTCTGAGCAATCTCTGGGATTTGAGGGGCGAGCATTCAGCAAATATTTGGGCACACATGCCAGCACACTCCCCTGGCACTCAGCTGTCTTTATCTGCTCGCTTCAGGATGGGGATGAAGTCAGGCCTGTGAGCACTGAGGGGGGCACAGCCAGACACCCCCAGAAACACACACACACACTGGCACTGCCTGAAGTTGCCAGTCTGGTACCAGCTTCACTTATTAAAGTCAGTGAACGGGGATCTCCAATGCAAGACAAATGAATATTTACCACGCTGCGGCAGAGGGTTCAAAGCACTGGGGTTGGCACCATGGGACAAGGTTGGGGGTTGAAACTGGAGTCATGCCAGGCTGCCAGCTGACCAACTTGGGAGGATTCCTCTGACTCAGACCGCCTCCTTTTGTATTTTTATGGAACGGGCAGCCCAGTTTGCTGGTGAATTTCAGTGTCAGGCCTGCCCAGGACAGGAGTGGCCACCATGGTGGGGTGAAGGGCAAGGACAGGGACTCCTGAGGTGGGCAAAGTGTGCCCTTCAAATCTGGGTACACAACAAGCCACACCCCCAGTCACCTGACTGTCATCTTACCCATCACTTCTGCTGCCCCCTCTGCCACCCATCCCACATTCCTAAGCAGAAGTTGGCAAAAGCTGCACAACCAGCAAAGCAAAATGTCACCTGCAAAGAGGAGATAAGGGGTCTGTGCCATGAATTCAATGCCCAAATCCATCTGCCCATCAATCTGCTATATAGCACCTTTCATTCTATCTATCTGTGTATCTATCTATCTAGCTATCTATCTGTCTACCTGTCTGTCTGTCCTGCCCTCTAGCTGTCTCACCTACTCCAGACAGGATGCCACTCTGTGGCAGTGCCATTCTCTATAGCAATGACTTATACTTGCTGAAGTGTCCTATTCTTCTTTTTCTTCTTCTTCCTCGTGTTCGTATTTTTATTCTTATCGTCCTCAGCCTGGCAGGTGTCCTCTCTCTGCTCCATCTTCATATAGCGCCTTTCCTTAACTTCACTTGTCTCAGGTGTCCCCCTAAAGAGACGCAGGTGTAGAATTTGAAGCAACACAAAGTGACGAGCCGCATGTGCCACCCCAGTCCATTACACAGGTGGGGAGGGGGGGCATCGACGTGTTTGGCCTCGAGCCGTGAGCACCTTAGGCACTCCAAGGTTGACTTCTGCTGCCAACTCCCGGCCTCCAGACAGGTATGGTGCCAGTCCACAGCACCTCCTCGTGGTCGTTGTGCTCCAATGAGTAGAGCGCTTTTGTCTGTAGCTGGCACCACAGTTGGGCTTTTAGTTTTGTTCTCCACATGAGCTGCCCGTTAAGGCACTAAGATGGGCCCACCGTGCCCGCTGTATTTTATATAGCACCTTTCAGTACGTGGCTTTGCCTAATGCAGCATTGGCATCAGGCGGCTCCTTTCTATTCCCTCTCAGCAGCCGTGCTGCGTGTTCTTCATGGTGGGGAGTGCAGGGTGCCTCACAGCCCCCTGAATTAATAAGTATAATTAGTGAGGGGGCGGGGGGACGGGGGGCAGGAAAGAATTCAAAAGAGCACATCTGTCCCCAAAAACTCCGTCTTTAAAGCCTAATTAGAGCGCTTCTATTTTTGGAGGACGCCACCTCCTCAGGTTCTCCAGTCACACCTCAGCCAGCTTTAATGTCAGGGTGGCACGGAGCCCAGAGCGCCCCCTGCTGCTTGTCGCCTGCCTTCACGTTGAAGAACAACACAAGGGAAAGGCCTTGGCGGGCACAACATCTGTGACACCCCACGGTGCCCTGTGCACTTGATTTACGATACCCTCTTTGGTGACTGGCATGCGGCCCTAGGAGACTCCCGTCTTGCCCCCAGCAGTGCCAGGCTGTGCTTCACCACTCTGCGACTGCGGGCTCACTGATGGATGGAGGAATGGATTTGGGGGCTGCTTTGAGGGGTTGGTGCAGATAGTGGGTGTTGACTGGCAGCCAGGCCGTGGCATAGTCCCTGTTTTCAATAATTAAACTAATAATAGTACATTAGATTTATAACGCGCCTTTTTCACACTCTCCATGCCATCTGAAATTCACGCCGTCAACTGACTGGCCAAACGCAGGGTGCCGTCTGCTTTTTGATTTGTTCTTATTCTTGAGTTGACTGTTGGCGGCTGGCATAACAACTGGCACTGCAGCTCTCACCATCACAACTCTTATGACCCATTCCACCTTTTCAATCAATACGTGTACCTCTACCAGTAGATTTTATTTATATAGCGCCTTTCCCACACTCAGCCCTCTCACAAACTCTTAAAAGGACACCCCAAAGAAACTGGCTGCCCAAGTGCCAGGTGCCAACTCTCTGTTTGTCTGCTCTTATCCCTTGGCTGACTGTTGGCTCAGTGGCTTTGCCAATGACTGGCTCTACAACTGGCACAACAGCAGGCACTCTCACAACTAAATGCTGGTGCAGCAGTTTCACCAATGGATGGATGAGCAGATCTGTGAACAGCTTTGAGGAATTTATGCTGATAACTAATGAAACTGAGACTCATTTTATATTTTCAGTCATTTTACATAATAATAATAATAATAATAATAATAATAATAATAATAATAATAATAATAATAGTACATTGCACTTCTATAGCACCTTACTTACACTAATAAGAATGTTATCTTATACGTCGACGTAGAGCCCAGCATTGACATTTGCAGAGCGCCATCTATTGGCATGTAGCTAGTAATGTCGTTCCAACAGATGGCGCATTACAAACACCCATAGGAATAAAATGAATTACTACAAATATTTGTGCTGCACCATCTGTTGGAATGACAGAGACACAGCAACCAGATGGACACAATTACACACATCTCTAACTGGTAGCCCACCGATTTGTGCCTTTGCCATGAATACGTGCAGACCACCCCCTTTGAACCCGGGCCCACAGAGTCAACAGGCCACCCTGGTTCAGTGATTTCTTGTCGGATGTCGAGTTCATTTTTTAGCTTATTCCATGTGAGTAGCCATCGTCCACCAAGACCACCATGATATATGGGGCTTTCATCCTTTCCAGACACTAAGCATTGGTTGCTGCCCTTCTGCCAGTGCCAGGTCCGCTGCATCCTTGTGCCCCTTCCCATGTGCCCTAACCCCAGCTTGCTTCAGTGGCACGCACTGTGACACTGGCCCACCAGCTCAGGTCACCTCCTGTACATTGCGTGTGCCTCTGCCACTTCGTGTGCCTCTGCCACTTGTCACTGCCTCTCCTGCCTCTCCACTCCTCTGTCTCTGTCTCGTCACAGTGGTGCCCGCGGGCCTGCGCTCAGGTGACGTTACATAAAGCACCTTGACGCACAAAGTGGAGCGGCGGCACGTCTGGAGGGAGCGGCTCTCATTATTAGTCTGCTGTCACCTTGCCAAGTTGACGACGCAGAAAACAGAGGACGGGGCGACACACCGCTTGTGGCACACGGTTTGAACTCGCTGTCATTTAATACCATGTGCCCACCTCACCAAACAGACGGGCAGGGGAAAAGACTGCGACAGAGAAGGTCCTGGGGGGCTTTAAAGTCCAGAAGGACATGAAGTCAACTGAGGGGCAGACCACTCTGCCAGGACCACTGGCACCCAGTGTCAGCCACCCTTAGGAGAAAGGTGGCACATGAAATGGAGCAGGAGCTCCGTGATTGGCTGGGTCATTGAATGATTGACACTTTGATTGATTCTTTTGACCAATCGGCTCGCTGTCTGATTGATTGATTACTGCTTGATTCATTCTTCAGTTTTTGAGGCCCCAGTTCAGACAAAAGAAAACCCTGGGGGGCTTGTGGAGGGGCTGCAGTGTCCCACTTGCTTGTAGCCAGGCAGCTGCTTGGCCTCGTTGTCCGCCAACTTGCTTATTCGGCAGAAAAACGATGTGCCAAAAACCTCAATTTACAAAGTTAGAGTTTGAAAGAGAGCTGGGCAAGCGAGGCCTGATGAGTCGGCCCAACTTACTCTCTTTGTGGCACCCTGCCACTCTGCCAGCGACCTCAAGTGGCATTGGCACTCAGCTGTCTGTTGCCTTCACCTGAGTTTCACTATCATGAAATACTGCAAGGTAGGGATGATCATAGGGAGCCATCTGAACACAAAAGGCAACTTGCGCCCTGCTAGGCCTGGCACAACTGAACAGCCTTCCTGGCATTTGGGGCGATGAGTCCAGGTTGGCCCCTGTGTGTGCGTGAGTGAGTGAGCGGATCCTGCCATACACTGGCACCACATCCTTGGCAGCTCCCTGCTTTGTGTCCTTGGGTACCAGGATCAATGTAAAAAGTCTTACAAGATGTGGTTGGATCCTGCATACCAAGTAGGCAAACAGTCAGCGGGCAAAAACCAACGGGTGGCCATGAGGTGGGCATTGAACAAGCCAGTCGCCCGTCCCAACTTACTGACAAGTCTCCGCTTTGTTCTCACCCTTCACTCAGATGGCCGCCTCAACATCACACACACACACACACACAGACACACACACAGACGCACAGACGCACAGACACGCCCCTGGCAACACTTGGCATCCTAGCAACCCCAAGTCACAAGGCCAGCTGATGACATCACAATAGCGCAGCACAAAATCTGCAAGAAATGAAGAATTAAATCACATAAATGAAATTTAGAAGGTCCAAATGTTACCATTGCAGGGCCCAGCATATGCCCGCTGGAGTGCCAACACTGACCTCTCCAACCAGACTCCCACTGGGACCCTTGACGCCACCCAGCAGACTCTTGTCATCCAAATTACCCAACACTCAATGCACACATAGTACAGGTGTGCCAGTAGACATGTGGGCAGCAAAGGTCAGCTGTGCCCGCTGAGAGCTGTACCTACAGCCAGGGCAGGCCTCTTATTAACCACTGCTAGGACCAAAAGAAACTCCAAATGACTGCTCAGCCCAGTGGCACCAGAAGCGGGCACCGGCCTCCAGCCAGGTCTCTGGTAAAGCCAACATCACAGCTGCCAAAGGGCAGCCCGTAGGGGGCGCCATCAGGGCCTCTTTCTGTGTGCGGACTCATCAGCTTTGAAAGTGCATTAGAAAATCAATGGGGGCGCATTAGAGGTGGTCTGTCGATAACGCAGCCTGGCGCCCATCAATATGTCTTCATTGTGTTTTACTTCCTGAATGGTCGCTATGGGACCCCAGAGGAAGGAGGCTAATGAGAATGCCACCATACGGGGGCTCCACACTAACAAGAATGATGGGGGTGGGAGTGTCGTCAGTGATGGGCCGCCATGAGGGCCTGCGGTGCGGATGCGTCCGATGATTTCGTGTCGTCACACATGTGCCAATGGGAAACAGCTTGAAGGCTTGGGTGGCAGCAATTCTCCACCAAGACAGGAGGTGGCACTGTGAACAAACAACCTCACTTCTTCCCCTCCTGCAGAAAGGATGATTGACATTAAGGTTCATCCACCTGGACCCGCCTCTTCCTCCCAGAATGCCTTGAAATCGGAGACAGCGGTTTTGTTTTTCTTTCAATTTATTGCTAAGACTTATAGGGGGTTGCCCTCAAGATGCCCCAAAACTCAAACTTTGTTTGTCCTGTTGTTTCATTCACAATGTCCATACCTGTAAGTGTGGCCCGCCTTGTGCCACCAGCTGCTGGACTGCTGCTTACTCCAGTTGAACCGGTGCCAAACTTGTCTCCATGCCCTGTGTGCCATGTCCACCATCAGATTCATTACTTACAATAGGTGGCCATTTGGGGCCCCACGGTCAGCGTGGACCCCCCTAATGCCACACAAAGAACTGCTGCACACTCGTTTAGCCCCACCCAGTCTGTTGTCAATCAAGCATGTAGCCACTCCCTGCCTTCTGCCCCACTCGCTTCAAGCCCCGCCCAGTCTGTGAGTCCCGCCCCTTACTGTTTCTAACACCATCGCCAGCTTTTAACATTTTTGCGCTTAAGTGACCCTTTGGGACCCTGCAGTCAACCGGGTGAAGGAGGTGGGGGGGCAGAGGGCCACAAAACCCCGCCTCAGTTTACATGTCATTGTGTTTTGGTGGGCTTCTGCTTCACTTCAATTTACAGCCATGTGAAAAAGTGAGTGCCCCCCATCGACTGCCCCTTCAGACTTCAGACTGCTGTTATCTCTTTAACATACAGAAGCCTTGTGTGAAAAATTAAGTGCACCCCTAATCGCAGCTGGCATTTCTCATCATCAAGAACTGGCAGCCTCCCCGTTTTGGCAGGTCAATCTGCTCCAAACTCAGTCATGGGCACCGTGTCACTTATAACACAAATCTAACGCTCTAACATGTTTTGACCTTTTTTCAGGGACCCCCACTGTTTTGATTTTTAACCCCTCTGGGGCTCCATGGGATTTATTTAGGGGTCTCAGACCACTCCGGGCCCCTCTATATTTTACATTTTGAACCCCAGTCAGATTTGGGCACTGTGATGTCCACCAGGCTCAAAGTCCGCCTCACAGTTAACTGGACAGCACGTGGTGACACAGATGCTGAGAGCGCCACCTACTGATGGCAGTGCTGGGGCTGTCACCATCCTCTGCGGGACTTTGTTCACCACATGCCCTGCCCACTCGATTACTTATCAGAAGCACACTAAGCCCCCTCTAGGGCTTTGGACCCCCCCCCTTGTCATTCTGCTGTCCATTAAACACTTCCTGCGCGATGACCCCCAAGTGCTCCTGAGCGTCACCTTTTCAGCACAAGTGGGCTACGGTCAGCGCCCTGCCGTCCTCCACAAGTCCTTCAGCAGACGAGACGATGTGATGACCACACCGGTGTGCCCCCTGCAGGCCGAGTGTGGTGGGCACAGGCACCCGCTGCTCCGTCGGCGTCCCCAGCCCTCCACTCCTGGCCAAAGGGGGTGACGCTGACACCTCCGCCTCAGACTTGTTACTTAATAGAAACCAAAATAGCAGCCTGTCCCTTCCAAGGGCAGCGTGAATCCTCCTCTCCTTCCCCAGCCGCTCCTCGTCTCCTCTCGTTTTTTTTCCTTCGGTCTAAATTCCGTTTTTTCAAAGTGGCGTCAGCAAGTTTTTGATTGATTGCAGAGTCAAAGTAGAACAAGTGCCGGGCCGAAGTACACGGAAAGCGCGAGCCAAAAATATTCTGAATCCCCGTGGATGAACTAGTTACATCAAGAAGGAGATGACCTGGAATGTGACGAGACCGCCGAGGCCTGAGCGCCCCCACCTGGCCACCGGCCCTCCACGTCCTCGGCGGTGACAAGTAAAGTCACATCTGGAGCAGACGTCTGGCCCAACAGCCACAAAGAGCAGTCAGGTGACCTCTGGGGGTCCTCGTGCACCTTTTACAGCCTCGGCCCCCTCAGGCTGACCATCCGTTTGGGCACCCGGCCTGTTCAACTCCTTGGACGTGTCCCTCTGTCTGTCCCTCTCAGCCCGGGACCAGGCGAGTGCCAGTGCCACGGTGACTTGGCTGAGCCTCTAAGGTGGGGTCACCTCAGCTGTCCTGTGATTTCTTTAATTGGGCTAATTGAATGGGGGTCCCAATTGGACATACCGAATAAAAGGAGACATGGAAGTGGGACCATCTGGAAGATCTGTCCCGTGGCAGCCCTTGGCATCACCCAGCATACCCACATCACATTCTCAGACCTACGTCCATCTGTGTGGCGTCGGAGGAGGTGTACGTCCATCACAGGACCACCCGACGCGTGTGACGCCACCTGACGTCACATGTGTGGATGTGGGAGGACACGGAGAGAACACGCAAGTGCACCCTGACCAGGAGCTGAACCCTGAGCCTCTTGAGCCCCTGGCGATGGCTCACGTGCCCGATGCCCACCCTTCCATGTCATCTGGTGATGTCATTCACGCTGGACCCCCCCCAGTCTTCTCTCATTTCATGGCACACTGGATCATCTCCTCCTGCGTCTTGTGTTGTGGTGCCCACTGGGACCCTTGGCCTCTTCACTCTTGTGCTGGGGAGGCAGGTGGCAATTATGTGTGGCTTGGGGTCAAACTACCCTCACGCTTGAAGGGACCCTCGTGTCCCCATTGATTAACTTACTTACTTCATGCAGGTGAGCAGGTGGAGACTTCTACCTCTGCCCACCTTGGGCGAGTTTCTGTATGGGGTCTTCACTTCTGCAAGTCGTGGCACAGAACCCAGGGCAGCGGTGAGAAGAAGCCACAGGCAGCGGGCACTCAGCTGAGCCTTGACGGGGTACATCCTCAAGCAGTCTGGACAAGTGCACCCCCTAGAGGACTGCCAGGCCAGCTGGTGCCTCCAGCACTGTGGGCGGGCATCAGGCAGGACAAAGAGACTTACCTCAGAGACCCCCAGACAGTGAGCTCAATGAACGCACACACCAACGCCCGCCTTCTTAATTTTGAATCTCTTAGGCTGCAGTTGGCACAGGCGGGAACACACTCATTTCAAAGGACGTCGAGATGAAAGGATTTCGACAGGCGCTTATGGCGTGTCACAACTGAGATGGCAAACACAGAAAGGGACACAGTGACAACTCAGACGACGTCCCTTTCAATTAGGCATTTGACGTCTGCAGTCTGAAGACCTGAGTGATAGACTGAGTGGGTGCCAGTCACCATCTATGAAGAGCGGGTATCAGAGCAGCTGCCACACAGCCCCTGAACCCTGGTCCAGCAGCACAGCCTGTACATTTGCCCCAGCTGACTTCTGAATGCATGTCGACGTGCCAGCCTGTACCCATACCATGATGTGCCAGGGTCAACGGGCATCATCTGTGTGTTCATCTTAGCCGACCTCCAAAGCTTTGTGATTAGTTCTGCCTGGAGTTGCCATCGCTTGACTTTATATAGCGCCTTTCATAGTAGCATGGTATGGAGGGGCTTAAACTGGTAACCACGGGCACCCCCCTTGTGCTCTGGCGGGCGGGCTGGCTGGCTGGCTGAGGTCCTCATGTGACGTTTTTGCTCCCAGCTGTTTCTCAGCTGTGCCAGTTTGGCGCCCTCTACAGGCTGGATTACAGCCCTGCACCCGACACAAGACCAGCACCCTGCAAATGTCGGGTGGACTCGTGTGGGGGAGGGCAGCCCACAAAGGATGCCTGCTGTGACTTGAGGGTATGCAGGGTGGGCCGCCAGAGTCGAGTTTGTCCCCTCATCACACAATCGTTAACAGCTTTGCTAAAACACAGATGGGTGCCTCCTAGAGGGTAGGCTCCTGTGTTGTGCCCGCTGCTGGCTGTTTTGCCGCTGGGCTTTGAGACGATGCGCTGCACTCCATAACTGTGCCCCCTAGTGGTGGCAGGCTCGAGTCGCCCGAATGCATTTGTCCATTTTTAAGGAGATTTGATGAACTGCGTGAATACGTAAAATCCTGCTGTGGCGCTCATGTGCCCAACCTGGGGGGCTGCTGCTGCACCGCGTGCTGAAATCTGAAACGAAATCTCTGCTAATTAGCATCGTCTGCTCGTTAATGAAATTCTGACCCATAATTCAAGGTGCTCAACGGCAAAGAGAAATAAAAGAGAGCGACGAGGGCTCGGGGGGCCGAGGCTGGTATTTATAAATGGAGCCCGCCAACCTGGCACACTGCATGTGGTGGGGTCAAGCAGCTGGCATCTCGGTGGCTGCTCACATCACACGCTAAGGTGGGACGCCAGCCCATGTCAAGGACCCCCATCTGCACACACTGGGCCAGTTTACTTGAGCGGGCAGGACTCTGGACCCAGAGGTGTGGTGGTGCGAGGCCACCCTGATCATTTGTCTCCGTGCCCACTAAGTTACCGTGGGTGCAGTCGCTCAAAAGGCACGAGGACTGAACAGGCGTCCTCGTGTTGAGGGGTCCGTGCCCCCGGCTGCTAAGCCGCACCGCCTGAAGTTTATCTTCTTGGAAACTCCAATCCCCGCACGTAGACCATGGGTGCCTTGTATTTGTGCTGCCACGTCGGTGAAATCTGCCAGCGTGCCCCCCAGGCGTGCGCCGCCATCTCTGCAGGTACCCCCGCTGGACCCTCACGTCTCGCCTCGCGGGCATACGTGACTGGCGTTCTGTCACAAGTTAGGCTGAGTACAGAGGAGTCGCTCTGCTTGATCAAGTAATCCCACAATTAGGAAGCAGGCAGGGAGCTGGCGTTCCTCCCAGGATTCTCGGCTCTTTACCGAGGATTAAAATCGAGAAGCCGCCTCACGGTAAACGCGGAAATGAGTCACGTGACGCCTCAGGCGCGGGTTCAAAGCCGCCCAAATCTCAAAGCGGCCCCCGGTGGGATTAGGGGACGGCCTGAGCGCACACTGATGAGGATGACGGACCCTCAGGGGCTTTGCCCACCCCCAGCTCCTGCTCTCCTAAGCCCGTGGGCACCTTCATTGCATAGGGGCGACACGCCCTTCGTCATCCTCCCCTCGGCTCAGCCCTGCCTGCTTTTAACCCGACGTCCTTGTGTCTCATTTCCTGTACTCAGCGAGCCATTAGGAGGCTTCAGGACCCTTTGAGAGCCATTAACGGGACGCCAGTATCGACGTCTTCATCGATCGGCCGCGGGCCCGCTGGGAGGAGATCTCATTCACCAAGTCCACCCTCACGTCCGGAGAGGTCACCCTGTGAGGTGCCAGCCTGGAGTCGAAAGGGGCCCCGCAGGTGGAGCTGGCCAGGGTGGTCCAATGGAGCATCTGCGGAGCGAGGGGGACTATATAGCGCCTCTCACACCAAGTGGCCCAACACTTGACCAAGCGACATGGCGCTAGAAAGAAGCACACAGGTGTGGTCAAGAGTGCGCCCATGGGGGTCTTGTTTGTGATTGGGTGAACAGAAGTGGCCAGCTGATGTCCACAGCTTTAATCTCTACCCGCCAGTGCCAGGGTGTCTGATGCTGCCAGCTCCCTGAGTGACCCTCTGTCTCTCCGTCCTGAAGTCGGACCAACTGAAGATGGGTCAGCCTGTGGGCGACTGGGTGGGACACACTGCGGGCAGCTCTCCTCCAGCGGTCAGCAGTGGGGCGGGGTGGGACCGCCGACGTCACCGTTAATGAAGGAGACGTGATGGCCTGGGGATCAGATTCCTGTAAACAAAGCAGGCCTTCCGAGGAAAGCTTTAAAAGCATCCACGGGCACCGAGGGCAAATCGATCCATCGAGCCGCGTGCATCGTGAGTGAGCCGCGCATCTCCGCCAGCTTCAGCGCTCTGTTTACCCGCAGCAGAGGCGGCCCGAGAGACAACAAAAGCAGATGCACAGGGGGCACAGCCGGGCGACACAGGGCATCAGGCTCAGCCTTGGCAGCACAGGACCCTCAATGTGTGACAGCCACTAATGTAGTAGGCGAGGCAATGGGTGGCATGTGGGTACAAGACCAAGCTGTGCTGGCAATGGGACATCGGGCCCTCATGAAACGTCACCGTCACGCTTGTCACTTCCTGCCCTTCAGAAGCCCTTGGACACCTGCACTGCACCTCCCAGTCAATGCCAGCAACCCCAGTTGCTAGTGGACACTCTGGGGTCCCCTCGCCCACCGCCTGTCTGTCCATCCACTGTCATTCCACTGCTGTACTTCATGATGAACCCACTGAAGGCCACCTGGGTGTGGGGGCTGCCCCAGCTCTGGGTGGGACACTCGGACCACTCCTGCACACGCCCAAACGACCCGGCACAACTCCTGGGCTTCTGCTTATTTGCCCAGGTGGTCTGTCAATCTTTCATGCTGTGGCGGGACACTGTGATCCTTCTATGGTCAGTGAGGTCAGTCGACCCGCCCACCCATCAGACTGCTGGGGCTTGGCTCCACCCACTGCTGTGTAAAGTCCACATCAGTCCACTTAGTGAAGGCGGTCACTTCCTGTGCTCCTCCAGTCCCACTGCACACACATTCTGTGTCCCCGCAGTCTGTGGCTGTCACTCGGTCACATTGCACAGTCAAGGGTGGGACGAGTATTCAGACGTGCGGTGGTCCAAACCGGGATGTCAGTGCCATCTGTCACCAAAACCAAACGTTAACCAAAAACGG
This sequence comes from Polypterus senegalus, assembly GCF_016835505.1. Lineage (NCBI taxonomy): Eukaryota > Metazoa > Chordata > Cladistia > Polypteriformes > Polypteridae > Polypterus > Polypterus senegalus. The sequence goes on along the minus strand of NC_053166.1, from coordinate 163,006,858 downwards.
TGCTCAGAAAGGCAGAGTCACGCGGTCACACAGTCACGCGGTCAGTCAGAAGCCATATTGGATCACAAGGAGAGGGGCACATCATCAGGGCAGGCGGGTGGGCCATGAGGCCAGATGCCAGTCCGCTCACAGGCCACCCTCGAGATGTGGGGGGCACGTCCTCCATGAAGCTGTCATCACCTCGTCTTTGAACTCTGCTGACCCTCCCTGGTGGGCTCCACATGGTGTCCCATCTGAGGCTGCCATCACAGACCCCCAAGGCGCGTGACGTCACATCGCGCTCTTGATTAAAGCCCCTCTCCGTGACGCTGCTGGACCTTTTCCAGGAGTTCCCATCATGTGCTTGGCATCGTGGGCTCCCCGTCCTACATTTGCCCCTCCCCCTGTGGTGTGGCCCTATGTCACATTCCGTGCCCGTTTGCCGCCGCCGATGACTCGTCACGTTCCTAATCCGTGCCTCTTTTCCAGTTGTGACCCGAGGTTTTCGTGGAGGCTTAGGAATCACTCAGGCTCTTAATGCGCTTAATCATCCAGAGGAGAAGACAAAGGAAGTTCAAATCTGGCAGGTCCCCTTTGGACGAGATGCCGGCTTTCCTGCCAGCCCAGCGCCACCGCCGAGGCCTCCAAATAAACTCTTTATGTCAAGATGATTAAACCGCCATGGCGTCCCAACAGGCATCGCCGGCCTGTAATTGATCTGCCCGCTTCACATGCGGCGCATGAATAAAACATGGCAGCAGCTTCCGATTTACAGAAATACCAACTTCAAACGTGAAGTGGGCTGCAGGGGAGGGGAGGCGAGGGGAGGGGCCAGCGTGGCATAGCGGGCATGGTGGTCAGGGCCGGGCGTGGGCGCCTCCACATCCAAAAGGCCCCCACTGGCTCCGCCCCTCCACTTTCTGGGACCCCATCCTGACAGCTTATAGGGTCATTACTGTCATTGGTCCATTTGAGAATGGGGGCGTGGCCGGCACGTGTCAGAAGTGAGTACAGCTTGGCATATAGTGAAGAGAGTTCACATAGTGCCTTATATAGCGCCTTTTCACTGAGAGAGGAAATCAAAGTCACAAAGTAAAGGTGCAAAATGGAGACCCCCAGAATCATATCGAGAAGTGACCTGCTCAGGTCGGTGGTCCAGCCTCCTGTCTTAACCTTCTATATAGTGCCTTTCCATAAGGAACAAAATGGCTGTGTCTTAAATTTCTATTGGACTTGCGGTGGGAATCAACCTGCAGCAACCCTCTGAACACAGCAGGGGGCGCACAGCCCTTCAGTTACGTTTCTGTTCAGCTCTTCTGCCCCCTACTGGCCAACACGTGTCTGGGCTCTAGTGGCTCAGATTGATAAACTGCCCCCTACTGGCCCATCATTTAACAGAGGGTGGCGTCTGTACCGCTGGACACCCTCAAGTGGCCCACAGGTCCGCAGACAGGTGTCTACACCGTCATAGGTCACATGATCAAGAACTGACCACTCACACTACCATACATCTGCCCCCTGCTGGTCCACTAGTATTTAGGTGAAAGTGTGACCTCGACAAGCCCACAATTACACAAACCGAGGTGACACGTCTGCCCCCTGCTGGCCCACCGCTTCTTAAACTGAGAGTGAGTAGCCCCCTAGTGCTGTCTTCCTCAGCTGACCCACCATTAGACAGACACTTGCCGGCCTCCTATTGGACCCCAATGTCATAAAGTGGCTGCCTGCCCCCTACTGGCCCCAGTTGTGCCAACACAAGCCGCTCCCTCTTCATCCTCACTGGTCACTCACTGATCCCACATCCAGGGTCTGCCACCTCAACCCCTGGATCCACCCAGCGTGAGGCTTCTGACAAATCAAATGGACCTTTAGTGAGGCGAGTGAAATGCCAGCCTCTTTAATTGCAGGTGGGCACGCCTGGGGTCCCAGCAGGTCTAATCTTGCTGCCCACCTTGCACTTGTTTTCAGTCACAGGTGCCACCCATTGACTTGGTGTTTCAGAGTCCAGGTGAGGTCATCTTGAGACCTTCAGTCCTGGAGGTCTGTGTGATGCCCCCAGCCTGGCAGACTTGGAAGCGCCTGCCATTATTGAATCCCAATGGGTTTACCTGCACTGGAGCTGCCAGACTGTCAAGGATACGAGAGGAACAGAAACGGAATATCGAGGCTGGCATGAAAGTCACACACTCCATATCTGATTCAGGGTGTGTGCCCATGTGCCTGGGCACCCAGCCCACATCAGGCCACTCTGCTCTGAAGGCTGAAATGCCAGCAGGCCTCAAAGTCCTCCTACTGCCCCCTCATACGGCCCCCTGCTGGCCCCCAGCAACCATAGGGATGTCCGTTTGTCCGGGTAGCCAACTTCCCTTTTCATTTTTCATTTTTCTCTTTTTGTGCCAATAATCAAATTTTCTACAGTCATTGTGCCAGTTAGGGATGTTTGTGCCATCTTATAATGGAGGGTTTTAGTGAGCTCCTGCCCTAAGGTGCCCTGCTTCTTTGGCACATTGGCCCTCCACCTCCACCAGTCTGAAGGCACCTGGGACCCCCCTAGCTGGCTGCTCTTCCATAATGGAGGGCATCACCTCCTGCTGCCCTTGGTAGTGGAGCGGGTCACGATGGAGCTGTCATATAGCGCCTCACATCACATTGTTATCTCAACAACAGCCAGAACATCGAGAACACCGGTGTGGTGGTCTACACCTCCAGTCGTAAGAGCCTATATAGTGCCTTCCCTTTCCTAGAATGGGCACACCGATGAGAGAAGTGACTCACCGTGGGACCAGGTGGCAAGGGCACAGCTGCAGGCGTTTGTGAGCTCACGACTGATGTGACACAGCATATGGGACAAATCCCAGCACACCTCCCGGGTGTTGTCACACGCAGCTCTGGCGAGACGACCAATGTGTGCTCCTCACTCCTCCCTCTCCTGACTTTCGAAAGCTTCTGAGCCCCCCGAGCCCCTGCCCTGACAGACTAGATCAGGCCACGTAGAGGCCCCCACCCAGGTAATGCCCACCGCTCTGACCATTCCACATGTCCTGCCTTATTTGGTCGAGACCCTCTGACACCTGAGACCAAGAGAAAGTGGAAAGATGAAGTGATTGGAGCAGGCCTGAGGGGGCGGGGCCTCCTGACACGGGGCTCCACCTCCAAGCCTTTGTAAGCCTGCAGCCAGAACTCTGGAGGCGGAGTTCGAGTGGCACAGCCACATTAATGGGGGCTTTGTGGGTGGAGCCCCAGGAGGCAGAGTCACCTGACATGATCACCCGAAACGGCTCAGAAGTCGTCAGCCATTGGCTGTAATTTGGCGCTGGCTTGTCATTGGCTCAGCCAGGTGGTCTGCTTTGTCCTCCGTTTAACTTCCTTTTTTATGTTTCTTTGTGTAATTTAAAGCGTCTTTCACGGGTTTATCGTGGGTGTTTCATTATTGGACAGTCCTAAAATTTGGGGCTCCACGAGAGGGGAAAACCCATCAGACCCCCGCTAGTAATGAGAGGGCAAATATAAAAAGAATGGTTTACAATGAAAATGCACTGCGGCACACAAATAAGCACTGAGGAGCAAAATGTGGGCATGAAATTCAAGAGCCCACCCAATGGGGTCAACGTCCGAACCCATCTGAATCTGAAGAGCGCCAAGGTCAAAATCCAAAGAAACATAAAAGCAGCGAGAAATCGCCAACAGAAATTCATTTAATGAACCACAAGGGACCCTGGCTCTCCTATGCCTTCACAGGGCAGTCCCTTCATGGTGATGGGCAGGTGGTCCCGCCTGTTTGGGGACCCCAAGAGGTGGAGATTCCCGTTTGCCCCCAAGTCAAAAAGGTCATTTGTGACATTTGTTGAATCTTAATCAATAGATTCTCCGCGTTTCTGACCGCTGCTCCACTTTTGACCCCCCCATGTTTGGGGGTCTTTGTCAGGGCTTTGCTTCAGGGTCCCCATTTCACCTTTCTGCACTCTCTAGATCACTCCTGTCACCCAGCAGTCACCCAGCAGTCTGTCCTTCTCACCCAGCCAAAGGTTTACGGTGATCCTCTCTCTTGTGGGGGCATTTCAAGGGCCTCGGAAGCCAGCAGGTGAGATTTGGGAGTTAAGTGGGCCTCTGCTGGGGGCTCCACTAAGGGTCCCGACGTTTGGAGGCCCCTGTGAAGATTGTGCAGGAGAACTCCCTGATCCAGGACATGCATTTGCTCGTATTCAGGATTCTGATTTCTGGAGTTTGATGTTTTTGTTTCTGCCTTTTCGTTTTTGTTGCATTTTTTTAAAGAAATCCTTGAAGAAGTTCTCAAGCCAAAGGTTTACGGCCATCTCTCCTCTTGTGGGCCATCTCAGGTTACTTTTGAGGCTTCATTGCTAGTTTTGGGCCTGTGAGGCCTGAGACCGGCCACTAGAGTGGGGACTGGGCCCACTGGGGTGAGGCCTTTTTCAGGCAGGCAAGGGAGGCCCTGTGTGGAGCTTTTGGAGGCCTCAGCTGGTTCTGCTTTGGTTGAAATTCCAATGATGACAAAATGATTCCCTTAAGAAACATAAAAAAACAGCGGAAACTCCTTAAACAGCCAATGATGCCTGAGCCTTCTGGGCAGAGGGTGGGGGCCCTGGGTGACCCCGCCCCCAGTGACTCCACCCATAAAACAGATAAAGAAGAGTACACAGAAAGGATCTAAAGATCTGAACAATAATACAAAGACAACAAAACCAGCAGTCAAACATCTCAACGGACCTTAATGCCCCCTTGGGAGAGCTGCACGGGTAAATCGCCATGGAAACCAACACCACAAATGGGCTCAGAGGCCAACTACAGTATGAGACAAGCGCATCAAAACCCCAGGATGGATGTTGAGTCACCAAGACTTGAGGGCACCACCGGAGCGCTGGGCATGGGGGAGGGAGGGTTTGGCCTCCTTTTGTGCCCGCTCCTCTGGACTCTCCTTGTTTCCATTTCATAGGCACATCACTGGTGGTACTGTAGGCCAGGGGGTTTCATGGCCCCTCTCTCCCTTGTTTTTAATACCCGACTGTTGGGTGTGTGCGGCCAGAAGCCCCCTTCTTGGGTTTGGGGCTGAGGCTCATTTCGATTTTTAGCCTTAGCTGCCCTTTGGATTGGTGAGCTAATTTACGGCGCTTTGTGATTGATCACCTGGTGCTCTGATTGATTGACTCATTGACTGATTGATTAGCAGTCCTGGCACGGATTGATTAGATGGCTCTTTGATTGATTGACTCATTGATTGGGTGGTCTCCTTGCTGACCTCCAGTGGCCATCAGGCCGCTGTCCACCCCAGGCCCTCTTGGCCAGTCGTGCTTCTTCGGCGGGGTGAAGCCCACCATCTCGAACGAAGACTTGTCCTCCTATGGCTGGTTTGTCAGGATGGCCTTCTGTTTTATCGTTGCCATGACACCATGGTTGACTGTCTGTTGAACTGGCTGTTGATTGGCTGACCAGTCGATGATTACACCCCCAGCATTAAGACTGGGTCCTCTAGTGGCATTTGGCACGAGACGTCAAGGAGGAAAGCAGCGGGCAAAGTGCCAGTCAGCCTGGGCACAAAAATGAAAAAACACAAACGTGCAACACCTCAGCAAGGCGCTTGAGTGCCACTCAGTAGCCGAGCTGCCCGTCCATCTGTGTCAAAGTGGCCACTGGACAGGCAAATGTAGAGGGTCTGCCCCAAATGGCACCGGGTCCCCAAGCTGCTCCTCAACACCTCTTCTTTATTTTAGGACACCAGGTCACCCAATGACCCAATCGATTGCGATTGATGGCACGCCCTCTCAAGGTGATACCAGGACAGGGAGGACGTGTACCTGGGTAACCATGAGCTGAGCTCTGCTCTGCCAACATAAGCAGACTACTTGGCCCACCTTTACTTTATATAGTGCCTTTCACAATGCGCCATTGACCAAAAATAAGGACCCAAGACCAAGCAGCACAAGTGACGGGCCGGGGGACAAGATGGCAGCCCGGCATGCACCACGCGCAGGAATATTCCGTTCCTGCAAAGCGGCGTCCGCTCTCACGATGGCACCGGCGCCTTTTCACTCAGTTGCCACAGTAACCTGCCTACTCATTAACTTCACGTCCCACGCAGACGCCGCGCTTTTCAAGTGGACTTTCAAAAAGTGAACAAAACGCTGAGGCGTCCCTTTTTTTTTTTCCTCTTTTAATTGTGTCTTCTTGTTTTGTCCGTTTACATAATAAAAAAAAAACAAAAAAACTGGCACACTCCCTCAAACACCCCAGAAAGAGGGCAGCGCCAGCAGGGCACAACAGCGACATGCCCAGGCCTGAATCCAGCATCAAGGCGCCGAAACAGCTGAGGTGCTCAGGCATTAGAGAGAGAAAATGTGAAAGGCGCTATATAATAGAGAGACAGAGAGATCGGGACAAGTGGAACAGAGAGAAGTGAAAGGCGCTACATGACAGAGATGGACATGAAGAATACGATAAGTCAGATAAACGTCTGAAAGGCGCTATATAAGCAACAGAGAGATCTAGTAGGTAAACAGGTGCACATGAAAGGCGCTATATTAGGCAAAGACAGACATGAATGGCGCTGTATGTCAGACACACAGGTACACATGAAAGGCGCTATATAGCCCTCCTGTTTTTTAATTCCCTCCTCCCGTCACAGGCTGGTGGGCTCATTCAGTTAACATCAGGCGTGGTGTCGTGGTGGCCTTCAGACGTGACAGGACTCAGGGCAGTGACCAGAGGTGGCGGTTGCCGTGTGACGTCAGCACGTTTGATAAATAATGAAGTAAAAATGCGGGAAGCCGATCTGTGACCTTCTCCTTCTTCTTCTTCTTCTCCTTCTTCTTCTTCTCCTCCTTCTGATTTCTTCTCCCCCTTTTAAGTGTGAGCAGATGCAGCAGGAGGATTTTTAATGAGCTTATGAAAGAGTCAGGAAGGAGATGAGGAGCCACCGGAGGATTGGAAACATCCGATTTATCACTGACAACAAATACGCGGCTAATGCCCGGAACAAAAAGGCTCGGCTAAAAATGGCTTTTATCGTTTTAAGGTCACCTGAGAGAAATGGAAGCAGAAGACGTCGACGAGCCGCCGGCACCGCAGGCTGAAGGGAACACAAAAGCCTCGGCTGCCATCGGCGCCCCCTACAGTTCAAAGCACATGATGGCAGGCAGCTGCGTGGGACCAGCATGGCACGGGCGTGACAGACGTGGTGTCAACCACTGACACTCAGAAACCTGAAAACATCAAGTCCATCATTCGCAGCTGATCGACACGTCTTTATAGCGCCTTTCAAGGGGGACAGCGTCAGCGTGACAGGGCTGACTCACTGAGGACCACTGTGAACCTGCAGCCCTGTGCTCCTCAGGCCAGTGCCCACCCCACTGGGCCACCCCATCTTACCTGACACTCAGAAACTCAATGGGTCATCTTAGTATTATATATATAGCGCCTTTCACCACTGGCTCAGGACCACATCCAGTCCGACCAGTCCAGTGGCTCTGCTGTGTCCCTGAAGAGCATTAATGCCCTTGAACCCACGCGATGCCAGGAGAGAACTGATGACCGCCATGGAACACCCAAGCTGGACTTGGACTTCAAACAGAAATGGCACGTGGGTCAGTGGCTGCCACTCATGACCAGTACTGGGGAACTGCTGGTTCACGAGGCTACTGGGAAATCACCAGCATGAGGAGAAGGAATTAGCAGTGGGCACCAGAGCAGGCCGACCTGGGCACCAGAACCTCATGTGACCTGAAAGACCCCAACTCACCAGCCGTCGCTTTCTTCTTGTTTTCAAATTGCTTAATTAGAGCCAGAAGTAATAACTGGAGACAGATGTGAAGGACGCTATATAAATAGGTAGACAGATGTGAAGGACGCCATATCATAAGTCAATGCAATATGAAAGGCACTATATAGACAGATAGACATGGAAATGTCCGATAGGATTGGTGGAGACATGAAGGGCTTCTAATCCCACTACTGACACCATGTGACCCTGAGCTCAGATGGGTGGTCTCCAGTTGAATGGCAAACGTTGTCAGTCACCTGGATAAAGACGTCAGACCAATAATAATCATAATAGATGTGAAAGGCACTATATAGACAGAGACACACACACAATGTCAAATCAAGGCAACAAGAAGCAGTCCAGTAGGGGGCAGCACATCATTACCCACAACCAATCTATAGACCACCAGAGGAGCACAGGGAGAACTGGCTGTCTCCACGTGTGAAAGGCGCTATATAATTAACAGATGCACCTGAAGGGTCCTATAAAAGAGGTGTGAAAGGCGCTATACAGTATAATAGCTGCTTGGGCCAGATATGCTGTTAATTCCCGATTCTTTCTCTCATTTTGCTGTCACTAATTGTCCTTTCGTTTCTTTGAACCCACCATTACTATTCCAGACTGAGGTGGCCTGTTCTGGCAAGTCCTTGAATGTCCCACCCGTCCTTGACGGTCATAAGGCCCCTGTCACTGAGGAGGACCGCTGAGCCACTGCCCGCCCCTTGGAATGGAGCTTCTCAGGGCAGGGGGCTTGATGACCCCTAATGACCCCCTAATGTTACAAATTCAGTGGGTCTTTCCGGCAGCCCCCTTTTTCCAGGTCACTTCACGTGGCCATCGGACTCCGCCCCCCAACATGCCGTTCATTGACTCTCCGCGTCTGCACACCTGTGCCCGACTGCCTATTAAGCCCCCCGCCATATTTAATTGGGCCCCTTTTGTGTTTCCGTTCATTTATTTATTGAGCGCCTGCTTTTCACTCGCAGGAGGCTTCATTAGTTAAAGATGGAAAAGGGCGTGTGGGCCAGCGGCGGTCGGGATTGGGGGGGTCCCGCTCACTTTCACCGCCTGGCTCAGGCCGCTGTGTTGAAGGTGTAAGGTGAGCTCGCCGACATCGGTAATCCTTCAATTATTCAGGCGCCTTTAATGAGTTTTCCGTCTACTTACACCACACCTGCCGTAATTAATGGAAAAAGTTTAGGAGCCGCCAGCTGACAATCAGGAGGACCCGAAACGAAAGTAGAGGAGGAGGCCCGGCTTCGCTTATATAGCGCCTTTCACCGGCTCACGAGCAGCTGTGGGGGCACAGAAGGACCTGTGGCTGGCCGGGGGTCTGCTGATCTCGAATCGGCCTCAGGGGACCCGCAATGAGCACCAGGCTTTGCTTTATATAGCGCCTTTCACACGCACTCTGCCATCATGTGCCCCACAAAGCAAAAACACAAAATGATCTGTCCGTCAAAGCAGCCAACGCTCTTTACTTGTATATAGCGCCTTTCACAGACAGCCCCTTGTTTAATGTGATGCCCTTCACAGACAGCAGTCTTTCAGCCAACATCATCACCTTTACGTGTATATAGCGCCTTTCACACTTAGAATGGCCAGCAGCTTCATTTCATGTGACGCCTTTCACAAAGCATCACCAGGCCACAGTCAGTCGTCATTTATGGGATGTTAAAGTGTTTCCGTGAAAATCACGTATCGTCTCCTTCCAAGATTTATTTTAATAATAGAGAGCAGCTTCACGAGGCCCTGACTCCTTTAATATAGCGCCTTTCACAGGCAGTAGCATGAGGTGACCAGCCACTTTACAAAGTGACAATCTGCACTGCTCACACATGCCAGCATAAGGAATTGCTTCACAAAAGCAAATGAACACACGGACCAGCGGGTTATATAGCGCCTTTCACAGACCAATCAGCTGATAAAACAACACAAAACAGCAGGATTTTCATATAGCGCCTTTCACAGATGAGACGATGCTCTACAAACTCTAATGGCCCCAACAATCACTCAGCCTTTGTCTTATATAGCGCCTTTCCCAAGCAGCTCCACCAGACTCAATGTCCCTGGGCACACAGATGCCAGCCTCCTTTGCAGATGCCAAGCAGGCACAACATTGATTGTTATCTGCGAGCCGGACATGACAGGTCAACTTTTTCCAAGGCTGCCTCTGGCGCTCCGGGGTATCGCATGCCCTCGTCATGCACACGCGGCACACAATTAACGCCAACGTCCCATCTGACACCAAATGAATTAAATTTCAATTAATTGCCTTTCTCCGTTGAGGCTCTGCCATTCACAGGACGGAGGGATCGCCTTTCATGGCTCCAGCCAAAGCTCGTGAGCCGCGCTCTAAAATAATATTCCTCTTTACGCCGCTCCATCACAAAAAGCGCACTGATAAAAATTTCATGGCGTCCTCGGGTTACAGCTTAGCGGTTTATCTTCTGACCACCCAAAAAAAAAAAAGGCTGGTTTTCATGGAAATGGAAGCAGTTCTAGTGCCCACTGCCCACCCTCCTCGCTCTTTAGGCCCCCCCCCTCCACACACACAACGCTGCCATTCACCTTCATAAAGACATGTTGGGTGCTGAGCCCCTCGGCTTGTACCCCTGGGCAGCCAGCCCACCTCCCTCAAGTTTCTCTGCTGTTCCATTTTTAGCCTCATGGGGGCGCCCATGGCCCGAGTCTCAGTGGACAGCCACTTGGTGGTCATAACACCCAAACCTCCACTGAGCTCCAGCCTGTTGGGCCCACCCTGCCCTACCTGTTCAAAGGGGCTTGTGGACCTTCTAAGGTTCTTCTGAGGGCCCCCATTTCAAATCTGAAAAGAACCAGGAGCTCCACAGCGCCCTCTACAGGTTCAGCCTTAACTCAGAATTACCATCTTCTGGTCTCCTGGGTTAGGGTTAGGTTTTGGGGTTAGGGTTAGGGATACAGGATACAGGTGACATCTACTGTCTAGGTGGACTCAACTGCGTAGTAAAGACACCTCAGTGTCCCATCTGGACACTCAAATTGACCTGAAGGAGATGAGGGTCTCACAAAGAACAGAAATGGCTGTCACAGAGACCCCCTGAAAAGAGAAGTGTGTGTGGGGGGGGAGTCCATCATTTCAAAAATCTCAGGTGGTCAATCAAACAAATCATTGCTGTTAACACAGTTCACCACCACCACCAGGTGACAACGGTGAGGCAGAAAAAGGTGGCAGCAGGGCGTCCAGTTGTCCATCAGTCAGTCCAATGCAGACGTGTGAGGATCTCCCTGTCACCCAAAGAGGGAGCGCCATTTGTGAGGCACAAAGACTGGCAGACAGACAGACAGACAGTAACATCAAACCAAGCTGACCAGAAGAAGCCCAGTAGGGGGCGCCAAGCGATGACAACACCCAGTCACTCAAGGGACCAGCTTGGAATCTCAAGTCGACCACCCCAAATACCCCCTGACCAACTTAGAGCCAGCAGAGGGAGAACAGGCGCCCAGCTCAGAAGTGACCTGCAGTCCAAGTGCTGCCATCTCGCCTGCCCACTGGGCTTTCCAAAACGACGGTGACCATTACTGAAGCATTAGGCCGTCTTTCATAAGCAGTGTGTCAATACAATAGTTAGAGACAAAGGCGAGAGAGAGAGAGAGATGTGAAAGGCGCTATATAACACATAGACAGCCAGCTTTGCTTTTTTCCACGGTCCCCATTCAGGCAGCTCTACTGTCCACGAGTCACTCAGGGGTATGGAGCGCCTCTTGGTGGCACCACAGCCACCTGAAAGCTGGCATCTTCTTCTCCAATCCAAGTGGGCTGCTCTTCCAAGGGTTGGCCCAATGTCCAGTTTTGTGAAGTGGCACCTGCTTGGGGTTACAAATGGTGACAGCCCCTCCGGAGAGGCAGCTGGGGCATCGCCTGGGAGTCAGGGACACTTTTGTTTGAGCTCATCTATCCAAGCAGGAGATCGGACTTCACAGAGGACATGGGTGGCGTTTTGGGACTCAGCCCACCCCTCTGCAGCAGGAGGGCTGGCATCATCTGAGTTCAGGGTCACTCAGGACTCAGCCCGCTGATCTCCAGTCCTGGGTTTGCTTTTTTTGCATCAGAAATCCTGCATTTAGATTTCCGTTCGGAGTGAGCCTGCAGTGCCCCTCTAATAAATCTTGAGGGGTTTTTGAATTCCCAGGGCTCTCCTGAAGATGGCAGAGCAATTCATCAAGCTCAGAATGGCAGCTCAGCAGGTGTGGCGCCAGCCGGAGATGGGCACTCAACGTTGAGGACTTCTCGGTATTTAGAAGTAGGAGCCCCACTTCAGTCACATCAACAGCCTGAGTGCCCACCATCCTGAAGTCTTCCTTAAGGTGCCACCGTAGCGTTGAGCTGCCATTCGAGAAGAGGAAGAGCACAAAGGGGAGAAACACACCTATGCCGATGTGCCAGGAGACCCCACACAGCACAGAGTGGTATCAGTTATGGAGAAGATCAGTGACGCCCCTTGATGGACTGGCTGATCAGGGTGACACTTGATGCATTGGTGACATTTTCATTTTTTTTTTTTTATCTTCTTTACCTTGTCATGTTGTGTTCTGTCACGCCCCCGTTGTCACCTCTAAGGTCCCTAAGTGGTCCTCCTTACACAGGACAGACCTGAGGCGCCAGCTTCTGCTCTTCTCCTTTTTGAAGGCCTTCTGAAGATTTCAGCCCAGGTGGCTCAGGTTTGTTCCTCTTCCCTACGAGGCTCTTCATACATCAGGAAACCCCCTGTGCCATCTGTCACACCTACTTGTGCCCATCGTCTGAGGGTTAGGTGGGCACAGCCATTGTTTGGCTATTCAGGATCTTTCCACAAGAGTCCACCTCAGCATTTGGAGGGGACGTCGGCTGTGGATTTGCAGTTGAGGCAGACGTACACTGAGAGCAGGAAATGAAGGAGAAAGGGGAGGAGCCTGTCAAGGGGGTGCTGGCCAGGGTGGTCAGACCTCAAGGGGGACAAGTGCTGTGGCCAGAGGAAGAGCAATGGGAACCAGCATGGGCAGCAGAGCCACACCACTGGCATACTCCACACTGGCATGCTTTGGACCAGGGAAGGGAGATCTGTGGTGACCAGCAGCAGGGGAACCGCTCTAAAATGAGAGAGGACAGTTTTGAGGTGACCACAGTGGGCAGTGCAGTCTCACCAGGGGGGCACACTCCACACTGGCATGCTTTGGACCAGGTAACAAATAGGGGGCACACTCCACCTTGGTGGTTCTTAGACCACAAAGTGCAGCTTTGAGATGATCACCCTGGGTAGCGAATTCACAGCAGGGCACAACTCCAGGCTGGCATGCTGGTAAGCCAGAGTCCCACCAGGGGGCGCACTACGTACTGCTGTGCCTTAAACCAAAGAGGAGAGGCGAGCTCTTGAGTGCCCACCATGTGTCTACCCGCCGCCCTGGGCGTCTGGTCGTCCTTTAAGAGAATGTCATGGCACTCAGGGCCCAGCAGAGGGGGCCGCAGCCTGGAGGCCTCCCAGCTGACTTCATCACAGCCACAGCCTGATGGGTGCAGAATGGAGAGGAAGATGATGGCAGCCGTTTGGAACAGAAGAAGGGCGGGCAGACACGGGTGAGAGGCGAGAGGGGAGGGTCAGAGGTGCAGGGGATCAGCGGACCCTCCATCAAAAGGCTCTCCGAGAGCAGAGAGGCGGACGTCGTGTCACCGCCACACCAGTCTATGCAGTCAGACCCCCTGAAGTGGACGGACGGCTGGCATTCCGACTCCCACTTTCGCTAGCCACTCATTTCTTGGACATTTTGCAGTTGGCCAGTGCCTGCGTGGGCAGAGCCAGTGGGTCTCCTTCTCCGTTCAGAATCCTGGGGGGCACTGGGACGGCTCACGTGAGCCGATTATTCACTCGCTAATTTGGGTGACGCGCGCTGACAAATGAACGGCTATTCTGGGGCTCATCTTTAATCAAGGAGACACAGAGTCACGGAAAATGGCGACTGTCAAACTTGGCACTCCGACCTCGGCGCCACGGAAACGGCGACTGCTTAGCCCCACCCCTCGCTCTGATCCTCAGGCAGCTTGGGATGTCCCGTCAGTGAGGGCTGAAGTAACGGACACCATAAAGAGGAGAAGCCCACCAGAGTGCAGGGCGTGTCCAGGAGGAGGTCACCTGCTGCTCTCAATCATCTCAGTAAAGCACCTCACAGGACTTTAAGATGACAAATGGGACGCTGATTTACACCAACTAGCCAAATCAGGGGGTCTCAGAGGGGCCGCAAATAACGAACCAGAGATGTAGAACACCTGCCATGGCTCTGGACTCTTCACAGCTCAACCTGGTCCTGCTCTGGGGACTGAAGTGACGAGTGGCAGCGCCTCCCACAGGTGAGCCCAGCAGCTCAGGGCGTCCCTCTGCATGGTGCGGGGGCCAAGTGTGGGCACCCCCTGCAGGTGAAGCTATACTTCAGCACCGGAGTTGAGGTGGCAGATCCATAATGAGAGGTCCCAGTGGTGCCCCCTGCAGGTGAGCTCAATGGTTCAAAGCTCTTTTCTGCATTGGACTGGAGGTCTGAAATGACCCAATGCCCTCATCCCCCCTCAGCACAGGTGAGCCCACCAGTTCCGCAGCAGCAGTGCTGTGGAGTGTATATGCTGGTAATGCCCGATGGCGATGGCGCCCCTGCAGGAGACTCTCTCCTGACTGCTGTGGCCGAGTTCTCAATCCTGCGCCCCATGCAGGGGCATTCTGTGAAATCCCACATGGACTTCTATCCTCAGTGTTCTTCATCGGAGCCCCCCGCACGTTAACCACCTCCATGTACCCCGTCTCTCTACCACCCTCCTAACTTTCTTCTTTCCCGGAGCTGCGCCACCTCCTTCTGATTCCCGACTTTTTGTAACCCGTGTTCGGAGTCAGCAATGGCAGGTGGTCTACAAAGAGCCAGCATGTGGACCGGGATTGAGCTCAGGGTTAGGAATTGCCTGGCGTCGTCACCAGCTTGACTTGGGGTCCTCATTTTCCTCACTGCGTCTGTCATGTACGTGACTTCAGGGGCATCACACTCACACGGGTACAAGGAGAGAGGGCAGAATCGGCGCTCTGAGAACCGAAAATTCAACCTGAAGGAAGACCGGCGGCCAGTAAAAAGTGGGTGTGGCACAGGAGGGCACAGAGGCGGCGTCATGCCACAGACACACACAGTAAGAAGAGCTGGAGACAAAGGCGCTATATTCAGGAAGAAATCGACGTGATTCGTCCAATGAAAGGAGCTTTACAAAGCAACACTTGGGAACTAGTGTCCTAGAGAAAGGCGTCCCACCCTCTCGTCACTAAACCAGGTGGCCCAAGAGACCAACATACGGGTGGACAAGTGCCAATGCCACACACACAGAACTCCAAAATAACCCTAAACTATTTACTTGTAAAGGGCGCTATAAACAACAGCAGCGCCTGAGAAAGGCGCTTTATACAACAAGCTGTAAAACTACCTGCCTGGCAAGGCGCTATATTTAACGTTATATTCAATAACAATTCCAAACGATCTGCCTGTGAAAGGCGCTATATACAGTAACCATGCAGATGTCATCTCCTGAGCCGCGGACCCCCAAGCTCGAGGCCCATAGGTATGCTCCTCCGTTTCAATGGCCCTTTTATCCTTTTCTCCAGCTGGCACATTCCTCCGCTTTTTCCGACCTGCAAATCCCCCGCAGCCACCACCCCCTGGCCCCCGGCCCCAATTCTTCTCGTTGCTGCTGTTTCTTAAGCCTCGGCTATCAGTCGATGCCATCTGATGCTACGTGTCACGCAGCACTTGGGGGCCGGGAATGCAGACAGGACGCCTTTCAGTGTGCTAATCCGCCGATGCGGGTCTAACGGTCAAGGCCACGATGGAAAATATCCGATGGCAGGGCTTGAGGGACGAAACCAGACTCCCAGATTCAGAGGAGCAGACTAAAGCCAAAGCTTCCGTTCTGCCAGGAGAGTCTGTGCGCGCACCGGAGTTGACCCCCACCCGAACCCCCCGTTCCAATCCCGAGTGCCCCTTTTTTCCAGCGGTCCACTCCACTACCCTAACCCAGGTGGAGTGACTTTGATGGGAGACAGACAAGAGCACCAACAGGTAAGGAAGGGGCCAGTTGACTAACAACAATGGCAGACTGGCATCTGGGCACCATTTCTGTCCTGGAGGACCCTTGAGAGGCACCACAATTCTCTGTCCTCACGTTCCTCCAGACAGGGCCAACTGAGGTATGTGCAGGCAGGGCGAGGGTCAAGATGGCACCCCGAGGTACACGAGGCACCGCCTAACATTGTGGGGCAGGTGGCACTATAAATGTTCACTGAGACACCTACAGAGGTGGGTGAGCCATCTGGTTCATCTCAGATCCAACGACTCAAACTGCACCCCTATGTGACAACATGACATCAATGTTATCCGCTTGATGCACTTGGCATGGCCAACTAGTGGGCACAAAAAATCCAGAGAAGGTAAAAATGTCCATAAGCCAACCAGACCAAATCCAAGTGCCCAACCTGGCACTGGAACAAGAGCCCACCTGAGTCAAAGCCACGGTGTCCCTCGCCAATGAGAGTGATGCCCAGTGCACTTCTCAATTCGACTTTGTTTTCTGTGTGCTACACACTGCAGTGGTTAATGCCAGCCTAGTGCCTCGCGCACGTGGAGGTGCTGAACCCACTCAGCCCAGCGGGGTCCTCGTTTCTTCCTGTTCTTTTCTTTTTTCCTTTGAAGACGACTCGAGGAGAAGCCAGTGAGTTCAGCATTCCCGGCCGTCCTCCACTTTGGGCACAGGTGCCTTTCATCTCCATGAGATGCCCCCTGAGGAAGACCTGAAAGGATGCCCATGAGGGAGCCTGTCTTTACCATTTAACAAAACGTCATGTCGGCATCATGAGACCCCCCATCACTGCGCCTTTGACTACAAATGGGCTTTGTGTGCCTTTGAAGAATCCTAATAAAATCGGGAGGCTCCACTGAGAGTGGGCACTGGGAACGTGTCAGGTGGCTCCTGCGGTGACAGCTGAAGGACTGGCATGTGCCCCCTGTAAAGAGACCATCTCACTAATGACATATTTGAGTCAAATCCCTGGCTGTATACAGTAGGTATGCGGTGTAAGGCGCTATATTGTACTGCCCGACGGTGGTTAGTGGCAGTGGTGGTCACATTGCCAGCTGACAGACAGGGCGCTATATAAAACAAAGTGGCACACATCCATGGCTTGGCCAGTCTGGCCTGTCACCCCTCGTCTGATGTTTGATTTTCGTTTTCGGCGGCCTAATGAGCCTGAAGAGGTGCGGCCCCCCCGGGGGCTCACTCTCTGGCGCGTGACATCAGCTGCTGGATTTGCGTTGCCACCTCATTTGTTACTCAATGACCCGTTGCCCCCCATGAGGTCCACAAGGCCCTTTCTTTTTTCTTTTTGCCGCCACTCATTTCGGAGCCCGCTGCTTATTCGTTTCGGCGAGGCGGGAGGGAGGGAGGGAGGGAGGAGGGACTTCGGTGGCCATCGCGCGGAGCCCACACAGGTGGGCAGCGGGGGCTGCAGCCAGGCGTGTTTGGCCTAATTGATTTGCCTCTTCGCTCCATTTGTTCTCATTAAATTCTCAGGAGGACGCTTGACTTTCACAGCAAATGTCGCCAGCTTTGTTCTTTTTCACTTTTGAAGACGGCGCCTTTTACTACGAGATGGTAGTTGAAAATCAGTGCCAGACGTCCCCCACACTGGCTACTCCACGCTATGCCCGAGCCTACCGAGGTACCCCAGCGGCCCAAGCCCCTGCATCCACGTCCATACTGTACCAACCGCTCCTTGAATTTGGGTACAGAGCGGTGAAGAGGCCACCGGGTGGCAGCACTGCTCAGGGGCACTTGTGCCTTTGGGTGGACAGGACTGGCGGGAGTCAGAGCACGATGAGGCGAGTGGACCCCAAGTCACTGCAGACAAAGACATAAAAGTAGAGTGAAGCCCATCCAGGCACATGGGGTCCACCCATCATACCTTATTTGTGCCTTCTGCTCTAAGGGCACGTGAGGGTGCTGGCATTTCTGAGGGGCCCACGTGACCCTCCATGTTTAGAGCCCTCACTTATTTATTTATTTTTGCCAGTGCCAGCTGTCAGAGGAGAAGTGATGTCACAGCACGGCCATGAGGGGAGTGGCAGGTGACATTGATGGACTGGCCGACTGGTGTCACATGATTTAATGGCCAGCACTCCGCAGGGAGTCAGAAGGCCTGGCTGTTGCCACGTGTCGTCTTTATGCTCAGGTGAAAGGCGCTATATAAACAGCATGGCCTTCACTCTCACCTGGCCACTGCTTCTCAGCATTGAGGGGGCCATCCCAAGTCAAAGTTCACCTTTAAATCCACAGAAAGACACCAGTGGGTTGTGCTGTCAGTGGGCAGAAATTGCTGCAGTACCATCTTCTCACCAGTCCATCAGGGGTCTCACTGGACACTCTACAGGGCTCTCATCAGATGGGAGATTGAAACCAGATGACCAGTGGGGGCGGTGGCAACACAACCTCTGATTGAACAAACAAGGGTCTCCCACATGAGTCGAGGGGCGGGGCTTGACTCCACATAAGGACCCCCCCCACCAGTCGTGTCCACTCCCACCGTTCAGGTGATGGCTGCCCTGGCACTTCTGCTGTGTTTTTATTTCTTGTGTCTCTCTTTGGTTGTCCAGGGGCGTCTGATGTGGCGGGTTGGCGGGCGGGCATGTGTCCGTTCGCATATCCGCGGCTGTCTACAGTTTGAAACTGACCTTGGGAATTGCGCTAATACGACAAGAGCAGGGGAGGGGCACACATTCCTGTCACTTAAGACGCGCCACCACCATGGGATGCCCAGTCGCCACCGCCAAGTCATCGGTTATGAAACGTGTGACTATAGCGGTCAGCCAAGTGGGGCCGCGTTATGCAACGGCAAACCCAAGCGGCGAGGCGGCCAGCAAATTGACGATGAGCTGACAGGACAGGGCACCTCATTTAAAGATGCCCGGTCATCAAGATCAACTGGTGTGACTAACAGGCGTGGAGACACGTGTGTGGCGGCCCCCCTGGCACTTACACATGTGACGTGTGATTCAGACGCTTTGAACAGAAACGGGCCGCCATCCTCTGAGGTGCTAAGGGTGGGCCTTTCAAAGGGGCTGCACACCCCTGGCGATGCTAAGGCTTCACGCTTGGAGATCCTGCCGACTACTCCAGAGCCCCTCAGCACATCACGTGTCCTGCATTGGTTGTGCTGTTTAGAGAGCAGCAGGATGCCAAGTCACTGCCGTTGCTCCTTTGCACTAAAAGGTGGGCTCAGCCACTTGATGTCCTTGCGTCACCATTGCGAGACCCCACACAAAAGAAATGGGAGATGCTGACGCAGACTTCACGAGCCGGGAGGGGAATGGCAGTGAAATGGCATGAGAGCTCATGAGAGGACCGCGGGCAGGTCACAGTTCAAGTGCCATGGTGCGCCCCATGATGCCACAGGTGGAGGGGACATCCGCGCAGTGTGTTGTGACGGCTGCACTCAGATGGGCTGAAGAGTGACAACAGCCCACAGACTCACCCAGGTGCAAGAAGGCAGGATTTGGGGTGACTTGACACACGACTGTGCCACTGTGACAGCCACAATCTCAGGGCCAGTCACTCAGGTGGTCACCCAGTTACAGGAGCATCAACGCAAAGAAAGGTGACACATTTCAGTCAGGAACGAGCATGGAGGTCTCCCAGAGGTGGGATGAGGCATGTGCTCCACTCCAGAGCGCCCCCTGTGGGCACAACCCTGCCGCGTGTTTGCCCCATTCCTAATGTCAATTTATATATAGCGCCTTTCACCTTGACAGCATCTCTTACAGAATGAGGCCAATGTCACCATCGCTGTCATCATATTTGGTTCATCTAAGCTGCTCAAGGACTCCGTCACTTTAACTGGCGCTACTCTTCCTCTTCCTCCTCCTCTTCTACGTCTACCTGCCAACAGTGCCGGGGTTTTCGCCGACCCCCAATGTTTGTAACCCTCTGGTTATTTCTGACAGTCGGCTGACACCAGAGACACACATTCAAGTTATTGTTCACATGTCATGTCTGTCACCGTCATAATGTCTGGCCATTCCTGTCACCAGCTGCCACTGCAAGGCTTAGTCGCTCCTTCATCACGATGCGCCTCTCTTTGGCTTACTTGCTTACTCCCTTATAAAGTTCTGGGATGGGCACCAAGCTGTGCTGCCCGGGTCCTTACTGACCATCTCCTCACCCTGGGGCTGGCACCACTACACTGGCACCCCACCCTGTACACTTTACATTGAAAACTTCCACCCTGACATTAAAGCAGTCCACGGCCCAGTCTCTCATCATGTCGCCCCCCCCCCCCTTGTCAGTGCCAGGGTCCCCTCATGCCCCCTTCACCATGCTCGGTAAAGTGAGCTGCGTGGAGGAGACCTATAGTGCCCCCAGGCTAGGGGGCGCTGGCACTTGGTGACTTCAAACACGTTTAGTCCATGTAGCCCTGGAGGATCTCAAGGACTCCTCAGGTGTGCCTTTCTGTCACTTGGATTTGATCTTCGTCATCGTACGCCGAACCTTGTCTTCTTCTGGGCTGCTGCTTTGTTCTGTACTTGTAACCTTCGCCCCGCGTTGGGTTTCATTTCGTTGGCACCGTGCCTGTCTTTATGCTGTGCAGTGCTTCGGGCTCAAGAAAAACGTGTGGTAAATTAAATGGAGGCGCACTGAAGACAGAGTTAAATAAATAGAAACGTCACACAATTGTTGATTTAGTGTCCCATGTCACGGTGCAGGCGGACCCCTGCTTTGGACGCACTTCATCGGTTTACTGGGATCATTCAGATTAGTTTAGGGGTCTTTTCTTTAACCCTTTCCGCGCTTGCACATCACGTGACTGCGGAATGCACGATAACGGCACATCACATGATCTGCTGCTGCGCTCCGGCTGAGTTTGGTCGACTTCCGATGCCGACGATGGGTCCAAACGTGTCCTACCATTTATGAGCGCTTGTGCCAATCTGCGCCTCAGCCGTACACACGGATAGACTGGAGTTTGGATACGCGGAGCATCAGCTACTGTTCCCTCCAATGGAGTCAGCACATTAAAAGAAAGTCCTGGATGGTCTCACAGATGTTTTAGTGAAAGGTGGTCACCTCAGGTGTGTCTGGCAGCAGAACGTCAGCCCTCCATGTGAATGGGGGTCAAGCCCATCAGCTCTGCGACGCGTACCCGGGGTACCCGGGGCTGGACGACGAACAGGGCAGCCTCTAACACGGACTCCTGACTTCAAGCCGTCCACTTAAACGGTTAACGACGCCTTTTGATGACCACATCAGGTCTGTGTGTCCTCAGTTGAAGTTCACTTGGCATTCAATAACTGGTTCAAAGTTCATTACTGAGTTTGTCATTTTGTGAATATAAAATAGAAAGAAAGGCAGGAAGGAAGGAAAGACCCCCTCGCTTTACAAAGAGAAACAAGACAACTAACCAAGGCACCCTGGTGTGGCGAATTTGGGCAGTTAGGAGGCGACTGCTTCTTCTTCTTCTTCTTCCTTTGTTATTTTGGAGTCTCTTCTTGTTCTCTTTCTCCTCTCCATTGCTTGAATCTCCTCGTATTCTTTCATCTTCCTGGCCTTTCTGCTGTTTCTCTGGCTGGTTTAGCCTCCCTAAACTCCCAATAACCCCGTAGGCTGTTGTGCCATCAGGGGTGTAGCACAGAACTCCGGGCCCTAGAAATCAGTCTCTGTGGGGTCCCTCCGGGCTCCGAGTCGGTGATCCCCCCACTAGGACACCCTGGTCCGATAGCTCATTAAAGTTTCACTTTTGTGTGATGTTCCTCTCTCCTTTACTATCCATCTTGCGCTGATTTACAGGACATGTTAAAGCTATTATGGGGTGTTTGGCTGCGGTGTATTTGACGTTTCTAACTGTCTATGAGCCGCCATTTTCATTAATCCCGCCCTCCTCGGCCCCAGTGGAGCCGGTTTAGTGAAGGCCTACCTGTACTTTGATTTACTTGCGTATTTATTTATTTTACCCAGACTAGTCCTCCTAATTTTAAAATAAATATGAACAGGCTGGTGATCACTTCACGAAATACCCGGCGGTAATCGGGGCCTCCGTTAGCTAAACAAATGAATAAATCCGACCAGGAGAACGTCACCAGTTAGACATGCCAACTGCATCACACGCGGTCTTCGAACACAACTCCGGGCAGCATCACGGCGGACGGCCGCTTGAACGACACGGAGCCCCCACCCAAACACCGAACGCTAACCTGCCACACGCCGCCGCTTCTTCGCTTTGACTTCGTTCACCTCTGAAATTGAGCGCCAACTACTCTTGAAGCGCGCCGATCTCCCGTCAGCCTCCGCGCACTCCCGTTGTCTGCTGGGAATTGAAGTCTTCTCGGTAGCGCAGTCACAGGATTAGACCAATCTCTGCTCGTTTAGTGACTGACTGACTGACGTAACTACAGCAACACCGATGAGTGGACCTCCGACGCCTCAGTGGGTGACGTTTTCTCTGACGAAGAGGTTCCCAAACTCAGTCCTGTGGACCTCGTGTGACTGCAGGCTTTTGGTCCAGCCAGCTCCACGATCGATGGAAATAACGCATCTCATTTGATTAGCTGGCCGCCTTTTGTCTGCCGGTATTCTGCATTCGGACAGGCACGGAGATCTGATCTTTACCTTTATAAGACATTTAGGATATTTTTCTGTATGCTCTGTTTTTCCTGTCGTTATGCACTTTTTCCGTGTAGTTTGCTGCTCTCATGGTATCCTTAAAAAAGACAATAAGAAAACGAGCAGAGCCGCCACCAGGCAGACGACACCGAATAACAAACGGCGTCCGACCCCCTAATTAGGAAACAAAACGGATCAAATAACCGGAATGTCTGGATGAAGCAAAACGAAAATATTGTTAAAGAGAAAAAAAAAAGACATCATCCGCATATATCTGCTTAACACGTTATTAAAATGTACCGAACTTCTAAACACATAAACTCGGAAATGAGCCTTCACTTAATGCGGCACGGGGTCCACTGCTTTAGCCCCCTTATCCAGCCTAGAGATGAATGAAATGGCTGCCTATCTCAGTAGCACTGGCAGAGGTGCCAGTCCATCACAATGAACATTTATTTGGAACTAGCAAAATACCCGCGCTTGGCAGCGGCGAAGTACTGCCTTCAAATTTTTATTAAGAAGAAAAGTAAACCTTTTTAAACTGAGGTACAATATACCAATAATTATTTAATTAAGGATCTCTTTGTATGCCACATTGTGAGTTCGGCCCTCCGGCTGTAATCTGACCAAGCTGTGCGCTGAGTTTACTCTGAGCATGTAACGTACAGTCGGCCATGTGAACAGCAATCTTGTCTCAAATCTCACAGCTTGGATTGCTGCTGTCGTAATCGGTTTGAGTTTCATGGTTTGTTTCAATGACGACAGTATTTGTAGGACTTGTGTTGAAGTGACATTCGGCGTCTGTCAAGCGTTGTAAGTATACAACCAGTTTCATCGATAAAATCACATCCAGCTTTGGAGAGTTTAGACATTCATAAACATCAAAGTGTCCACCACTGAAATCGTCACCTGTCAGTCTCACCTAAACCACCCACATCAATCACTTGCAACGAGTGCAGAATGGAGCTGCTAGAATCCTAACTAGGAAAAGAAAATCCGAACACATCTCTCCAGTTCTGATGTCACTACACTGGTCACCTGTGTCATTCAGGATTGACTTTAAAATTCTGCTTATGGTTTATAAAGCCTTAAATAATCTGCCCCATCTTATATATCGGAATGTCTGACACCTTATATTCCAAATCGTAACCTCAGATCCTCAAATGAGTGTCTCCTTAGAATTCCAAGAACAAAACTTAAAAGAAGTGGTGAGGCGGGCAGGCGGCCTTCTGCTGTTATGCACCTCAAATCTGGAATAGCCTGTCAATAGGAATTCACCAGGCTGACACAGTAGAGCAGTTTAAAACACTGCTGAGAACACATTACTGTAACATGGCCTTCTCGTAACTTCACTTTAACTTAATCCTGATACTCTGTATGTTCAGTTCATCATAATAAATAATCATGGTGGCTCTAAAATCCATACTAACCCCTACTCTCTCTTCTGTTTCTTTTTCCTGGTGGCCTGCGCCACCACCACCTACTTAAAGCTTCAGGATGCACCAACATTGATGGACTGAAAGCCAGAAGTCTACGTGACCATCATCATCATCATCATCAGGTCCTTCCATGAAAACCCTAAACACAAAGACGACTGTTTGACTAATGTTAGGTAGATTGCCCAGAGGGGACTGGTCAGGGGGTCTCGTGGTCTGGAACTCCTACAGATTTTATTTTTTTCTCCAGCCTTTGTAGTTTTTTTTTGTTTTTTCTGTCCCCCCTGGCCATCGGACCTTACTCTTATTCTATGTTAATTAATGTTGACTTGTGTTTATTTTTTATTGTGTCTTCTATTTTTCTATTCTTCATTTTGTAAAGCACTTTGAGCGACATGTTTTTGTATGAATATGTGCTCTATAAATAAATGTTGTTTGATTGATTGAATCTAAGATGTTTAAGAGGCACTGGCAGTTGTCCAAAGGTGTAAAATATTTGGCCATTTTGGTAAACTTGAAAGCGACAACCGAACAATTCAGCGGCAGCCATCAACTCACATGCAGATCCATAAGTGAAGGCCTTAAGCATTTCACTCTTCTAGTGCTCCTGTGTAGTCTGATTATCTCCTGTACGTCATCAGTCCACACCTTGAACCTGTCCAGTCATTCAATACATAAGACACAATGGATATCAAGAGTGAGCCTGATATGGCCGTGCAATATGTAACACAGAGAATGGAAAAGGCAGGTGCCATCTCTGGGCATGGAAACCACGCGGTAAGTGACAGTTCTTTGATCGATGGTGATCACCTCAATAGAAATGTTAATGGGGGTACGGTTGGAATGATAAAGGAAATGGGGACCTTAACAATGTAAAGTAAGTCTAAAATACCTGCACAATAACTATAATCGTAATAAACGAACAATAAAACAGCCGTGGATTAAATAAAAAGGCTGTAGTTATCAGCAGGGAGACGTGAATCCCGTGGCGAAGCAAGGAAGGGAATGAAGAGACCGGAGTGACGGACGGCCTTATATAGGCAGGCAGCCCACAACGTGGGAGGTGTTAAGATGGGGACCCAACGCCGCCTCACACGGTGACCGAGCTGCAGGCTATGGACGTATATATGTACGTAAGTAGGATTCAGTTAGCGTTGGGAACCCGCGTACCAAATTTCTTGAAGATGGGCCCATAAGTAACAAAGACTGTTGAAAAGTTCAATATGGCAGCCGACAGTGGCATCATACCAACGAAATAAGTACGTTCATCGGTTTCGGTTGGCACAGGGAAGCCGCCTACCCAATGTTGTGAAGATGGGGCCATGAATAAGAAAGTTCAACATGGCGGATGTTATCGACCGTTATGACCGTTACGTGTAAAATTTCAAAATGAAACCTGCTTGACTTTTGTAAGTAAGTTGTAAGGAATGAGCTGCCAAATGCCAGCCTTCTACCTACACAGGAATTTGGAGAATTAGTGATGAGTAAGTGAGTCAGTCAGTGAGGGCTTTGCCATTTATTAGTATAGATACTGAGCTAAACTGGTGACCCTAAATGCAACCCAGACTGGGACAGGCAAGGAGAACCACCATGGAGCGTGTGAGAGCAATCAACATGGACTTAGGGTTTGAACCACCAGGGCTGCACTGAGGGTCCACAACAGAAACCAGCAAGGTGCCACTGCTCCTCGGGCAGGTGTGCCAGCTAATTGACGGTCACTTCATGCGTAATGCAGGTGCAGGTCCAGTCACAACCACAGGGGGCAGCACCAGCCCTTCAGCCAACATTCATTTGTCGATTGCCCCTTATGGGATGCCACCGGTGCAATTAATGAGAAGTTCTCCACAAGACCCGCCAGGTCATGTCAGCAGCTTTGAGTGGCTCTGTAGTGGAAGTGAGGGCCACCAAAAGATGATGTGGGCTGCTGGACCAAGGATGGCGGGAGACCAGGCTTCTTTGCACTCTGGCCAGCCTGAAGAGGCAGGGGTTCCACTTTAGGGCAACTGCAATGGACGGGGCCTAAACAGGGGGCACACGTGACCTCTGCGGACCACTACATGACTGGGGCCCAGCCACTGTGCCAACAGAAGGCCTTTAACAAGCTACATGTTATCTGAAAACTCCCACCACACTTAGACCCTGAGTGCCCCCCCCAAAACACATCTCCTACTCCCAAAGTGCGACACCACAGCTGAATCAGGATTAGAAACTCCAAGTTCCATCCATCCAATATGGAGCAAAAAAGCCCATCCATGGTTTATAGCTCCTTTCTGACACGTTGCTTTGGTTTCCATAGTTTGGGCAAACTGAGGAAGCCAGCAGCTTGATGGGCATGAAAAGGGGCTTTGTATTAAGATGGCAAATAACAACTGCCCCCCAACCAAAAGGCAAAGAACGGGCACCAGCCGCTCAGGCGAGTGTCCACTTCAATCTAAAAAAAAAAAAAAAACTAATCAAATGGGTCACCGACCACCATGAGCATCCGTGGATCGACATCAGGGGGCTAGCAGAACGAAACACTGGGGTACACAAACAGGGCCGTCTTAACACATGGGCACACTGGGCAGGTGCCAGGGGGCCCCATGCTAATCTCTGAATGTTGTGTAGGTAGGGGTCCAGTGCGCTGCGCTGCTCTGCCCGGGGGCCTAGAATGCTGTTAAGACGGCCCTGGACCCAAACTGGGACATCAACGGCCTTCATTATAGAAGATAAAGAACGGGCTCAGCCGAGGAGGGCAGTGGCCTCTTCTTTTGGTTTGGCTTTTCCTTGACTGGTCGATTAAGTCTTTAGATCTTTCATGGATCGATCAAACTCTAAAGGCACCAACAGGCTTTGCGTTTCTCAGAAAAGTCCGAGCAGAGCGAAGCGGGCATGCGTGACGTCACGGACATTGCGAGTTTCGAGTGGACAATGCTGCCATCTAGTGGCTGACGTTTGAATGCGCAGGACAAATGAAAGCCAAGCCGAGCGTTTACCTCAATGTTTTGAGTTCATCGGTCCTTACCTACCCAGGAGGCCATCTCAGAGTTTTACAACGTCGTCTTTGTGCCCCCTTTGCATGCCAGCCAGGCCACAGCGCTTAAGCTTTCTTACAAAAGGTCGACTCCTGTACAAATACAGGGCGCCACCTGCTGGCAACCAAAGGGCACCTGTAGTCACGTGGAGACCGAATGACGGACCCGGGGTGTCCCTTCACACAACTTGAAACACTCGCAGCGTCGCCGTCCTCGGCTTTTGAACCCTCGAGGCTTGTGTGTGCAGTCTGCACGGTCTCCCGGTGCCCTCCTCGTTGCTCACATTAAAAAGGTCCAGCGATGAAATAAAAAGACAAAAGGCACCCTCGAGTGATTTTTACGTTTTGTTTTTACTTAAAATAAATCTGTCGTCGGGTACAATAGCCACGTGAGAATTAAATATTTTTCAAATCCCTCTCCCCTCACCTCATTTACACTTAAGTAAGAGTTCATGCAGGAAATCCGGTCCTGTCCCGGGAGATGCACCTCAGACCTGAAACACAAAGGCCATGCGGGGCAGGGAGGGAGTCTTAACATCTGATCAAACCCTTTCAAAAAGGGGGGCCCCCGACTAGAGGACGTGGCACTGCCCACGTAACCCTGAAGAAAAAGGACAAAAGGCAAAATGTGCCTCATAGCGGTGTGACAAAAACCAGTGTGACGGTGACACCCGCACTCCAGGATATATGGGGGGGTTAAGTGTGGACAGCCATCCCCGAAAGGCACATGAGATCCCAGGTATGAGTGGGAGACCCCACTATCAGTTCATTAAGATATATTAAAAAAAAAAAACAAAACAAAAAAAATCCAAATTCCTAACCGGGAAGGGGCAGCAGCACTGAATCCAATATGGCGCCCTGAAGACGGCGCTGCTCTCCTTCATCCGATTCCATCTTCACTCTAAACTTAGTTAGCAAAGGAAAACGTCCGACAGCCCAGTCACCTTCTACCTTCAAATACAAAGGAAATCATCAGCCGTCGAAATGAGGCTTCAGGTGGGCCGGGGGGCATGGGGGCCCACTCTCCTCCCACAGCCACAAGATGGCCACCAGGACCAAATTTTGGGGTGCCAAGTCACCCTTGGAGGCGGAGGCTGGTGGTCCGTAAGGCGCCCCTCCCCACTCCACAATGCACACACACACACACACACACACACACACACACGTCAAAGCCCACGGACTTGGCATTAAAAGGTGGTCCGCTTGGGCGATGTAAGTGAACGCTGACGGCGAGGTGTCCATGCAGCGCGGCCGTTAAATCTCATCCCGTCTGCTCCGCCGCGTTCTCTTTGGCGAGTTCACTTTTCTCCGTGTTTTTCTTTTGAAAGTTTGGTACAATACATAAAAAAATAACTTTGCAATACTGTATTATTATTATTAATTTTTTTTTTCCTTAAACCAAATATTCCAGTTGTCCTCCAAGGAAGGTACTGAGTGTCAATATTTCATCATCAGTATCACAGGGGTACTGAAAAAGGCAAAAACGAGAGGGAGGAGGAAGAGGAGGAAGAGGAGGAGGCCGCGTCGTCAATTCTGCTCGTCGCCCAGGATCTCCTTGACAAACGAGGCCACGTCGCTCTCCTTGGCATCGTGGATCTTGAAGAAGGGGTGGTCCTGTGCAAAGAGGGGAAAACAAACCCAAATCAGCAAAGAGCCGTCTCCTGGGGGCACCTCGGTGGTCTACTGCCAAAACGAAAAGGAGCCAGTGGAGAGTGGATGGGCCGCTCGAAGGAGAAGACCACCACCGGCTGCTGGGCCATTTTGTATTAACGCACGATGAGGTGAAACCTGAAAACGTTTAACACGACAACTTCACAATGACCCGACTTGGGGACACCCACCTGAAAGGAGCCACCCACCCATCTGGCCTGGTCATCGTCCCCACAGCATCCCAAAAGGGGCAGTGGGGCTGGAGGGAAACCCGAGGAATAGCAACAGGAATTTGAAGATCAGGGGTCCCACAGCACACAGGAGTGTACACCAAAGAAAGGGGCAACGGAAAACGGCAATGAGACGGGACCTCAACAGGAAGGTGCAAGAGGCACTGGGGGGCTGTCGTTCTGGCCGAGTCTGAGGAAAGGGGTCTTTAATACTGCCCAGGTCAGGTGGGTCATCAGGGGACTTTGGTACGACGCGAGCCCCTTGTGTGAAGTGAAGACTGTTCAGGAGTTCATGGGAAGGCAAAGGACAACCCAGGGGGGAGATTCGAGCCTCAAGGTGCACCATTACAGCTATGAAGAGTGTGGCCCTCCATCTTCACCGCCGACTCTCCAAACCACCAACCCATTTGTAAGATGGCACCAAGTGCTTGTGGCCAGCCAATCAGCACACTTTAGCACTTAAGCCCCACCCACCCACAACAGCTCCTGGATTAATGAAAAGTAACAAACGCTGGAGGAGGAGCTTAAAAAAAAAACACAATTGCTAGGAACTACAAAAGGGCGACGCCCTGCCAAGTGAAAAGTCCCAGAGTTCCAGCACTCGGCGCGTTTCTAATGATGTCTGAAGGGTCAACGTGATGGACCGGGGGTCTGTGACGGTGAGGCAGTGCGACGTGTAATTATACGAGGACCACGGGCCCCCCAGACGGATGGACACACACACACCCCGCACTCGGCGGACGTACCATGAGCTCAAGGTAGTTCATTCGTTCAGCTGGGTTCTTTTTCAGACTGGAAAACAAAATGAAAGGAAAGAAAAGTGGAATTTATTACACAAATCGTCACTTCGACTCACCAGCACATGATGTCACAGAAAAGAATACGGTGTCACCTCAGGGACATGAGAGAGAGGACGTATCGAGTTTGATAGTTAGGGTCACATACATCAAGAGGGCCCACCAGTCACTGCTGAGTTTACTGGCAGCGGGTCACATGACCTCCATGACCTCCAACCCAATGACTGTCCACGATTCATCATGGAGGGTCGTCGTCCATCCCAACCAACCCAATCGCCACCAAGGCCACAAAACGACAAAAAGTCCAAGAAACCCTCCAGACTCGGCTTAGTGCCAGGGCAGCGAATGACCCAGGGGGTCCAGGTCCCCAGTCTGGACAGGACAAACGGGGGCTCGTTGGGAGTCTGCAGAGGGCACAAGAAGAGCTGAGACACATGGAGGCTGTGTGTCCCCTTCTGCCGTTGGCAGGACAGGGGGCTTGTGACCCAAATGCCAAGTGTCCATGTCCCACCACTGTCATCTCTGGGCTACCACCTCACTGCTGCCCACATCGGGTGGCATTTATCATAGCTGAAACGGGCACCAGGGACGGTAATGTGGACATTTATATGGCCTCATGAAACCCACCAAAGCCCTGCAGCGGTCAGTCTGTGCTCAGGGGCTCAGCGTTCAAGTTGGCACAGACCTGCCATGAAGCCCTGCCAGTGGTGCAAACTTCCCAACTGTTCTGCTGCCATCTTCTGTCGTGTCGGAGCGGACTGGACCCGCTTGTGAGGGGTTAATGTGCTGGGATGGGATGATTTACGTTGAAAATCCCTTGGGCACCAAGTAGAGTTGTGAAAATCTTCACCCGCACACCAACACGAGACCTGCCTGCTGCTGCCGCCATTTCTTGGGCCAGGCCAGTCATGCCATGCGACACCCCACTTAAACGTCTCAACTCTCACTTTGCAGGTCAGATGAGGGGTAAAAACAGGTAATGCCAGCCTTGGCACCAGCATTCACAACGGCCAAACGTGACGCTCAGAGCGGCGGCTCGGAGGGAATGCCATACCACTGGGCAGTGAAGTCCACAAACTCCTTCGAGAATCGGTCTGCAGGTAGCTGAGGGGACGGCTCCTCGACGACTTGCTTCAGCTGCTGGAAAGGGGTCCCCCAAGACTCGTAGGGGAAGCGGAGGATCGCCAGTTCAATCTGAAAGGCCAAGGAGACAAGCTGGGTTAAGTCAAAGGCCCTCGCCAAAGGACAGCAGTGGCACCCAAGTGACAGAGCCACCCTGCTCGGTGACACATGTGCCCTGGTCAAATAGGTGTCTGCTGGCAGAGTAACAGAGACCAGTGCCTGCTGCTCTACATCAAGAGAGACCCAGGAAGTGATGTGCCAAATTCATGGGGCCTCATTTCATGTCACACATCCAGCTCTGTGGCTTTGTGACACTGCTGGCTTCAACTGTCCCACTTAGCCACCGATGCTCACTTTAAAGTAAGGACCCCCTTCTGCAAGGAACAAACACCTTTTTGCCTTGTGGTCTGCCCACCTGGCCTGATTGGCTGCGAAACACAGAGACGGTGGGACATCCACGGAGCCGGGATGTTCGGGTGGGATTTTACATCCTCCCAATGAAAGCGGCCACACGCCCAGCAGACCTCCAAAGAGTGACGTGCTTAGACAGCTGTGGGGGAGCCACTGTGGGGGTACCGATCAGCTAGTAATGCCATTCAGGGCCCTGGACAGTGCTGGGCATTTTGGGACATCAGGAAGCGAGTGGCGAGTCACAACACCCACCGCCATATCTACGGGCTTCTGTATGGCGATAACCAAATGGTGGGCGCATCGGGTGATCACCCGCCATTACTGCAGGGGTCTTCTAATTCTAAGATAAATTCAAGGCAAATGGGACACAAGAGAAGCCCCCCCCCGATCAATTTAATATAATGGCTTTGGTTGGGACGCCTTGAAGGTGTCAAGAAGTCAACGCCAACAGATAAAACCTCAAATCCTCAGCTGCACTTTAGGGGATCAGCACAGCAGCAAAGGCTCAGGCCTCACCGAGGGCAGCCACACCCGAGCACAGCACAACACAGAAGAGCAGCACCCCCTGTGCCACCACCCTTCACCACACCATACGGGCACAAGGCTTTACCAGGGTGATTCCCAGGCTCCAGACGTCTGATTTGACGTTGTATCCTTTCTGGCTCAACTCGGGGTTTATCCTCTCCGGCTGCAAACACAAAGAGAGAGAAAGAAATTCAGAGAGCTGGAAACCGAGGCCTACCTGCCATCTTCACGCTCCTTCACTTCTACTGGGGGGTCCATCGAGCACACAAAGCCACCAATTAACAGATGCAGAGCTGCAGGGGATTTCGTGGCAGGGTAACTAAAGTTGGCACGAGCGCGGGCCGAGGAGTGTACCAAGTGCTGCAGGGATGGGCACCACCCACCACAAGCAGACCTGCAATTAGGTGGCTTTAAGAATGTCACAGTCACCAGTGAGCTGGGCCACAAACACACCAGCATCCCACCTTCCCGTCTGTGTCACCTCACGGCCTCCCGTGGACCGACTCTGTCCAGATGTGGCACACTCGCACTTCAAGGAGGTTCCTCCAAACTGAGTGCTCCGTACACAGCGAGGAAATTTGGAAAACTCCCACCTAAAAGCACAAGCCCATCCATTTGAAAACTTCGGAGCGAGCCTGGCTAATAATAATAAGATGATGATAGCCTAGCTGGGCACATGGGTGGAGCCAGCGTGCTCAACTTTAGGGACCCTCAGATGGGATGGAGGAGTTCAAGGGGCTGGGTGGCCTGTCTCTGTCCCAACTGTCCAGATGTTCATCCACACCACTTGTGCACACGAGTCACTTGTCCTGCTGTGGAGTGACGTCCTGCCAGGTCAGTTATGTACCAGAAAAGTGAAAAAAGCCCCTCAACTTATCCCAAATGAGCAAAACTGGACAGGCGTGCCACCCTGCGTGTGGCTCGGTGACGGTTCACACTAAGAGGACACGTCAGCCTGGCTCTCCACTGGGTGGCACACCTTGCAGAATACAAACACACAGCCCACCATGGCACCTTAATCAATGCCAACTTGACATCCCTAAAGTCGGACTCTGCTTTCTGTGAGGGCACTTAAGCTTGTCTAACTAAAGTCGTGTGAAAAAGTAAGTACCCCCCCTGAAAGGTTTGTTTTCTCTTGAAACATATGTGGCCATGTCAAGGTCTGACCTTCATTTTAACAGCGTCTACAGATAAAGGGGGTATCACTGAGGTTGATGAACGTTGGGCTCTGCCAGCCGTCAGGCTTGCCCAGGAGTCTCCGACACCAACTGGGACAAAGAGGTTCCCACTCCTCCATGCCAAATTCCTTCAGCTGGGGGACGTTTGAGGGGTCTCTTGGGTGCTCAGCCCATTTCAAATCCCCCCACAGCAGACCATTCCGGACAGGTCCATTTCCTTATTACTTATTATTTTTATTATCTTATTATTATTTGACCGATGCCACTTTTAACATTTCTTTTGTTTCACTAATTGGTGTGCAGGCAGGTGAGGCGACTCGCTCAGGGCCACATTGGTGTCAGAAGTGGGATTTGAACCTGCGACCCCAGGGTCTGAAGTCCAGACCCTAACTGCTGCAACAAACTGCCCACCTGGTATGTTGCGGGTCACTGTCATGTTGCAGGGCCACTTTCAGCTGAGTGCCAGTCTTCTGACAGGTGGTCTCACATTACATCAATGATTCTAGGATGGTGAGCTGACCAGGACCCCAAACCAGCACACTTTACAGTTGCCATCAGGTCCTCCTGGTCAAATGCCACCTTTGGCTCTCAAACATGTCTTCTGGTCCTGTGGCCAGACAACTTGATCTTCAGTCCATGAACAGGAAGGCAAAAGATGAGGAAAACTTGAGTCATGCCACGATGTTCCCTCCGCCTGGCACACAGTGTCTTCGTGATGGCCGACTTGTACACCCTGGCATCAACATAAACCACCTGGAGGCCCTGTGACGAACTGCTGGGCTCCTTTGAGGCAGGGTGGCATGTTGTGTTTGATCTCCTCCTAAGCCACCATCTTCTGGACGCTGGGTTAGCACCTCTCCACTTTCGTTCCCAGACTCCTCCTTGCTCGACCTGCCCAGAACACACACTTCAGCCCCACGGAACCGAGGAAACCAACCATCATGGAGTACCATCTGGCGTAAATGGGGGTTTGGGGGCTTGGCTCCCTTATTCCACATTTCTGTTTATTTGAAGATTCCAAAGGACCACAAAGGGCAAGTGTGAGAGGACATTTGCTGAACTCCATCACCGACTTGGGTGAATAATCAGAACCTGGCATGTCGCACCCGCTGAATGCCCACATGGTGTGAAGTGGCTGGCGACGGCACCTGCATGTGGCATCAGGCTTCTGGGCAGACTCCTCTCACGAGTTGCCCGCATTCGTTTATACCTGCACCTCCGTCCCTCCCCCCTTCCTTTAATGGCAGCTTCTTCTGCAGCTAAGGCGAGGTTAGCTTGTCGTGTGCTTGACTGGCTGCAGTGGTGGCTAATCCTGGTGAGCCCGAGTATCTTGTCACACTCAGTTCTGCGGATTGCAGTGCAGACCACCCTGTGTAATTCACTTTAATTTGGGTAGCAAATGCTTCTGCCTGCCCTTTAAGGAACCAAAGACAGGAGGGCGCTAACAGGACTGGCTGCCAGGCACAAGGACCAAAGTAAACTAAAGTGGACGTCAGCATGGACACTGGAGATGGCTTTAAATGTCAGCTGACGATTTAGGAGCCTCCTGTGTGGGGGGAGTTCCCCCCCCTTAAGAGACGAGAATTGCTCACCGCCATGTAGGGTTTGCAGCCAGCGTCCATCGTTTTCGCCACGGAGTCCACCAAGTACCCGCTAATCCCAAAATCACACATCTTCACGTGTCCTTCATTGTTGATGAGAACATTCGATGGCTTTACATCTGTAATGGAGGAAGCAAATCAAGAATGGCAGTTATGGAGGAACACGTGGGCAGCCCATCTTCTAACTGGACTATTCAGATGGGGGGCCTACACTCCGCAGAACTGGCAGGGAGAGCCGAGACCCTCGCAGGGGGATGAATAAAGCACAGGGTTTTATGATGCGATAAGGGTCTGGCTCATGGCATCTCCGTGCCAGTAGGGTGGGCATTAGTAGTGCCAACATGCCTGCGCGGCCAAGTGCACAAAAAGGTGTTCATGATGGAGAACAATGAAGTAAATGGTTTACATGTACCCCAATGTCACATATCCAGGCCAACAGGACAGCTTGGTGCATTATGGGGGAATACGTCAGATAAAATTAAATCAATAAATAAAAGCACTTTGAGATGCGAGTGTAAATAAATAAATAAATGGGTCACAGGCTGCTTGTTTGTCAAATTCCTCCAAACACAACGTGACACACGGCTGGCATCATGTAAAACTGGCACTTTTTCAGGCGTCAAAGCTGTGGGGGCGGGCTCTGGCGAGTGCCGCGTTTTGATTGGCGAGTCGTCCACCTTTTCTGGACTCCAAGCTGGGGCTCCGCACAACGGCAAGGCCCAGAATTCCTGTGCGAGGCAGCAGCTGTAATTGTGTTAAAAACTCAACCAAAGCCGCCATTAGGAGGGTCTGCTGTGAATGTGGCATCGGAGGCCAATTAAAACACAGCACTCGCTAGAGCCCGCCCACTCAGCTCTGAAGAGTGACGGTTTGTGGCGTCAGTGATGAATTAAAAGTAAGGAAATCCATAGAGCAGTAAGCTACACAAAATGTACGTATTAACTGTTTGTACTCATTTTATGTTATTATTGGTTTACTGCTATATATACACAAATTAATAAAAAGTAGTGTATGTTTATTTGGCCCACAATACTCCATACTCCGTGGAGCTCATGACCCAGATAGGGCAGACGAGCCGACCTGCTGACCTGCACTTACACGTCACAGCCAGCAGGCGGCAGCACTTACCCCGATGGATCACCGACAGCTTGCTGTGCAGATGCTCCAAGGCCTTGACAATCTGCAACAAAACAAAAGGCGAGAGGGACGCTCTTCACAAACCGCCTGACTTGTCACACGGCGCTTAGAATTAAACTTCAAGACTCGGCACTTTCGACCACACCTATGCAGGTTTAACATCTCGCCCAACAGCCTGCGGGGTTACACTCTCCTAATCATACCTCAGGCTGACTGCCAAAATGGCAAGTGAAACACACCGGTGGGGCATCCTGAAGCTTCTAACCTGTCTGCCCGCCACCTCGCCAGAACAGCAAATCCGGACTTACCGAGACGGCCATTTTTCCTAAAATGTCTTCTGGGATGATCTTCCCCTTTTCGATCACTTTTTTGTAGAATTTGTCAAGCGACGTGTCCATCAGCTCCATGCAGATCCACACGTCCCCCTGTCAGAGACAGAATGCAAAGGCTTAACGTCAAGCGGGTCCGGACATTTTCAGGACTTTCCATGTCAACAGCCACAGAGTTATTACAGAGTCTGAGGTGAAAGGGAAAAGCGCCATAAACCGGCAACTACAATGAAGCATAAAGAATGTTAGCACAATGAAAAAGTGTCACAATGTCACATGGTGTCACAGTCCGATGACCCGAGGGTCTGGATGTCGGTCGTCTCGGCATTTACCTTTGTGACACGTGCAGGCAGTGGAGAAGGCAGCTATAGATTAAGGACCCCTACCATGTGGTGTTCAGGGCTCCAGCCATCGTCACTGGCGTTACCTTGACAACAGCTGCTGAAAGCAGAAGCTAAATGGAAGAGGGGCACAGGAGCTGGACACCCAGAGTGGGCACTGCCAAGGAGCTGGTGAGACACTGGAGAATGAGGGGCGCTTGGGTCTGATTGCATGGGACTTTACCAGACGGGTGACACGGAGCTGCACTTTGGGCGTTTGTAGATGTTGGGGCAGCAAGGACACAGGAGTGAGAGGACGACCGAAATCATCAATATGTAAATAAAAACTTATTAGTACTCTTTATTATTACAATTATTACTATTATTAATACTATTACAATTATTACTAATATTACTAATACTATTATTACAATTATTATTATTACTATTATTATTATTAATACTATTACTAGTACTATTATTACAATTATTACTTTTTTTATTATTAATACTATTACAAGTACTATTACAATTACTAATACTATTATTAATACTATTACAATTATTACTATCATTGCAATGGACTGGACATTTAAAATGTCCTCCCAATCACCCATCTAGTTCAGGGTCACATGAGGCTGAAGGGGACCCACCCTGGAGGGACTGCCTGCTCACGCCGGGCCAATTCGACCCAACAGTAGTCGTGGGTTTAATTAGGGTCACTTTTTAGTAAATGCCCATTGAAAGTGGCATCCTGGGTCCCTTGGAGATTCGTTTAAGTGAGTGAGTGTCTCCCAGTGAAGTGTCAACTGTCCAAGTTCCGTCACCGCACTTGAATATGGACGTACTCATTCATTCGATCCCTCTTTTATTTTATCCAACATAAAGTCATCAATGCCATCAGCCCACTGAACTGTAACCCTGCGCCCCGCCATGTATTTTTAAAATGTCACTGGGTTCTTGAGAGCCACCTTTTAGGAAAAGGAGGTTGGCATGAATAATGTACGACAGCCATTTGTGGAACCTGCTTCATCCAACTGGGGTCATTGTGGCCACTCGGCCTAATCGAGCAGCATCAGGCGACAGGTAACAACCAACTCTAAAATGGTGCCAGTTGATCACGGGTACAGACCAGAGGCTGGACAGCTTTGAAGCCTACAGAAACTGCAATTCAGCAGACACATCAATGACAAGCATGCCTCGTCACCGTCCCAATTTGTCCCACGGTTTGCCGAGTGACATTCTTGGCATACCGTCTTTGGACTTTTAAAATTTGAAGGCATCCGTGGACGGCGACTGACCACTTGTGTGTGATGACTGCAGACATGAAAACTCCAAAACAAGCCAAGGAAGCCTGGCACCATAATGGGCGCTGATTTTGAGCCAGACTGACCCAGTAGATGTTGAGGTAAGGGTCAAGCGACTTCTTCATTGAGAGAGAGAGAGAGAGAGAGAGAGAGAGAGAGAGAGAGAGAGAGGAGAAGGAAGACAAGCACTACCTCTCTGAAGAGCGCCCCATAAAACGTGACGGTGTAGGGACAGTCCACGGTCCTCATAGAGATGTCCAGGTCCATCAGCAGCCTCTTCTGCTCCTGGGTATTCACCGTGGCCCGGATCCTCTAGGGGCGGGGGAGAGAAAGAAGTCAAACATTCCACATTAATCACCTGTGCCATGCCAGGTGCCCTGCTGACCCAGCAAACAAACCACTATCAAGATGAAGTCCGTCATACCAGCATGTTAGGCTCTGGAAAATGCCCACCAGCTGCCAGACAGGATCTGTGTCAAGGGTTTGGTGTGCAACTGCCCAAGGTCACGTCTGGGTGTGTCACCATATTATCTGCTACTGGTACAGGGGGCACAGCAGGCTGCCCATGGTGTCCATATCAGAACAGTTTTGAGAAAAGCAGGCCTTTCGGCCCACAGTAAGCTCACCAACCCTGCTCTGCTAATTCCTGCAGTATAACAAACATCAAGTCAACTTTTGAAGGACCCCAAAGTCCTCCTGCCAACCACATTCCAAGTTCCTGTGGTTCTTTGTGTGAAGAATACCTTTCTAACACTGGTGCCAAATGTATCAGTTACCAGCTGTGCCCCGGGTTAACGCCATTTTCCCCGAGCCTCAGTCCTTCCTCACAGCTCAGATGTCGCCTGGCCTTCCTCTGGCGCTGCGGTGTCTCTTGTTGGAACATGGAAGACCAAAACTGCACACCGTACTCCAGAGCAGTAGGACCCCCCGTGCTCTGCACCCCACACGTATATATATATATCGCCTAACAGTGTACCGCTCATCGTGCTTTAGTCCCCTTCTGCTGACAGAACCAGGCCTGTGACAGCTGCTCACATCCTTGTTAAGTGTGTGCCGACGTTCACATAGGGTGCCCACCTAAAGTCAGCGACATGGCATGCGTCACCAGGTCCATGCCAAGTCCCCCTCAATTACATGACGCCACATCAAAGTCCACCAGCAGGATATGCCTCTGTGCCCATGTTGTACTTCTAAAAATGTGTGGCAATGACACAGACTACCACATGGTGACCTCACAGTGTGTGTGTGTGTGTGAGAACACGCTGTGCTCTGCCGTCATCAATAAACAATAGGACTTACCTTCACAGCCATTATTGTGCCACTCTGGGCATGTCGCACGCGCTCCACCACGCCATAGGCGCCTCGCCCGAGCTCTGAGAGAGACACCAGGTCATCAGCTTGGACTTCAAAGTTCTAGAAGGAAATCAAACAAACTCTTAATAAAGAGTGGCAGAGCCCACCAGAAAGGATATCAGCGAAGACCCCGCTCAGATGAAAACCACACTCACCCCCTTAGGGCAGCCACCACAGTCAGCACGCTACTTTCACTGCCCGCCACCCAGATGCCCTGTCCATCGCTCTCCATGTCCCCCACCCTGTGCCCTCAGCTTGCCTACTGCAGGTGGTCTTGGTCCACTAGCACTTCAGTCAAATTCACAGACGCTCCTGCCCAAACAGTGGGGGCTCTCCTCCTTCTCCCCCTGGTGGTTTGTTAACTGAAGGAACATTAAGAGCCACCAGGCAGCATTGGTCAGCGAACTGGACATTAGAGGGGCCACCTCGTGGTATGGACCCCCTGGATCACTTCACAGATGGGGGCCTCTCTGCGTCGATATGCAGGGCTCTCCCCGCCCGTTCACATGCTAGTTTAGAGATGGCCGAGAGTACATGGGGGACATTCGCAAGGACCCCCTCCATTTTCTGTCAACACACGCTGTGCCCACCACACGTAAGGGGCAGCACAGTCAATCAGGACTTATAAACACCTCAAAATCAGCTTCCACAAGACTGGACACAAAGACAGGACCACCATCCCAGTCTGCCAGAGCAAAGGGGGTGGGGGGGTCTCATCTGGGTATTAAATTGGCCGTCACATATTTGAGACGCACAGCCTCTCCGTTACTACTATGTGGGTCCGTTTGAGGAGCCGACAGACCACGTGGGCACCTCGGATTATTCGTTAAGTCACCAGATCTCCAATTCTGAACTGCCACAGGCGAGCAGCGTCAAGGATGCCAGCGGCCAGGCGGGAGGCCACCAAGGAGATGGAGACAGGATGGTGGAGGTGGCCTGAGGGAGTCAAGCGTTGTCACGAACCCCAAGTCCACCAGGCTCTGCAGAAGTAACAGCGGGCTGCAGCCGGGCACCACCAGGACCTGAAAGGAGACGCACTCAGGCCACCCCAGGTCAGGGAGGACTGCCATTCAATTGACCATGACCACAGAAGCCCCTCAGCTTGAGGAGCCTAAAGTCAGGAGGGCAGCCGTGGAAGACCACCACACGGCTGAAAGTAGGGTGGGACCCGAGATTTGATT
The DNA here is from genome assembly GCF_016835505.1 of Polypterus senegalus. NCBI lineage: Eukaryota > Metazoa > Chordata > Cladistia > Polypteriformes > Polypteridae > Polypterus > Polypterus senegalus. The sequence continues at coordinate 162,966,835 of NC_053166.1, read as the reverse complement.
TGGGACAGTGAAGCAGCCGGGGTCCGCTATGAAGCACATGTCCTAATCCTCCTCTGCCTCGAGGAGACCCCTTTCAGTGTGGACTCTGGTGGCCATCTGCAGGACCTTATAGGTTGAGGCCAGCGTGACAGTGCCACCCCCCGCAGTCTGCTGTAAGTAGCGTCCTCCATTCAGATGCACTACAGCAGCTGGGCATGAAGCCTTTAAAAACAAAGGTGGGTTTGGTGGGAGGATATGGGGGGCTAAATCCGTTTAAAAGTGTGAGGAGGTCGGCTCGAGGGTACCCAGAACGGGACCCAAACCCTGTGAAGCCCTCTGCCTCTCACACCGTACGTCACTTGACCTCAAGTAACCCCGAGGCGCAGCAAACAACTGGCAGACGTCAGGATGACGGAGGGGACATAAATAACATGCAACATGAGCCCGTGCGCCTCGTCCCGCGGGGTTTGGTGGGGATTGGCGCATAGCTCGGCACATTCTGCCAGCACATTTCACGCACTCCGAAAGATAAAGAAGCAGGAAGTTGGCATTCGAGGACAACGCAGCCAAACCACCGAGAAAAAGTAAAAATTCAAAGAAGAAATCAAAGCACGCTGATCAAAAGACCACCCGCGCCCCCCCCCCCACCACCTGACATCACCAGATAAAAACAAGGCAGCCGCACAGAGCTGGGCTGATGTCACTGTTGACACAGGGGACAGGCGCGTGACAGGTGTCCAGGTGATGTCATCGGGGCCGGCGGCAGCTCTGCTCAGGTACATCGACAGCCTATAATTAGCCGAGCTCGTCGCGAGGCCCCCCGGCTACTCGAGCGGCTGGCCGTTTCACTTTCTAAATGGGTTGTTAACACACGACATGGGCACACGCTGGGGAACGGGTGGGCAAATCTGTGGCTTTCTAGCGCGCCTTGACAAAGCCTGCAGAGCCCTCACATTCTTCCTCCTCCTCCTCCTCACTTAACACTCCAGTACGTCAAAGCAGAAACAGGCGCTCGGCCGCTTCGGTAAGATTTCAAAAGGTAAACTTTGTCTCTCCCACTGACACGAGTCCCCCGAGACACAACCGCACTGCAGGTTCAGCCTTCGGTGGTCTTCACACCCATGGGTATTGAGGGTCGTCTTCCATTCTTCTGTGCAGCTCCTCTCCTGCTCGGTCAGGCTGGATGGAGACCATCGGTGGTCGGCTGTTGTCAGGTCCCTACAGCAACATTCAAGGTCGGACCACTGAAGGAAATTCACAGAGGCGTCCCCCCTTTGTCCTGTTGTAAGGTGAGCCCAGTCTGAGGTCCAGAGAGCTCGCAGCAGGCTGTCATTAAGGGTATCTAATGGGCTAATGTCACCTGTCCCCCCCTCTGCCCTTGGCATGGCCTCTTAATCCATACTTTGTGTCCTGGTGTGGAGATGTGCCCAGGGTGACCCAAGGATCAGTCTGCCGATACACCTCCTTACTGTGCCCCATGGTTGGTCTTGTCACACCTGTCACTCGCTCCAGATGACCACATGGCATCAACTGGAGCAAGGAGGACCACCACCTGCTCAACCTGGCAGAGACGGAACTTCTCGTTATCCCACTTGCTTCTTTACCACTCACACGTGCCAAGTTGGTACACAGCCTTGGGCTGGCCTTCAAGGACCCTGCAGACATCCACATGATCAGACCCTCTCACGGCCGGACATCCACTGCAACTCCCTGGCGTGCCACCGAGACACTGCAGAGGACTCAAAATGCAGCAGAACCTGTGAAGATCAAGCAGCCGAGGCGGGCACGCGGTGGGCACGCCTCTCTTCAGGTCACCATGATGGCTTCCTGAGTTGCACATCAAGTTCATGTCCTCAAATGGTTTGCCCACAGAGTGGTCAGGGGATGACGGAGAGACCACCCTCATGGAAGTCCTCTGCACCGCCTTGACCACTCAGATCTGCAGATAAATGGAGTCTAGTGATGCCACCCCTGCAGGGTATCAGCCCCTGGCTGTTGGAATGAGCTGCCCACCCACCTCCATTTGAAACTCCGACTCCCCCCCTCGCGTTTGGGGACTTTCTCTCTAAGCAGTTGGGTTTTGTAAAGGTGGCCATCGTAACTCGTTTAAGTTTGGTTTTGAGCCGTCACCTGCGATGATGACTTGGGTCCCCTTGTCCCGTCACACTTGTCCCAGACTGATGTTTCTCGATTATGTCGACCTCCTTTCTAAGCACATGAATGGAGACGCACTTGGCTCCCGTCAGCTTTCCTCTCACCCTGTCTGGTGTCCTTGTCCTCGTCCCAACTCCCAGTATCATGCTGGTGTCACCGCAGGAATGATAACTTGGCTCGGGTTTCCTCCAGACATGACGCGTAGCACCGAAGCCAAAGAGTTCCATTTTGGTTTCGTTAGACCAGAGAATCTGCGGGTCCTTCGGGTGTCCTTCTGTAAACTCCAGGTTGGCTTCCACGTGTTGAGGGGTCCACATCAGTGGAGAGCTGCCATGGTGGAGGTCCTTCTGGCTCTTGGCAGTGACCCTAGGTATCCGTCACCTCGGCCCTTCTTCCATGGCTGCTCAGGTTGCCATTGTGGTCTTGCCACCCTTCTTTATATTTAAGGATTAGGGTCGCCACTGCACTCTTGGGTACCCTCAATGCTGCAGACACTTTGGGTGGGCCTCGACCCCGTCTTGTCTCCAACCTCTGCAGGCCTAAAGTTGGCAGTGCCAGACATGAGGCCCACTATTGACCTCCGACGGGCTGGGGGGCCATCCAGGTGTTACTGTCATCGAGAGTGGAGGTTGAAGTTTAGCAAAGGCAGGCGGGTGGGCACGACTGCCAGCCTACAGGACCTCGAATGGGCTGAACCCACTTAGAACTGCGCAAAGGAAAAAATGTGAAAACAAACTCGAGCCCATGTCTGCACTTCCAGGGACCACCAGTCACTTTGAGGAGAAGACCAGAGAGGAGGAACAGGCGGGCACCACCAGGGTGAAATGCTCGCCCAGAAGATGTGGCACCACCCAGTGTGCTGTAGCAAGGGGAGATGCTATAAAGGGCCCGAAGGCAGTCCTGGCACATGGGTGCCCCCCAAGCCATGCTGGTCTGGACAAATTAACCATATTTGACACAACACCCATGCCCAAGCCCACCTTGTGTTCCCGCGTGCACAAACCCTGGTGGAGAGCGACGGGCGCAGCACTTACTCGGTCTCCAATTGTGATGAAGGTCCTCGAGTCCAGGTTCCGAGGTGGTCTGAAACAAAAGAGAACAAAGGAAACCTGAATCCCGACGTCCGTCCATCTGTCACCCAGCAGGGGCACTTCGAGGGTCTACCAGGGGCTTCAGTGGCTAGCTGGCACATGGAACCAGGCTGGCCCTTCACTCAGATCTGCAGTGCTGAATTAGTGACACCCGAGGACGGGGACTTGAACCCCCAGAAGCATGTTTATGACAAGGGGAGGTCAAACATGACAGGTGACAAGAATAATGATAGCCCACCATTGATACCCTGGACTGCTGGAGCTGAGAAGTTCAACAGCAGACCCCCATGTCTGAGGAGCCTGGCCTTCGATGTGTGACAGGGTGGTTGGGGGGCTCGGATCATGAAAGTAATTGGACTACTTGGAACAACAAAGGGTGTTGATCGTTTTGTGAGAAAAACCAAAAGAACCACAATAAGAATATCAGCTTCACGATTGTAACCATTAAATAATACGAACAACAATAAACAGCCCACTCTGAATCGTCCTTAAGTGGAGTAACAGGAGACACAGACGTGACGCAATACGGCGAAACAAACGCACATTTACACGCGTAACCGGACTAAAGCGAGGACCCCTACCCATAAAGCCAGGCCCGCTTTCTCAATAAATCGGCATGTGTGCCAACTTCACTTCTGAAGGTCTCCTTTGGCAAGACGCTCTGCCCTCATTAAACTGCACAGATGTCACCCTCGGCCACCGCGAACCCCAAAACAAGCCTGTGGCGACGTTCTGACTCAACACGTTTCCAAAAGCCAAGCCGACGCGTCATTGGTCGGTTTTTGTTCTCTTTTCCGATTGGCTATGCCCCTGCACAGGACCACCATACCGCTACGTGGGCCTCTCGCCGTACACCCGGAGTCGCCGCGATACGGGATTTGGGCTTCAGTGAACGCCGCATTTAAAACACCCATCGGCTTTTAACGCGTTACCCTGTGTGGTCCATGTGTGCTTGTGCCTCCTCCAGACCGCGAGGGGGCGTCCGTCCTGGTTATGTTGGGGGCCTCGGGTGAAGGGCTTGCAAGCCCAGCCCTGTAGGGACCCGTGGCCAACGCCAGGCGGCGCCCCAGTGCCTGAATATCCCGGGAGCCCAGCACTTCCGCCACACCAGGAAATGCTGGGGGGAAGATGACAGGGGACACCAGGACGGCTTCCGGGTGCGCAGCTGGCACTTCCGCCACACTGGGGCGTGGCTACAGAGGAATGCTGGGAAGCAGCTGGAGCCCATCCGGGTTCCCATTTAAGGGGCCGCCACCCTCCAGTCATCGGCAGAAGTCGGGTGGGAGAGGACGGAGCTGAGAGAGGGAGGACGGGAGGCGGCCAGGAGAAAGGCAGCGGAACTGTGTGGCGTGGACATTGGGGGGGATCGGTGCTGGAGGCACTGGGGTTTGTGGTGCACGTGACTGAACTTTGGAAATAGAATTAATTATTAATGGGTGAAATCTGATGTCCGTCTGTGTGTGTCCGGGCCAGCGTCCACACCTGCTGCTGCCGAGCTCAGCCACAGAAATCCAGCGATTCTGTCAGCCAAGAGGAGGAACAGCGCCATCGGCCAAGCGCTGGCCTCTGGAAATGGAACTTTGGACGCCTCGACCAACGAGCACTGAAAACGTGAACGTCACAAATCCCCGCAATGGGGACACGTGTGCAGGCGGCACAACGTGCTGAAGGGTCCGCGCGCTCGCTCACACAATCCTCCCGGGGTTTCCACGGCAGTTCAGAAGCGGAGTTCCTGCAAATAGGTGGGCCACTGATGTGCACATAGAGGTGGGGGGCACCTGTGCTGGCACTTACACTGGCTCTGGCTCTTTTTGCTTGAAGACTTCATCAGAAATTTTCAGGTTGGGTTTTCTTCTCATTCGTGCTGAGGAGACAAAAACAAAATTCAACAAATTCACATCAAATGGACTGACCACCATGATGAAGACCACCTGTATAACCTGCAGCAGGAGGTGGGTTGAAGGAGACAAGAAAAGCAAAGCACGGGGGCACACACACACACACACACACACCCCCCCGTCCCCTCGGGTCACACAATGCAGAAATACGAGCACAAAGCCAGAGGGGCTCATTGGAACCCCAACACGCACGCCACTCCTACTCTGCTAGAGCCACCCAACCCAACAGTCCCACTGTCTGTCTGTCCTCCACGCCACCCGGGCACTGCTCTTTGATGTGCAAATCTGTCCCCATGTCCTCGATGAAGGACCCTGTAAAAGGGACAGCAGGGCTCAATCGCACCTGCAGTATGTGACGATGCGGGTTCGACTCCATCCTCCTATTGCTGTTCAGGTGCCCTTGAACCCAACACCGTCGATAATGTCACCGAGATGAGCCGACACATAGGGACAAATCTCTCAAGGCCAGGGGATATTCCATAAAGTGCTTTTATTCCAAAACAAAAAGTGCAGCGTCAAAGTTCAATAAATAAATCCATAAAAATCAAGTGTCCAGTGGGGTTCAGACCATCAACAATAAATAAATCCGGAGGTAAAAATAGAAGTAGAAGTTAAAACCGCAGTCTCTCCCACCCTGTGGTGTTATGGGTCCACAGCTCGTGGAGAAAAGGCCATTGATTTTAAATAAATAATCATCGCACCCGAGGCGGCTTGGTGAGGGGGGCGTTGTTGTAGCGAGCCGCGGGGCAGTCGTCGATGTGGGCGTTTCTCACCGTGTGCACAGGGAGGAACTGCCCACATTCGTGATTGCTCCCGTGGCTAATGCTGCAGCTGTGATGGCCCCTCACGTTTTTAAAAGAAGCGCAAGTCGGTTGGGGAGAGAGAGAGAATCGATTAGAGAGAAAGAAACGTTCGGGAAGAAAAACGTTCGGAGAGAAAGGAAAGGAGAGGACGGAGGTTACCGGGAGCAGGAGAGGAAGCAGGTCGGTGAGAGGGAGAGAGCCGCGAAGAGCGAGCGGACGTGCGAGCGAATGAGCGCTCGTGGACAGCTGCATGGAAGCTGGGTGTTAGGCCGACACCCACGTGTTTGTGTTGATGTCGCTCCCGCTGAGCGAGCAGGTAGCGGGAGTGACCAAGGTGAAAGCGACGAGCCGCAGAAGGCCGCAGAAAGGCAGCGGAAGTCGGGAGGCTTGGAGTGGCAGTCCTTGGTGTGAGCGTCCTGGAGACCAAGGAGTCCAAGTCTCGAGGCTGGGATGAGAGCCAAACCGAAGCCAGGGATCGGGAGGTCTCCAGTCTTGCGTGTGTTTGAGGAGGGCAGCTGTAGAGAGCGTCTTGCCTGCTGCTTGGCCCATACGGGATAAGCAGGTGAGACGCTAACAGAAGAGCACCAGATTTGTTTGTTGGGTTTTAAGACTGCTTCCTAAAAAGATTTTAACCTCTCGTTTTTAAGGATTGTTTTTTTCTATTTATTGGTTTTACTCCACGTTCGTTTTATGGATTATTTATTTAATGAACATGGAAGAACTGCACTATTTATGAACACTGTTTTTGTTGACTGTTTTTAATAAAAGCACTTCTGCACTTTTTACCATCCCCTTGCTAAGATGCTCAATTATTGCCTCCATTGACTAGCTCATTCGGCAACATTATCGACGGTGTTGGGTTCAAGTGCTTCCAACATCAAAGGGAGTGTGGAGCCAGAACCCACATCGTCACACACCCTTCTTGTTCTCTGGCCCCCCTCCATCACTCTCTCTCCCTGGCTCGCCATTACTCGCAGCCGCGGAGACCCCAACAGTCACGAGCTCCTTCGGTCAACCTCCGTCCGTCTCGGACTCCAAATGGACGTCACTGCCAGACCGACGAGGCTGGCTCTCCTCCCGTGATCTTTCGCGCACCCGTAGTCGGGATGACACCTCTCCTGCTCACCCCACTCGCTAGTTGTCAGAGGGGCGCACTAGCCATCTAACGCTCCTTCGCGGGGCCCCTGCTCGTTCGGTGTCTCTCTGAAGGTGGTCAGATCATCCAGCCTAGACTGCCATTGCCGTACTTTAACCTCCTTCTCACATCGTTCTACCTCCTTCCATTTCTTTCCCCGATTTATCTCTTTTGTTTCCCCACGATTCCTGATGTATCCCCTTCTCCGGTGTACCTTCGCTTATATATAATCCTTATACACCTCTCTCTGGCTCCGTGGGCACAGCGTCCTAATTACACACCGCAGGAAGCCAATGAGGCAAACAAGAGCGGGTGCGACTCGCTCCAATCACCCCATTAACTCCCCGCGGTTGTGCAATCGCGCCCACGGAGAACGACACGGCTATACGGATTAAAAAACGGACTTTTTTCGGAAGCCGCGGACCCGCTATACCACACAGTACGCCTTTGGTGACACACGTTTATCGTAATTCAATTCCAATTTTTAGTATATGTTATTTTCTTCTTAAAATTACTATTGCTTATCAGGGTCACCCAAGCCCCCCGTTAATCATTTTCTAGGGGAAACATCACAAATCCACCTTAATAAGAGGACAAGCGGTCTGTCTGTGTGTCTGTCATTCCAACAGATGGTGCATCACAAACATTTTTAGTAGTACCATGCATTGTGCTCTGCGGTGGGTTGGCACCCTGCCCGGGATTGGTTCCTGCCTTGTGCCCTGTGTTGGCTGGGTTCGGCTCCAGCAGACCCCTGTGACCCTGTGTTCGGATTCAGCAGGTTGGAAAATGGATGGATGCATTGTGCTGGTCATTTTAACAGGTGGCGCATCACAAACCTCAACACTGCTATTGCCAATCCCACAGAAAGTGGCACATAACAGAGTCGCATGGATGGCGCGGTGCACTGTGGACGTTAATGTCGAGGTCAACATCGGCTACTTACACTTTGTCCCGTCTTAGGGGGCTGGCGCAGCTCAATGTTATTAAAGCCGTGGGGCACATACAATCATTTATCCTTTCAAATGAACGATCATCAGGCGTTCAGGTTATGGAAGTTGCCCTCGGAGCCGCTTCACAAACCCGGGGAGCCCGTTTTGCTGGTTGCCGTTTCCATTTCAGAGTTCCGCTTATGCTGCCCATCATATTTGTGATTCCTGCGTCACGTGCACAGCTCACGGGTGGAAATGCCGCTGAAGATGTGAACCAGACGCGCGTTAAGGCACGAGGAGAGGAGACTGCACCCACCCGAACGTCCAGGCCTTTAGCCGGGTCCGGTCAGCCGTCTCCCTGCGGCGCCCCCTTGTGTATCCGGGTGTCGTGTCACTCGTCAGCGACTGCTGCTACAGGACATTCTGTGCTGCGGCTCGCTGCTCTGGACTGAATGGTGACCTACGAGTGACGTGAGGTGCCCACTTGGTGACAACACCACTTGACACGGTGGTCTATTAAAGCGTAAAAAGTGAAAGAGACACCGACCGGCCAGACGATTAGAGGGGGCAACCGAGAGAGAGAGAAGCTTCAGCATCCTAGCGGATCAAATATGGCGTCCTGAAGGACACTCATCACAAGACCCCCATTGCTAGCCAGCACCTCTGGATTACTATTACACTACACAGCATGGCACAGCCCACTGGGGGAAGACCGAGGAGAACACACTGGGCGGGCTAAACTGGCCTGGGAAGTCGAGGCAAGGTGCTGGACAGGGGCAGCCGAGTCTGTCCAGCGTCCCACATGGCAGACCATCAGAGAGGCTTGTGGAGTCACACATGCGACTTGAAAGGCTTCCATCACACCAGCAACCAACTAGAGGCTGCCCCCACACACAAAAAAAACGCCTACGAGCCCCTGAAGGGCACCAAGGGCCATCACATGTCTAAGGGGGCCAGGTGGGCTGTAACAGGGAGCGATACCCAGTGTAAAAGAGGTGCGTCATGGGAACCGGGTAACTCAGAGGAGGACCACCCTTAAATGATGGCACTCAGCGACAGGCGAGGACCTGCCTGACCAGGCTTTGTGTGTAATTGACGTGGAAGTCCACATGCCACCCTGTGAACCCGAGGGGGCACGGGGTGCGTCCACAGCACCACCACCTTCTCATTCTAAAGGGGCACTTTAAACAAAAACCATCTCCGTCCACACGGGCATTGTCACATGACGGCCACACTAAAACGACCGGAAACACGAATGGCATAGATAAACACCCACACCGGGCACACGCGCTGGCAAACAAAAAGGAAGTGCCCCCTACGCCACACATTCACTTGCGGGTTGAGTTTACACACAGAGAGAGCAGCAAAGGCGAATACGACAAACTGAAAAAGAGCGCGATGGCGAGGAGAAGAGCGAGCGACAGAAAGAGTAACGGGCACGAGCCAATCAGAGTGCCAGGGGATCTGAACGACTCTGGAGTTAGTCTTCAAAAGGAGGGTCAGGAGTGCCAGGGTGGACGAAAGGCCAAAGACGAGAAAAATCGAAACAGACCCTCTCAAAATGAGACCCCAAACTCAAGGGGGAGAAGACGACGCGGCTTTGGACCACAACTGGATGCCACACTCACTACTAGAAGGTGCGGAGAGCGACGCCAACAAGAGTCCAGCTGACCCCCTGGACATCAAAGCCATCGCGCCGGACCACCCAGCTCGAAGTGAAATTCAAACCCTAGTGGCACCCACACGGAGGAAACCCTGCGGCGTCACCAGCTAGAAAACAAAGACAACAATGACGACGACATCACTCCTCAAGGCTCAGATGGCATATAATGGGCGGGGTTGTACAAGAAAGGCACTGAAAAATAAATAAATATTGGGCCGCGGGTGTCGGTAGACTTTGTGCCCCCCGATCCGACTTACCACCCAAACTCTTCTCTACCATTTCAGTCCTCACTCACCGCTCTGATCTTTGTGATCATTAAAGGGGTCATCACGACGGCAACTGACGAGAAGGAGTCATCGTTGTGGTGTCTGAGGGGTCCTCTCGAGGGTCTCATTTGGTTTATCAGCTAATAATGGGCTGAAGTTTCGACTTTGGCGTTTGTCCATCCAGCCGTTTCAGCTCTGGACTGTCCTCACACACACACACACACCCCTCTTCACCGAGATTTTCAGTATCGGGGGACCCTAAAACGTCGAGATGCATCAAAAGCCGGAGATCGAAATATTTGACAAATCTAAAGCTTTAGCTCCTCCCCCACAGGCGAGAGGTTAGGGTGGTGGGCAGAAATGTGACCATTCGGGGGGCTACGACACGCAGAGTGAAGGGAGGACCCTTGAGCAGCAGGCTTTGGACACAAAGTGACATCGGTCAGATATTTTACAGTGGATTCGGTTAGACAGGCACAGCAGAGCGGCCACTCCGCTCAACAACACGCACACACTTGTCATCGGAGTGCAAGATGAGGACGAGGGGATCATGTGACATGATGACCGACGCGTCCCACTCATGTGGCCTGCCGCCGCGGTCACCGCTGCCTTATATTCCACCCATTGGAATGAAAACACGACGTTAAAAATGTTTTTACGGTCCAGGAGGGTCCCGCGTGTAGGGGGGCTACGGGGTTGGGGACCATAAACCACTTTGTTTAAACAGCACAAACCACTTCCCGGTCACCGGCAGCCCCCCAGCAACACGAGAATCGCTTTATAAATTGAGCCAAAAAGTTCAAACTCCAGGCTGGGAAGGACAACCTGGAAATAAGAGCAACAAGGCGGCACATCAAGCGACACCCTAAACGTCGTGAGGCGAGGCGGGCGCTGAAGTCACCGACTCTGGGTGACCGCCGGCCCAGGGCGTCCGACACTCGCCACCTCTTCTGTCGTTTGAGGCTGAAGATGCGCGACGCGGGGACTCTGGGGACGTCACACGATTTCAAATCTCAACTTCGCCGGACCACAGAGCCCACAACCACGAACACCATGAAGCTGCTCTGCTCGACAAACTCACGGCCTGGCCAAGCATCACACAAGACCCAACAAAATCGTCTCCTGGAGCTCTAGGCGTGGGTACAAGCCCCCCTTGGCAGCACTGGTGGGACGCATGAATTCTTTAAGGCCCTGCTCAAGCTGGACATTTTAAGTTAGGTGGGGGTGTGATGCCCACAAACAAAAACAAACAAGCCAAAGGAGTGGCGCGTCACCACCAGCCAGCCGTCTACTGGCCACGGCCCACATGCTGCGCTTCCAATGGCCGCCTTTTCAGAGCCCAGAATGCCAACCTTTAGGAGAAAATGTCAACAAAATCCACCTGGCACACAACACCCCCACCCTATTGGTGACCTCATTTTATTTATTACCTTCAAGCCAACGGTGGTGGGCACACCAAGTGCGAGGGGATCACTGTGAGGACCAAGAAAATGGCAAAGGAGAACCACAAAGGGCTGAACACGAAATCCAAGAGGAGGAGAAGTTCACGAGCACGTCGACCCGCTCGAAGGAAAGTGACACACCAGCAAGAGCGGCCACCACACTTACGTATACGGTCACATGCACGTGACCAGCAGGACCACTGGCGGTGACAAAAGGGAGTGCCTGTGGAGATGGCCGAGAAGCCTGAAGAGGAGGTGGGCCTGTGCCAGGGCTCTATGGAGTCCGACAGACATGGCAACCAGAGGGGCGTCCAGCTCTCGTATGCCAGTCATCTCGTGAAGTGGAACTGAAAGTCAAGACAGCAAAAGTGATGAAGCGAGAGCTGTGGGAGAGGGGGCCGCGTGCCATAAAAGTGGGGGGAGAAGCTCAAGTCCACAAAGTGGGGGTACAACGTGGAGTCGTCTTGGAGAAAACGGGGGACACGCGTGGAATGACAGCAGAGGTGACCAAAAAAAAAAATGAGACATGAACAGAACAACTTCTGGGGGGCTTCTAAACGAACCAAAGGTGAAAATCTGTGAGGCGGAGCACAGGAGCGAGACGCGGCCCCTCGGAGGGGACTGTGAAAACAGCACAAGGACCGGGGGGGGGGGAACGAATGGAGTGCCCCCGAGATAAGAGGAGCTAAAGACAGGAGAGGACTGTGCCAACATGGGGGTGGCAGGGGTAGGACCCTGAGCGAGGCCAGACGAGGGGTGCGGAGGTTGTGAAGAGAGAGCGGATCTCAGGACCGCTGACCCAGCTGAATGCAGAGGGTGGGACACGCAGCTGTTTTCTGTATTTGATGCTCACACACCGACTGCGGTGGTCCCCCTGAACCTGCACTCCAATGCCACCAACAACGTGGAGACGCCAGAGACGGGGAGCACAAAGGGGCACACGACCAGCCCCAACCACAACCCCAACCCCACCTGAGACCTCCAAACACTTCATCCGCTTCCCACCTTCTGATTGCCCTTCAGACTGGGGGGTCTCGGCTGCCCTGATGTCTTCCTCCACAAACCTCGGAACAGGAATTGATCGGAGGGCAGTAGGGTGGGCGGCTCAGCGGGTGGGGCCCACCTTCCTTCTCGGTGGCAGCCTGTGACCGACGTGCCATATGAAGTGGCGGGCGTCTTGGTGTGAAGAAGCAGCAGGTCTGCTCGGAGTCTTCCTCGTCTTTTCTCCTTGATCGACTCCCCCAAAGCCCTCGTTGTCTTGGCGTAGCTCTCCATAACCGGTTATGGTGGTCTTGTGTGGCATGAACTCCAGCAGTGAAAGTCCTTCAATGTCCCAGAGGACCCCTGCTGTGACTTTGTCTTTGGGTGACTTGTGCTTCCACTGCATTGACTCCATTTTGGACTCGGGACCTCCGCGGTAGACCCCCCATCTCCAGTCACTGAACGACCTCCAAGTTCTCCTCATGGCCTCCTGACATAGCGTCAGCATTCTTGGCAACCATCTGGCACTGCCCTTTGAAATGCCCGTCTTATTTTCCCAAACTGCACCTGCCTAATGCCCATTTCTTCAGCTGTTTAGGAAACTCAATTCTTCTGCCTGACAAAATTAAACCCTCGACTCTCTCACTCATTGCTGTGGAAGTCGCTTCCACGGGCCGTCCCAGTGCGAGGGTCTCCTTCAATGGACCCCCTGCTCGCTCCAGAATTTGACTTTGTAGGACGATGGGGGCTGACCCGCCATAAGCTGCTGTCGCGCATTCAGGGATCTTTGGTGAGAAATCGGATGACAAATCCCACGAGGACCCTCCTGATCTCTGGACCCTCGGAATGTGACGATGCAGAAAAAAGGATGTCACTTGTTTTAAAAAAATCTTAATAAATAAGAGTTAAAAAAAAAAAGGCAGATACTTTGTGACTGTCCCTTATATTTTCTCTAATCATGCGGCACCTCCAGGCAGTGTCACCAGGACCCCAACCCTCCGTCGGGCACACGTCTGTCTGTCTGTCTGTCTGTCTGTCTGTCTGTCCGTCCAATAAACCCATAAAGAGGCATCCTGTGCAAAAGCATTCAGATCTCACCAGAATATAAGAGAGTTTCAATGGGGGGCTCAGACTTTGTGAAATTCCAATTTGTTGTTGCACCCTCAGGGTGGGTGATGAGTGCCCCGCTGCCATGCCCCCCACATTTGGACCCCTCCAAGAGCAAACTGCTTTTTCAAAGGCTACAAATGGTGCCCTCGGTCACCATACCCAATAAATGGGCACAGAAGGGCAATCTGCACCAATATCAAAAGGGGGAGTGCTGAGTGGAAGGTGAAAGGAGAACAGGCTGGCCAAGGGGTCCGAGTCCCCCCAAGAGATGTGGAAGAGCAGCAAGAGGGGAGCCGTCCCTACTCAGCTTGACATGGAAGGAGGAAAGCAGGACAAGTGGAACTGCGGCCCACCGTCAAACAAATACAGCAGACGGGCGGCTGGGCAGAACAACCAGAGGGCCAGGGAACTGCAGAGTGGCGAGGAGAATGTCCAGGGCTGAGTGTGTGTGTGTGTGTGTGTGTGTGTGTGTGTGTGTGTGTGTGTGTGCAGCCTCCAAAATACTGGGAACATTCCAGAGAATCACTTGGGCGCGCTCGCATTTAAAATGTGCTACTGAGTGACAGAACAACGGCCACCAGGACCGGGCAGGGAGTCCAACGAACTCACAAGTGGTAAGTTGTGCCCACTGCATTCATAAGAAGAATAAGAAGAGGAAGACAAAAGGAGAAAAGGAAGAGGCAGAAGAAGAAGAAGAAGAGGAAGAAGCAATGTATCAAGACACAGCATGGATGCCCATGTGGAGCTTGCGCCCCAAACCACCGACGCTGACCAGCACACCACGGTTAGTTCCAGGGGTTAAGGCTTTGGACTTCCACCCCCGAGGTTGTGGGTTCAAAGTGTGACCCTGGGGACGTCACCTGACCTGCCTAAACTCCAATTGGAAAACCAAAAGCAACGGAACTGATCGACATAAATGGAAGGGTCAGTTTCAAGATGGTGTGAATGTCACAAATGTCCACCTAAGGCTCTAAGACGCGCACTCGTGTGGCCCCTCAGTGATGTGACCTCACCAAACCAGACATCGTCACATATAGGATGGGCACGGCCCACCCAGGTCACTTCTCCAAAGAGCTCTGTAGCTCTGTGCCAGACGTTGGCGCACACCTCGGCTGAGAGCGCCTGCTGCGTTAGGGCAGTGGGGAGGGGGCAGTCGCTATGAGCAGATAAGAAGCCCCCCACTGCACATATGGCTCGGGGGGCGGGATGCTTCAGTCAAAACTAAAGGAGATAAGCCGGACAAACAGGCAGACTCCCACTTCTTTCAGGAGGAATTTCTATACGGACACACAAACAGAAGGAGAAGGGAAAAAAAAAAAAAAAAAACAAACATGAGATTCTCATCTGCTTCATGTAGGAACTTGAAGAGCAGCAGGAATGAGGACAGGAACTGAGCAAAAATCCAACACAGCAGAGCAGCGGGCAGAGCAGCGGGCACAACTTCAGAAGCACAACACAAGGCCCAGCCTGCTTCATCTTTTGCCTGCCCGCTGCGACATGCGGTGGGTTGAGCTAACGGAGATTATAAACCAGTAGGAATCAAAAGACAAAATGGACAAGATCTCCTAGAATAACGGGATGCTTGGCACGCAGAACAACAACCCTACAAAAATGAAGTGGAGGTGTGGAGGTGCCGCTAAGCAGTCCCGTGGTTTTCAGAAAGCATTTTACAGTAATACACACAGCACTATGGAGGAGCAACTTCCAGCCAGATGGAGACACAGAACCACACAGCAAGATGACCACCAGGCTGGCGCCAGACCACCCAAACCGGGTCAGAGGTCCTCGCTGACCTGCGTGAAGGTACTCCGATGCACTGTGGTGTTAATCCAATTCTGGGCGCATCAAACTCTTTAATCCATTGAAGTTTAAGATTGATTAAATCTTATTGGAGTAGATTTAGAGACCACCAAAATAAATAAATAGTTAATAAAAAGGAACCAGCCAAGGGTACCAAGAAGAAGAGCGCAGAGGGGGCACACCTGGCATGAAGCATCAGCCAAAAAAAAAAAAGCAAACGCAAGTGACAATCACAGTGTCGGGGACCCAAACCTTGAGGCAGACGTCTAAAGGGACTCGGCCACCCCCACAACATTAGAAAGACGGTGACGAGAGCAGGCCACATGTCAACGCGCTCGTCCACCCTATGATTCACACCCAGACGGTCCAAAGTCGGGATCTGCAGGACCCCCAAACCCCCCCACGTCCTGCGCTGCACCACACCACTCATTCCGCGTGTCTGTCCTGGCATTAGGGTGCAATCCGCCCTGAATGAGACTCCAGCCGAGTCCTGGCATTGGGACCCTGCGGCATGAACTCCTTTCACGATTTCCAACATCCCCAAAGCATTCCCAGCTCTCTGAAAATGAAAAGGATCGGCGGCGCCTGCGGCCTCCTCGTAGCTCTGGACTTGAACTAATCTTATAATTAAATACGTCGCTGAACGGTCAACCAAAGCGCACGGACAAGTGCGCTCAGAGCTGAAAAGTACCTGCAACCTACACTGCACGTTCATCACCTGAAACCCTGGGTGGGCTTGTGGACGTGTCAGGACCCCTGAAATTGAACTGTATGCTCCTGTGAATAAAAGAGAAATGGCATGCAAAGAAGAAACAATGTGCTAGGAAAGGAAAAAAAATATAAAATTGGGAAAACAACAGCAAGACACCCCCCCCACACCCACCACACACCCCCCTTGGCCTGGTTTGGGTTTGCATATAAAGCTCACAGGGCGAGGCCTTTCATGCTCGTTTGAGGGTTGTGCCCAGCAGCCCTGGATTGAAGGTAGGAAGCACCTGGGGGCAAATCACAGGCAGGCTGCGACAGACCCTCACAAGGCAGCTGCAGCTCTTTGAAGGTGAAGGATTCCAAGAAAGCCCCCACAGATATGGGGGGGCAGTCCAGGGCAGCCTTGGGACTGAGATCTGAACTCTGCCTCGGAGGGGCAGTAACGTTAATCGCTGCACTGCCCTTGTGATCAAAGCCTTCACCCCAATTCTGTAGGTCCTCCAACACCCACCTACTACACCTGCTGACGTAACGCCGACTCCCGACTGCACACAAGTCCGTTTCCTTAACTCGTTTATTCTTCGCGGTCACCGAAACCCCAGAGTCACCTCACTGGCTCCCAAGTCAACGAGTGGCACCTGCAAGTGCACACCGCCCGCCACGCACGCCAAGCCACAACCTGCACCTGTCCGTTAGAACAAAGGCGCAGCCCGCCTGGCCGCCCACGCGAGGGCACACCCAGCGCACACACCTGGGGGTCACCGCCGACACGCAATCGGAGCGCTCGAAGCCCGCCCACCCCTGCCTGCCCGCTCCAGTGGGCCAAGCGCCCAACCAAACGACCCCCACCCCCACCCCCGACTACAGGAGGCCACGGCGCTTCTCGCTCGATCGGCCGGGACATAGCACGTCATACTTGCCTTCTTTTTTGTCCATCGATTTGCCAGAAACGACCCCGCGGGCGGGACACACCTTTAAGCGGAAGTGGAGAACATGCAGCTGCTTCGGGGGACTTTACAGAAATCAGGGGAAAAAAAATGCTCGCTCAAAAGCAGAAGACTAAAAGCCTTACAACGTCCAGCTCCTCGTAGGCACGCTGCCGCTGCAGCCCGGCATGCCTCAGACGGAAGCAACGCGCTTCGATTTAACCGAACACCACAATTCCGGCTTCGCCGCCACACAGTCGCACCGGTAACTAGGCAGGCAAGCCAGGGGGCGGAGCTGGGCAGCCAAGACAGGCTGCTGGTACTGCGCTGGGGGCGGGGCGAGGCGGACGAGAGGAGGTGGCGTGCTCCGTCACGTCACTCACCGGAAGCCTGTGCAGGGCACCGAGTGCATGCAAAATAAAAAAAAATCGCCTCCGGAAGATACACCGGCAAGCCTGTGACGTCAACACCTCCGAGGACGCGTCCTTTCAATTCACAAGAAAGGGCAAGGACGTGACGTCATCACAGTCGCCCAGAAAGAACAACCGAACGAGTCGGAGCAACGAGACGGGCAAGCAACTCAATAACCGGAAAGAAACAACAAGGAAAAAAAAAAAAAAACACATCAGACAGGCATCATCTGGGTTACTGGGTGATTGCATTCTGAATGGGGCTGGGCAGAGCGAGCAAAAAAAAATTATATTATATATAATAATAATAATAATGATAATTAAAAAACGGTGATCTAAAAACGGCAGCCTGAACTGGAACAGATGGTGCGAACTGCTCCATCATTAGGGCCTTCTTGGACAAAAGAGGCCAACACAACCAAGTGACATTAGGCTGGGGCTTGTCAAACAAACCGGGCCTGGCCCAAAGTCACTCAATTATGTCTCACTCTTTTGTAAGTCGCTTTGGAGAAAAGGGTCTGTCTGCCATGCAGGTAAATGTAAACCAAGACGTGATTGGGCGCAAAGAAAAATCAACCCTGGGGGATTTCAAGTCATCTACTCGTTTATCTGCTCTTAAAGTCCATGATGAAGTTCACGTTCACCGTCATGTGTCCCCAGTAAAGTGACATTCTTGAACTTGCTAGTCCCCTCAGAACGTGTGAAATCATAAAAGACACACACAGAGACACACACACGCAACAGGCAAATACGGTTGAGGCCGTAAGATTCCATCCAGCTTGGCTTTAAACTCTCAAACTGAAAATTCCCCAGCACCACACACACATGGCATCACCACACAGTTCAGGTGTTTGGCGTCAGTGGGGCCTCCTCAACATGTGGGCACAATGGGCACTAGAGCACAGGGGCCCACAATGTTTCTGATGCCCGAGTGTGTTTCTGTTTTGAACAGGGTCCTAGGATGCTGTTAAGGTGGTCTTGTGTGCCTCTTTTTCATTTTCCTGAAGACTTGGTCTCCAAAGTGACGATGATGATGACAGATTTATCAGACTGTCGGTGTGTTTCCATACAGCAGGTCGGCATTTGGTGGCCTTGCCTTTTCATTTCTTAACCTGCCGTCAAATGCTTAGGGTCGCATTCTACAAGTTTCTCTAAGAGTTCCACCAGGTGGACCTCTTTGCCTGGACGCGTCTCTTCAGTTCAGTTCTCCGACTCTCCACTGGATTCAGACCAGGGGTTTGTGACAGCCACTCTGATGCCATCACATTGTCGCCTGAAGACCCATTAATGACCGTCCTTTAGCTTCCTGGTGGACGTTGTGAGGTGTTGCTTCAGGATTTCCAGATGGAGTGACGGTCGCTTCTTTGGTAGCCATGGTGATGGAAGTGCCCACTTAGGCTGGATGAGGACCCTTTCAACTCTTTCTGCTCAACCTCTCAGAACAAACGTCGTTCTTCCCCTGGAGTCGATCTGTGCCTCCTCCTGAACGACGCCAAGGGAACCAATTGATGGTATGGCTTCTTGTGGCACTTTGGAGGAACACTGAGGCTCTTCACAAGCTCTCGACTCCGTTCTTTCGATTTCCCCTAATTGTCTAAACCATGAGACGTCACTGGTGCTACTGGTAGACCCTTCTATGCGAGTCTGAGTGGGATATCTAGTCCTAGCACTTAAGACAGTGTAGACAGCTGGGACGAGAACAGGCCACTCAGCCCACCAAAGCTCGCCAGTCCTCTCCTCCTCATTCTTCTAAAACGATGACATCAAGTCGAGTTTTGAAAGCCCCTCAAGTCCTCCTGTCCACCACACTACCTGGTCGCTTATTCCAAGTGTCTTGTTTTTTGCGTAAAGAAAGACTTCCTGATGTTTGTGTGACAGTCACCCTTCACAAGTGTCCAGCTGTGTCCCCCCGCGTGTTCTTGATGAGCCCGTTTTAAAGTCACCGTCTGATCCACTGGACTAATGCCCTTCATCATGTTGCACACTTCAGTCAGGTCTCCTCTTCATCTCCTTCAGGCTCAGCTCTTTGAATCTTTCCTCCTAACTCACCCCCTGTAGCCCCCCATAATCAGCCTCGTCGCTCTTCTCTGGACCCTCTCTAGTGCTGCTGTGTCTTTATGGAGACCCAAACTGCCCGCAGGAGTCCAGATGAGGCCTCACCAGTGTGTTATAAAGCCCGAGTGTCACCTCCTGTGACTTGTACTCCACACGTCAAGGCGCCATATAACCCGTTAGCCATCTTCATGGCTTCTGAACACTGACTGGACATTGATAGCTTAGAGTCCACTACGACTCCTAACTCCTCCTCATCACTCTTTACACTTCCTGACATTAAATGTCATCTGCTCAAGCCTGTCTGCTGTCCAAGTCCTTCTGTGATGATGTGATGGATTCCAGATGATCTGCCAATCCACCTATCTTGGTATCATCTGCCAACTTCACCATCTTGTTCTTTATGTTCCTATCTTAATCATTTACAGATATTAAAAATACCAGCAGCCCCTGCACTGCCCCCTGCTGGTCACCACTCTTAATTCTGATGAGGTTCCTCACACCATCACCCTTCCTGTGTCTGAGCCAATTCTGCACCCATCTACACTCCATACCCTGAACTGCCACTTTTTAGTTTGATGCCCACCCTCTCATGTGGCACCTTATCAAATGCTTTCTGAAAGTCCACATCGATCATCTCATTTGCTCCACTCTCCTCCTAGAATTCCAGCCTGTTAGTCAAACACGACCTCCCTCCTCTGCCGGTCTTGTCCTTGCCAGGTGCTGCTCCCTCTTCTCCTTCAGAATTCCTCCCATTAAGTCGTGTCCCAGTTAGCCACTCACTAAGAGTAAAGACACCGATTCCCAGAGTCCTCTGTGCTGTTTAAGGACACCGTCAGCTTGGTGTATGGCAACCCACCGAAAATCTGAGACATGGGTTGGGCTTGGTGGTCACACTGATGAAATAAATCAAAACTTTGGAGAAAAATCTTTGTAAATGAAATTGAAGGAGACCCTCTGACCGACAGAACTCAGGAACTGCTTGGCAACCCGACGAGCGACAAGTCAAGGAATCTGGAGCTTGATGGATCTGAGCCAAGATGGATGTGGAATTGTGGCCTCAACAGTGCGCGCGCGCACACACACACACACACACACACACTCTCGAATTGAAAGTGCTTGTGAAAAAGTCATGTGAGAAAGTAAGTGCCCCCCCTTAAAGTGTCATCTTGTTCTTTTTAAAACACATGTGGACATCTGATCTTCATTGAAGCAGCACGGACAGATGAAGGACATGCCACACACACACCTGGCCACCTTTACGTTTTATAGTCCATTATACTGTAGAAGGGTTGACGTCAGGAAAGGCACCTGGCCGGAAAAATCACATCAGGGCCTATAAACACAGAAGTGGGAAGATACAAATTTGAAGAAGACAAAGATGAAGTTGTCCATCATAGGACTGAAATGACCCTAAATGTGTGTGCAGCCCTCCATGGAGCAGCACCTCCAATCAGAATCGGGTGCAGAGGATTGGCACCTCATTAGATGGGACATCGTCTCAAGATGTCCTCTTGTGGAAACCTCAGACATTTAGTCTGCTATGGTCCTTGTTGCTAAAAGTGTGTGTGTGTGAGAGACCAGCACACCTCTGAGGCCTTCACAATTTCCAAACCTCTCCAAACAATCCACCGTTTCACAGTCCGAGTGATCACCGCGAGTGGAGAAGACCTCAGGCAGCTCTCAACTTGTCCAGGAGGGTCAGCCCACCGCTTCCTTCACTGGACCCCCAGGGAGCTCCTGCCACCGTCCATTAGAAAGAGGTGGCACGCAAGGCGAGATCAACACGGAGCTGTGCCAGGAGGACATCAGGGGGAGACCAAAGAGAGTCTGAGTGCGCGTCAAGCACGGCTCCACACTTGCACTTTCATCTCATTTACAAAAGACACTAAAAACACACGAGAGCCATTCGCCGGCACTGAGCGCGCACATCGGCACAAACGGGAAGAGGAGGACGTGTCCTCCATGCCAGACGTTCGTTTTCAGCTGGCATTCCTACATGGAGAACAGCAATGGCAAATACCAAAAACCCAAGCTGCGATGCATACGGGTGACACACGCCACGGAAAGCCACTCCTCGGGGTCGGACATATTGGAATTCAGTTTCCTTCCATCGAGGGTGATGAGTCAGGGAAGGCGAGGTTGTCATGAGCAGGAGGACCCCATTAAGGAGGGGCCACGTAATAAGCACAGGCCAAGGAGAGTCCAAACTGGACATTTCCACCCATCCATCCATCCATGCTGTGGCGCCAAGCGGGCGTTTTCAAAAGTCTCCGTTTTTGGCAGCGAAACGTAAAATGGAGACAAATAGATGTGTGTGTGTCTTTAAAGAAGACGACGACAGGGGTGTGGAGGCGGCCGCAGAGAAGAGGAATCAAAGCCCAGCTAATTCAACTACAGACGTCGTCCCACCATAGGATCCCGGGGCTTTCCAGAATCCCCCCAGAGCTTACACAGCATGGACGGATAACCCCAGAGCTCCTCCAGAAGGTCGTTCGGAGTGAAGGAGCCCACAAAAATAATTCCAAAGGACTTGACGGGCTCCATCATGCCACATGCAGTTCTGGAGGACAACTGGGTCTCGATGGAGCAGAGCCACGAGATGCGCCCTTTTAACTCCTCGTTCAAGTGGCAGACCCTCAAAACACCGGAGTCATCAGCTCATAGGGCCACCTGGAGACCCCCTGGATGAAGGTCCGAGTCATTTCCTAGCCTCAGACACAGGCGCCCATCTTGGCTATTAAAGTTCCTGCCCTCCATGTTGGATGAGTGGTGATCACCCCTTTGTCTGATCAGGATACCCTTCTGAGGTAACAACTGCTGAAACTGGGCAGAATACAACCCCCATCCCCAATTGCTCAGACTGGCATGTCACAGGTGCCCGCTGCCAGCTCTTTCTCCCTCCTTGTCCTGCTTTAAAATGACAGCCTGCTAGAACCACCTGTTTGATTTAGTCAGGCTGAGTCACCGGCTGGCTGGACTGAGTCACTGGGGACGTCACCCTACATGACTGTTGGTCATGGGAGCACACCATAATGGCCCCCAACTGTTGGGAACTAGAGAGGTCCCAAAAGTGCCCACTGGGAGGGTGGGGGTAACCTGTCAAAACACCGACAAGTCCCAAAGAGGGCAAGCAAAGACAGTTTATAAGGTGGCTCACCGTCACTCACACAGAGAAATGAGACACACGGGCAAAACATGCAAACTTCACAAGGAGGGCGCGCGGGTGGGCCGGACAGGATTTAATAGGAACACACAGTCTTTGAAAACACCCAGCTAGCTGGGTGCCCAACGGGCAGAAGGACGCAGCCTTCGTGATCGAGTCAGACATGCTGTGCACAATCTTCCTCAGCTTCGAGTTTGTTTTCTTCTTTGGTGCCATGGCCAGAGTGGCAACAGGAGCTGCTGGCGCACTTTCTGCCATGTCAAGCAAAATACACCTCAATTCACGAACTACACTCAGAAATAAAACATGTGCCACCTTGACGTTCTCCTCCACGTCAGTAAGCTAAAGGCAAATCAGACCTCACAGGCGTTCCACATGAGGACCGGACCCCCAAAGGGGGTTCTCACTTGTTGGCATTCATAAGGAGACCCGCTGAAAGTCTTCTCAGATAAACACATCCACAAGTACTCGACGTACACCAATGGGGGCAGCAGCAGGCGGGGGGCTTTCTGATGCGGACTGTAAGGCGCTATATAATCATTTACATCAACTTGATTAGTGAAAAAGCCGAAGATGACTGGCAGACTCGAGAAGTGCAACGTCAAGAAGCTGAAAGAACACACGGACAAATCAGACTGCCCAGATAAGGTGACGATCGCCAGCTGACGTCCGAGGGGGCAGATGGCACACAGCGGGCAGCAGACATCAGCCTGGCACACCATTTTTCATTTTAGCCTGGCTGGTAGCTTCTCCCCCCCCCTGCCCCACAATAAAATTAAAGCTTTGCTGTGTTTGTTAAAAATAAAACATGAAAACAACTTTGGAGCCGCAAAGCTGCCCCGTCCCCCCGGAGCACTAAAAATAGCAGCCCCAGAGCGGAGCCGTGCCCATCCGCCACAGCAGTTTCGCCGTCTGCTCGCTCCGAACGTCGACAGCGGGACCCGCTCATCCGCTGCCCACATAATGCAAACAATGCCCAGCCGGCACCGAAGCACTCGCCACTTTTATAGGAAGGCCTTCTTCAGTTGCCATGACCACAAGCATCCACCCAATCAGAAGACAAAGTCAACAGGAAGGCCTCCAACCTGGCAGTGTTTGTTTTGAAGCGAGCGAGCCGAGCGGGTGAGCAGAGCGGGCACAGACTTTTATTTTCAGGCCGGACAGACGAACGCAGAGATGTTGGGCCAAAGCAGACTAAATAAACAGAGCTGGCACCACAACAGTGCCAAGTGAGGGGGAGCAGAAGGGACCAGCAGAGCGGCACAAGATCACATAACCACACACTGCTGGTTTCGTTGCAATGGGCCTGGTCCAAGTGACACCCCCCCACCCCGCCCAGTTTAAAATGTCACGCAGCCCAGTTGGGTTTGTAGGTGACACCCGACACGCCCCAGCAATGTCACCATTAGGCGACACCACAAAGTACACAGGAAGGGCCTCATAACGACCGGCAGCAGGGTTGTGCCAAAGAGCAGTTTGTCACATGCGTCTGTCCTCCTCTAGAATGAGACTGGTGGTCTTTGGAACAACGAGCACGTTTATGGGAGCACACTAAACCGGGACGAGGCGAGTGACCCCCGGTTAAAAAAACTCCAGGTTTATACATGGGGGTCCACTCATGGAGCCCCCATTTGGTAAAACACCCCGATGTCATTAAAATGTCACCATTGGCCACCACAAAGCTGACAACAAGCCATTTTCTTGTGTGTGGTCCTTCACGTGCTGCAACCAACCTGAGCCCCCAAAGATCGGCCGCTGTTGTCACCTGATCATACCATTTCAACGTATCGGTGACAACTAAAGTGACACTTTATTAATGGGTTTCTGTGACCAGACATGACATGCTCCTTTCCGATTGGCTTTGCTCTGAGCTTCTCGCCGTACACCCGGGGCTGCCAAGATAAGAATAAACGCAGGTGCCATGTCGTGTTGGGTTATTCGCCAAAACTTTGTGATGGGTGCGTGGTGGCGGCAGCGGCCATGAGAACAATGCGGGGAGTTTGACATCAATGAAAGGAGCAGCGCATTGCTTTACAACGTAGTCGGGTTAGCGGACCCCGGTCAACAGGTGCAGTTTGCTCCGCCCACAGCCCGCTTAAGGAACGAGTAAGCAGACGTAGTCCACGGCACAGCATGGCACGGCACGGCATGGCATGGCACGGCACGGCGGTCCTCTCAAGGGCTCAGTCGCACAGCCAGGCAGAAAACGGTGGGCCGCATACCCTCCGGTAAACAAAAACTACAAGGAATAAAGCGTCACTTTCGTTTCCATTCAGTCATTTGCTACCGATGTGTCGACAGAGTGTGACCAGGTGGCAGTGGCCAGTGTCCACACCGGGGGGCTCAGGTCAGGGGGTGGCACGAACGTTTAGAAAACCCAACAAGATGATCGGCGGCTCTGCGCTCGCTTTCAACTCCACGTCGGCTGATCTGCCAAAGATGTAAATGGATGTTTGTAAGATGGCAGGGGTCACCCACCTTCTCCCCATCTCATGTGCGCCTGGCAAACCCCCCACTGTGGCCTCACTCTGACCGATGCTCTGGACAGTCCAGAAAGCGTAAATCACGGCAAAGTGCGCCAGCATGCAACCGAAAATGGATGGCCTTTAAAGTACCCTCCATGTCAAGTGGGCTTCGGGCTTGAAATACAACACTCCGGGTGCCAAAACGAGCAAACATGAAAAAGGAAGAAGGCATGACAGGCCATGGGCACGCTTTCACCTGGGCCAGTGACCAGGAGGGAGGCCTGAAGAGCCAGCCCACCCAGTTTGAGGTGGCAGTGGGGCTGCCACCCACTGCCAGGTGGGAACTCCTTTTGGGAGCTCCTGGTCTACAACGCTGCCCCAAAATGGGACTAATTCTGCCAGGACAAGACAAATGAACCCTGGAGACACTGAGGGCCGACTTCAGACAAAGAGGACAAAGCCCCCAAACTACACTTAAACTAGTGGGGTGACTGTAGAAAGCCATTCAGGACCCCTAAAGTCAAAGGCCCACCGTCTGGCACAAGACGATGCGGTCCTGTGAATGCGCCTGGAGCACACGGGCAGCAGGTGGACCCGTCCTGGTCTCCTCCTTTCAGGAGTTAAGTGCCAGTCAGTCACAGCAGGGGAAGGAAATGGAAAAAACAAATAAATAACATCCATGAAGCCCCACCCGACAGACATGGCATCGAAAGAGCAGGTGAGCACACCAGAGAGATAAGAGCTTCGAAATACCCGAGCCAAGTCTGACAATCGTTCATAAACCCCCACAAAAGCATGTTTGCCATCTAATGATCTGTAGTATCTGGGCAGCATGGTGGCACAAGTGCTGCTGTCTCATGTCTAGAGTGTCACGGGTACAAATACCACTACCCGGCGTCGTGTGTGTGAAAGTGGCATGCCCACTAACCCCCCACGTCCACACGGGGGTTTTCCTCCCGGATGCCCAAAGAACATGCAGCTTAGGCTGATTAGGGACTCGACACTGTGCCCTGGGTGAACGCGGGCATGTGCAATTTCCTGCATTGTGTTCCTTGCTGCCAGACCAGGCTCCTACCTCACCAGGACCCCGATCCAAATGAAAAATATATGGAAACAAAACGTGCATATGAATCAGCCTCATCATCCAGGAGTACTAAAAGGAAAAATGATTCACAGTCCAAAGATTAGGAGGAGAAAAAAAAAAAAAAAAAAAGAATGGCCATTCATCACCAAAGATGGAAACGAGGCCGCGCTCTGCGAGTCTTTGGAAAGCCATAAATAAGCACAGGGAGGGGACCTGGAAGACGAGCGACATGGAAAAGACATACACAACGAAATGAGTGCATTTAAGGAAGGAGCCCAACCAGCTGCCACACACATCGAACTGACCACAAGCAATGGAAAAGAGAAGCTGAGCGGGGGACTGTCAGCGACACACTAGGCAGGTGCCCTCTATTAAATGTGCTTTCCTTTGCCCCTTCACCCACTCACTCACACACTCACTTGTGACCTCGGGGGTCGCTTAAATGGAGCCAGGGCTCCATTCACGGGTTAAAGGGATTATAAAGCCGTAAAAAGGAGGCTGACCTCATCCGACCCGGGACGAGTGTGTGGTTTGCAGGGGTGGAGTTTAGTTCGTAACCTAGTGACCGATCTATCAATACGCGGGCGGGCTATAGGTACCTGTGGCGCACATGCGCATTCCACTTGCGGAAGGCTGTAGCCCGGTAGTGCCGCACATGCGTGATTTAATCCGGACGGCTGCGCAAGAATCAAAATCCCTAGCTCAGAACTCCCCCACGTTGCGTAGCAACATAAAGACTTTCAAGGAGATCGTAACGCCGGGAAAGCTCGGCTATCTGCTGCAAAGGGCGCTTTGCGTGTGTTTTGGGGGGAAGGGGGCAAACACCATTGCGTAACAATTCGCTCGCGCCTCCCGTGCACTGACTGCATTCGCTCACGCAGGTGGGGGAAACAAAAAGCAAATTGCACGGCGCCCTGGAGCCCAGAAAACGAATAAACGGCACCGGCTGCACTCACCTGTGTTTTTTGACATGGTCGACCCCAACAGCTTTAGCGAGACCTCCTGCAGCAGGTCGGTGCGCACGGAGCGTGGCGCCGGGAATCGAGGACTGGCTGGCCGTCGGCTTCTTCTCAGATCCGAATGGGCAGCTCTTCGCTTTCCGACACCATAAAACAGAGGTTGGGTCGCAGTGGAGAATGAACGGCCGTCTTTCCTAAGACGCTCCTGATCTTGCAGCTCGGTTGTTTCTCCGCCTGTTACGCTTTCCTTCTTCCTTTTTTTACAAGGGGGTGGCCGACGAGCCCTTAGCTGTGCAGCCACGCGAAAGTGCAACGCGATCCCGCACAGGCGTGCAGCAGTGTTCGCGTAGCGGCCTCCTGCATGTGATCCTTCGTGTCAGCTGATCTCCAAATAGCCGAAGACTGAGAAAGAAAAAAAAATAAAAGGCCGGTAGCCAACCAACAGACTGAAAGAAATTCAAAAATGAAAACTTAAATAAGAGGCGACCCCCCTCCCCCCCAGCAGTGAAGGTGCAGGACTTTGTTCGCGCACTCCAGTGAGCCGAAGCTTAAGTCGATGACATCACTCCTCGGCGCCTCTGCCTGCCCGCCAATGAGCGGCCGCCTGAGCGAGAGGGCGGGCTACGCCACGGGACTGAGCCAATCGAAGCAGAGAGGAGATGGCCCTCCGACTAGCACCGTGTAGCGCCATCCAGCAGGAGGCGGGGCTTGTCGCCGCTTACTGCCTTTTTCCGCTCTTTGCAAAACGGGAAGCCGCACATTCCCGTTTACGTAGAGCCCACTTGACGGGGTTCTGCTTGCACCTTCATTACTTTGTTGTCGGTAATTTCTGTCGCCCTGGCCCTGCTCTTCGCTGCTTTGAAATAATACACCAAATAACTGTAGCGCTCTGTCATTCGCAGGAGAAATTTCAAACAGTCAACAAGGTTGGCGTGAGAATTACATGAAAAGTGACACAATTAAACATCGCGTTTTGAAAAGTGGCAACGTTCTCCATTGCGTTTGTGATTATTATATATAAAAAAAGAAAGTTTTGGCCCAGGCTAAGCGGATTGCTGGTTTTCATACTGTAATCATTTTTAAAGCCATTGTAATCAGGATTGAAATAATTAAAATTCTCTTGTTAATCCAATACATTTTACATTTTTAATTTCACGCTCATTAAGTTAATGTATGTGAATTTTACAAATTAAGGCTGCCCAGAGCTGCAGTGGTAGCATGGCTATCTCGCAGTTAGGAGACCAGGATTTGCTCCTGGATTCTCCCTGCGCTGAGTTTGCTTGTTCTCCCCGTGTCTGTGTGGGTTTAGGTTTTCTCCACCTGTCCAAAGACATGCAGGTTAGGTGAAGTAGCAATGACGCTAAATTGGCCCCCGTGAGTAAGTGAGTGTGTGTGTGCGCCCTGCGCTGGACTGGCACCCTGTCCATGGTTTGTTCCTGCCTTGTGCAATGATGGAGTGCAGTCTGCTAGAGTCTGCTCTGGCCTTTCTTCTGTAGTGTTTCTGTGTTATAAGACCAGACATTGCTGTGGACCCCCCATGAGTACTTGTAGGAGTGGACCACTGTGACCGGACGCAGAGGCTCCCTGGAGTGGTAAAGGTCCAAGTGTCTGTGGTTCTCTGTGTGAAGTAAGAAAAAATTCCCAATGTTTGTGTGAAAGTTCAATTTTGCACAATGGAATAAGGGGCCAAGTAGTGTGGCGGACAGTAGGACTTTAGGGGCCTTCAAAAACTCGACCTGATGTTGTTTTAGAAGAGTCAAGTAGATTGGACCGGCGAGCGTTGTTGGGCTGAATGGCCTGTTCTCGTCCAGACTGTTGTAATCTACTTAAATGCCAGAAGAGACAAGTGTGTGTGTGCGAGTGTGAGCGAGACCTTCACTGTGCTGCCCACCTTGCTGAAACAGTGGTCTGTGAATGTGACCTGGACTGGCACCAAAGAAAGGGCAAAGGGGTGGGTACCTAAAAAGGGGCCTGCCTGCTGGCGTTCAGAGCCAACTCAGTCCAGTCAAAGTCTCGACTAGGTGACAGAATGCCAGGACACACGCAGCAGTGCAGCCATTTTTTCCACCTTTGAATGACTTTTTCTGATCGTCATCTATGGCAGATTGTTGGCATTGAACCCTCTGGGATGTCCTTGCCTTTACAATGCTGTTGTAGCCAGCAGCCACAGCTCCTGCATGTCAGAGCCCGAGTCAAAGCCTGTTTCGGGACCACCAGCACCCACCATCTAGGACAGGGGTGGGCAATGTCGGTCGTGGCTGCAGGTTTTCATCCCAAACCAATTACTTAATTAGAAAGCAATCCTTACCAGTCTCAGACGTTATTTAAATTGATGGCTGGCTGCTCGGCAATGCAAGGTCTTCTGTCGTAGGATCTCATCCAAATGATCTGAAGCCTAAGAAGGATCATCGTCAGTCTGTCACATTTTCTATTAAGTGTTTTATTAAATTAAGCAGTTCACGATGAACACACACAGATATAAATGGAAACAAGTTAGATGGAGAGCTATTGGCTACTTTGCCATTTACAGCTTATTGTTAAAACAGAGAATGCGGCATTTAAGATTGAAATATGCAGTCGAAGGTGGGGAACCTTAACAAGCAAGACCACTAAAATGAAGCATCAAAATGTCACTTGAGCAATAAGTGCGTCATCAGCAATAACGGACTTCTCATTAAGAAGGTGGGTTGGAACAAAAACCTGCAGCCACCGCGGCCCTCCAGGACCAACATTGCCCACCCCCGATCCAGGAGAAGCTTGGGCGGCTTCTGAAAGGGGTGTGTTGGTGATGCCAGCAGGGGGCGCTCACCTTGTGGTCTGTGTGTGCATTCCAGTGCAGCGATGGGGACACCACGTTGTAGAAATGGTGACATAAATCAGAGGTGTGCTCATAAAAGATCCCTGGACATCCTTCAGAAAGAGCAGGGTGCACCCGACCCGACGTCCTGGCTAACTCGTCCACCATAGCCTGGCCATTCTGGGCCCCAATCACTCCCTGTCCCTAATAAGCCCTTCACCACTTAATAGAGAATGACCACCTGGACTTATGGGAGACCCTCTGGATTGGCAGGTGGGGGACCACCCACAGAACACATGGGACATGACCAAGGCGTACTACACAAAGCACACAATACATGAAAGTAACCTGAACGTAAAACAATGACCCAAAAGTGAAGAGGAAACAAGACTATGGAGCGCAAAGTAAGAAGGCTTAGGAGAAGGTGACAAGTTTGTGCTTTTCCTAATTTCTATGCGCTTTGTGATTTTCGTTTTTTGACCTCACGATTCTTGGCACTTGTTTGCTTTGGATTGCCTTCACGTTACAGCCGATTCTGTTGTGTCTTTGTGCTCCACTGCAGAGCTTCTTCTTTTTTGTGAAGAATCGACCTTTCATTAAATAAAGAATCCATAGAGAGCGCGCCGGTCGGGGATTGTGACGGGACGTCCCCCTCTAGTGGGCATTCTGGGAAGTGCGTCTGGGACTTCCGCTTCACGACTGGCGGTTTCTCGAAGTTTTGTAATTGAGTTTATTGCTTCAGCGAACTCAATGGCCACATGTAATAAGGTTGGCGAAAAGAAAAAATCAAAGAGGAATCAAAATCTAAAAGGAAATCAGCCCAATGGGGGCCCACACGGTCTTTAGTGGTTCAAGAAATCAAAGATTTGTGGGCAGGATGGCCTACTATCAGATTTATTGGTACTTACTGTCAGGTGTACAGAGTATCACGATATGCTTATCATCAAAGTCAATATCGAGTCAGTAAACCCTACAAATCTGATGATGCCATAGGGGTGCAGTGCTTCGGGCCACCAACACTCACTGGACTGCTTAGAGACTTCGACAGCAGCTTAGAGGTGTGCGACGCCAGAAAGAGGAGGCCTTTCATTTATACAAGGATCACCGTTAGATGTGCACAAAGTCAGTGGTGGAGACTTGGCATTTCTGGAAAAGGAAAATCATCCTAAATCACCTTCCAGCTTGGTTCCCCGGAGTGCCCTTTAAATTCCGGATTTTAAGAGGGCAGGGCACCACCAGTTTGGTACTTTCGCTGCTGGAGGCGAACCCCATCTTTTAAAGACACTGTACTGTACTCAACACTTTATTCTTCTACTCTTCGACGCACTGGAGAGCCCTTTCCCCACCCCAGCCCTTCAACAGACTGGAGACCCCAAAAGGACCCCTCCCACACTCTTCAACACACTCAGGTCAGGTCAGGTTGGGGAGCAGGCACTGGTACGGCACGTTGCCACACCCACCACATGACGAACCAGCTCAGGATACTGGTTTGCAAACCCCCATCCAGTCCCACCCTCTGATACGTGGGCATCCCCTTGGCCTGGTCCAGCCACTCCGGTCCTCAATAATGAGGGTCCTGTGAGTCGGATCACCCTCGGGTAATCGTGCCACATGGCCATAGTGCCATAACTGACGCTCCCTCACAATGCAGATCATGTGCCTCATTCGAGACTCCGTGAGCAACACAAAGTCACACCAGTGGTGACCGCCTATGCCACCTCGTGAATTGAGCGGCTCAGCCGGGAGGCAGTGATCCTCATGGCAAGTGACCCTAACAATTTACACAAAATTATATCATCAAAGCATGTGTATAGCTGAATTCTGGAGGGAGGGTAGGTAACAAATAATCGTGACAAAAGGACATTGAGGGACAGGCTGCAAGCTATCGACATTGGAGCAATGTGCCATTTCTGAGGCATACAGGATCCTTATTGTCCCATACAGGGAGTGCAGTAAAATCAGCACATGTGACACGTCTCCAGTCTCGAGTATGAAGGACAATGCCAGGCCACACACAGCATGTGGACATGTCACAATTTGTGTTATACATTTTTTACAGCCTTTGATATGTTTTATTTTTTCCCCGATCTTCATTTATGGCTCATTGAAGGCTTTGAATGTCAAGATTCCTTGGAGATGATTACTTCCTTTACATGTCTGCTCTAGAAAAATGACATTTTATTTTGTGTTTACTGTGTCACCCTAAATCACCACACAGGTAGGACATTAAATAGCCGTTTCCCTATTTCTAGAATGCGGGCAACATGTCACAGTCACACAGTTTAGTTACAGGCAGCCACCAAATATGCTGGCTTAGAGGCCTTTCAGCAGTGAAGCCCATCACAAGGCACTTGGCAGCCATTGCACATTTCCACCTACATGTCAAAAGTTCACACTGGCCTCGGGTCACACAGGTGACTTGTCCTAACCACTAAACTTATAATCGGGCAGTTTACAGACCCCAAACGTCTTCAAGACTAGAATGTATCATACAACTGGCACCGGTCTATCACAAGATACGCACATTCACACCGGGCTACTTTGGAGTCGCCCTCCCTTGTTTGCAATTCTCCTCAGGGTTCCCTGGTACCTTAACAATGAAGACGCCTCGGTGGTCCAAGACAAGGCGTCTCCCCTTTACCAGTCCTTGCAGGCCCAACTCCAATACACGCGAAAGACTTCGGGCGTTTGATTGCTGTCCGCTCGTTGGGTTCTCCTCCAGTCCACCGTTTCACTGTAGGCGCCCACCGCTGAGCATGCGCAATGCGCCTTTAAAGGAACGAACGCGCCGAATGAAAACACATGGCCGAAGTGGGGATTGGTCGCTCGCCACCACGTGACGCTACAGCTGATTTCCTCGGCTTTCTCCGTGTGTGTGTTTGTTGTGCCCGTCTTGCTCGTCGTTGAGACACCATGGATCACAGCGGCTTCGCTTCGTTGTCGTTTTCGGCCTTTTGACACGAAGCCACTTTGTTTTCGTCTTCCTTTTTCGTGTAAAAACTGACTGCGGTATGGCACAGGCGGCCCACATTAACCTGCTGGAGCTCAGCTGCCCCGTGAAGGTGGAGCACGACAGGAAGAGAAGGCAGTTTACTGTCAGGCTGAACGGTAACGTACTGGGAGGAGGAGGAGGAGGAAGAAGAAGACGAAGAAGAAGGGGGGCGGGGGAGGAGGAAGAAGAATTTTAAAAATGGGGATGGGTGGTCGTGTACTCTGCAGTTAAAAGGGTGACCCCGCAACCACTTTGTCCTGGAGATGTGTTGTGTTGCCCCGCGTCCCACCTCGTCACTTACCGACGAAGTGATTCGGTCTGCTCATCCGTACCCCGGGTCTCCGGCGCCCTCCACTTCGTTAGTCGCGGACAAAAGACGCGATGGCAGTGACAGCCAGAAACGCACGACGAGGCGTTCGGGTTTGCCGTTAGCTACGAAACTTCACTCTCGCAGCGTGTTGTTCGAGTTCGGGAGCCGCTAGAGCATGCTGGGAAGGAGCGCGGGGCTTGGCGACACTCGCGGCGAAACTCTCCACTGGAGAAGCTGGCCTGCCAAAGTGGCACGCTGGGGCCGATTTACTCTTGAGCGCCTACTGACCCTCGAATTGAAATGTGATTTGATCGCACCGACTCAATGGCGGTTTCGCTGGAATTTGGGAAAAAAAATAATCGGCAGCCACCAACGAGTAGGCTGAACAAACGGCTCACATCGCGAGAGCGTGCGTTTGGCGCAGTGGGCAATGCGCGTTCACACTTTTCTCCCCCGGGGGCTTCAGTTTAAACAACTTCATTCTTGATATGGCTGGTGCCTAATGATAGGTTGGCACCCCTTAAAAGGTTGGTTTCTACCAAGCATTTGATTCTTCGCGGATTGTTTCTGACCTGCTGAGTGACTTTGTAACTGAAAAACATTTTCAGTTAATGACAGATTAAGGCTTAAAACACAGGCAGACACACACATTGGCATGGTGTTTAATAACTACTGCCTTGGAGTTTTAGGGTCTCGGGTTCAGTTCAAACACTGGCCACTTTGTGGGGTTTGTACAGCTCTCAAGCTCACAGACTTTTTTCCCTTCGCACACTCCGTTTCTTTCCAAATCCCAGCAATGCGCTTTTTAGGTTATGCGAGATCTAAATATCACTGGGTGGGGGTCAGTTGAAGAAATGGACGTGACCTCCTGAAAATATTGGGCAAAGTGTTAATGGGCCTTTGAGGATGGGTGTAGTGGTTGGGTGAGTTACACAGAGCAGGGCAGAGATTACTTGTCATTGCCAGTACTGCATGTGCTGGGCTGAAGAGGCTGAACTGGCCACCTTGATGAAGGGACAAATCCCAATGGGATGGTCCGTATAGCAGTAAGGTGTGTAGCTGCTGGTAGGTAAGGCAGGATCATGCAGGAGTCAAACACGTACCAAAAGAAATCTCTCGGTCCGAAAAAATTTGTTTTAAAAAGGTTTAGTGAAAATTCAAGATGAGCAAACAAATCCGCACAAGAATTGAGAAAAGTTGTTACACCCGAAGAGTAAAAGGCAAAAAAGGAAAACCGTATTTATTCTTTAAACTTAACGTTTTCTTGTTAAGCTTCAGTCATGAGTTCTTTTTCTATGCTTCGCCTTCAGTACGTTCTCAGCGTATGGCACTGCATGTTCAACTGAGCACATTAAGGTGCGATTTGAAAGTGTGTGCCCTCCATGCCTTCCGTACGCCAAGACGGGTCACAAACTGAGACTAATCCGTAGTCTGAGGGACAGCTAGAATATACCAATTCAATCCAGCGTGTGGGCGTTAGAAGAACTTCCTATATATGAAGTGCTAATTTATAGGCAAATATTTAATATAACTAAGAAAATACTTCTATCAACAACCTAAAGAACTAGCAAACAGTTAAGTGTCACTTAGCCGGAAATCACTTGGTTTTATGGTACGACTGATTGTACTGTACAATGATGGAAAATCAAGTACATTAACCTATGGAATATTTAATCTCCCTCTATTACATAAAAAAAAAAAATGCTGGGACAAGATGAGACATTTTCAGAGAGAGAGATATACTTTCACGCCCCGCGAGACGAGACTTTGTGCCAAGAGATTTAGCCAGGCCCGGGGCCGGAAATAAAAGACAAAGAGTAGAAGACAAAGTAGAACATCGTAAAGAATTCAGAAATGTTGGCGTGCTAAACACGTGCAGAGCAGGTTAGAGTTAATTAAGGTACGAAAATTGGAAAGTCTCAAAAAACTGCTAGTAAAGATCGCATTAGAGCTAACAAACTGAAATTATTACTCGATGAAATAACAGAACAGCGAAAAAGAGATTGAATATATTGTTCGGCTTTAAACTTTAAGTCAGAGACTTGTAGATCATCTAATTTGTGTTGCCATCAGGGACAAGTCGTGTTTTTTCCCCAATGAAGAGGCATATCAGCGAGAATTCAAAGATTTGTTATTTGGTGAAAGTGAAACCCACACACACGCGATAGTGCAGGCTGGGGGGTTGGCGAGCAGAGCAAGCGGGGGGCAAAGCCCCCTAGTGTACACAAATAAATGTATGAATACAATGAGCAGGACTGCAGTGGGCTGGCGCCCTGCCCGGGGTTTGTTTCCTGCCTTGCGTCCTGTGTTGGGTGGGATTGGCTCCAGCAGACCCCCGTGACCCTGTAGTTAGGATGTAGCGGGTTGGATAATGGATGGATGGACGGAGTGAAGTGAAGAACTCCTATACTGCTTCACTTGAAATTAAAGTTAAAAAACAAACCACCTGCCCAGATAGACCCACTGGACTGGGGTGGCATGATCTACGGGGGGGTGTGTGTGTGTGTGTGTGTTCATTCCTCTTCATCATCCAGCAAACAAGCCGTCAGCAGTCTTCACTTTGAAATTTCTTTACATGTCTGAGTGTGTCTTTACTCGTGTGCGCCTCCGCTTGGGCATAGACATGTATTTAAATAAATGATGCGTCTCAAAAACTACTGGTGCCAATAGTCGGCAGCTGTGACTAAATGGAGCGGACTGGTAAAATCCCAGTTACTCTTAACTATTTCTACAGCGGTTATCACTGGGCATACCACTTTTCAAGGATATAGAAATGAGTGCCGCTACGTTTCTTTATAAAAAAGCACATTTCAGATGACCTACGTTGGCCAAAGTGCTGCGCGTTAACATCAGTAAAGGTGGAGAGAACTGCATTCTAAGACGAGGTAAAGTGGAACCAAAGACCTCAAACAATTCCAATGAAATAATAATAATAATTCTTTGCATTTCTGTAGCGCGCTTCTCACTACTCACTCAAAGCGCTCAGCAATTGCAGGTTAAAGGCCTAACAGAGCGGAGTCCCTTTTGGCATTTATGGGATTCGAACCGACAACCTTCCAATTACCAGTGCAGATCCCCAGCCTCAGAGCCACCACTCCGCCTAAAAGGCCAAGGATTAAAGATGCATTTCCAGCTTGGATTTAAAAATGGCCGCAGTTGTTGCAGACTTGACGTGAGCAGAGTGATTGTTTCAGAGCCCGGGGTGGCTGTTGCAAACGCTCGCTCCCCTTTAAGTTTTAGTCGAGCCCTCCATGCAGCTGAAGCCACTGTCACGTTAGACGACATTTCCAGCGATTGTCAGTCTTGACCTTCTTTTACATGATCTTAGTCAGTCGGTGACATCGTCTAATGTGACATACCAGACAGCCGAGACCAACTAGGATAGACTCACACGAGTGATTTGCTCCTCAGTCGGAGGGCAGAGAAGCAGAGAACATTCAGCTCGTCTGTTTAATGTCTCCTCTTGTCATCATAAGTGGTGGTCCTCCCAGGCAAACGCTGCTGTAGGGGCATCGGCTACACGGAAGTGTTAAGCACCACGATCAGCTGGGGACCAATCAGATGATGCTGGTACCTCACTTTTGTTTTTGATCTCCAGATCACTTGCATCACATTCAGAGTCCGACAAGTCCGAGTCCTGCTCAACGTAATTATGTAAAATGTCCATGGAGTATTTTGTTTTGGCCTCTCGCCAGTTTTCGGTACCATTTTAGAGGATGTTTGCTCTTCGCTGCTCGTGCATGCGTAGGGAATCGAGGTTGAATCAGTAAAGCTATGCAACTGTCCTTCTAGCAAAGAGGGTCGAACTAAAACGGAAGGGCGAGTTTTGTTGCAGTTTACAGCTGATTACCGTCCTCTACTCCTGAATTCTGACTAAAGTCGACATCAGCCCTGAAAGAGCGAAACAGAATGGAAATAAGAAAAGACGATCAGGAGTGGTCCCCCCTCGACTTGCTCGTATACTCGGATGTGGGGCTGGATATTTGAGGAATAAAACGCAAGACAAGGATTCATTTGTTATATGATGTTCATTAAAGAACCAGCGACAACAAATCAAATGAATAATACATTGAACAATTCTTATAAAAGTACAGTGGAATAAACTGGACCAGTAAAAGATAAAGGGCCACTTCTGGTTAACAGAAATGGCCGAAAAGTTGGTAGAGATTGACGTGTTGTACTTATTAGTAATACGCTTTATTTCTGTAGCGCCTTTCATACACTCAAGGACACTTTAGAGTTCAATAAACACATTAACAAGACCGTAGAAATGGCAAGGAAACGGAAAAGACGGATTGAGGAGACGTGTGTTTAAACAGGAGTTTGAAACGAATAATCGATTTTTCCCCGCGAAGGCTGAGAGGAGGCGCTTTCTAAATTTTAGGGGCCATCACACCTGTAGTTACTAACCTGTGTTCAGGTACTCGTGTACTACGACTGCAGGTGCCGTTTACTTGTATGTAAAATGTGGTTGGCCGACGTGAAGGCCTCCTCAAGCTATCGTGATTATTAAAGTGGGTTGTTCAGACTCGCTGTAAAACGTTGGGATTCACCAAAATCTCAATCCCATTTTTGGACGATTC
The DNA here is from genome assembly GCF_016835505.1 of Polypterus senegalus. Lineage (NCBI taxonomy): Eukaryota > Metazoa > Chordata > Cladistia > Polypteriformes > Polypteridae > Polypterus > Polypterus senegalus. The sequence continues at coordinate 162,929,132 of NC_053166.1, read as the reverse complement.
CAAGACTCTTCCTATACTCTGTGTATTTTGGGACCCGGGGAGGACTAAAACGTCGAGATTAATGAAGATCTCGAAATGGAATTTTTGGACGATTCCAACGCTTTTGTATACGAGACAGTCAGGGAGGTCTGAAACCTTGAGATTCATCCAAATCTCGACATTGAATCATTGGGCGATTCCAATACTTTCCCTGTATTTCGTATACGAGAAAGTGAAGAGGGGGGCTGAGACTGTGGATGAAGGCACCACGACTGTTAACCCTTTGTACGGCACTGGGGGTCTGCTGGAGGTACTGTGGTTCTCACAAATAGAAGAGAAGCTCGACTCCCTGGTGTCTCATGTTTTACACACCATAACATCCATCCATCCATCCTTCCAACCCGCTGTATCCTAACTACAGGGTCATGGGGGTCTGCTGGAGACAAACCCAGCCAACACAGGGCACAAGGCAGGGAACAAACCCTGGGCCGGGCGAACCCAGGTCTCCTTACTGCGAGGCAGCAGTGCTACCACTGTGCCACCGTGCTGCCCACACACCATAACAGAATGAAAAAAAAATTAATATAAGGGCAGAGCTTGGCGCTGAACCTGCGGCAGCTGTTAACCCTTCGTACAGCACCTGATGTGTCGGGCCAAGGAGCAGAGCACAACTGTACTAGTAAAGGTGACACGGGCCGTCATTTGGCAGGGTGCAGCGGTGACGTCGGCAAATCTGATGTACCCTACGACAAAAAGTGGAATGGAAAGTTTTAAAATGTTGGAGAGCCAGAAGGCGCTAATCCATTTAGACCCCTGTCATGGACTGGAAGCCAACGGAGGGAGAACTGTGGTCAGCTAACTGGAACGAAACAAACGCGAGGCGAGCGCTCCATCGTTGTGCGTGGGTTTCCACAGACCCCATTGTAAAAATGGGCTTTTCTCGATGTTTTGAGTATCGGAGAATCAGAAATGTGTCTGCCTGGGTGGTTGCCAGCTGGGATCCCGAGTTGGTTCGTCATGTAGCGGGCGCAGCAGCGCACTGTAATAGTGCAGGCTCCCCGACTTGACTCGACTCGAATCAGAAATCTGAACTTCTCCTGAATGTGAATTCTTGAAGCCATTGCCAGGCTTTGATTTAAAGACCTGAGGAATCCTGGCCTTTTGTGTGAAGGAAGGAGGGACGTTGGAAGCCATTATGTGCCTCCCCTTTGAGTCTGTGACAACGAACTCCTTGGTGCGCTGGCCTCTCCATTTATTTATTTTATTATGTGATTTACTTTTCACAAATCTGTTTCCAAAAATCCTCTGCCCTTGAATTAGTGAATCGAGAGTCCGTTGTCTGTGCGTTCCTGAGACGCGCTGCGGCTGAAGCATTTTGGAGGCGTCGCTGTCACCTGCTGCCACAAAAGCAAAGTGGCATCTGTAGAAACGAACCTTTACAGATTTCATATGAGGATGGCAGACTGATTGTTCACCTGGTACTCCCAACCCGATTGAACAAACTCGGAGTCTGTTATTGTGGGGCATCAGCATCCACGTCCAGTGACATTTTATCACATCGTGTCACTTCATTATGGTGACGTCGTGGCCACGGATGAGAACGCCCTCCTCTCTTACCTTCGTATTGTTAGTCAGTTTTTTCTTGTGCTGCTCCTCTCATCTCCACTAAAGGGTCTGGTTTTATTTCTGTGTCTCGTTTGCAGGCTCACATGACCACGCTGTCTTGCTGTATGAATACATTGGGAAAAAGATGGTTGATCTGCAGCACACCGAGGTGCCTGATGCCTACCGAGGAAGAGGGATTGCGAAGCACTTGGCAAAGGTAGGGTGGCCAAGACAGGCCTTTACTGTGGGCTTCTGCCAGGGGTCTTTATGAAACAACCAGCTGGCTCAGCTTTGCAACCTTTGAACTTTTTTTGTTTAGTGCACGGGTGTCAAACTCTGGTCCTGGTGGGCTGCAGTGGCTGCAGGTTCTCACTCTGACCATCTTCATTAGTGACCAGTGACTTCATTTTCATTGACTTGACTCAGACCCCTTAGTCGTCTCTTTTTCCTTAATTAGCAGCCAAACAATAAATGAGACACAAAACGAGCCGCCACGTGACCAGCTCACCTGAAGATAAAGAAAGGTGAGGGTCTCAGTAACGCTGATCTCTCAGGTCACCAAAACATTTTGACGATAAACTTGGAAATAAAAGGTAAAGGACCCCCTCTGGTTAGCAGAAATAACCCAAAAGCTGATAGAAATGTACGTTTTGTACCAAATACAGGTATGCAAAATGTGGTTGATCCGAGTGAAAGCGAACTCAAGCTATCGTGCTGACACACACACACACATACACAGAGCCGCACAGACAGACACACAGCCACAGACAGACAGACAGACACACAGCCAGTAAGACAGAGAGAGACAGACAGACAGACACAGAGAGACAGACAGACACACATACACAGACAGACAAACACACAGCCAGTAAGACACAGAGAGAGAGAGAGAGAGAGACAGACACAGAGAGAGAGAGAGAGAGAGACAGAGAGAGAGAGAGACAGACAGACACACAGACAGACACAGAGAGAGACAGGCAGAGAGACAAACACACAGCCAGTAAGACACAGAGAGAGAGAGAGAGAGACAGACACAGAGAGAGAGAGAGAGAGAGAGAGAGACAGACAGACACACAGCCAGACAGACACACATACACAGAGACAGACAGACACAGAGAGAAGAGAGAGACAGAGAGAGAGAAGCCAGACAGACACACAGCCAGACAGACACACATACACAGAGACAGACGGACACAGAGACAGACAGACACAGAGAGAGACAGACAGACAGACACAGAGAGAGAGAGAGAGAGACAGACAGAGAGAGACAGACAGACACACAGCCAGACAGACACTCATACACAGAGACAGACAGAGAGAGAGAGAGAGAGACGCACAGACAGACACAGAGACGCACAGACAGACACAGAGACAGACAGACAGACACAGAGAGAGAGAGAGAGACAGACAGACAGAGAGAGAGAGAGAGACAGACAGACAGACAGACGGACACACACAAACACAACTCCAAAAATGATTTTTTCAGACTCGGGGAGGTTGAAAACGTTGGGATTTCATTCAAATTTTGAGGTCATATTTTTGGACGACTACACTAATTTCCCTATGAGAAAGTAAATCGGACTCAGGGAGGTCTAAAATGTCGAGATTCATCAAAATGTTGAAATGGCATTTTTGGAGGATTCCAGCACTTTGTGTAAAGGAGAAAAGTAAAAACAGAAAAGGAACCGTTTTGGAAGCGTCTGCTGTGGCCGAACGAGAGGCCATGGAGTTAAATAACGGGCTTAATTAACAGCAGGACTCGGCTCCTCATGAAGAGCCTGGCTGGAGTTTGAAGCCCCAGTGTAGCCGCTCGTCTGTCGCCTCGTCTCACGTCTCGTTTCTGTTTGGCTGCCATTTAATGAAGAAAAGAATCAACTGAGAGGATTGACTCCTTGAAAACAGGGGGCTGTGAAAACGAAGGGAAAAGAAGTGAATTAGCAGGAAAAACAGATTAGGAAAACCTGCAGCCACTGTGGCCCCCCAGGCCAGGAGCTGGACCCCCTGCTTTAGTGCCTTGGCAGAGGGCTTTTGATGGAAATCACGCTGATGCCCCCTTGTGGCCAAGGTGTTGGGCTGTGAAGTGGCAGCAGCCTTTTGAAATCCATGAACTGCCTTACCAGGGTGGGCATGAGGTCCGAGGCGACTGTGTAGTTTTACAGGCTGGTGGTGTTCACAAACAATAAGAGGGTGACAAGCCTGTCAGGTGTCTCATCTTCGGTGACCCCATCTGCTGGGGTTGGGACCTTTCATCCCTGCATTCTGCTCTTACTGTTTTTCAGATTTTGTTTTTGGCTTTGTGACCCCCTAATCTTAAACTCTCGTCTATGGCGGAGGAGCAAAAGCTTTCGATTCATTGAAAATTTCGATCTCTGGTTTTCGACGGATCTCGATGTCTTGGTGTCCCCTGTTACTAAAAACATTGATATGTCGATGGCGGGTGTGCGTCTCTGTCAGTTTCTCGAGGACGGTCTCGAGCAGGGGTCTGCAGTCCCAGTCCTGGAGCCAATGGCTGCAGGTTTTTTGTTCCAACCCAGTTGCTTAATTAGAAAACCATCCTTGCCAACAATTTAATTTGATGGCTTGTTTGTGCTTTAAGTCCGCCATGTCAGCTCCTTCTCATATCCACGATCCTTTCTAAGAGGATATCATCCAAATGATTTGAAGTCTAAAACTGATGAGGCCTTCTCAGTCCTTCCCTTTTTTCTCTTCACTTTCCTTCCAAGTATTTCATTAAACCCAACAGTATCCATCCATTCCAACCTGCTGAATCCAAACACAGGGTCACGGGGGTCTGCTGGAGCCAATCCCAAGCCAACACCGGGCACAAGGCAGGAACCAATCGCGGGCAGGGTGCCAACCCACCACAGTAAACCCAACAGTATGTGATAAATACACTCGGGTGTAAATGGAAACAAAGTGCTGGTTTCTTTGGTCATTTTGGTGCTTACTGCTAACAAGGAGCCGTTAAAAGCCGAGAGTTCAGCTGTTTACGGCTAAAATAAGCAGTAAGGGTTCAAAATCTTAACGAGTGAGACCACTAAAGTGAAGCAGTAAGCAGTTGGGTGGGAACAAAAACCTGCGGCCCTCCAGGAGCGACTCTGCCCACCCCTTGGACTCTCGAGCTGAAACGGCTGGACAGAAAAACACCAAAGTGGGTGGGGCCTTAAGGCTGTTATGAGCTGACAGAGTGCTGATTGGTGGCTTTAGAGACGAATCGTGTGACAGGAGCCCTTGGACACCTGCAGTTAATGTTGACTTCTTCTACCGCAGTGACGTCACAAAGCTCAGCATCGGAGCGCTGAATGATCCCTGAGATGTTAGAGAGGAGTTTGCGTGGTCATTTGGTTCTGAGGCGAGGGTCTCGAGGTACACGACGAGCCACTTGCTCACTTCAGAGTGCTTTTGAGTTTCAAGTTCGGTTTTGGCAAAACAACCTCCTTGTGCGAACGGTAGACGTGTTCCTTTATATACTGTGCCTGGACTGGAGCAGTGGTGCCTGGGCATTTTATGGGCACCGTGACATTTTGCATGTTTACCCTGGCAGTTTCTCGGCTCTGCGCGTGCGTTAACAGACCCTCACAGACTGCGGTAGGTTCGTGTGCCAATTGCAATGCTGTTCACGGCGACCCCCTTCCACGTGTCGGCTGCCCAGTGGAGGAATTCGCCGATGGCTTTCTGAACTGACCTTGCAGAGCTGTGACCTCTCACTTCATGTCGTATCAATGAAGGTACAAGTTCAGCTCACCCAGAAGTGCCCTTTTGTGGCATTTCATTTGCTTTTTATCTCCACAGAAAAGGAGGCCATTTTTAACTAACACTGACTTCACTACCCCCTAAAGTGGAAAGGCGCTTGAACAGAATCAAGTGGGAGTGCGTGACCTCCCAAATGGTAACTCGGAAGACCCCCCCCCAGTAGCAGACAGGTGTCCCTTGGGCTCTTGACTCACACGTGACCACGAGCAGTCAGCCACCAGTCAGTCATTTTCAAACCGCTTAGCCCTGAACAGGGTCCTGGGGGTCTGCCGGAGCCAATCCCAGCTAGCATCGGGCACAAGTCCATCGTGGACAGGTTACAGCAAGTGCCCCCTGGTGAGAGTGAAAGGGACGTCCCGTCATGAAGACTTGAGGCTGCTGGCTGAGTACGTAGTGGCAAATGGCTGGGTAGTGCAGGTACTTTCTGCAGGGGAGTCGTCGTTATGAATGAAGTGTGCGCCAGTTAGCAGCTCGATGTCCCAAGGGTAAAAAACAAAAAAACTTAAGTGTCTGCTGATGTGGCACCGAGTGGTGCGGTGTGACGATACTCACAGAAAGGCCAAGCAGTGCGGTGTACGGAGTTTGAGGTGCCGTGGGGTGTGGGTGAGAGATGTTGGTGCCAAGCTGGGTCCTCTCCATTTCCCTCCCAATGGCTCTGTTGTTGCCTCTTGACCTTCACTTTGTATTTGTGCTAGCGGGGCTTGTGTGTCTGCACAGGATTGTGGGAGTTCCATGACTTCTTTAAGAATCTTCTCCAGCAATCGTTTGACTAAAAGTAAAGCCAGAAAAACTCTGCTGCTCTTTCATGACCCCAGCCCAAGTTTTCTTATTTCTGTTTTTGATGGCTAGAAGTAAAAACAGCATCGGGATTTTCGTGGTGAAAGCCCACCCACCACACACTGGAATGCAGGTACCACTTGAGGGTTATTCCGGCCGTGAAGTTGAGTCCCGCGGCCATAACAAACCTGTATGAGGAGGCACCTTGACAGAGCAGAGCACGCGGGTAGTGAGTGAGTGAGTGTGACTGCTCTGCAGATGGCAGCTTTGATGTCACAAAGGTAGTCCTAAAGGTGGGACAAATGTAGAAGTTAAAGCAGCTGGAGTTTGGGACAAATGCCATTTGGAGTCCGGGGACGAGCTCAGTTAGTATGGCACACTGGCTTTATCGGCTTGTACAGACAGTCGTATCGCTCCGGATGACCGCCATGCTGTAGGTGGAAGGCGTCCCCCTCGCCCAGCATTATAGGCCCCCCCGGGCAGAGCAGTGCACTGGCACCCCTACCTACACACTGGTAATATAGCGCCTTGATTGATTGACCCCTTCATCGCAGAGACATTTAAAATGTTACACAGCACACGCTGACCCGTAAAGTCAAGGCGGGTGGGACCCTCTCCACTGCAGCCCCTTTGAGGTCAGTAGTAGCGAGACCTCCGGCAGGTCAGTCGTAATGAAGACACGTTTTGAATTTTTTTTTTTTTTTTTGCATTTTATTGTGCCCTCTGCAGGCCGTGTCATGTCACCTGTGTGGGTGAAGAGTGTGACTATTTGTGTGTCACTGACGAGCCTGATGACAGGTCTGATGACGAGGAGTGAACAGAACAGTGGAGAGCTCTGGTGGTGTTGGCATGGCAGATGAAGAGTGTGACATTTTGTGACCAGCTTCAGGGTGTGTGTGTGTGTGTGTGTGTGCGAGGGTCTCAAGTCAGTGAGCAGCTTTGTCACATTACTGTTGGGTTTGTCCCTGTGAATTGGTGCCGTGCAGAAGGGTTAGGGCACACATCTGTACCCAGGTTAGTGCCGTCTGCCAAACACTCCGAGGGTTTCCATGATCCTGTAATCCGCTTTCATTGATATTCCATGGTGTCGCGCAGTTTACAAGCTGAATTGACAAGAAGATGCCCCCCAAATCCCACAGCTGACCCTGTCACCTCAGAGTTGTGTCTGTCTTCTATTTCTAGGCCCTTAGTTAAGACGACACAAAGTAAATCAGAACGGCGCAATAACGAGAAGAAACCCAAAGTGCTGGGGCACCGCAGTGACCTCCATGTGACTGGCAGTCACAAAATCAAAATGAGTATCGTCATTACGAAGAGTGACAATCCGCATGTGGCTCCAAGGTGGCAGCAGAGTCCACTTGGGAGGACAGGAAGAGGCGGGGTCAGCTGGCTGGGAGCGGAAGTGACATCATTAGGGATGCGACTGTCAATCACTGCTCCTGCAGAGGCAGGACCAAAAAAGGCCTTGGGCAACAGCGCCAGCCCCTGATTGGCAGTGTAACGTGCCAAGCGCACCTGTGTGACAACGGGAAGCTGTCGCTCCTTTGTGATTTGTACAGGGTGGGCCATGAAGATCTACCCCATTATGAAGGGGTATAAAAAATGAACAAAGCAACTTGTGTACATTTCTGACAGTTGTGTTTGAATGGGCGTTCAGACAAATGGCGCCCGTCGTTGGCAGTGCGTTGCTGAAGACGTTCCCAGAAGTTCTCCGTCGCTCGATGTCCTGTCCTGATCTCTCCCTTAATTCTTGAGCCAACATCCGTTTTAAATCGGCCTGCAGAATCCTCCTCAGACTCCCGTGCTGATGCTTACGAGCGGAACGCCTTAGCGGCGGTTGAATGGCGGCGCTCTGGTGTTTGTTCTAGCGGTCCTCGGTCTGCCAGGTGATTTTCTTCTCAGTGTGGACCCACTTTGCCGAAGGTCAGGAATCCACAGCCAGATCGTTTTCCGAGAGATGCCTTTTGACCGAATGCCACACACGTACAGAACGCTCTCGGCGTCGCTGTCACAGAGCGGTGCTTCTCATAATACACCTGAAGTGCTCCAAACGGCCGAGCCTGAGCCCACCTCTCGACCCCCACTACAGCCCTCGAAATCTTTACACCCCACCCGGTATAACAGGCCATCATCACAAGAGGGCAGTGGGCTTCTGGGATTTCTACAGAAAGGACTGACGAATGGCGAAGGCGTCAAACTCCTTTTGAATTGACTTTTGAAGTCGTTAGCTGTAGTGTATTATGGGCTGTTGGTACAACTCTGTGTGCGCGCTGAGACTCTTAACCAAAGCTTGGCGGTCAGGTGTTTCCAAACCGGCTTTGTCCTGCACAGGGGCGCGGAGAAGCTGCAGCCCATGCCAGCAAGCAGAGGGCAGAAAGACCCACTCAGGGCGGACACACACACTAGCGATTCAACGTGGCCAGTCCGCTCCTTGGGAATCCCCCCACATTCCTCACACTCCTCTGTCACTTGTGCCCCACTTTTTTCCTCCCACTAATCTGCTTGGACACCACACTTTGTGACGAACAGGTGACCTTCTGTGGCTGAGGGTCTCAATGACGGTCTTCTGGCTGACTTGACGATGATTGTGTGGCCCCCTGAGACCCCCATTTGAGGTGTTTGGCGTGTCATGCCACGAGTGTACGATCTTGAACTGCTTAACGAGATTCTAATTCACGGAGGGTTGGGTTTTCATTCCCTGTTGGCCACAATCAGCAAAATAAAAAGAAGTAAACGCCTGACTGTACCTCTAGGGGTCGCTAGCTCCCTCGTTGGAATGAGTTCTTTTGTAATTGTGGCGTTTTAAGTAACCAGAACCTACAGAGATCAGAAATCAAAAGGCGGTAAGACATCACATAAGAGAAAATAACTCGGCGCTCTTTACTGACGATTTACGCGCCATTACAGACGGAGGAAGCCATAGCAATACTTTTACCAAGGTGGGATCTCGATGTATACAGTCGGCCATTTTCTGTCGCTGCGCTGGAAGGGTTTTCAGGACGGATGAGGATGTCACCCATTTGTCCGTCCGTCCGTCCGTCTGCTTCGAGGTGTTTGGCTGCTGTCCAAGTCTTCCCTTACTTAGATTCCACTTCGTCTCTAACATACAGAAACAGTCCAGAGCCCAATGTCGTAGTTGTCCCCTTCTCTCTTCAAATGCTTGCCTAGCAGTTCTACGGTCCCTGGCACAAGTCCTGTCGCTTCTCTATTTTGTAGAAACTCCTGCTATTATATCAACCTGACTTTTAATTAATCGACTGGTGTTAGAAATAGCTCATGTGAAAAGCTAAAGCCCCCCAAATGATGTTTAATGCACTGAAACGAATGAGTTTCACTGAAAAAAGGTTTATCATTTAATCAAGACAGAAGGGGCAAATTTGGGCAAGACAAAAGTTTTGTCGCCCATACAGAAAATGAACAACTTTACTGCAAATCCAAAAATATGTCAGCAAATTAAGTGGTGGTGCTGTGTGAGATCCAAATTGAATATCTTGTAGGACTTCCGTGAGCTTGAAGGACAGCATCCATGCGGTTTGGCAAGGATTCATACAATTTATTGGTGAAGTCATCAGGAATAGCCAAGAAGACAGTCTTGCATGCCTCCCAGAGTTCATCAGTGTTCTTTGGTTTCGTCTTTCATCCTACCCCACATACGCTCAGTGATGTTCATGTCAGGTGACTGGGCTGGCCAATCCTGGAGCATCTTGATCTTCTTCGCTTTAAGGAACTTTGATGTGGAGATGGAAGTATGCGCTGGAGGACCATCCTGCTGCAGAATTTGGCCTTTTTTATGGTTGGCAATATAAGAGGTAGCTAAGATTTCTTGGTATCTTAGACTATTGATGTTGCCTTCCACCCTGCAGATCCCTCGCATACCCCATACTGGATGTAACCCCAGACCATGATTTTGCCTCCACCAAACTTCACTGTTTTCTGGGTAAATCTCGGCTCCATGCGGGTGCCAGTAGGTCTCCTGTAATATTTGAGGTGACTGAGGTGTAATTCAACAGAAGACCTTCTGCCACTTTTGCAGCGTCTATCCTTTTAGCAGGCTGTGGGCCTTGGCGAATGCCACACGGTTTTTCAATTGTCTTTTGTTTAGTGCTGGCTTATGGGCACTGATTCGACCATGGAGGCCATTTTGAGACAGAATCCGACAAACTGTTCTGGTTGACACAGGGACTTCAGGTGACCAGGTCTCGTGGAGCTCTGCTGGCCTTGGATTTTCAAACGGTCCTCTCGAGCAGTTGTCTTGCGGGGTGGTCTTCCTGACCTGGGCTTGTCAAAAACGTCTCCAGTCTCTTCAGATCTTTTTTTTTTAACCTCTGAACTTGACGCTGAGACACACTGAAGGTGTTTGCCACATCAGCCTCTTGATGATCAACACTTTAGTCTCCAGGTGAGTCTTAGGCCTGTTTGCAGAGCGCTAGCTGCAGTTGATGTGAAGGTCTAGTGTACCCTGAGACTTCAGTGATCCACTATTAGTCACAGGTGACGCTCATGTGACAAGGTGACGACACTTCTGTCTGGACTCGATGGGCTTTACCAAGCTGGGAATATTAGAATACTTTTTGTCAGTTTCGTTTTGCACTCAAACATTATTACAAAAGCTGATGGGATTGAAGTGACCCATTTGATTAGAAATGTATTTTAGCGGCACTTCAGGTCAATTTGTACACAAGCGACAAGACTTTTGTCAGGGACTGTAAATGCTGAGAGCCCCTGTGTGCTCACTTTGGCCTGGCCTGCACATGTGAGCGGATTTATAAAATAAGCAGCAGGAGTACCCGGCGCGGCCCGGGAACGTATAACCGAACGTGAATTTCTCAAATGAAAGAAACAGAACATAGAAATCGAAATGTTTGTTTGTGATTGACATTTTATTGTAAGTTCCTCCACTCTGGATTCTGTCGTTTCAGACGCCCTTAAAATTGACTTTCTTCTGGCATCCGAAGTGGACCTTCCAATTGGACGTCTTTTTTTTCGGTGTAACGGGTATATTAGTGAAAAGCAGGACGACCATGATGTGTGACATGGTATTACGTACGGAATAAGCACCACAGTGAGATGAATGTCCCTTATTTACAATACGTCGGAAAGCAAACAAACAGCACCACAAATACGGAGAGCCAGGCCCGCGCACTGGTCCTTCACGTTTTACATCCGTACGGCAGCTCCCCTTCACCCGATGAACGCAGTCGGCCTTCTCATACTTGGACACTAACGCCGTCTCTTGGCAATTTAAAGAAACACGGGTAAGGAGCGACGCACAGGGACCAAATGTGAACCGTGAACGGCTGTTGCAACCCGCGGCCATCTTGTCGACAATGAGTACGGGGACGTGTGCCGAACGTTGTGTCGGTGAAAAGGTGCCCAGCGCTTCACCACGCACATTTTTCCCAACCAAACACACCCCATGACCACCTCTTGGTCACAAAGGAGCCCCCTGCCCAGTCTGGTGCAGATTTGTATAGCGGACACACACACACACACACACACACACGCGCGTACATACGTCGACTGTGCTTTATATATTAGATTAGTGCACAGTGACAAATTGGACTGGACTGCCAATACTGATGCTCTATGTAAGAAAGCTCAGAGCTGACTTTACTTTCTGAGAAGGTTGGCATCCTTCAACATCTGCAGTAAGATGCTGCAGATGTTCTACCAGACGGTTGTGGCGAGTGCCCTCTTCTACGCGGTGGTGTGCTGGGGTGGCAGCATAAGGATGAAAGACGCCTGACGCCTGGACAAACTTGTTAAGAAGGCAGGCTCTATTGTAGGATTAAAGTTGGACAGTTTAACATCTGTGGCAGAGCGACGGGCATTAAGCAAACTCCTGTCAATCATGAAGAACCCACTGCATCCACTGAACAGGATCATCACCAGATAGAGGAGCAGCTTCAGTGACAGACTTTTGTCACCGTCCTGCTCCACTGACAGACTGAGGAGACCCCACACTATGCGACTCTTCAATTCCACCCGGGGGAGTAAATGCGAACATTAATTTTATTTTAATTCTTTTCATTTTTATTACTCTTTAATTTAATATTGTTTCTTTGTATCAGTATACTGCTGCTGGATTATGTGAATTTCCCCTTGGGATTAATAAAGTTTCTATCTGTCTATCTATTCTTATTACGCTGACGCACGACGTCACTGCGTGTCACGAATCGCTAGGACCGACTGTAGGAGTTTCGCTTTGTGAGTCGAGTTACTGAAGTGAATTCACTTTGACGATCTTGTGATTCGAGATGCAGACCTCCAAGTAGAGAGTTTCTCTAGCGCTTTGAAGTTGGGGGGCTCTGCCCCTCCCCTCACTAAAGACCCATTTCTTTCTGTTGTTGCAGGCGGCCATGGACTTTGTCGTCGAAGAAGATCTGAAAGCCCACCTGACCTGCTGGTACATTCAAAAGTTTGTTAAGGAGAACCCGCAGCCTCAGTACTTGGAGCGCATCCTGCACTGACGTCCCCACGGACCAGACAGGCTGCACTGGGACCACTAAGCCCCCTTCGGGATGAATGCGGCTCGCTGGTCGGCACTCTAGACGCTCAGACTTTTCTCCTTGGAGCTCACTGCCGGTTCAGGCTCTTGGCACGAGAAGAGGCGCCAGCCACGTACCACCCGGCCAACCGCTGCCTCACTTGAAGGGCTAAGGCTCCCCGGTGATCTTTTGTACAATTGTAGCCGAAAAAAAACTGAAAAGTAGCAGCGTAGCTTGTGTTGTTTGGATCAAAGGAGCGTGTGCCATGGGCTTCATACCAGCGCAGCGAGAAGGCGGCTCAGACGCCAAGGCCTCTCTCTGCCCAAGTGGACCTTCACGGACCATCGAAGGAACAGCTCAGTGGTACAAACACACGGCGAGGAAAAGGAAACTGCCGGCTACCGTGGGCATCTAGCAAACGGCCTGGTGGTCTCACGGCACTGCCGTTAACTCTCAGGAGGTCTCTCACCCAGCCTCGTTCAGCTGGCACTCCTTGCATCCATCGGGCACCGACTCGTGTGTGAACTGCTAGTACTAACCGATAACCCGCTGGTGTGAGTGACGGGCGGGCGCTGCTGGAGTGGTGACGTCAAGTCGCAGGTCAGCTCTCAACATGGATTCTGCTGTTCCTCCGCGGCGGTTGGCAAGAGAGTGCCACCCCGCTAGTTTGTCTCTTTTCCTATTCCTGTCTCAAGCAGCTCCTCAGCGTCCTTTGGTCGCAGAGCCCACACTTGTAAAGTTGGCTCACATTGGACCCTCTGCTTTACCCCCAAGTTCACAGCACAGCTTTGACTTGCATGAAACCGGATGTGACGTCCGAGCAGCAACTTGCCAGCCGACCCACAGACTGATGGCTGCGCCTGCCCCTTGAAGGAGAGGTGCTTGGTGTTTATGTGCCCGCTCAGGTCGAGGGGGGGCACAGTGGGTGGCAGGGAGCAGCTTTCTCCACATCACTAGCCTTGCTCATTGTGCTCCTGCTGATGAAGAGGAGTCGAGTCGAGCAGATGCAACGCCTTATCACCTTGTTTGACTCTTTGATTCACCAAACAAAGTACTGGCGATGGCAACAAAATGGGGCAAGAGTGGCACAGCAGGCCCTCGACCACCCAAACCTGCTAACCCTTCTCCTTTTTAAAAATGGGGGGACAAAGAGTCAGGTGGTCTGTCATCCGAATGTGCCAGTTGGGCCTCTCATAAGTGCCATCTTTGCCCCCTGCGAAGGGCCTGTCTGAATGGCATTGCCAGGGGGGTCAGAACACTCTGCTGTCTTCCACACTTGGGACTTGCTGCTTTGAGTTGAAGTGTGTGTGTGTGTGTGTGTTTTACTTGATTACGACACTTCAGGTGCTCACGTGGAGAGATGTGCCACACCTGTGTGTGTGTTATGCACTTCAGAGGGCACATCCAGTGTCAGGAGGGTCACGATGGCAGTCCTCCAATCACCCTGCAGCCGGTGGTCCGACACTTGATGTGAAAAAGGGCTGCGCTGACTGTCGGCACCTCACTCACCCTGCGTCCTCGTCACTTGCCCGCTGGCCCCTTGGCACTTGAGCACGTGTGTCCCTTCAGGATGTCGTGGCTGGCGAAGCAAAGCCAAGGTGTCAGCCACCCTTGCAGTCGGTTGTCCCTCCCTTCACCCCCACATCCTCTGTGTTTTCCCTCAAGTGCTATTTGACTGTTACTTACGGGCAGTGGAGGGTCCACGGTTACCTGTTCACCAAAGTGTCAGGGGGTGGCAGCGTCCCCCAAGAGGTGTCCTGTTGTAGCACTCGCCTTTAGCTGGCTTACCTGTAAAGGAAGCTCTGTGTGTGTGTGTGTGTGTTTGCTGCACAAGTCTCACTTTGGTGATGTTAATGGCTGTGTGCCCGCCAGCACGTGTGCCACTAGGACAGGCTTGTAGCCTTCCAGTGATCAAACGAGTTCCACAAAATGGACGGACAGAATGTTAATGTTCAGGTAACCCCCCCCCAGAATGAGCACACTACTGGTCTGGCCTGCTGTCCAGTGACCCTCGCACATTGTGAAGGTGCCAGGCTAGCGCTTACCCAGAACGTGCCCAGTGAAGGCTGTGATGTGCAGGAGATGGTGAGGCGCTTTCTGTCTCTCTGACTGACTGATGCGGAGTCTTTTGTGAAGCTCAGCCTTTGTGGCACCAAATGTAAAGCGACGGACCACCTTGAAGGGGGCGGGGGGGCCGTATGGATCAGGTCTTCTCGGACCATCTGCCCCACCCTGGGTGGCCCTGCAGGACTTTGCCCCGTGTGATGCCTCGCCCGCTGATTCTCCACTCTGCGTGAGTTTTGGAGGTCGCCAGCTTTCCAAGAACTTTCCTGCGGATTTGTAATACTTTGTGTCTTTCCTTTCCTTTCCTTTTCTTTTTAATTGTGTAACTTTGATGGTATTTTTACTCCTAGCTGGTTTTTTAAGCCGCCTGTTTTTCACATTTCTAATAAATCTTTCTCTTGACTCTTCTGTTTGTGCAGGGATTGTGTTTTGTGGAGTCCTCCTAAGTTGGACTGCAGATGGACGTTAGCCCACCTTGGTTTGGATTAGGCAGGTTCAGAGGCTGCGGCCCCCTTACGGTCCCGGCCAGAAGCTCTTGTCTGTGTTTGGGGGTCCCGCTTTGTTATTTATGTTTTTCTTGAGCTTCTATGAAATTTTCAATTCCCCCTTGGGGTCCAGTCAGGTGTCATCTACCTCTTACAGTGTGTAGTGCCTCTAACATCGGTATCTTTTCACATCCATCCTTCCATTATATAGCGCCTTTTATAGCTGTTAGCCGGACGAAGTTAACGGAGCAAACTACAAAGCAAAGAAGGCCGTCGAGCGTTTAAATCGGCAGCAACTGTCAGATTTGTTGAAACTGAACACAAACATCAGAGTGCTCCGCCTAATTGAATCAAGCACGGCAGGGTGGCCCACCACCATTATAAAGAGCAGCAAGTCACCACCCAAAAGTGGCCCGAGACCCAGTTATTGAGATCCCCTGCTCTAAATAACCAGCATGTTAAATAAACCAAAAAAGATTTAAAAGGAAAAAGAATTAACTTCTTTCTTCATCTAAAATAAATACATTTCTGCTCCATTCAGTACAAACAGCATAACCAGTTTGTAATTTCAGGATGGATGCAAAACCATAAAACTCGGAAATGATGGTTTCATTGATTGATTAAGAGAAGAAACCAAAAGCTGCAGTGACAGGGGGCCCCCAGGCCTGAACTTGAGGACCACCGCCTTAGACCACTAGTCGATTTAGACTGTCAGTCACTGCCGAGACGACAATAACAGCAAACATCCCATAATCCGAGTCTTTTAACATTTCAGCAGGCTCGGTATTCAATACAGAAGTATGAAAATAAAGAGCTTCGCTTTCCAGAAGACTGAAACGGAATCAACACGACGTGAAAACGTTGCCAACTTAAACAGATAATAATCCAACAATAATAATCCAACAGATACACGATTTAAATGTTATCGTTTGAAAGCGTCACGACTAAATCGGTATACGCCTGAGACATTTAAAGACAAAACGCTATTGTAAAGTGTTCTGTCCTACATGGTATACCATACTGTTGCTCTTGCTGACGATTCGGAGCGTTGGGTCGCTGGGAAATGTAGTGCGCTGTTCGGTGTAGCTCGTCCTCCATCATAAGACCAAAAGACACGAACGAGACAGCTTCTTCTACGCAGCGTCTGCGTCAGTTCCGGTTATGCAATGGGAAATGCAGTCCAAGGCACCCTCGGACGCCTTCGTTTTTAGCGTAGGTGAGACTACATTTCCCGTGGTGCATAGGGGTTCGCGTCGTGCTCCACAGCACTCGTGTAGAGTCTCCAAGATGGCGGCGTGGGGAAGGAGGCGCGGTGTCCCAGCCAGCAGAGAGAGGTCAGTGCCACTTATTTATTCCGTCAAAGCAACTTTTATCGAGGCATTGCGCAAAGAAACGAATATTAGGTATACGGATCTGTCTTATTATTTTTAATCTGACTTCTGCCCCGTCGTGTGGGCTGCACTGGAGCTGCCAGCCCCCTCTTAGGCTTTTAAAGGAATTTGTTTTGGTTCTCCCTTCAGGACTCTACTGGATTATCACGCCCAACGTTTTCGTCACACTTTGTGCCAATGCACACCAAACGAAAGCGCCTGTGTAACGGGGCTCTTAAACGGAAAGCAACGAACAGGACTGTTCGCTGTTCGACGAAGCGCTCGTCAGTCTATAGAATAAAATGGAGGCGAAAAATCGCGGCAAACTTGTGCCGCCGCTCCGATCGCGCCTCCCCGAGAAGCCGGCACGTTTGACCCAATTCCAGCGAGGAGTAAACCGCGTGGAAGGTCACGGCAGAGGCGGCTTTCGCTCACAGGGCGACCGCTGCACGAAGGCTTCCTCCATATCGTTAGCAATCGGCAGATGTCGAGAGTCGTTAGTGTCGCTTGCGGGGTGAGCCTAAAGTCGTTTTAAGGGTGGCGACCCCCGACCTCCCAGCCAGGGCTTGGAGCGGCATTTCAGCGTACCGCGGTGTCCGATGGATATCCTCGCATATTTGATTCATTTAAAAGCCTCCAACACGATACCATTCATGGAGCAGTAACCGGGCCGATCGTACGATGAAGTTGCGTGGAGGGCAAGGCGGCAGCACACCAGCCGAGCCCCCCCAAGGGCAAAGAGTGGCACTGATCTGTCAGTAGAGCGTGTGAAGGCTTTTGACACCTTTAACAAAGTATAAAGTTATAACACGAAAAGCCCCTCGGCCCACCCAGACATTCTAAAGCAGCAGCGGTGCAATCAGTAAATCAACTCCTCCGACTGTTCTGCAGTAATGAAGTGGAAATGTAGGCGATTTGAAAAGCAGCAGACAAGCCACCATTCAAGTTAAAAGTGCAGTCGAGGCGGCATCATCCTCATCATCCAAGTCTGAAGACCTGGCACAGTCGGACTGCTTTAAATAACGGGGGTCCTGAGTTTGTCAGTGTGGACTTTGAATGCTCTGCCCAAGTCCATTGCAGAGTGATGCCAGTTACGTTTCCTTACTTGGTGATGGGCACTCAGTGTTCACAGCAGGATTTGAACCCCCAGCCTCAGATCCCTAACCACTGCGCCACACTGCCCGCCTTGGCAGTGTTGGCTTGAAATGGTGTCTTTGTGGATTAGTGTGGCGGCGTGCGGCTGTGTCTCTGGAGAAGGACTGGCTTTGGATTCCTGCTCGGGTCATGTGGCTCATGACGGCTGCCGCTGCCGGGACCGACCGGATTTAGCTACCTGGGACCCTGCGTTGTATTAAGTGGGTTTAGAAAATGAGTGATTTAAGCGGGTGAGCGAGCAGGAACTGACAGACAGACAGACTGACTGACCGACTTGACGTGTGTGTGGAGTGTTTTATGTGGAAGAGCAGTTCATCGCCAGTCCTGCCTGAATGCCGTTTCCAGCTGCGGGTATTGAGGGGTAGCAAAATCTCGAGGCCCTTTCCATATTGTAGTTAAAGTTGAATGAAATTTAAAAGGCACGGACAGGGTTTGGTTTTTATTTTTGAAATAGAGGCTGATCATTCTTTAAAACATTGGCACCATATTGTCAGGGAGTTGAAGCTGTAAGAAGTGATTGCACTGACTTCTAGTATAATATCCAATAAAAAAAAAAAGGAACCAAAAACCTGCTGTGTAAGCGAGCGAGCGAGGGAGGACTGGAGTGGCCGGCCAGCGTGATGATGGCAGCTCCCTGACCTCCTGCAGTCCAAGCAGTTCTCTTGGCACGCTGACCCTGCTGTTTCATTCACCCGAGTCACTTTTTTTTTATCATTTTCTTATCATTTATTGCTGCGTGTTTTGATTTATTTTCCTTTCCTTTCTTACATTCAGCAGGATTTATCTGAGCTGTTGGTCTGTTTGGGTGTCCTCTTGTATGTCTGCCTGCTTGTTTGAGTGCTTCAGAAACCTCAAGTTTCACAGGCCTGTTGGGTGTTTGCTGCACATTTGGAGCTTGTTGACCGTACAGTTAATGGAGGAGACCCGTCCACACCATCACGGCCTTCTATTCTCATTAGCCAACTGGCACAGGCGGCTCGGGTTAATCAGTCGGTGGTGTTAATGAGATGTATCCGCAGACGTGACTTGGACACCAGAGCTGGCACAAGAGCTGAATGAACTCCAACTAAGTCATGTGTAGAATTCTCCGAGGAGCGGCTTAGGAAGCGTCACTTGTGCCTGCTGGCCTGACTCGTGTTGTCACTCGGCTATTCCTGTCTGTCGGGTTTTAAATGGCTACGGTACAACATGTCAGGCCGTGTGTACCTCAGGGAAGGCTGTTGAGGAGTAGGATGAACTGAAGGAGGAGCGGGGCGCGCGTGGCACTGAAGAGTCTCAAAGGAAAAACTGAATTGACCAGTAGTTGTTAGTCCTGTCTGTCTTGAGCTTCCGTCAGCCTAGAAGAGGACTTCCCGTCGTAGTCGGTAGGACCGGCTGTTTGTGCGTCACTGCCCGCGTCTGGAGAGACGACGTGTGCCGATGGATGTTCCACGTTATCAGCAGTGAAACGCTGCCATCCAAAGAGACCCAGTATGGCCGGCCCCCCACTCAGTGGCTTGTTTGAGCCCTCGTGTCTGCCCTTGTCGAAGCAGGGACTGGTCACCCGAATCCCATTTACTGGCCAAGACTGCTGGTGTACAGGGCAGGTGCCCCCCGTATTTTGACGTCTCTCTAAGCGGATCACACGGGCCTGAGGGGAATACGAGACGTGGTGGGGGGGCACTGAAATACCTGCACGTGAAGCGCACGTCCAGTGGGAGACACTGGGACCGTTTGGGGGCTTGAGAGCCCGGTGAGACCACCTGTGTGCGTTGGGGCACTTTAGTCCAACGCCTGGCGCACGGGAGAAGTTCAAAAATGTTGTGGCCTGGATGTGGGGGGTCGGCGGTGAGCCCCCCTTTCCTGCTTCATGACAACTGGTGCCAGTGACCTTTTCAGCAGACCTGGCTGCTTGTTGTAGCCTGTTGTGAGGGTGAGGGTGAAGGTGGCTGGCAGCACTGGGCATGTCCAAGTACCATTCAGTGGCTTTTTATCAGTAGTAGTTAGTAGTAGGAGCTCCATTGTGGAAGTGAACGATGTTGGGCCTTACAACAGAAAACACACCAAATACTAAGGGTGACACCAGCCTGGCACCAATACTGGCATAGCTGTCAAATATCGTTTGAGTAAACTGCTGTTGGCATTCATTGGTTCAATGCCAGGCTTGGGATCCCCCCAGGGCAACAACACGGGGGGCTGTATAAAGAGTGACGTGCGCCTTCTAAAGGTATTCACAGACATTACTGTTTAGTAAGTGAGAACGCAGCTGCAGGCTCGGACTAAATACGCAAATTCAAACGTCCATTTAGTAAAATCCAACATCATTCCGGATATTTCCATTTAAACAAACGCTTTCAAGCTCTTTGCTATTGTAGGGATCAGCCGATTACTGAAGAGGATCACAGGAGAAATCGGAATTTCTGAAAGCCTTTCGTGTTGCAAATCTGCTTGCGCGTTTTTGACTCTCATATACGAAGTGAAGGGCAAGTGCTGGAGGCCTCCAAAGATTCGATGTTGTGATTTGAACGAAACTCGACGTTTCAGACCTCCCTGAGTGTATAGAATGACGTGTCTGTGTGTGTCTGTCTGTCTGTCTGTGTGTAAACACGGTGACTTGAGTTCGCCTTCACTTCGGTCAGCCCGATTTTACATACAAGTATTGGGTACAAAACGCAGATTTCTGTCCACTTGTGAGTTCTTTCCGTTAACCTGAAGTGCGACTTTTATTTTTTATTTGTGCAGCTGCAGAGTCTGATTTACTCCACTTGACTTTTCTAATAATTGTTCATTAATGTTATTCATTTGATTTGATTTACAATACAATTTATTTTTGTAGAGCCCAAAATCCCCCAAGACGTGCGGCAGTGGGCTTTAACAGGCCTGCCTCTTGACAGCCCCCCAGCCTCGACCCTCTAAGAAGACAAGAAAAAAACTCCAAAAAAAGACCCTAGTAGGGAAAAAATGGAAGAAACCTCAGGAAAGGCAGTTCAGAGAGAGACCCCCTCATCAGGTAGGGTGGGCGTCAAAAAGAGAAAGGGGCCGATAGAACACAAGTCATCCTCAATACAGTATAAAAAAAAAAAATGTACGAATACGGATCAGAATTTAACAGTAGATGACATCCCATAATAGGATTTGGATTTGTTCAGAGTTCTGGAGACCTCGGCCATCAAACTGAGACAGAGCTGGGCCAGCCAATCCGATGACAGGACCCCTCTACCCGAAGATTCCTGTGATCCTCCATCAGGGAGGACTTTACCTTAGGCAGGCAGAACTACTTGGCAGGTGGGCCATGGCACTGAGTGGCACATCTGGGTACTGAGAAGAGAATGCCAATAGGTGAGGGTTAGTATCCAATTCTAACGGTCATGTGACTTGTGTTTCAGCGCTCATGACAGTCTGCACAGTCAATCGGCAGCTCTAGTCAGGGTGAACTAAACTGAAGTCCTGAGTTTTCAGCCGGGATTTGAAAGCTGAGACCGAAGGGGCATCTCGTATAGTGGCAGGCAGACCACCACACAATTTAGGGGGTCATATAGCTAAAAGCTCGACTTCCACGTTATTTAATAATCCTTGGAATCCTAAGCAGACCAACCGGCATCTTGAGATCTTAACGTGCGCTCAGGTTTGTAAGTCATGAGAAGTTCAGACCGGTAAGCCGGACCTCCGCCGGATTTTGAAATCTGCCCTAAACTTCACCGGGCGCCAGTGTGAGGATTTAAGAACTGGAGTTGTGTGTTCGTATTTCTAGTTCTTGTAATAATTCTTGCAGCCGCGTTTTGGATTAACTGGCGGCTTATAAAGAAGAGTCTGAACAGCCAGTGAACTCCGCATTGCAGTCGTCAGTCCACTAGAGATTTGTTGTTGATGGCTCTTTAATGCCCCTCATTTAAAATATCATCCTAGCCTCAAATATCCGTCGCCATATCTGAGTATACGAGAAGGTCGAGAGGACAGCACTGCCGAGGTTTACGTTTGTTTTTTTTTTTATCCCAGATTTAAAGTTTCCAACTTGTTTCGTTTGTCGTGAATGTTTTACTTCTGAGCCCCTGCATCGCAGCCTTTGTCTTTTTTTGTGCGACTGTTTCTTACACCCGTGTGTCCAAATCCAGGAGGGGCTGTCGTTATCTGTGTGACTGTGTGGCAGCACTGCAGTCCTTAACGTACCATTCACACACGTGACAAGTGACACTAAGGGACAGTCGACTGCCTTCAACAACCAAACAGATGACCCAAGTTCGGTGTTGGCAGTTTCCTGCTGTTTGACTTATCCTGTCATCTGTGTGTTTCCTGGACTCTGCCAGTCTGCTAACACACACACACACACACATTAATAGAGAGATGTCCCTTGTTCTTCAAAGTATGGAGACACTGGTATTGGCCAATGCCAGCGCGGGCGTCGACGAGCCCTCCGTTTGTGCCCCCTCCTCAGTCCGCGCCGTTGACCTGGACGGGTGCTTGGACCGCTGATCGTTTGTAGAAGTGCCCATCACACTTTAGCAGGGGGACTGCCAGTAATGTCTGTCTGTCTGTCTGTCTGTCTCCTTTCCTTTCTAAATAACGAGGACGCTTGCTGCACTCGCACCCCGATTGTCCCTCACGGCTCCAGATGTGACGTCCGCTGTTTTTCTTTTCGACATGCGTTGATGTGCTGCTGTGGCTCATCATCATCATCATCTTCCTGTCCTTCACACACACACACTGGCGCTCACAGTGCTGCCCCAGGTGGTCTCTCTCGCGTGTGTTTTTTTACTTGTTATTCTCAGATTGTTGTGCCTCTTGGAGTAATTTGACTGCTTGCTGCCCTCCATGAACGTCACACCGACTACCAATGCTGTGAAACAAGCTGGCACCGTTCTAGTCTCGGAACATTGGTGTCAAAGTAGTGCCAAAAAGACAAACTTCAGTGATGCCAGGCCCTTTCCCACCCCGCTCACCTGATAGTCTCCTGTGTCCAAAGATTAAAAAGAAAGGAAAACAAACGAGAGAGAGAGAGAGAGAGAACATCCCACCCAGGATTTAACTGGCACTGGCACAGACACATGGGCTCCTTATGCTCAGGCGCTGACATGCCCAGACCGTACCCACAGAGTGTGCTATTCATAGCAGTTTACATTGGGAGATGCCAACACACACAGATGTATTCAGTAACAGTGTGGGTACAGGGTCTCGGTGGAGATGAACACGTGGAGCGTGACGGGCCTGGCACTGCGTAACAAAACAAAGAATTAAAAGTGCGCCCAGTCGGCACAGCCAATCCTGGAGGAGGTGAAGAGGAGCACATGAGAGCGGGTAGTGAGGAGAAGCCCACCACGCTGGCAGCGGCCCAGTGGTCGCATTCCAGAGTCACCTTATAGCGCTCCCCGCTGTTCCATGCCAAGGATCCACCCTCATACAGCCTGGCGTCGAGTTGGAGATTACAGAGTTTAGCGCCGTGCCAGGCTGATGTCAGTGCAGAGGATCAGGAGTGTCACCTCATTTGGGACAGTCCTGGCACAGATGACCCAGTGAGTACAGGTAGGCTCCAGTCCTTGAAATGCCAGTTACGTCCACAGCAGGGGGTCTCCAGCTCCAGGCCGCCATGGCTGTGGAGTTTCATTCTAACCCGTCTCTTAATCGGGGAGCCGTCTTTGCTGCTGATTCATTCCTTCATTGTTTTTTTGTTTTTTTTTAAGGTCTCGGTCCTCTGGTTTGTTTTATTTCTTTTTTCCTTTAAATGGCCCCCCAAACCTCTAGAAGTGAGCCCTGAAGTTAGAGGGTCAGGCCCTCAGACTCCCACTTTAGTCATTAATTGAACCCGTCGGTGTCCCCTTTGTGCCAAGGCACGCTTTTCTAAAACGGCTCTTTTCCTTTTTTTCGAAGACCACCGTCAGTTCACGGTTGGGTGACCTGAGCTGATCGACATCACCGAGACCTTCACCTTTCAGCTGATTGGTGGGCACTGGTCAGCTGGTCATTTGTTGGCTCGTGACTGGCTGGCTGACAAAGGAAATAAAAGAAGGCAGCAAAAATAGAATGAAAAGGAGTGGCGCCGGAGACCCCTGATCTGGAGAGATGTGCCCGGTGTACAGTTGTAAACGTGTCTGAGATAGTGACAGAGGAGGGTCCCTATCCAGTGTCGTGTGACAGCGGCTGATGCCAGTCTTCCCCTTTTTACTACCTGAGATATTCCGGCACTTGAATGAGTGGGCAGTCGCTGTGCTTCAAGGGGTCTTTAAATGAGTGGCTTTGCTGCACTTTGACTTTTGCCAGTCCATGGTGGCAGAACTTTGAGGTGCCTGGCACACCAGGTAGGAAGCAGTGGAGTAGGACAGAGTAGCACTCACTGGCACAGAGACGTCCATCTTTGTGTGCTGTGGTCACTTTTTAACTGGAGTGTAAGGGCTGACTGCCCGGCTTCACTTATTTAGGTGCCACCCGTCACTTGGCCTTTGAAAGTCACCCTCTGTAAAAATGGAGTGGCGCCTCTTCCCACCAATACGGCCGTCCAGAGCGGGTGACACAGACGCACAGAGCGCCAACTAGCAGAGCCTGTGTGCGCCAAGGAAGGCAGAGACCAACCTCAAGTAAGACGTCTGTGTCACTCGGCGACTTTGGTGTCCCCTTCGCTGTCATGTTGTCATGCAGGGCAGGACTGGCAGAGGGTCAAAGAGCCCAGGACAGACGGCCCTTCAGTTGGCTGCTTCACAAAGCCCCCAACAAGCAGGTGAGCAGTGCAGTGGTTTGGAGAATGAATGCGATTAGACGACGACGTCCGGGGCCTCTGGGAAATAAAATGGAAGACTTGGGTGGGCATCAGTGAAAGCAGCTGGCACCTACGTAAAAGCCCTTCAAGCCCCAGCTTTCTGTTTGCCCGCACCTCTGGAGTGTGAGAAGACGTCCGAGCTGGGCCAGGGTACGCTGTGCCCGTTATTCAGTACACTCGGGTTCTAAACGCTGCTGAAGGACTGATTCAAACGGGCATCCTCACCGTCCTCGTTCTGTATGTTTAGGAGAAAAGTGATGCCAGAGTCACCCCATAGGACCTTGTGATGCCAGCTGCCTTCCTAAATGTAAGTGAAGCTGCTGTTTTTAAAACCGAGGATGCAAATGCCGAACATTGTGCCACCGCCACAGGGCAGCCAAGAGGCCGCAGGTTAAAAGTGCGGAGTCACTCGGGCCCGTCGTCTTTGGCAGCTGAGACTCTGACAGAGCAGTGTAAGTGTGGGCATCAAGCATCGTCACGTTGTCCGGTCCTCCATCTGCGACTTGGGGAGACGTTTGGGGTCTGACAGCATCTGAAATGCCCCCCGGTCTTGTGGGCCTGCAGGCGTTTGTATGGACGATGAATGAACTGCCAAGGGCAGCTGTGGCACACTTGTGCTAATCAGTACACGTGCGTGCACTTGTCACTTGAGCCCACTGTGACCCTTTAGTGGATCTGAGAGTCCCTTTGGTACGGCCTGCATGAGGACAGTCCTGCCCACTTCAACAACCCATAGCATCATGTCAAATGACCGGGGGGTCCTGAAGCCCTGCTGGGGTCCACCCCCAGATGTTTGAGTGGAGTTTGTAACGGCGTCACGTGTTCTTGATGGACCCTCCCAGTTTGAAGCCCCTCACTCGGGTCTCCTCAGAACTCGGGGGTCCTCAAACATCTTTTGGTCTGTGACCCCACTTTGAAATCGGAGTCGCCAATTTGAGATCCGGACCTGCACTTCCTGTTCAGCACACCGTTTGAGTGTTTTATTTATTTATTTTTCTATTTTTAAATACTTCCTCGTGATCTCATTAGCATATCAGGTGAGCCATGGTTGACAAACGCTGTCACCTGACTCCGCCCCCGGCCAGCGGGTCCCCTCCTGTGACGTGTACTCCAAAGGTGTCAAGGCGCTATATGACCCGTTAGCTCGTGATGAGAAGCTGAACGACTTGTCCTGTTCTTCACAGTGCAGCCCCACTTGAGACCCCAAAAGGCGAAGCCATTTTAATAAAAACGGCACCGGACGGCCGCCTCCTAGTAGTGCCCGCTAGGCGTTAAGGAAGGTGTGCCCGCCCTCTTGATGTCACATTTACGACGACTACCTCGGCTCCGTGCTCCCCATGCCTTGTCAAAACGAGGGGTCTTCGGGGGTGATACATAACTGTACAGTTCCTACAAAGGAGGTGGGCTCTCAGTCCTGCGGAACGCTGCTCGCCTTGACCCCAACTGTTCTCTCTCCTCTCTCTCTTCCTCCAGGGGGGCGCTGTCTGCCACCGACTGCTACATCGTCCACGAGATCTACAACGGCGAGAACGCCCAGGAGCAGTTTGAGTACGAGCTGGAGCAGGCCCTGGAGGCGCAGTACAAGTACATCGTGATCGAGCCCACCCGCATCGGCGACGAGACGGCCCGGTGGATCACCGTGGGGAACTGTCTGCACAAAACGGCGGTCCTGTCCGGGACGGCCTGCCTGCTGTCGCCGCTCTCGCTGTCCCTCGAGTACTCGCGCTACGTCGCCCTGCCCGCCGGGGCCCTGAGCGTGGCCTGCGCGGCCCTCTACGGCATCTCGTGGCAGTTCGACCCCTGCTGCAAGTACCAGGTGGAGTACGACACCCAGAAACTGTCGCGGCTGCCGCTGCACACGCTCACCTCGTCCACGCCCGTGGTGTTGGTGAGGAAGGACGACATTCACAGAAAGAGACTCCATAACACAATCGCGCTCGCCGCCCTGGCGTATTGCATCAAGAAGATTTACGAGCTGTACGCCGTATGACTGGGCGGGGCCTCGAGTGTTGGAGCGTGGGGTCCCGGCGCCAGTGCACTGATTACTAAGCCGATGCGAGACCCCCGTTTTAGACAGGTGTGCGTGTACTAAATGACGATCAGGGGAGGACTGGACTTCTCATCCAAAAATGAAATCCCAACGATGACGTTTTATAAATGGCCTCGAGAGGCCCGCCGCTATTTTTCTTGGTAGTTGTATTGTACCTTTTATTGGTGGTCAGAAAAACAAAAGAAACAAACAAAGAAACAAACAAACAAAAAAAAAAAAAAAACACAACAAAACTTTCATTAAAAATTAGGACATTTCAGCGGCTGCTGCTTCTTCTTTAAACGTCCCGGTGTGACGGCCACCTGCGCCGTTCAGAGCGGACGTTTGGGGGGGGGACGTTAGGGGGGTATGCCTCCTGTCACTTTGGATCATGTGACTGCACCCGTCTGCATGGTGCCCTGTAATGCTGAAGTATCAGCAGCTGGCATGTGCCCACCTCCTCAGAGCGTCTTCATCTGTACTAGCTGGTGTGCTTTATGGCCTTTCTTCTGCCATCTTGTATATGAGCCTGGCAGGAGTGCCCAGGTGGTTTTGTTTCTCATCGTGCTCCCCAGTTTGTGACTGTGCTGTCATGTTGTTTTATTGGCTATTGGGACATGCGAGCGTAGGGTTGCCGATGCCACCAGGCCTTTGCCCAGCGTGCCCACTCCCTCTCGTTCTGTCGTCCTGCTTTGCACTCCAGCTGGCCCAGTCTTAGTCCATCACCCTCCAGCCAAGCAATGCATCTGTGTGGGGAAGACCCCGTGTGACAGCCGGTGACTTGGGAGTCCTCACCGAGACTGGCGTGAGCCGTTGGTGGCATCGCTGGCACTGTGGAGGGGGGACTGAGCGAGCAAGTCGGTTGAGTCAGTGCCACACGTGGACCCCAGGAGTCATTAAATGGCTCTGCGCGAGGTGCCCTTTATTAATCCCGGGGGATGGCGCAGCATTTCAGTGGATACGCACCTCACAAAGGGGTTTCAGACTGGGGGTCCTGGCAGCTTTCTTCATTAGTGACGAAGCAGGTGGGCACTTCTTTGGATTTCAGTTTATTTTGGGTTGGTCTTAGCCGCTCACCTCACGATCGTGTCTGATGCCTAACTCGGGGGTCTCGTCTGCAGTTCATTTCCCAATTCTGTTAATTCCACCACACCAGACCTCAAAGACCACTTGATCGTACACTGCAGCCCAAGTGAGGCTCCACTTTGGAAATGAAGAATTGAGACCCCTGAAGTGGCAGGGCAGCTGTGGGCTCTGCTGTTGCTAAGGACAATGAAAACAATGAGGGGCCCTCAGTCAGGGGCAGCAATGGAAATCTTGTGCCCTTCTGCCCACTGCCGTGAGGGCCACCTTATGAACCGCGCCCTTCTGCTGTGCTTTTACCTACAACTGGAAATGAGGAGGAGGAGGAGGAGGAGGAAGGCGGCAAGTTGCTTTTTATTGTGACCCACTGACTTCTCCCCTTTAACCCAATGGCAGGTCTGGCACCCTCTAGAGGCCTGCCAGGCAGAGGCCCACCCAGCATGTTTCCATTCACTGGCAGGCGCCCCGTTCATTGTTTAATTCAGACAATTATAAAAAGGCAGTTGGTCAGCTGACCCCCCTGGGTTTTCGTGACGTCGGCCCCCCAGTTCAGTTCTCTTTGTGCTTCTGGCCCTTTCTCGCTCGTGACGCCATCACCAGGAAGAAGACGTTTGGTGCCAGCGTGCGCAGGTAGACAGCCAGGACGGGGAGCAGGCCGGCCAGCAGGAGGTCCTTCTTCCTTCTGCCCACTGCAGTGAGGATGGCCTTTGCCACCTCGGTGGGATCGCGCCCTTCTGCTGTGTTTTTATCTACGACTGGAAAAGAAAAAAGTGAGGAGGAAGAAGGTGGCGAGTTGCTTTTTATTGTGACCCACTTGCCACCAAAGGCCGTGGCTCAGCCTCACTCACCTCCATACTTGGAGCCATCTCCGGTGACGGCGTTGAGGGACAGGTTTGTCCGGATGTACCCGGGGCTGATGACCGACACCTCGAGCCCAAACTGTGCCACCTCTGCACGGAGACAGTCAAAGAACGCCTGAGTTGCATGTTTGGAAGCGGCGTCTGCAACGAGGGGACACACGCCAGCCTTAGGAGAGCCGGACCACCCTCCTCCTGGGCAGATCTCTTCAAATGTCACTCAGAACACGGGCACAGTGGTGGCACCACCCGCTAGGATACTTACAGGCCGACCTGAAGGGGATGGCTATTCTTCCTTGGACGCTGCTGACCACAACAATGTGCCCGGTCTTCCGCTGTACCATAGCTGGCAAGAGCGCTGAAAGAGCGAGACGTGCGTTAGTGCGGCCCACTGGACCCTCCGAGGTAAGGTGTCAGTGGCCGACTCAGTGACAGATGGCAAGCCCAGGATACACATCAAGAACAACAGACGGGCCTGGCGACGCGCCGAACCCCGCCAGCAGATGGCACTGCCAAAGTCGGACCCCTCAGGCTGCATTTGATGCACCAGGCCGCTCCCTGAACTGCACATCTGCAGGCCGTGAATGTGTTAAGGGGGGGCTACTAAAAATCAGCAGGACAAGATGGACACCCAAAAACTGCAAAGGGGTCCTGAGCTCACACAGACACGGAGGTAAGATGCTTCTAGGGGGGCGGCGGGGGCTGCTCAGACCACCACATCTACGTGCAGGTTCAACACTGGGGGTCCACACTTTGACTTTCTGTTGCCATTTTTTACTTTACACAGGTCACCCATCGGGGGCTCCTCTCCACGGGTGGTCTGGGCCTCGGCCATCGAGACCCCAAAATGAAGGAGCAGACGGGGGGGGACACCTACCTTTGGTCAGAGCCACAGGCCCGAAGTAGTTGACGTTCATGAGCTCCTGGTCCACCTGGACGGACGTCTCGAGGATGGCCCCCCGGTAGCTGATGCCAGCGTTGTTGAGCAGTATGTCCACATGGCCGTAGCACTTTAAGATCTCCTCTGCCCCGCTGGCCACCATCTCCATGTCCGAAAGGTCAAAAGTGACAATGCTGGGCGCGTGCACCTGTCACGGCAGAGACCTCGGGTCACATCATCACTCCACACTGTCACTTATTCATTTTTTTTTTTTTTTTTTACCTTCTTTCTACCGTCTGCCATCCCCTTGAGCTCTCGTGCCAACTCCAATAGTCGCTCTCGGTCTCTGCCACACAGCACCAGCCGGGCACCGGCCGCGTGGAACACCTTGGCACATTCTACATGAGAAGGAAACCAAAGAAAACTTCCAATGAGAAGTGACTTTCCATGGCGATGCCCTCTGTGGCAGGGCACAAGTGTGAAGCAGACAAGGCACACAGGCAGCTGATGGGACCCCTGAAGGTGCAGTGAATCTTGGGGGTCCTACAGAGGGTGCAAACCTCAAAGTCAGATTCAGGAGCCCAAAACCCCCACGTCGACAGAGCGTAAGAAGTCAGGGTCCCAGTACGATACGCTGGTATGTAGCGCCTTTGAGCACAGACCCCTCCCAGGCTGGTGAAGTGGGGGGGGGGAACCACTCAGTTAATGAGGGTAGACAGCAGCTTCTGTGGTCACCACAAAGACCCCCAGCTCTGCTGCCCTCCTCCTCTTTCATCCTGAGGGTCTCACAAGAGGACGACACTGAATACTAAATGGGGGGCAAAAACTTCAACATGACGTCTCTGGTCAGGGGGGGGGTGTGTGCGTCTCCTCAACAACAAACACAAAAGCAACACCAAACATCCACATGGCAGTCCTGTGCCACCCTTCAACATCACTAGGAAGGTGGCACCGGTCCCAGTGAGCTCTGGGGGGCAAGGCCATCACTGGGTGATCTGAGGGGTGTCAGGGGGCAGGCGTGTTAATGTAAACATGCAGACTGATCTACTAGCAGGGTTACCTGGCATGACCAACTATAGTTTAGGGGCAAAGTGTGGCACCCCAGTGTGGGTTTGCATGCCCAAAACAAGGGGACTGTCAGCCTTGGCTTAGGCGTCTGCTTCTGGAAGCAGGTGGGCCACAAGGGGGCCGTGTAGTCGAGTCATGTCAGCTGTGCCATCTCAGCGCCCCACCATCATCTTTACGAGAGGGTCTCTAGGGCTGGTCTGCGCTTCCAAATGTCCCCAAAACTCAGGTGTGCGTGTCAAGTGAGCCCCCCAGAAGTTCACCTTTGTGATTGTGTCCCCATTCAGAGTGCATGGTGGGGGTACAAGTTGGTCAGCTTGACTTGAGGGGCGCTGGTACAATACACACACCCCCGTGACAATGGCGGGGGGCATCACCACTCCCTTTAG
Source organism: Polypterus senegalus (assembly GCF_016835505.1). NCBI lineage: Eukaryota > Metazoa > Chordata > Cladistia > Polypteriformes > Polypteridae > Polypterus > Polypterus senegalus. Next base: position 162,898,429 of record NC_053166.1, on the reverse strand, counting down.
CATTCACTCTTGTTTGCCCCCCACGTCTGCAGAAAAATGAAACTGCCAAAGAAACGCCAGGGTCTGACGAGGTGGTAAGCAATCTCCACATTCTGGAATGTCTTTGTCCAAACTGCAGCCCACCCAGGCACACACTGGGGGGTCAAATACCTAAAGAATGGGGTCAGTGAAGAGGGGGATGGGGTGACAGACGGACAGCATCGGCCGATCAAAGGAGCCAAGCGGGTGACGTGTGCCATACGTGACCTCGGCCCAGTCCTGAGCTCGCTCCGGTGATCACCACCACGGCGTCCTGGATGTACGTCCTCTGGCGGACCCTCTGCAGCAGCTGGTAGAGTGCCAGGACCCCGATGCTTCCCAGGAGCACTGGCAGGAGGCCACCGACGCTGTAGTCCATCTTCTTAGAGGCCGCCGTCCTTTAATAAAGACAGAGAGAGAGAGACGAGGAGAAGCAAGATGGCGGTTAGCAGGCTTGGGGGGTTTACTCTGACAAATCCTAAAAAAGACTTTTCTGAAATTGGTAAGAAGGTTTACAGGAGACCAACAACTACGACGTCGGGCACAATGTGGCAGAACCGCCAAGCACCAGCTGTTCGTCTGAGAGGTCACGACAGACAGAGAGAGAGTCATACGGTGCAGATGGCCACCTCGCTGCGGGACAGTACGTCGAGGACACCAGTGGAACTTAAGGGGTCTCAACAACTTTTGAGGTGGGGGGCCGAATGGGACTGCTCATGTAAAGCTGCAGCTTCCTCCCTCATCCCAGCGCCATGCGTGTCGTGCCAACTGTGAGATGAGCTCTTTACGTAAACCCAGTGGGCCCACTGAGGGTCTTCAACGGCGTGGACACTGCAGATGCCACCCATTTGTCAAGTCTGCTGTTTGTTTGATTTTGAGTGCCGGGTATTTAATATTGAGACCCTTAACCCCCCCCCCTAAATACCCAGATGCCAGGCCACTACTTGTATTGGCTTACTGGGCTCACCACTGGTTCGGTTTCTTTCGTGTCTTTCCACTTGGCAGGTGACGTGACCCGCTCAGGGTCTCACAGTGTCCAAAGCCTCACCCACTACGCCACACTGCCATCTGTCGGTGATTTCAAATCTCAACACCTTCAAAGATTCAAACGCGCCGCCTTCGCTCCGAGTCGTCCCCGTAAAGTTTCGCATTGCCCCCCGCGTTCCTCCACTCGCACGTCTAATCTTCAAATCACGTCGGCTCTCATCCCCGAAAGGCGCGGATTAAAAGCGTAAACGACGACACCGCAGGCGGACCGTCAAGGACGCGGCTCCTGCCCTTCAGCCTGGCACGGACAGCTAAATGTGAAGCAGCCGCTGCCCCGCAGACGTCGGGGCCTGGGACGGGCTTGCAGGCGGGCAGCACTCGATACCGAAGCGGTTGGCCCCTTCACTGGGCAGAGTCTGTACCTCCTCAGTGGAGGGGTGGCCACTCTTCAAACGGTCGGCTCACTAGACACACACGCAGACACACACGCGGACACTCACCTGAACTGGTGAACGAGCATGCCTCGGTGTCACGCCGGAACCGAAGAGCGTGGAGGGAACCTGCTGCCCGAGCCCTTCACTCAACGGACACTGTGCTTTGGTGACGTCACTCGCGCATGCTCGCTTTAGTCGTGGAGGCGTGTTTGTCTCACTGCGCCGCCGCAGCCGCTTTAAACATTCGAGTCTGCGACTCGTAATTTCATCAGTTTGTAACGCCCAATAAGAACGAATCAGCCGCAGTGTCAACGCCGACTTGCCCGGCACTGTTACACGGTCATAGGAAAATGAACTACAAATATTTACTACAAAATAGAGAGCGATAACAAGAAAGCGGAACAAACCGATTAGCTGCGTATCAAGTGCTGCCGCAAGGCGCTCAATTCTGATTTATTGAGAGCTGTCGGACAAGGCGGGGACACACAAGCAGCTCGTTCAATGATTGGTGAAGCCTCCCAGCTCCCTAGCCATTCAGCACGGCTGTTTATTTTTCAGACATTTTTAGCAAAACCGCAGCTGTCAGTCAAAATGAGACGTCAAGGCGGATTGGCTGACGAAAACGCTTAAGAAAAAAGTCGCACTTAGCCGGCGTCACTGCAATGGAGGAGCGCCTCGCCGTTCAATTCCATGCGACTTCAGTGCCCCCGCTTTTTACACCACACCGGCGGCGATATCCTTTATAGGGAGCGTATAGCCCAGCGGAGTGTCCTGGCACCGCGTCCCTTTAACTGGCCTTCAGGGATTATTACTATTATATAGTGCCTTTCATATATATCCGTCTAGTATATAGCGCCTTCCACACTTGTCTACTAATTCCATAGTAATTTCAAGTCTACCAAAGCCAAAAAAAAAACTCCATCTGCTCCAATGAACTAATGTGGCGCTGAGGTGTCACTCGTTGTACGGCTGCACTCGGGTTCTAATTTGCGATCCCAAGGTGTTTGGTCGTGTGGTGGGTGCGGGCGCCTAACCTACGATATAGCGCCATACATGGACATCGGCTGGTCACTCTGCTTTATGGCGTCTTTAACATCTGCTTGTGTGTCTATCTATCTAGTCGTGTGCAAAAGTAAGTACCCCCATGTTTTGTTTCTTTTGTTCACGTCTGTGACCATTTCAAGGTTTGAGCTTCATTTAAATTGTATCTTTAAATAAAGAGAATAAAATTTTGGGGAAAAAGAGTGAAAATTTGACTTTGCAATAATTTATTCAACAAAACAAACAACCAGATGCACCACTGCTGTGTAAGCCCCCTTTGACTCTGGTAGTTGGCACTGAGCCCCACGTTGGCTTATCCGAGAATTGTCCAGCAGCCTCTAACATGGAGTGGCGTTTGAGGGGGTCTCGTGTGCTCAGCCCATTTCAAATCCCCGCCACTGACTTGCCATATTTCTGAACCTTCCATTTCTTTCTTTTCAGCCATTCCTTGGTGGACTTGCTGGTGTGTTTAGGGTCACGGTCATGTTGCAAGGTCCACTTTCAGGTGAGCTTCAGTCGTCTGACAGGTGGTCACACATTTCCTTCAATGAAGAATTCCTAGTGGATTCTATGGTGGCGAGCTGACCAGGCTGTGACCCAACGGCAGCCCCAAACCTCAACATTTCCACCATCTTGCTTTATGGCTGCTGTCAGGTTCCTCTGGTCAAACTACTCCATTTCTGGCTCTTCTCTTTCAGAGGTCCTGCTCTTTGTGTTGTGTCCCTGGCCAAACGTTCATCTTGCTCTCGTGTTCTTTCTCGTTTCCTCCATGTAGGCTGAACTTCTAAAGGTAGACTTGTGCACTGTGATGTTACCAGGGGCAGGAGATGACTATGATGAAATTCTGGGCATCCTGAGACTTCGTCAGCATCTCAGAACCCTGCACTCGGCCTGAACTTGTTGGGACGGCCAGTCCTGGAGAAGTTGGCCGTTGTTTGAGATCCTCCTGCACTTGCAGATGGCCTGCTGGACAGTGAAACGGCTCCCTTCCCTTCTCAGACTTCAGAGATCCTCTCCTAACACACACGTCAGTGATGAAGGGCGAAACAAACTACACGTCGGACTGCATGTGCCGTAAAGAAGAGGCGAGGGTCTCTCCGGCGACTTCTCATGACTACGGTGCCCCTCGTCGGGCTGCACACACCTTCTCCACTGGTGACGTTTACCTTTAGTTCAGTGACACCGTGGAGCACAAAACGTAACTGTGGCCTGATGCCCGTCAGATTACGTCGCCTTCATCGGCCGAGACCCTTTAAGTGAGGATCACGTCTTGAGATGGTAAAACATGAAAGAAAGAAGGCACTTCATGGGGTGCACTTACTTTTTCACACAACTGTACCTGACATATGGCACCCTGCCCGTGACTCCATCTGTTATATATAATACCTTTTAGCTAGCTACCCATCTGTTGTGTGTATTCACATAGATCTGCTATATGGCGTCTTTCACATCACTGAGAGAACTTGAAATACTTAAATAAATAAATAAATAAATAGCAACTGGGAAACAAGTTCAGAAAAAAGAACAAAACACGGGTACCCTTCACAGTTCCCTACCTTTATACCCAGAATATAGCGCCTTTCACATCTGTCTTTTATATGGAGCCTCTCCGTTATCTACCTATTGACTTTCACATCTTTATATCATACAGCGATCTACCTCTGTATCTGGTATATAGCGCCTTTCACATCTAGTATATGGTAGCTCTCATATCTATTATATAGCGCCCTTCACCTACCCATCTGATATACAGTATAGTGCCTTTCACAGTGGTCTATCTAGTATATAGCGCCTTTCAGTTTTCTCCCTACCTGGTATACACTGTTGTGCCTTTCCCGTCCCCCCACGTCTTCTCCCACGTCTGCCTGACTCGTCTTTTAAGCTCTGACAAGACTCGAGGATCTGAAGGGTCCGGGTTTCAATGGGTTGTTAGTCACGAATGGTGGGTGCAGATGCCCACAGCTTTAGGGGGCTCCTGACTCACTCTCGTCTGGACCCCCTTAGTCTCTGCTGCTCTCCATAAAATAAGCCCCAGTGTCCCGATGTCATTGTGCCGTTTGTGTGACGAGCCCATGACAGGAGCTTCATAAACAAAGGCTGGCAGCTCAGAGCGCGTCAAGCCCACCGCTCCCTTTTGCCATCAGCAGACACGAACCTCCAGTCAGGCAGAGCAGCCGCCACTGTTGGTGGACTTCAGACAAGTCGTGTCATTTCTGTCACACACCTTCGTATTTCTGGGATGTCCAAATGATTACGTCAAGCTGATGTCCCTCCCCATGCCGGCCGCCCCCTTGTGTCACCTCACACAGCACAAGTGTGACGTCCTCTTTGACTTCATGCTGATTTTAAAAACTCAAATCTACTGAGCTGAGGGTGCAGATACAGAAGCTTAGGTTAGAGAGTTAGTGACAGACATGGGCAGGGGGCTCCAAACACACAGGACACTGGGGCAGGGGGGCTCACTTCTTTATCATCATCGTATCTGTCACAAATGCAGCTCGTATGTTTTAGAATTTGTCAGAAAAAGTCTGATGTGTGACACAATGAAGCCCCGAAGAGCCTACAGAATGGACACGAGAGCCACTGGGGGTGTTGGTGACTTGCCCCAATGTGGGGTCCCCATCCAGCTCTGCTCCTCTCAAGTCCGTGGTGGGTTTTCTCCAGTGCTTCTCACACACATGCAGGTTGCTCTGAACTGTCAGTGTGCCCACCCAGGGGCGGGGGTCCTGCTCAGGCAGACGGGAGTTAAGGGCAGGACACCCCCACACCAGTTGGAGTGTTGATATGCTGATCTCCGCCTTTTCCACTTCCGACTAGACTTCATTAGAAGGCTGACGTCCTTCAACATCTGTAATAAGACGCTGCAGATGTTCTACCAGACGGTTGTGGTGAGCGACATCTTCTACTCAGTGGTGTGCTGGGGAGGCAGCATAAAGAAGAGGGACAATCTGGTGAGGGAGGCAGGCTCTACTGTGGGCATGGAGCTGGGCAGTCTGACATCCATGGCAGAGTGACGGGCGCTGAGCAGACTCCTGTCAATCATGGAGAATCCACTGAACAGGATCATCTCCAGACAGAGGAGCAGCTTCAGTGACAGACTGACAGACGGAGGAGACCCCACACTATGAGACTCGGGGGGTAAACATTAACATTACACAAAGTTATTGTCTGTTATACCTGCATTGTTCTCACTCTTTAATTTAATTTTGTTCTTTATCAGTATGCTGCTGCTGGAGTGGGTGAATTTCCCCTTGGCATTAATAAAGTGTCTGTCTGTCTTTGTTTAACGCCACCAGGATAACTGAACGAGCGCAGTGAAAAGAGGCGACACAGCGGCTCACATCGCTCGAGAGACAAACAGCCACACGGGGGCGCTGTCGTCACAGGACCGTCACCTGCACGCACGTGGGCCGCTGCTCGGCGCGACTCCTTCCTGCCATTTTCATTGCGCGCTTGAAGGACACGGAGGGAGGGAAGCGGGCGGGCCTCGACGACGACGAGGAGGAGGACGGCGGTGTGGCCCCAGCAGACTCGGCTCGAATGCCTGCCGGATGGCCCTGTGCTCACACGCGGTTGTTCTCGTCACGCCATGCCGGTGTAAGCTCCGGCACCGGCAGCCCTTCATTGGCGCTGTGTGTCTGCGAGCGCCATTTCAGCGTGCCGCCCACGATCGTCCCTGTCTTTGCCTTACGTGACTTAATTGAAACTGAAGGTGCGCCGCGCAGCACGGCCAGCCGGCCGGCCAAGGCTCACTCGGGCCCCGCCCTCCATGCATGCGGGCGGACAGGCAGGCAGTCAGTCAGCGGGGCCGCCAAACGCATGCAGTGCGAGGGGCAAAGCGGCGTGCAGACCTGTGGGTGACGGGGACGGCCGTGGGGAGGCAGCTGACAGCCTCCTCGCTCAGTGACATCCACGCGGTGAATGGCGGCTCCGGCGCCGAGTGGGGCGCCCAGCTGACTGAAGGCATGTCACGTGAAGGGCCGTGGGCGCCAAAGGGCACTTCCGGTTCCTGTCGTCGTGTGCGCAGGCGCACGGTGCGCACGCCCCTCTCGCTCCCTTTCTCTCATTTAATCGCACTTTGTTGTTGTAGCAACATTGAAATATTTTAGTGAAGCAACTGACGTCATTCTGTAGTTTAGGAAATTAAAAGACATAAAAATATAGAGAAATAAAACGGTAAGTGGCCGAGGGAATCACAGACCGACTTTACAAACTGAAAAGAGCTGAGAGGCTTACAAGTACAAACCGGATTCCAAAAAAGTTGGGACACTAAACAAATTGTGAATAAAAACTGAATGCAATGATGTGGAGATGGCAAATGTCAATATTTTATTTGTAATAGAACGTAGATGACAGATCAAACGTTTAATCCGAGTAAATGTATCATTTTAAAGGAAAAATATGTTGATTCAAAATTTCAGGTGTCAACAAATCCCAAAAAGTTGGGACAAGTAGCAATAAGAGGCTGGAAAAAGTAAATTTGAGCATAACGAAGAGCTGGAAGACCAATAAACACTAATTAGGTCAATTGGCAACATGATTGGGTATAAAAGAGCTTCTCAGAGTGGCAGTGTCTCTCAGAAGCCAAGATGGGTAGAGGATCACCAATTCCCACAATGTGTGCAGAAAGATAGTGGAGCAATATCAGAAAGGTGTTACCCAGCGAAAAATTGCAAAGACTTTGCATCTATCATCATCAACTGTGCATAACATCATCCGAAGATTCAGAGAATCTGGAACAATCTCTGTGCGTAAGGGTCAAGGCCGTAAAACCATACTGGATGCCCGTGATCTCCGGGCCCTACTGCACCACAAACAGGAATGCTACTGTAAAGGAAATCACAGAATGGGCTCAGGAATACTTCCAGAAACCATTGTCAGTGAACACAATCCACCGTGCCATCCGCCGTTGCCAGCTGAAACTCTACAGTGCAAAGAAGAAGCCATTTCTAAGCAAGATCCACAAGCTCAGGCGTTGTCACTGGGCCAGGGATCATTTAAAATGGAGTGTGGCAAAATGGAAGACTGTTCTGTGGTCAGTCACGATTCTTTTGGAAATCTGGGACGCCATGTCATCCGGACCAAAGAGGACAAGGACAACCCAAGTTGTTATCAACGCTCAGTTCAGAAGCCTGCATCTCTGATGGTATGGGGTGGCATGAGTGCGTGTGGCATGGGCAGCTTGCATGTCTGGAGAGGCAGAACAATATCTTCAGGTTGTAGAACAACATCTGCTGCCATCCAGACGTCATCTCTGCATTTTTCAACAAGATAATGCCAGACCCCATTCTGCATCAACCACAACATCATGGCTGCGTAGGAGAAGGATCCGGGTACTGAAATGGCCAGTCTGCAGTCCAGATCTTTCACCTATAGAGAACATTTGGCGCATCATAAAGAGGAAGGTGCCAAGACGATTGAACAGTTAGAGGCCTGTATTAGACAAGAATGGGAGAGCATTCCTAGTTCTAAACTGGAGAAACTGGTCTCCAGTCTCGGTCCCCAGACGTCTGTTGAGTGTTGTGAGAAGAAGGGAGATGCCACACAGTGCTGACAATGGCCTTGGCCCAACTTTTTTGGGGATTTGTTGACACCATGAAATTCTGAATCAACATATTTTTCCCTTAAAATGATTCATTTTCTCAGTTTAAACTTTTGTTCCGTGATTTATTATTTATCTTAGAAGTTGGCGCCTCCACGTCATTGCATTCAGTTTTGATTCACGATTTGTTTCGCGTCCCAACTTTTTTGGAATCCGGTTTGTAAAAGTAAGGACAGAAATCGACAAGAAAATGAAAAAGCGAAGTTCATTTGAACTGCCGACTGGCGGAGACCTGCTGGTCATTCTAGAAAGCGTAATCAGGACACACAATTAGAATCAAAGACGCCAGCGCGCCCCCCCCACCACCGCCCAGATGGGGGTGTCGGCCACTTGGAGGTTCTGGACGGAAGTTCTTGGCGTTGAGGTCTGGTGACCGGTGAGTGGGGTGCTGAGGGCTCAGAACGCTCGCTCGCGCCCCACGTCTGTTCAGGTGCCCTGCCAGGTAGCCCACCACATGCTGATATTTTGTTGTTTTTACCCCCCCCACATATCGGGACGTTTTTCGGATTGAAGTGGCACTTGGCCAAGCCGCGGAGCTATGAGGAGACCCCCGAGAAGGAGCCCAGACACGAGACGGGTTGACGAGGGACACGTCACACTCTGAGTGATGGTGGGGGGGGCGGCTGGTGAGCTTCGTGTTTGTGCGTCGCCATCGACTTCTTCGACATCACAGACTTTGTTCTCTCCGTTCTCCATGGAGACGTCCGGCTCAGAGGTGTGGGTGACGCGCGCAGCGTAGAAACAAGTGGCACGTGGAGGTGGCGGAGTCGTTTCGTTTAAAAGCGGACGTTCACGGCCTCGGCTGACGTCAGGACTGCCCGCTGGGTGACCTCGACTTCCATTTCGTGTGCTGGACGTTTTATCGAGCAGGCGTCACAGAAGACGAACTTTCCAGCCAATGGACCCCCTGTGGTCGGAAGGCGGCATGTTGGCATCACGCGTCATTTGGTGGGCGCTTTTTCTGGGGTGTGCAGGTCTTGGAATGCCGGGGTGAGATTATTATTTTTTTTGTATTTTTGGTGCCATTTTGTCCTCATTGTGGGCACTCCTTGTCATGCGGGGCCACCAGGACGGGCAGCCATGTGTGTGTGTCCTGCCAAAGCAGAGCGACGCCGGGGCCAGTGCCACAGAGACAAGGCAAACTGTCACCAACCCGGGAACGGCAGGCGAGCGCCAGAAAGGAAGTCAGAAGATGTCGAGAAGCGCACGTCGACTTTTTTAGTTTCATTCTGACAGCACATAAACGACTGTAGTAAATGGTGGCACTGATGATGTCACACAAGCGCACTAATGGGGAATTCTGGGAGGCTGCCTCGGCGACACCCAATGCCAAAGTCACAAATTGGCACCGTCTGTCAGCACTGAAAATGGCGCCGCAATAAGACGCTAAAAATTTCAACAAAAACAAGATGGGGGTGAAAGAAACCCGCAAATCAAATTCCTCGACCTCCGAAAAGCCACAACTGCCACCAAGATGTCCCCAAAAACTCCTCAGGAAAGTGCAAACGAAAATTAATGAAGAGCACTGACCACAACAGTGTGACGTCACAACCGCAGTGGCATAAAGGTCACCGGCGTCCACTCCCTGCATGTCCGAGTTTACGGATCAACGACCACTAAATGAAAGTCTCGCGCCATCGTGCAGCTTAACGCTCTCCGGTCTCCCGTTGCGACTTCTTCTTCTTTTTATTCTTTGATTCTCTTCTCGTGTCGTGGCTTTGGCCATGTGACATTTTCTGGTCACCGACTCTCTCGTCATGTCTCTTGGTCGCAGTCGACCTCCTAACTCTATCTGACGCTCAGCTGCAACTGCCACGTGCCATCAGAACAAAGTGTGACACACATGCGTGAAAATGGTGTCCGTACACTGGGGCCACATGGAGTGGGGGCGGGGCCTGAGGCGGAGCGTAAATGAGGGGGTGTGGCAGATGGTGACGGACTGGCAGAGCAGCTCCTCGTCCGCTGGCAGTGCCACAGGAAGGAGCCTCACTTGGATTGGCTCATGGAATCCTGGAGAACAGAACTCAGACTGTGAGACCCCCCTGAGGTGGCACTTGGGGGAAAGGGGGGGGCCATGGACACGACTCTGAAAAGGTGACCGGAGTGGCATTGAAAGTGCCAGGGAGGATTAGAGTGGTGGTAGCGGTGCTGGATGGGAGAGACGGGGCAGATGACAATGCGTTAGGTGACCAGCGCCATGGTGATAGGTCAGCTGACCAAAGACCCCTCAATAGCGAGGGAAGAACACGACATGTGACACTCAGCACTGACAGTAGGGACACAAACAAACAGGTGGAAAGAGCGAGTGAAGAACACAATGATGTGAAAGGCGCTATATAACAGATTAACAGTCAGACAGACCACGTGGCCTGAAGTCTGTGCCCAGTCCCATTAATGGTGCCCTGCACCTCACACAGTGGGTCACACTCAAGCTATGTGATATCCAGTGTGGCACTGTCACATGATGGTACCTTTCATGGAAGTCATTTGTCACCTTGCTGCCCTGGTTGACTTGAGATCACCACACACAATGCCAGGCGTCGACCGGAGCGCTGTGAAGCTCACAGCCATTGGGCGCGGGGGTTGCCCGTCCTCCGGAGTGATGAGTCAAGCTTTACCATCTGGAAGCCTGATGGATGAGTCTGAGCTTGGCAGATGCCAGCTGAACGTTATCTGCCTGAATGCATGCTGCCAGCTGGAAAGTTTGGTAGAGGAGGAGGAGGAGGAGGAATGAGAGGAGGAAGAGCCATCTGGGATGCTTGTCACAGTTCGGGCGAAGCCCCTTCATGGTAATCTTGATGCTACAGCAGACAGAGACATCTTAGGGGCCAGGCTGGCATTGGCACCTGACATCACTGGCATTCCTGAGGGTGAATGGAGGTGACTCCCTGCAGCAAAGCTCCCAAGTCTACTGATCCAAAAGGCTAAGGAGTGGCGGGCCCACCGTATTAATGTGCATGGCGATAGTGAGCCGGTGAAAGGCGCTATATGATAGTTAGATAGAGAGACGTGTAAGTCACTATATAACAGATGTGAGAGGCGCTATATAATAGATACATAGATAGCAGGGTGCCTGTCTTCAGTCCTGTGGACATGAAAGGCGCTACATCAGATCTTCAGTTGTTTGACATTCATGAGGGTCCCAGTGAAGGGGGCTGAGGTCCACATTGCAGCCCCTCAGGCCCTGGTGTCATGGAGTCCAATCCATTTGTCCATCCTGGGCTCAGTCACACATGAGGCCACCTCAGAGTTGACAATGACACTTAAATGGCCACACCTCTCTTTACATTCACTCTATCCAAGGTGGCTTACAACATTGATGATGATGATGATCCAGTTGCTTTCATTTCTTTTGGCTTTCCAATTGGAGGACAGGCAGGTCAGGTGACTTTCTTGGGGTCACACTGGTGTCAGTAGTGGGATTTGAACCCACAGCCTCAGGGTTTGAAGTCCAAAGCCTTAACCAGTGTGCCACACTGCCTGCATTTTTGGAATCTGGATTGAAAGTGGAGTCCCAACAGAAACCCCTGGGCAGGCTGGCAGATGTCCCGCACGTAGGGGCTGGGGTGCCCGAGGGGTTCCACCTGGGGGTCCGTATGAACAGCAAACCGGACTGGTCTGACAATACAGTGGTGCTGGATAAGGTGGACCCCCTGAGGAGACTCGGGGCTGCTGGAGATGCCCACGGGTTGTTCTACATGGTGGTCTCCTGGACAAGCAGCTCCATGACAGGACTGACCTTGGTCACAGTGGGTGCTGCATATGAAAGGACGATGGCAAGCTTGGATGCCATCACAAACAGTTCTGCTCAGGGGGCGCTGCTGGCCGGTGGCTCCACCCTCCACGGTGTAATCTGAAGCCGCCATTGGGCAGTTCAGCAGTCGCTCCTGATGTCCCGCCCTTCGCCCTTCGTCATCCTCATTGATTGAACTCCATGGTTTTATTCCTTTGTCTTTTTGAGTCGCTGTTTGGGTGTCTGATGGTTTGCTGTGACATGCATTTGAATGCCCCCTGGTGGGCTGGTAATTCAGACACGGTCAGTCACTCCGGGCTGCTGGGGCCAATCGGGGCATCACCAGGCGCAAAGCAGGAAGCATTCACTGGGCAGGGTGCCAGTCTGTCATAAATGGAGCCCAGGGAGAACATGCAGAATTCACACAAGCAACAACTCGGCATCAGACAGGCATATATAGTGCCGTCACTCTGTCACACGGTGCCCCTTTGCCACCTTTGAGATTCTGTTTTTTTCCTCATCAAGTGACACTCAACACCCCCCCCCTCCCCAAGCCAAAGTGACAACAGCAGTTTAGGTGACGTCTCTCAAGTCCTTAAAAATCAGCAGCTAACCTGAGCCCTCGGAGCCGTTAGCCAGCACGCCCCCCGCCTGGCATCTCCTTGGCTCCAACGCCACAAGCCTCACCCAGCTGGACTTCTCTGCAGACCTTCTCAGGTCCCTCCAGACACCCCCAGAGTTGTCACTGGGACCCTTTGGCCCAGTCTGAGGTCCGCAGCAGACCCTCATCGAGGACACCTCTGTGCTCCGCTCCGTCCAGCTGCTCTCCCAGCACCTCCACTGTTGGCCTGGTACTGCAGGGCGGGCGAGTGGTACCCGCTCTCCTCCAGGCATTACGAGAGCCCTGTAGGTGCCTTACTGCAAACTCCTAGCAGGGCTTTCAGGGGTCTTTTTGCGGATGAGAGGCTCCCAGTCGGTGCCACTCTTGTGAAGCCCAGCGCGGTGCTAATGTTACGCTGGTGGTTGTCCTTCTGGAAGTTTTTCTCGTCTCCACGCGGGTCGTCTGGCGCTCGGGCGGAGAGACCCTCGGGTTCTCGGTCACGTCTCCTCCTCTAAGGTCCTTTCTGCTGTGATTGGCCAGTTGAAGGACGAGCTGTGGATGTTCTAGAGGCCACCGTGTGACCCTCGACACAATCGCGTCTCAGCAGGCCAGGCCTGAATTGGCACGGCTGCAGACCCCCTATAGACAGGTGTGTGCCTAAGGAGGTCCAATCAAGTGAATGACCACAGGTGGACTCCAAACATGTCAGCCAAAGTCAAGACTCGGAGGACACGTGTCTGTGGGACGTTGACGTTTTTTATTTTTCATAAATTTACAAATGTCACCTAAATACCCGTTGTCACTTTGTCCCTCGGGGGTGTGGAGGGCTGCAGGTCTAGGAGATGGAAGGATGAGCAGCGCTCGATTTGGGGAAAAAAAATGAAAGTGAAATGATCTTAGCACAAGGTGGCAACCTATCAACAGGTGACAAAGTGACGGCTCTAAGGACTTTTGGAAGGCGCTATATAATGACATCGACTGGATTTACTTTGGAGACTGAGACTGGAGTTCTCAGTAACAAGACCACATCCAACTTAACGCCAAGTCTTCGTGGACAGCAGATCAAGGTGGGGGTCCAGCTGGGGTGGCACTGTGTCCTCTGCCCCATCTGAATGTCACCTTTGGCACACACTCGACCGATGCACTGTGGCACCTCCAAGTCGGAGGTCTTGGCTCTTAGTGTCTCAGGATCTTCTTCACAAGTGATGAAGGAGGGCGCGTGAGAGCGACGCGCGGACTGGAGTGGTGCCAGCTGTTCTGCGGGCATGGTACCTGTCCATGGTGCCTCAGGACGAGACTCTGGGTCTACTGGTCACTCTCCAGCCCTGTCCTCGCTGTGGGAAGTCACTCCGAGGAGGAGTCCAAGTGGCAGAAATGAGGCTGACCGGGTGAGTAGCTCAGCGATTCAGGAGATCCTCACCGGAGAGTCGAGAAGAGCCGGCCGAGGTGGTTTGGGCACGTCGTAAGGATGCCCCCCTAGAGCCACACCAGTGGCCGGAGGAGACCCCAGGACATGCCAGAGGAAACAAAGCTGGGGACAGGGACGTGTGGGCTGACCGGTGTGGCCTGCTGCCACCGCGACCCTCACCAGGACAGGCAGTGAAGAAAATGTGGCGAGACAAGGATAGAAGGGCTGGCGAGCTGCTCTCCTCAATATTGTCCTAACGTCACAACATGGGTGACTGGCATCATAGACAGCTGGAGCCCACTCAAGAGTGCCACTTCAACGGGAAGTCATAAACCAAAAGTGACCGTTTAACATTTGAATTGCGTTCCTAAGAACGACGTGAGTAATCACTGCGGCGTTCATCGCCTGGCGCGGCCGTCTCACGGCCTCTCAGCACCAAGGATGCTGCCACCTCACAGCATCTGAACACCTTGTCAAGTCGGAGAATCCTTAGCTGTGTCAGGGAGGAAAATGAAGAAGAGGAGCCTCAAGGAGACGCCAGCATGGCTTCAGATGGGGGGGCTCGCGTCTGACCAACGTGAGGAGTGACAAGAGAGGTGCAGGTGACATCGGTGTGACTCACGAACAGTGCCACCTGACCCACCAGAATGAGAAAAACCCACAAATGACGTAGCGTTGGACTCGTCTTGATGTCACACTTTATTGGGGTGCCCCCCGTCTTTGTCCCTCTAGACCCTCATTTGTAGGCCACTTTTGTGTAGAAAATGACACGGTTATGACAAAGAGTAATTCGAGAAGATGTCTTGGGCATCAAGTTAAAAGAAGTGGCAGTTCAGGGTGATGTTTTTAGATGGGTGCAGAATTGGCTCAGACACAGGAAGCAGAGGGTGATGGTGCGAGGAACCTCATCAGAACTGGCCGATGTTAAGAGTGGTGTTCCACAGGGGTCAGTGCTAGGGCCGCTGCTATTTTTAATATCTATAAATGATTTAGATAGGAATATAAGTAACAAGCTGGTTAAGTTTGCAGATGATACCAAAATAGGTGGATTAGCAGATAATTTGGAATCCGTTATATCATTACAGAAGGACTTGGATAGCATACAGGCTTGGGCAGATTTGTGGCAGATGAAATTTAATGTCAGTAAATGTAAAGTATTACCGTGGGAAGTAAAAATATTAGGTTTGAATACACAATGGGCGTCGAAAAATCGAGAGTCCACCTTATGAGAAGGATTTAGGAGTCATAGTGGACTCCAAGCTATCGACTTCCAAACAGTAGGAAACGGTTGGAGGGACCTGAAGTTGGGCATCAAACGACCTGCCAATGGGCTACAAGGGGTCACAAAACCTGGAAAAATGGAGTGCAGCAACATCGGCATGTGGGGGGTCGTCTCATGCTGGTGGGAGGGAGGTGGCCGATCAGCGCGTTGATGTCTGATTCTTCACTGGTGCTCCTCGCCCTCCCAAGAGCCAAACCCCAAAGGTGACAAATGTCAGATCTAAACAAGTGGGGTGTCACTTCCTGCTGGTGGGAGGGAGGTGGCTGCTCAATATCTGGTACACTGTGTTAATCCCCGAGGGGTTAGGGTTAGACGTTTTGGTGTCTGATTCTTCACTGGTGCTCCTCGCCCTCCCAAGAGCCAAACCCCGAAGGTGACAAATGACAAATCTCCACATGCGGGGTGTCACTTCAAACAATTTACGAATAGGAGGCGATTTTGAGCTCCTTTCATAGCCTTCTATGGACCTCTACCAGAGGGTGACAAATGACACATTTCTATTACAGCCGAGGACTCGCACCATTTTTTAAATCCCCGGCCCCACTTACTTTATTATGTACGCTGGACTACCTCGTCACGTTTCTTATGAGCGCCCTAACTTTTTATTTCGCCATATGCAGGTGGCAGCCCTCACAATTTGGTCCCACCAGGCCTCATCTTGCCTGTAACCCTTAATGGCAGTTTTCCCGTGTATTCCAGCTGTCTCAATCTGGTCAAAAGCGGAGTCCCAATGCAAATGTTAAGTCGCCACAGCCGGCGGCCACCTACCTGCCAGTAGGCCTTTTACAAACTAGAACCTGAAATTTCACACAAAAAGAGGAACAATGGGGCGCGAGCGCGTGAATGGGGCGTCCGGTGAGGACAACGACGACGTCTCCACTTTGTGAAGCGCGGAGCCCGCAAACAATCCTGGGCCTGCCTTCACTTCCGGCCTCTTTTGGCACGAGGGGCTCACTGAAGCACCTTTCTTGGCACGAGTGCCCTCTTTGTTTTGGCCAGCCGGTGCCAGTCTCGTGTGAGTGAGAACGCACCAGGCCAGACGGAAACAACGCCGCCAACACGACCCGCCCTCTCTCCGAACCCACAGCCGAGCCGAGCCGAGCACAGAGCGAGGCTGCGAGCCGCCAATCACTGGGTGCGGCCTGCCATGCGACTCGGCATCAGAACCCGAACATTTAAAGGAGACCCGCCGCCTTTTTTTTTTTTTTACTAGCAAGTAGCGCGACGCAGCCGCTCGCAAAACAGCAGCGAGTCCGAGCCGCGTTGAGTGACACTGCGGTCGATTTACGGCCCTTGTTCACCTCCGACTCGGAGCCAATCAGCGGACCCGACGGAGAGGAAATGTCTTCTTTTTTTTTTTCAAAATGGAAAATGACACGGCAGCGACCAATGAGCGTTTGCGTAATGCCGCACTGGGCGTGAGCTCACAGGAAAACGACATCGTCCCGAGCCAATCAGGAGCTTCAACCGCTGCTCGCGACCAACCGGCGCAGCGGGTGGACGGGCACTGCAAAGCTCGCGGTGTTCTGTTGAATTCCATTGCCGACCATTAAAAGAACTGGGGATTGAGTGGGGAAGAGAGCGAGAGCTGCGCGAGACAGAAGGCGATATTTAAAGAGACAGAGAAATTAATAAGACGGATTTGGAAAAGGAGTCGTCGCGCAGCGTTGCAAGCGTGGATTTCCACTGGTTGGACCCTTTCCCTCCCCCCCCAAATTGGAAAGGCTCTCAAGAAAGAAAGCGCAGACCCTTCGCTCTTGCGTTGTATTATTTAGAAAAAGGAAAAGGCTCCTCATTCCACTCGACTGGATGTTGTTTCTGTCATGAGTCCGGCCGGGTGCTCCCATGTGAACAGCTTTAAGGTGGAGAACTGGAGACAGAACCTCAAAGTCATCTACCAGTGCTTTGTGTGGAGCGGGACCGCAGAAACCAGGAAACGAAAGGTAATAAGCGAGCGAGCGCGAGAGAGAGAGATGCACACATTAGTGGCGCTGCGTATGGAGGGAGAGAGAGAGAGAGAGAGAAAGGGGGTTTGGAGTCCGGGGGCAGCACGCGTGTGCGGCACTCGAGCGAGCGGGCGGATCACTCGCTTTGTGCCGGCCCGGCTGCTCCGAAAAAAGCACAAATACGCCGCGCGTGAGTCACGCCCCTCGCCCCCCGGCCGTCGGGGGGCTCGCGCTTGGCGTCAAAACCCTCGGCGACAGCTTCGGTGCTGCTAGCCGCACAGGCTGCTCCAGTATAGCGGTGCCTTGTGGGAAAAAAAAACCGAGCCCGCCCGGGAAATGCCGAAGCAATGACCAAGCAGAGCCGAAGCACCGCCTGGACCCCCCCTCTACTGCCCCCAAGTTGGGCTTCACTGCCTGGTGAGTGGTAGTACGGGGGTGGCATCCGTGTGTCCTAGTTGTCCCCAACGCATGGATGCTCGACCCTGCCCCAACACTTGTCGTGAGATCTGTCAGTGGACTCTTACGTTGGATGGCACAGAGGAAAGAATGGGCACCACTGCCTAGGTAAGCCACAAACGGGCCACTTGATGATGCGTCTGTCATTAATTTGCCCACGCAGTGAGTGACATTCTCCACTCTCACATTCGCCCATGCTACTGTGTACCAGGTACGCCCCCATGATGAGACTCTGAAGCTGGCATTGATTTTTAGATCCTGCTGCGTTTTCAGGCCGTCTTTCAGTTGACTGGCACAGGTGCCCAGGTTGGGGTTGGCTGCTTTCTGTCATTGCACACTGGGTTGGCATGTGAAAAGTGGCTGTGCCCTGACTTGTGCCATAGTACTGCCAGGGCAGGCTCAAGCGACCCCGGGCTCGCCTTAACGCGCCATATGCCAGGTGGGCATCGGCTGGCTGGCTTGTCCACACACATCTTGTTTGTTTGGCTTTGAATTTTGGGCCCGGCCAACCCTAAGCAGTAAGATGGCACAGTGGGGTGGGATGGTGTGGGTCACTGCAAATGGACTGGTGGGCGGTCAGCAGGCGCCCCGAGGTGGTGGTGGTGGTGGTGGTCAGACTCTTGACGGCCCCCTCGGCGTGACCGCACTTTGCTTTTCCCTTCTAAAACGAGTTACACGTTTCTGTTTGTTGTGATTGAAATAGGTGCTTCACAAAGAGGCGGGATGGACGTCAGCGGTGAGTGCAACCCTCCAATGTATTGTCCTCTTCTTACAGCTTAGGGATGTGCAGTGCTTTGGGGTGGGGGGCACAGTCGGTGCCAACAGGTGAGCGAGCGAGTGGGGGGTGAGTGAGGCTTGTTCCCACTTAATCGCATGGAGTCCTGGCCTGGGCCGCGCTGGCTGTATTAACTTGTGTTTGTCACTTCAGAGCAAAGTAAATGACGCCGCTGTCACACGGCCCGAGCCCCGCTTGGTTTTTAAATGTGGTGCACGCGATTGTTTGACGAGGGACTTGAGCCTTCAACGTGGAGGTGCGGGCCGGGGGCTCGGCTCAAACGCCGTAAAGGTAAGCTGCCTTGACCTCGCTCTCCGCTGAGCCCGGTGCCACCGTCTTGGGAGGTGTGTGGTTTTTTTTTTTCTTCTTTTTCAGATGACGGGTGCCAGCTGGTTTGTTTTTGTAGCCCCTCGCCCACTTGGCATCGTCCCTGAATCTGTCCTGAGAATCCAAATCCAAAGAGTGGCCTGCGCCCTTTAATGTGATCCACTTGATGTACCTGCGGCCCTTTTTGTGCCAAGTATGCAGCGCAGCTTTGTGGCCGTGCCAGCCTAAAATAATTTGGTGATTCTGAAATGTGACGCCAGCCCGTTTTTAAACCGTGTGAAGCTCAGTTTGGGAGACTAAATGGTCTACGCTTGCTTCCGTACACTTTACGCGTTTAATGCTGTTGGCAGTTCTGTGGAGTGATGCCAGCGTCGCGTGCCGCGGCTGGAGGGGACGTCAAACTTGGTGACGGCGGTCGCTGAGGATGTCCTTTTGCACAACTAGAAATTGCTGCGGCTTTCGGTTTTCAGTATCGCCCATTAACGTGTCTGTGGGGTTCACCGCCTGGCGAGCTCAGGTGCCATCTTTGCCCCTTGTTCATTTCTGTCGTGGTAATTAACACAAAGGGGGTTCAGAACACCCGCTTTCCATATCACGTGGTCTTCAGGCTGAGCTCTCGTGCACACTCGGCCCACCTCGGCGACTTAAGACCAAGCGAGGCGAGTCGCCAACTGGGTGGACCGACTTGATGTCCCACTACGTGACTGGGGGGGTCTTGGGGGCATTTGGCAACTTGCGTTGTGTCGTGTGTGACGTGGGCTTAACTCGCCAACAAGAAGAAATCCTTTTTTCTCGCTAAGCAGGCAAATTAAAGCCCACTTTGTCCTGTGGAGCATTGTGGGTAAATTCGCCTTTAAGTTTGCTGTTTGTGCCAGAAGTGCGTGACGCGATCGCAGGTGGTACACACCGGACTCGGCTGGGTTTGTCTATCGAGGAAACCAAGTGTGGCGTTGCTTGGCCTTCACGGCGAGAGGAGTACGCCACCCAAAGCGGGTCTGGCCTTCTGGCCAAGAGGACGTCGTAATCCGGGTTAGTTAACGTGTGGGATGGAGGGCATCGAGTTTATGACGTCACGGAAGGCAAACGATCTGAAAAAATAAAAAAGTCTCGTGGTGTTTGTGTCCCCCAATCCACGTGCCAGTCTCGCTAAGTGATAAATCGGCAGACGCCGTAAACTAAAGCATCCTGGGACTGACCTTTGACCTGCGAATGAATGGCCGAGGCGGTGCCTCCCATGAGCCTTTGCTTTGCGTAAGCGTCGGTCTGGCAGAATTTGATGCGCTTCTTCTACAAACGACTGGACGCGTGGATTACGTGGCGCGAGTGTCGAGATTTGGTTCGGTTTCTTTTTTCACGCCGTCGCCCGGCTTTGGTCGCCACTCGTTTGTATTCTAAAGTTCGTTTTTCTCTCCGTTCCGCGTGCAAACACGAGACTCTATTTTTGTTTTTTCTCGGCCATCGTTGCCAACTATGGTTTGTTTTTTTTTTTTTCCTTCATTGAGGCGTTCCTTTAAAATTTTGTGTTTTTGAACGATAATCGGCAGTGCCAGGGTGTTGTGCCATGTCAGCCATTATGAATGTAGTGAGAAGTCCAGCAAAAAGACCCCCAGAAAGATTACGACATGGAGGTTTTCGAAGGAAACTCGGACCCCTTCGTCGGGCAGTGTGTAATTGCTAATTACGCGAGTACTAATTGTGTAATTAATAATTACCGCTCGTCTGAAGAAGCGGCCTGAGTTTCCTCGAAACCCTCCATGTTGTAATCGTTCTGGGGGTCTTTTTGCTGGACTTGTCACTGCGACGATTATCAAGAAATGCCTGATTATATGAAGACCCCGACACCCCCTGAGCTGCGGATGTTTTAAAAGTTTGGAAGTGTGTGTGACAATAATATTAAAAACCTGGCTGATCAAACCCGGCCGGGCGCCAGTCTCGGCCGCCCGTGAGAAGATGGCGGGGTGGCGGTGACGATGAAGAACTTGCCAGGACCAGCCGCAGTAAGACGTCCGCCATTTTAATTCTTCACGGGGTCTCCTGTGTTTTCTGACTCCTAGTTGCCCCTTTGAGGTCTCTTCACGTTGGCGCCGGCCCACGTGACCAACTCTCACGCTTTCGGCCCGCTCAGCCTTCCCCACTCCAGGGTTTCCAGCGGCCCAGTTTTGACTATCAGCTGCTGCAAACAGCCCCCCTTGGTCCGGGGTACCCGACGTCCAGCGATAGGAGGGCATGTCGGCTGGCAGGCAGGCATCGCCTAAAGAGGTGAGAATGTCCGTCAATCATTGACTCGGCCGTCCTATTGGCTGAAATCCCACGCCAACGTCTCTAGGATTTGCATCAGTGTTTTATCGGAAACAAAACACGGCCACACGCCTACACGCCTACGCCCGTTTTGTGTTGTCGAATGTGCCGTGACCCTAACGAGGAAATGCCAGGTCACCGACCACACGAAAATGACGTATCGGTGAGGGAAGTCTTCCATTTGGGATTGTTACGGGACCGCTGGTGACCTGTCCGATTAGTGTTAAAGTTGTCCT
Source organism: Polypterus senegalus (assembly GCF_016835505.1). NCBI lineage: Eukaryota > Metazoa > Chordata > Cladistia > Polypteriformes > Polypteridae > Polypterus > Polypterus senegalus. Next base: position 162,877,285 of record NC_053166.1, on the reverse strand, counting down.
TGTCACGCCCGCCTCGCGCTGTGTTTCACGTTCTCGCTGTCCTCCTTTTGGGTCCGCAGGTTTCTGGTAACCCAAATGTGATTTGAGGTGACGTGGGGGTCCCCTTTGGAGAAGTGAGCTCACTGAGAAACGGGGTCTTAGACGACCAACTCACAACCCACTGTGTTCTGTTCACCCACCGTGTGGACACCGAGACGTGACGATGGGTTTGACCCCCGGCTCCATCGGTGACCGGCCATTTGGCTGTACCCTCGCAGGACGCGACTTGGGTGACAGATGTGAGGCGCGCGCAGAACTCCCAGATGTTTGTTTTTGCCGGTGACTTTTGCTTTGACTCCCTAATGAGACGAGTGAGTGAGCCAGCGAGTTTGACTGTCACAAATGACGGCCACAGCACACACTTTGTCACCGCCTTCAATCAGTTGTGTCACACAGACGCACACGGAGCTAAGGCGTTGGAAGGGCGGCTGGTGCGTCTCGTAATCCCCCCCCTTCTTCTGGAAGGTGGAAGTGACGCGCCGAGTGACAAAGTGGCACATCTCTGCTGAGGGGGTCAGTCGTCTGTTAGCGGTGGGTTTTCACGCCACCATAACCCCACGTCATTATGAAACACTGCAGGTGGACAAACCGTACGCCCCCGGCGTTTTAGTAGCGGCCTGGAATCCGTTTTGATGTGAAAGCCGTAATCCAGCGTCTCGCCGTTCTGTGCGTTTCGTTTTATCCGAGGAGGTTTGTGAGGGTTCTGAACGTCCAAAGGAGCGACGCCAGCTCATAACCCGAGGCCCACCGGTGGCTGAGTTTGTCACGTGTTGCTTATCTCGTGACCTCTTTGGATGATCAGAGACGATGACAAGTGACACCCGTGTTTGTTCTCGCTCTGGGACTCTTTAACCCTTGAACTGCCACACACTCGGACACCAAATGCTAGCTTGCTGCTCTTTTTAAGGAAACGTCCCAAGTCCGTGACTAGAACACACACACACACACACACAGAGCGAGCGAGCGTCACCACGAGTGTAACTCGCACCGCCAATGAGCTGTCAAACAAACGACTCCATCAGGTGCCACGGACGCCATTGATGAGACTCGGTCAGACACTGACTGCGCCAGCTGCACACACACACACACACGGGCTGACGCTGGCAGGCTGGTGCAGTGCAGCGGCTGATTCTCTAGGGGGCGCCAGTGGTCACGAATGTGCGGCTCGGACTCCTCAGCTCCCTCGTGCTGGCAGATTGCACTGGGAAGTAGCCGGTTCTGGCGGCTTCAGGGTTAAAGTTCGTCTTCAGCACAAAGAGTTGACATGCCAGGCAGCGCCCGGTGATGGCATCATTCCAGTAGGAGATGCCCGTTAGCTGCGCTGACTTTGTGCTCCCTGAGATGTTTTCTTCGTTGTGTGAGGTTGCTTTGTGGCCGTCGCCTCTACGAGTATCTCCACCTCAGGGGGTCTCGTCCACGTGGTCTTCTTTCTGCACTGCACTCTGATGGCGTTACGTAGCCGGCTGGCATCGATGCCCTCGACACACAGGATGGGTTTGTGATAGCTGCCAATGGAGACACGGCCCTGCCAGGTTTGGCCCTTTCACTGCCACGAGGGCCGCACTGGTAGACCCTCGGTTGATTGGGGTTCCTCTTGAAGAGGTGGACTCCACTGGCAGCAGGGCACAGTCTTGGGGGTCCATCTCACCCAGCGGACTGTAATTGTGTTCCTTGAGCGATTTTTTTTTTTTTTTTTCGTTGCCCGTATCCCCGCAGCATTGGCAGCTTTACATTTTCTGGGGTTCACGTGCAGAGCAGGACCCCCAGCAGTGCTCAGATTGTCCGCCGCCTTGAGTGGGCCCTCATGGTGGTCCTCGGCCCACTTTCTGTCAAGCGTCCGCTTATTTGAAGACCCCGGCTGGTCCTCCCGCAGTATTAGTTTGTGTTTCTCACAATGCAGCCTTCCTTTTATTTCAAGTGGGAGATGACAGCTGGCGTGATTCAGAGGGTGGTCTGAGAACTTGGGTGGTACACGTGATGGAGAAAGCTGACGGGGGTCTCGTTGTTTTTGGGCAGTAAGCCTTGCCGTTGACTTGGTGCCGTTAGCCGATTCCGTGGCTGAAGGAGGAGATGGATGTTGGTCCCTGACACCCAGTGTGCTGTCATTCCTGCTGTCCGAGTACCAGCCAGTGGGTGCCTCGTGGGACGGGTGTCCCACTTCCCTTTATCGTGGACTTGTCTTGAGCTCGGGTATAAATGATGGCACAGTAAAGTCGCCCGAACGTAAAGTGGCATGGCGCCTGCGCAGTGGGGCCGTGGGTGGCATTGACGTCTTACAGCTTTGGAGACTTTGGTTCAGTGTCTGGGGTGGTCTCTGCCCGAGTGAAGCTTACTTCATGGCCACTGGCATTTTGTTTAATCCTACGTCCTAATGCCCTGTCGTCGGCCGGGGGGCTCCCACACGTCGGGACCCCAGCAGGGGTCACCCCTGTTAATAACAACCACAGAAACAAAGGCCACGTCACCTGGGCGGCTCAGTGGAGTGGTGACACACGGCAGGCTGGCGCTCTTTTGGTGGTCGCTGGACTGGAAGGGGCGGAGCCAGTTGCCTGAGCTGTGGGTGCTAAAAAGAGGACGGCGTTGGCGCCCCCAGGCGTGTGTCCTGCACTGGTAGCGGTGCTTACCTCGGATGAGCCTGCCAGCTGGAGTGTCCTGGTCTCTGTGTGGGTTTACTGGTCCTCTGGCTTCGGGTGTCACTGAATGGGAACGGACCAGTCCAGGAGGCGAGTGAACCAGTGAAGGTCGTCCCTGATGTACGCTGGTGGTGGCATGTCATGTGTTAACCCTAGAAATAGGACTGGGAGTTGGGCAGCGTTTTGCTCTGCGGTGCCCGGCGTCTTCCGCTGTGGGGTCTGTTTGCTGCCGCTATGAGCTCGATGTTCTGTGCCCGTGCCTGTTGGCAGCTTTTATAACATTTTGATCCAACTTGGCATCTGTGAGCTTTACGTGGTTGAAGCGTCTCATTTTGTTTTATTGCGATGGAGAAGGAGCCTGAACTCCGTTGTGCTTCCAAAACGCGTCTTCAGAAGGGAAAAGAAAGCCGTCTCGGCAAAGCCGTGTGGCGCTTTGTGCTGCTGCCACTTCGATCCTTTGAAGATAAACGCCACGGCCGAGAAGGGCCGCGTGACCCCCCCACACACACACACCCACCCCGTGACGGCTGACGTTTGACTCGCTTCACGATTTGCGTTTCACTTGATAAAGGAATCTGTGCGACGCCATCCTACTGTCCAAACACGTGTGGAGGGGCCTTCATGCCCCCCGCCCCGCCCGCTGCCCTCCTGACTGGCACTGGGAGTTGCTAGGCGGTGACTCAGTTAGTGTCCAGTTTAGCGTCGTGTGGTGCGGTGGATTGAGCCGCTGCGTCGTAACTCCACAGACCCCCGGGCCCACCCTTTACGTGTGTCTTAAATGGGCATATTTGGGTTGTGGGCCCGACTGACCCCCCAGTAATCGAGTTTGATGGCCTGCACGTCGTCTTTTTGGCGTCCACCATTTTCATTTTCTTGGTGGATTTCAATTGGTTGATTTCTTTAACCTCCGTGCCGTCTGACATGTTGGTGAAATTGCCAGCGTCTTCAAGTGGCGCGGCGTGGCGCTAAACAAGATGGTGGCAAATAAACAAACGCGTATAGCAAGCCTGGAGTTGGCTGGAGGGTCCGCTCTCGGCCTTTGATTTCTGGGTGTTCTTTTAAATGGTGGCAGGTCTGTCACCGTGACGATAGTAATACAACAAGAAGGTTTTGAAAGCGTTCTGTGCCCTGGACATGAGTGTGGGTGGGAAGTGTCGCCTACAGTGGGTACGGAAAGCGTTCGGACCCCCTTCAGTTTGTCACTCTTTGTGATGTTGCAGCCATTTGCTAAAATCATTTCAGTTCATTTTTAACTCCTTGATGTTCACACAGCACCCCAGATTGACAGGCAAACAAAAGAACTTTTGAAATAGTTGGAGATTTATTAAAAAAGACAAACTGAAATGTCACCTGGTCCGCTGGTATTCAGCCCCTTTGCTGTGACCCTCGTATATTTCACTCGGGTGCTTTCCGTTTCTTCTGAGAGCCCCTTCATCGGAGTCCAGCTGTGTTTGATTCTCCTGACTGGACTTGACTAGGAAAGCCACCCACCTGTCTATCGAGAAGACCTCACAGCTCACAAATGAGAATCAGGAGGTCAAAGGAGCTGCCTGACGAGCTCAGAGTCACAATTGTGGCCAAGGTTACAAAAACAATGTCTGCTGCACTTGAGGTTCCCAAGAGCACCGTGGCCTCCATAATCCTTAAATGGAAGACGTTTGGGGCGACCAGAACCCTTCCTAGAGCTGAGCCTTGATGAGAGAGGTGAAGAAGAACCCAAAGATCACTTTGGCTGAGCTCCAGAGATGCAGTCAGGAGATGAGAAAGTCAACCATCACTGCAGCCCTCCACCAGTCAGGGCGTTATGGCAGAGTGGCCTGTCGGGAGCCTCTCCTCAGTGCAGGACACATGACAGCCCGCATGGAGTTTGCTAAAAGACACCTGAAGGACTCTGAGATGGTGAGAAGTAAGATTCTCTGACCAAGAGAGAACTTTTTGGCCTTAATTCTAAGCAGTATGTGTGGAGACAGCCAGGCACTGCTCATCACTTGTCCAGTAGAGTCCCCACAGTGAAGCATGGCGGTCTCCGCATCATGCTGTCAGCTGCAGGGACAGGACGACTGGTTGCTAGCGAGGGAACGATGAATGCGGCCGGCCAAGTACAAGGTTATCGTGGACAGAAACCTTCTCCAGAGTGCTAAGGACCTCAGACTGGGACCTTCCAACAAGACGATGACCCTGAGCACACAGCTAAGATAACGAAGGAGTGGCTTCACAACAACTCTGAGACTGACTGTTCTTGAATGGCCCAGCCAGAGCCCCCCAATTGACCATCTCTGGAGAGACCTCACAATGGCCGTCCACCAACGTTTACCATCCAACCTGGCAGAACTGGAGAGGATCAGCGAGGAGGAATGGGAGAGGATCCCCAAATCCAGGTGTGAGAAACTTTCCCAGGAAGACTCCTGGCTGTATGAGCTCAAAAGGGGGCTTCTACTAAATACTGAGGGTCTGAATACCAGCGGACCAGGTGACATTTCAGTTTGTCTTTTTTAATAAATCTTCAACTATTTCAAAAGTTCTTTGTTTGTCTGTCAATCTGGGGTGCCGTGTGAACATCAAGGAGTTAAAAATGAACTGAAATGATTTTAACAAATGGCTGCAACATCACAAAGAGTGACAAATTGAAGGGGGTCTGAACGCTTTCCGTACCCACTGTACATGCCATGCCAGGATGATGGCAGACCACTTAATGTCCCTTGTGTCACATGAGGCGTTTTACTTCATCCTGTCACATTTATTTATAAGCTGATGTCGCATTACGTGACCATTTGTCGAGCCGTACGTCCAGTTTGGTGACCTCGGTCGTCCTCGCTGGCTTCTGCTCCATAACGGGGTTGAGTTTTAAGTTCCTAAGGGGGGTTGGCACCTTCAGTATTTTAACCCTTTACATGCCACCTTGGGTCATCCTCCGATCAGACCCTCCTAAGCTTTGTCAGATTTGCTGTCAAATCGCACGGGTGGAGGTCACAGCCAGTGGTCGAGTGCTGGTCCTGCAGCGCAGTGGTGCTGATGGCCGATGGCGGCGTGCCTGACAGAGCTGGCACTGGGCTCGGTGTGAACAGAAGTCTCCGTTCTTTATTTTCTGTTGCGAGACATCAGACAGACGAGCAGCTCTTCTTTGTCGTACTACCGGATCTCTCTCGGCTCTCCCACGGGAGAATCCGACTTGGGTGGGTTTCATCGTAGCCAGTCACAGGCTATTTGGGTTTGTCACCGGCTGGCAAAGGCTACGACTGAAAATCACTGGAAGGGTCGCCCAGTGTGCCCAAAGGTGTCTGGTCCTTGTGTGCGGGTGGCCTTCTTGGCTTCGGAATTCACATATTAATTAAAGGAACTTCACATTGTGAGGATTTCAAGGAATAGCCCACCCAAAAAATGACCCCAATCACCCCCCTGTATGTTTACTCTGTGGACTTTGAGGAGCAGGATAAATATTATTTAATGTCCTGCTTTATTATTTAAGTCAGTGGTGCCCACCAACAAACATCCATGAACAAAATCCTGCCCTGGTCGGGCCACCAAAGGCGCTATATGATTCAAATACAATGATGATGGTGCTCAGAATGTCCCAAACTCAGACATGTTTACTAATAAATCGCCACCGGAAGACGCTCTTCAGAAGTGAGGTGGGCCGCGTGTTGCAGTTCGAGGCCCCCCAGCCGTAGTTCCATTCACATTCCTACCCACTACTGGCGTGCGGTGGTCCGGGAGGTGACCTTCTACTCGCTGAGGCCCCGACCCGCCTTTCTTTAACTTGGCCCTGTTGCTGTGATGAGCCACCAATGGCTGAGGAGGGGAGGCGGGGCCTGATTGGGAATGCATCGCGCTCCAGGTTAGGTCACGATCGGCGTTTCCTGAAGCGACTCATTTAACGATGTTTTGGTGTCCGTGCCCGCGTTTGGGACGTTGTGAGCGTGCAGGTGGGTGACGTCACGTGTGGCTTGAGGTTTTGCTCCTGTCGTCTGATGCTGGTCACCGTTGACTTCTCTCCTCTGAATCTTCTTCTCCTTTCTGCATGAAACACATGACATTCACAACTTTTCTTGCCCTTGGCCCACAAACCACACGGGGTAAGTGATGCGCCTCGTGTTTTTGGGTGGAGTGCTCCTCTAAAATGGGGGTCTTGGTCCTGGAGGGCCGCAGTGGCTGCAGGTTTTCATTCTCACCAGCTTCTTAATGAGTGTCCTGTTTCTGCTGCTAATTCATTTTATTGGACTTTCTCTTGAAGACTCCGACCCCTCAATTGTTTCTTTTTCCTTAATTAGCAGCCAAACAAGAACGAGATACAAAATGAGCCAACTGTGCCCACCATAGAATATCTGAACACAAAGAAAGATGAGGGTCTCGGGGGCGCCAACCAAACGTTACACCAGCAGAGCAACAAGCCACGGAACTAAAGAACGAGTTAAATGAACGACAAGACTCGGCCGCTTGGAGTTTGAGACCCTGACTTAGGTGGTCTTCTGCTGGCTCCCTCACTTCACGTTCCACTTCTGTTTGGGGGCCATTTAAGGCCCTGACCGCAAAGTCAGCCCACTAAATATTTGATTCTGTCTTTTCATGGGACAACACTGCCGATGTGACACTTTGATCCAATGTCCAGTAGTCCGTGTCAATCTGCTGTCCCCCACACAGCCATTAATGTCTAAACCGCTGGCAACAAAAGTGAGTCCACCCCTAAGTGACAAATGTCCAAATTGTGCCCAAAGTGTCTGTTTTGTGCGGCTGCCCACCATTATTTTCCAGCATAGCCTTAACTCACACGAGCTTCACAGGTGGCCACTGGAATCCTCTTCCACTCCTCCGTGACGACATCACGGAGCTGGCGGATGTTAGAGACCCTGCGCTCTGCCACCTGCCCCACCTGGAGACACGCTTGGCCAGTCCAGCACCTTTGCCCTCAGTGGTCATCTTGGTCATCATGTTCAGTTTCTGAAGGAAGGGAGGGAGGGGATCCTGCTCTGCTTCTCCTGCTCTGCTTCAGTATGTCCCAGTCCATGTTGGCATTCATGGTGCCCTCAATGAACTGAAGGTCCCCAGCGCCAGCAGCACTCATGCAGCCCCACACCGTGACACTCCCACCACCACCACCACCACTATGCTCGACTGTAGGTGAGACACACTTGTCTTTGTACTCCTCGCCTGGTTGCTGCCACACACACTTGACGCCATCTGAACCAGATAAGCTGATCTCGGTCTCGTCAGTTCCAGTAATCCATGGCCTTCGTCTGCTCGTCTTTCTTGTGCATCCTCTTCCTTCTGGGATGACAGCCATGCAGACCAGTTTGATGCCGTGTGCGGTGGGCATGTGGTCTGAGCACTGCCAGGCTGACCTCTGCAGCAATGCTGGCAGCACTCGTATGTGTAGTTTCAAAAGAGAACCTCTGGATATGGCGCTGAGCACGGGCACCATGGCGAGGCCTGTTCTGAGTGGAGCCTGTCGCTGTGTGGTCTTGGGCACCGTGCTGCAGCTCAGTTTCAGAGTGTCGGCCATCTTCTTATAGCCTCGGCCATCGTTGTGAAGAGCAACAATTCTTTTGTTCAGATCCTCGGAGTTCTTTGCCATGAGGTGCCATGTTGAACTTCCAGTGACCAGTATGTGAGAGAGAGAGAGAGAGAGAGGACACCAAATTTAACACACCTGAGACCTTGTGACCCGAACGAGTCGCGTGACACTGGGGAGGGACAATGGCTAATTGGCACAGTTTGGACATTTGTCACTTAGTGGTGGTCTCACTTTTGTGAGATCCTGTATAATCTACAGACCCCCCCGCCCCTTTGAAATAGTCCCTTTTTTTTTTTTTTCTTACTTTACAGCCTTAATATTTTTTCCAGCTTTACTTACTCGATGCCATCTCTAACATCCAAGTGAAGGACATCACAGCCACAGATCAGAAAAATTATTAAAAAAATAAACAAGAAATCCTGAGAGTAATAAAGGACCCCCCCAAACTCACTCAGGTGTCGGTGCCCACCATTCCCATTGTGGTTACTGGCTTAATCCCACCTGTGCCCAATTGTAATGAGTGGGATTAGTGAAGCTCTTCCTGGTCCATTCATTCCCTTCCTTGGCAGTGCCACTGACTGTGGGTGGCAGGTCACTTTCAAAAGATCTCAGGGACAGAGTTGTGGCCAGACATGAGGCAGGAGACTAAAACATCTCAAATTCTTTATCAATCCCAAGGAGCTCCGTAAAGTCCACCATAAAGAAGTGTTTGGTGCTACTAGGACCCTCCAAACTGGATGGAAGAGCAAGGAGGAAACTGGGAAGAGAGGCCACCAATGGCCACTCTGAAGGAGTTATAGGATTTGATGGCACAGAGTGGTCATTACTGGTGTGCAGGTGACAACAGTTTCACAAGCGCTCCTCCACCATTGTGGCTTGTTCAGGAGGGTCGCACTTCTCAAGAAAGGCCTCATTTGAGCTTTCCCAGAATGCACCTTGAAGATTCTGATGCCAAGTGGAAAAAGGTCTTCTGGTCAGATGAGACCAAAATCAAACTATTAGGCCTCAATACCAGATGGACCACCAATGCAGCTCACCATCTACAACGCACGCTACCGACAGTACAGCCTGGAGGGGCAGCATCCTGTTGTGGGGGTCTGGGGCTTTAATTAGGGGAGAAAAAAAATGGAAAACCTGCTACCCTCTGCCAGAAAGTTGAAGATGGGCAGAAGGTTCACCTTTCAACACGACAACAAGGCGAAGGACACAGCAAAACTGACCACACGGTGGTTGAATGTCCTGGTGTGGCCAGTCAGAGTCCAGACCTCAATCACACTGAAAATCTGTGGAAAGATCTGAAGATAGCAGACCACCAACACTCACCACCCAATGTGACCGAACAGTCAAACTGTAAAGAAGATTGGGGGGCAAATATTGAGTGGGCTCAGTCTGGGTGTGCCAAGCTGATCGAGAAGAATCGACAGATTCAAGGCTGGCATTAAAGCAAAAGGGGGGGTCAACAAAATGACCCTGACATTGGGGGGCGCGAGTGAGCCTTTATTCATCTCGGGAGGTCCTGGTTTTGATTTTTTACAATTCTTGTGAACTGTGGCTGTGATGTCTTTCACTTCAATCTCGTAAAGTAAAGCTGGGAAGAAATCTTAGTTTGTGTTTGTCTTCATTTAAGGGTGTAAAGCAACAAAAAAAGGGAATATCTCAGAGGGGGGGATTCTTTTCTCTGCCCTCTGTAGATATGCAGACATTTTTGTAAAGCACAGGTGCGTTGGGACCGGGCGCAGACTGGGGAGAGGTGGCAGTTGCTTTGGGTGCCACCCGGTGGCATACAGTCTGCGAAACACAGAAGTTAAAATGGACGCCTCTGTGCCCACCACATGTGCCCGCCACATAGTAAGTCGCTCCTCTTTTAATTTCATTAATTTGGCAGCTCCTGTATAATAAAAGGATCATTTTTTGTTTCTTCATTTTTGAGCTTCCTAGACACCCCAAAGGTAGAATATCTCACAAAATCATTTTTCCCATAAAAACAGAAAAGCCAGGGCCGAAAGGGTTAAAAATGAAAACCTGCAGCTACTGCGGCCCCCCAGGAGCGGAGTTTGAGACCACTGCTCTGAGGTACTGGATGAGGTCCGCATTTAGCCTTGGCGGTTGTGATCTGGGCAGGGCCTGCCCTTTGGCGCTGTTGGTCTTTCTCGTCGGCGGCGGGCGGTCGGTGAGCAGAACGGCCCTCAGGACTGTCGAAGTGGTGTCACCGGCGCCCCCTAGGGTTGGACCGCCCTGTGCGTTGATTTATGTGTAGCCATTTTTACTTTCTGACCTTTTATTGATGGTCTTCATTTCCTCTGAGAATGTAAACCCCCAAATCCTCTTTGGCGCTTGTGGTCACTGTCCCCTGTCCTGTGTGTGTGGGTGGCACTCCTCCACGTTGCACGCCAAGCTCTCGGTGTTTTTTAGTTTTTCTGTCTCCTCACCTTTTGCTCTCTGCCCTGTTAACTGTAGAGAGTGCCAGGTCCTGCCATTTTATAACCCGCGTCGTCTTGACCTGGGCCATGATGGGGGGGAGGGGTTTAGGGTGTGGAGCCCATGGAGGCGTGGGCACAAGGCAGGAGCAAACCCTGGGCAGGGTGTCACCCCACCACAGTCTGAAGCAGGCCATCCACTTTGGTCAGTTACTTCACAGAAACTGGAGATTCTTCTTCAGATCATCATGGGGGGGGCACCAGTGCCACGTCTGTGTTGTAGTCGTACTGAGCCACACAGCGGGAGAAACAAAAGACGTATTGGCGAGACCCCATCTCTGGACGTGCGCCATGTGATCTGGTGTGATGTTGAGTGCTGACCGCTCAGGAGGGGTGGGCACAGCAAAGTGTCATTAATAGAAATGGTGGCAGACACTCAACTGTCCCAACTTTGTTGTTGTGTGTTGCAGTCCTGAGATTTGACAGTTAAATGACACCGAGGAAGCCATCTGTGACGCGCTGCTGTATGGCGTAGGTGAAGTGACATTACCGGTCACCTCGCTTGGGTGAATTCGCTGAAAACGCAAATCTGGATGTAAAACACGACGCGGTTCATCTCGGCACAGTTGTGGGTGAGAACATGAAAACTGACGTCCAAGTTTATCAAACGACTTCTGGTAAATTAGTGACGAGGGTGGCCAGGATTAGAAATGAGGACCTTAGAGGGTCAGCTGAGGTTTGGAGACCAAGTCAGAGGTGAGATGGTGTTGATTTGGAGAGATGAGGCGTGTACTGGGAGAAGGTGGTGAGAGAGCAGGATGACGAGGACAGGAAGATCCGCTGTGGAGACCCCGAATAGGAGCAGCCAAAAGAAGCAGTAAACTGGACCCCCAGGATTTATGTTACGTTTTTAATGTGCTTTTGTGTCGTGTTTGTCCCCAACCTGTGCCCAGTTCAATTAGTGATTCCAGGAGGCTGACGCAGTGCAGTGTCACTTGTCATGGTCGTTTATTTAAGGAGAGTGGCGGCCCAAACCCGGACGTCGCCTGCTCCTTTGCGTTTCGGGCTGTTTAGGCCGAGTCTCCATTCCTCCATCACCATCCGGCTCCTCGTGCTGTGCGGCGCCCACAAAGCATTTTGAAACTTGAACTTAGTAACGTCACACGCTGGGCTGGTGTCGGCCCCCCTTCTCATTCAGCTACAAAACCTCTTCTGGGGCCTCGTGTATAAATGTTGTGTAAGAACGTTTCCACGCTCAAATCACGATGTATGAAACCTACACTTGGCGTAAAGCTGCGCACATCTCCAAGGTAGCTCATACCCTGGCGTACACACGTTCTGCGCTCGGTTTTGCAGACTGGCGGCACCCAGCGTCCAAGCAGTGCTACTGTTCCTGTGTGGCTACCCTTTCTTTTTTAGATCCACGTCCCTGACGCAGCTTTATAAATACACTGAAACTGACCGCATATTGTTGTAATTAACCAGTAACAACATAATGGTGCACAGAATGGTCGGACTATTCTAAATACCACAGCTGCTTTAGCGTTGTTACTCTCACTGCACCTTCTTCTTCTTCTTCTTTCAGCTGCCCCCATTAGGGGTTGCCACAGCGGATCATCTTTTTCCAAATTACTCTCACGGCACCACACGGAGCAGCTGATTGGAAAGAGAATTATCAGGATACAGCATCAAGGACACGCTGCCTCAGCCATGCGCACAGTCTATTTGAACTGCTTCTCATATGACACACGCTTCAGAGCCTTTCATGTAAGGACCTCGCGGTTTCATCCCAAGAGCTCTAAACACACTGAGTTGGCCATCAGCTGCTCCTTGTAGGACGGACTGTACTTCTTAGTCCAATCACCTCGCTGGAAACTTACAATACAGTTCTAATATCACACAACCTGAGCCACTTTATAAAGCACATATACGATGATATCATTTTTAAGATGAAATGCAGCAAAATATGTTGATTATATTATACAGATAAAACTTGAACTTCATTTAAATAATCTATATTAGTAATAATTAAAGGACAGCTAGCAAGGATCTGCCGCTCCGTTCACGGATTGTTCCTGCCTCTCACTGTATGCTTCACTGGGACTGGCGTGAAGGACAGAATAATTAAACATGGACTACGAAGATATTTCGATGTTCCTTAAAGGTTTTGAAGAATCGGCGCTCTAAGCGTACAGATGGCTTAACGTCTCTTACAGAGTTGATTGTGTGGCGATTGGGTATTTGGAGAAAGAAAAGTAAGGACAGGAACTGGAGGTCCGTACGTTTGAAAGAGACGGCACTGCTGCAATAAAGTATTTCATGGAAGGTCGCGCACAATCACTGCACTGCCGTGTTCCCATGTTTAATAACCTGCTTTAACTCCTATCATCGTGAAAATGACATCACGTATACATCTCAGTGTTTTAATTATTCAGAGAGCTGGAATATCACAAATGTCATGGATTCCGTGTCCTGTCGGAGAAGAGAAAGCCGGTTTAAGAAGCACGTAGTGATTGACACACAGAGCACAAAGAAGATCAAATACGAAACAAAGCATTTAATGTGCGACTTTAGTTACGATGGGATTTGAGAAACTACTAAATTAAATGATTTAAGATGAAGTTTATGAAGTTCTACTTTAATGACAAAATAAACTACGTGATTAAAGTGGAAATCTCGAGATTCAAGTTGACATTTCGTTCTTTTTTTTTTTTTTTCTCTGTACCCTAATAAGCTGTCATATGACACTCAGACGGTGGGCTACGACTCCCCTTTTCACAGTGACTTTGATATGTGACAAGTTCTTTTTTTATTTCGTAACTGTGCTACTTTGTGAACTTGAGCTCTCGACTTTCTCCGACACGCTGTGTCACTCGATCGACTTCCTTTTCTTGTTCATCCCGCTCTTTAAATCAACAAACAGTTCGTTCTTCTTTGTCTCCACTTGGTATTCGCTGAAATTCTTCTATTTTTGCCCCTCGTACTTTTCTCGTTGTCTCTTCACAGAACGCTGAGCTTAAGGGCTATTTATATTGATTTGCATATTCAAAGAGGCGTAATTCTGGGAGGAGTTGGGGGTGGGGCAGCAGGCGCGTGCACGTGAGTTACTTTTCACGCTGACCGGGATTTATGGAGCAGAAGAACGTGGAAGTTTGCGTACACACAGATTTATGCATCTGGATTTTTCTGTGCGTACGCACATTTCCACTTTAGTGCTTGCGTCATGTCAGAGCATGAATTCTACGTACGGCGTTCTGCGTGAGGCCGCTGGTCCTCCTTTTTGTTTTGTTTTTTTATGGTGGACTGTTGTGCTTTGCTGTCAGGACCTTAACTCCCACCTAACCCTGCCGGGGGGCCGCCACCATCGCCAACGAGTCGCTTGCTGCTCTCTACATTGGTGTTCACTTTATTGAGTGGTCTCTCGTCCAAAGCGTTTCTCGCAGGTTCCTTATGGACCCCAAGTTGTGCTAAGAGTCGGTGAACGGCACTGGACCGGCGGCTTGAGCCGAATATCATCCATCCGTTAGAAAAGGAAACGCGAAGCACGCCATCCATCCACGTGCCCCATGTTTTCCCACCATTCTGCTTGTTGGAGGGTCTTTTGAAATCCTTCCCAGACCCCTTTGTTCTGAAGGCCCCCCAGAGCTCTTTCTGTGTCGGTATGGCGAGTGTCCGAGTTTGAGGTGGCCCACCTGATTCTAATCGGGGTACTGACTTCTCCACATTTATCAGTTGTTTATTGGACTATAAAATGTAAACGTGGCCCGCCGCTTGTTATGTGACAACAGCAGACTGTCCAGCTCTGGTCCTGGGGGGCCGCAGTGGCTGCAGGTTTTCATCGTCTTCATCAGCGCCCCGTTTCCACTCCTGTTCCCTTCACTTTCATCGCCCTGCTTTGAAGGATTCAGTCCTATGAAATGGCAGCCAAGGAGTGCCAAGTGGTGACCAGCTAATTGGGGGGCTTCGGACTCCACCAACCGCTCCAATGTCTCTGCGGGCGGCCCATTTCTTACTGAGAAGCCCACCCTTGCCAGTACTCGCACCCCGTGGCTCTCCTCCTGCCTCAGAACTGTTTGTTAGTTTTCTGTTTCTTCTAGCGTGTTGGTGACCTGAGCAGATTCGCCTTTCGTTTTGTGTGATGGGCACCAGTGAGCTTGCCCACCTGGCAACTCGTTTTGGGTTTTGTTTATTGTTTGGCTGCTACTTGAGGAAAACGAAATGACTAAGGAGTCCGAGTCAAGTTCATCAACACTACAGCAGAAGATGGTTAGAATGCAAATGTACAGCCACTGCGGCCCCCCAGGACTAGTGGTGGACACCGGTGGTCTGAGGACGGTTTAAGTGAAGATCCCACCTTGAGCCGTCTTGCATGCGTTTAACGTTTTGTGAGGTGTCATTACTTTTTCACACGGCCGTGGCCACATTGGCAGCGTTGGCAGACGATTTTGAAAGCCGTGATCTGAATGTGAGCTGGTGGCGATGCCCCGCGGCCCGACCCGTCTCATATCCGGCGCGTTGGAGGCGTTTCAGCGGGTGGTGCCACCATCCGGTTGGCCTGACTGGTGGAGATCCGGATGCCTCTGACGCACACTTTACTTTCATTCTGACACTTGTAAAACGAATTCGGGGTTCAAGTTGTGTAGTCGTCTGGGCCTTCAGTGATTGATACGATCAAAGACCCCTTAATTAGAAAGGAAGGAACGCGGCCCACCTGCCACCGTCACAGCTGGCCTGGAGTCTTGGGATACCCAAAACCCACCAGAGGGGACAAACCGAAGTCAACTGTAAGCATCTTGTGGTTGTGTTTCAATGCTGTGACGGCCAGGGGACGTGTCCTCCGGGGGGGTCGCTGTCATCGTGTCACAGATGCACCCAAGTTGGTGTCACTTGCACTTTGTTTTTTGACCCACCGCTCTTTTTTTGACTGCCGTTTGTGGTGGCATTTGGCTACGGCACTAAAAGAGTTTCGGCCCTCAGGGGCTTGTTGGGCTTTTATTTCCTACTTTAGACCCCAGGATGTTCAAGGCTGTGGTAAAATAATCATAGACCCTTAAACAGAAGACCACCGTGGAGGCCATGGAGCTCGTTTAGGGCCGATTCCCACCTGGGTTTAGATAAAGTTAGCGCCAGGGTGGCCAATGAGTCCGCAGGACTCCTGACCAATGAGTGAGCAGGTAGGCGGGTCTTCACTTCAAAGGCGTAATCTCATTGGAGTTTGCTTTGCTGATTTTCAGACCCTTTTGTTTCTTTAGCCCCATTTTAGCCAAAGTTGGGGACGCGGTCAGCCTGGGACCTTTGGATCATGTGACACGAGTCCCTTGGAAATTCTCTTCCTGGATGTTGAGTGGTGTTGGCTGCTGTTCAAGCTGGGGTTCCACTCGGGCCTCTCGCATTGGAGATTAAAAATCGTCTTTGACCGTCACGGCCAGCCATGAGGGGCGAGTGGCGGGCACAGATATTCTGGTTGTTGGCTGGAGGTTTGACAGCAGAATGGAGGGCTCCGCTGGCCTGGACTGGACCCTCAAAATGTTAGTTAAAATGTAAAATGTGACCGTGAGCGACCCGGGGTCCGTAACACTCACTCACACACGCGAACGAATGCCCCCTTTCTAGGCTGAGTGTTCTATTCTGTTGTTTTGTACCCAGGATTCAATCTTCTGCTCTGTAAGAACACTTGTGGCATGTGGTCACTTTGGAGGTCACTTTGGATGTTTCAAGTTGGTGACGGGAGCTCCGCCTGAGCTGACCTAAGCTAACCATCGTGTGTGGCTGGCTACTGGCTCTCTAGCCTGGCAGGGTCATGGGTCGGTAATTGCTTGTTTTATAAAGTGCCCTCCCTGGTGGGCGCTTGTTGTCCGGCAGTTTCAAAAGTGTGCCATTCGCTCGCCTTTGGGGACTCGCAGCTTTTGTCCTCCTCGCTCAGGTTCTTCTCTTTACAGCCTTCGAGGTTGATGTGCTGAAGAGGAAGTGAAAGACTTGGGTGGGTCAGGCTGGGGGTGCATGATGGTGCCAGGGGGGTTATGGGCAGGCTGGCAGAGTTGAAAGGCAGTGGCATGATGGGGCGGAGCCTGTGATGAGCACATACAGTATGGAGTGCCAGCTCGGCCCAGTGTGTTCTGTGCCCCCGCTTTCTGAAGCTGTGCAGATAGCAGGCCCCCAGGATGACTGGAGTCGGCCTTAACCCCGTGACACACCTCGTGTGGTGGCCCTCGCTGTGACCTCACAAGTGGCTTTGTCACCTTGCGTCTTAGAAGAGCTTGTTGTCCTCCTCCCTTTTGGTGTTTGCTTTGCTCGAGGTCCGTTTTTCTACAAAGCCTCGTGGTGACATCACTGTGATGAAGAGGCCTGGGTGGGCTCCGTCACATTACCGGTGACCTTTGGTCAGCTGTTTTGAGTGGGTAACTAGGGGGCAATTACCTTTTCACATGAATGCAGAAGTTGAATCACTTGATGGCTTCAGAATATGAAGCAGCCAATGAGGATTTGAAGATGTGACGCCATTTGTCGTGACTGGCATACGAGGGTATTGGGAAGGGGGCCGATACTTTTTCACGGCTTGCTGTGCGTTTTCTTTTGATTCACCATCATGTCCTTGTCACAGTGGGCTTTGCTCAGGAAGTCGGCCTGCAGCGGGCTGCTGCTGTTGGGTGATGGACACGACTTCTTTGGGTGGTCCGAGAGCCGACGGAGCCTCTAAAGGCGAGCCCCTCGGTGTCTGCGCAGAAGCTTCAGCCGCTTTGGTGACTCATCGTTTTCTTTTAAAAGGTTTCCCAGGCTACTGTAGTGGGCTGGCACTCCGTCCTCCTGCTGAATGCGCTTCAGACGCAAAGAAAACAGAAAACAAAGGGGGGCCGATGATATTCGAGCAGCAGGAAACAAAAGTACATTAATGAGCCTTGTGTGCGGACCCTGAACCAGCCCGCCTTACCAGTGCAGGTTCACCCTCGTGCCAACCAGTGGCACCTGGCATGTCTCAACAGGCCTGATGTGAATGGGGCCTCTGAAATGACTGCACAGAACCAACCTGTCTGTCTGTCTGTCTGTCATAGTAAAGCGCTAACGTCTGTGTGTCCGGGCTCTGCGGGCAGTCCGACTGGTCAGTTTGCAGCTTCACCTCGCCAGTATTTAGAGAGCCAGTGCCGAGTGGCACGTCGTTCAATTGTCTGTCATTCAAAGGCAACGTCTGCTCAACAATACCGAGTGACGTGTGGGTATTGGGGTGGCAGATGGCAGGCGAGCGGTTGAGACGGGGCATGCTGGGCTCTCCTCCTGCCTCAGAACTGTTAGTTTTCTTTTCCTTGGAACGTGTTGGTGACCTGAGCAGATTTGCCTTTTGTTTTGTGTGATGGGCACCAGTGAGCTGCCCACGTGGCAACTTGTTTTGTCTCTCAGTTATTGTTTGGCTGCTAATTAAGGAAAAGAAATGCCTAAAGGGTCCGAGTCAAGTTCATTAACACTAAAGGAAGGTTAAAATGAAAACGTGCAGCTGCTGCGGCCCCCCCAGGACCGGAGGTGGACACCGGTGGTCTCATGAGACCGTTTAAGTGAAGATCCCACCTTGAGCCGTCTCACGTGTGTTAGACGTGTTGTGGGGTGTCATTACTTTTTCACACGGCCGTGGCCTCATTGGCAGCGTCGGCAGACGATTTTGAAAGCCGTGATGTGAATGTGAGCTGGTGGCGATGCCCCGCGGTCCGACCGTCTCGTATCCGGCGCGTTGGAGGCGTTTGAGCGGGTGGTGCCACCGTCCGGTTGGCCTGACTGGTGGAGCTCTGGATGCCTCTGACGCACACTTTACTTTCATTACTTTTTCACACGGGTGTGGCCGCATTGGCAGCATCGGCAGATGACCTTGAAAGCCGCTAGTCACTAAATGAAGGGGACGGGTGAACGTGGAGGGGACAGCAGTGCATTGTGGGGCGTCTTCACTCCCACTGGCCCAGTTTGCTGTCAACTGAACCTGCGTGTCACTGGGGATTTGTGCAGGGCTGGGGTAGCTGGAGAAGTGCCCCCTAGGTGCCAGTCTGGTGGTCAGCAGCACCAGCTGCTATGACACCCTCCGTGTAATTCTAAGGCCAAAAAGGCAGAAACCTGCCACCATGATGGATGAGAGGGCAAGGCCGGGCAAGGGGGTGACAACGTGTCTTTAGCGATGGCAGACTGGGTGCTGTAGGGGTGGAAAGGGAAACCACAGCTGTTTTTAAAAATGTGTGTCTTGTGCCCCCGTAGATCTCCTGGAGGTCACCCTGTTGAGGAGTCCGGCGGCAGTACAAGCAGGTCACGTTGGCACGTTTCTCTCACACGGACAACACTTTCTTGTTTGATCCCCCAGCCCAGACGTTTTGCTTCCTGGCTGTTGTGTTCGCCATCTTCGAGCTCAAATCGAGGGGCCTTTCTGATTGGCTGGCTGTGTGTGAAGCGACCTTTCATTGAATTTGACCCCTTGAATCGCTTTGTGATGCTGGCATTTGAGCTCCAGGTGCTTTACCATTGATTTTAGTTGTGGTTTTGGTCTGCACTGATTGGCACCACTTTGCCAGGCACCACTCTTCCATGTCCTTTTGAGCCCGCGGACTGCAGTGAGATTAGCAGGTTTGAGTGCAGGAAATGAATCTTTGGTGACGTGTGTGTGCCATGTCCAGGTGGGCGCAGTGTGATGCCCTGCAGTGGCCAGCGCCATCCTTGAATGGCCTCCAGCGGAGCTGCACCAGCATTGAGGACACGTCTGATTTATGCACACGTTGCTCTGAAATTCGTTCTTCGTCGGCCTGGGGGGGGGGTTTATGCCACACATTTCTGCCCGGGAGCAGCTGCCAGTTGTTTGTAATGCAAGGAGCTGCAGTGCCAACACTTTTAGGTCATCTACAGAGGGTCCAGTTGTAATCGTTGTACTGTGTAGTGCTGGGAAAATGTATTGGCCCCCTTCCAGACCCCCTCTCTGTCTGCTTGTTCGTAACCCTTCATTGTCCACACAGCGTTGGCAGAATACGAAGGACCACCTGAGTGAACGTAACACGCAGTTTTTTTTTTTTTTTTTAAAAGGACCATTTGATTTATTGTAGGAAAAAAAACAAGTTCACCGGCACTTCTCCCACCCATGTGACAATGTGATGGCCCCCCTTAAACGTAATACTTGGCTGTGCACTCAGACGGGTCACGGGAGCTCGGGCTTTGGCCCGCTCTCCTCTACAGAATCCTTTGAGTGCCCATTTAAGGTCCTGCCCAGTGGGGTTCACGCCAGCACCTTGACCCGGACCCTCACGGAGTTTGGACTTGGACTGTTGGCCGGACTCTCGCGTGTCCCTCGATTATGACAAGTCACCTGGACCCTGAATCAGCAAAGCCACCCCGTGCCATCGCACTGCCTTGTGTCACTGTGAGGAGGGACGTCCGCTTTACGCCTGAGGTAACGCGACTCCTGTCGGCCAAAGCGTCCACGGAACGTCATCCCAGGAGCTCAGGGGTGATCCGGTGGTCTCTGTCAGAGGTTAGACGACGAGCCTTTACGCTCCTCTCGTTCAGCTGTGGCCTCCACCCTGCAAGTCTCCGGTGTCTGCCCAGTCGTGAAGGCTGGCGTGAGCCGACCTGAGGCCTGCAGCCCCTTCGATGTTTTCTCTGCGCCCTTGGAGTCGTTTTGCTCGGCCGTGCAGATTTGCCACAAGGAGGTGATGGCTCTCACGGGGGTCCGCGGGGGTCCCAGGGATGGACAGACTGCTTTGTCATCTGAGAGATTTCAGTAACGTTCCTTCTCGGGCCTTTGAGTTTCTTTTGGCCGAGGCCCGGCGTGCTGCTTGTGGAGACCCCCAGAGTCAACGTCACATGGCTGGAAGGGGGTCCTGCTGATTGAGCCAAGCTCGGGGGTGGGCGTCTCGTCTCATTTCCGTTAGCTTCACTGCTCGACTCGGTGACGCGTACGCACACTCATCATGGCTGCCACGCGTTCCCAGCGTTCATGTGACGCGTCCTCTGAGCAGCTCCTCGGAAATGAACGTGACACGGGGCGCAATGTGACGTCGGAGTCTCTCTCTGTTTGCTCTCCACGTGTGACAGCAGGCCGCTGTGCAGATCCTACGGGGTCGATGTTTGACGCGGTGAGGCACAGTGATGCCAGGCAAAGACATTGGTGGTCCCCATTTTAAATCTCCTGTGCTGCTGCACCTTCACAACATCATCAGGATGTACGGCGGCACATTTGGGCCACAGACGGGGAAAAAAAAAAGGAAGGACACGGTCAAAGGTCAGTTTTGGGATTAAAGTGGAAATTCCGTCTTAAATCTCGATGTCCGCTTTAATCTCGTAGTTTATCATTGAAGGTGAACGTCGCCTTAAACACCGATTTAAATAATGAATACTGTTAATAATGGCACGTGGAGGTCTCACCCTGGTGGTCCCTGCCTGGAGTTTGCCTGTTTTCCTGGTGGGTTTCCAGTCTGCTCCAGTTTCCTTCCAGAGACATGAAGGTTTGGGGATTTGGTGACAGTAAATGATGCCAGTGTGCGCTTGTGTTCACCTATCAAAGAGCTGATGCCCGTCTAGGGATTGTTTCTGCCCAATGCCAGCTGGAATGGGTACATCCCTGGCTTGACGGATGGCATCATTAAACGTCCCCCCTTTTTCAGAGATACTGTGACAAGGTGTCCTCGGAATGTAACGGACGTTTCGGGCAATTCCCAACACGGCGAAGCTGAACGTTTTCTCACCGAGATGACCTCTCGCACTGCCACCTGCTGGAATCTTCCAGATTTACGTCCAGTATAAACGGCACAAGGCTTGGGTAGCAGCAGAGTCCGCTGGAGCACACGTGACGTTGTGTCACGTCGCGTGAAGTATAAACCCGGCCTAAGGGGGCTTGAGTGATCTACGCGTTGGCGACTCTTCCTTCCTTGACGTGACTGTTTAAAAACGCCGCTTGTCTTTTGTATTCTACTAAACTGGTTTGGGGGTCTCGAACCGTCAAGTGTTGTGAATAAGCAAACGCAGAGAAGATCAGGAAGGGGGGCAGATACTTTTTCACAGCGCTGCTTCTGTTTACACCGTATCGCACAAAACGACGCAGAACGGGTACCTTAAAGGATGATTCTGGTGACGGGCGGACCCAAATCCATGAGTTACTCCCGAGAGGGTCCGTTGGCAGGCGTCCAGGGAAGCCCACGTGAGCGGCACACCACCTCCTCCTCCTCCTCCTCTGTAGGATTTACTGTTTAAGCCGCCAGCAAATGTAACGCGCAAAGGATGCACTGTGGCATTTGTGTGTGCAGTAAAGATGGCTGAGGCGAAGGTCGACACCTGACTCTGCGTGAGGACCCCACAGGCGGCTGAGACGTAGCGGGTGGGAAGAATGGCACATGGCCTGCTGTAAGGCACCATGGCACCTCCAGGGGCGTCACTGCTGCTGTTTGACCCCTTATGAGATGGGGCGACGTGATTTGATGGGTGGAGTTACTGCTTGGGCGGGTAGAAGGCAGAGGCGCTATATAAGTCAGACAGATGGGTGGCAAAGGCGCTATATAAGAGTCAGACAGACGGGCGCACTGTGTAATTTTATTTTATTGATAGGGCGCCTTTGAGTCCAACAGACAGACACCTGGCTAGAAGGGACAGGCGCTATATAACAATCAGACAGACAGACGGATGAGAAGGCGCTATATAGCAGTCAGACAGATAATAGTTATAATAATAATATTATATAGCGCCTTTGACGTGTAACAGGCAGACAGACCGAATGCTTTTTTGTCCCGTGGGGGAAATTTAACAAAGGAATCGGGTGAAGACATGAATGAATGTAAGCCAAACCCTGGCATTTCCGAATGCCGTGGCGTGCAGAGTGTGTGCCACGTGCTTCATTGGTGGCTGGAGGAGACTTGCCTTCCGTTTCTTACGTGGACTGATGTAGCCGAGGTCATCTGCTGCCAACACCGAGGCGGGATCTTTGCGTTCGGAATTGTCTCTCCATTCGCTGCGTCACCTTTGTTGTGACGAGGAAGTCCTGTGCCAGTTTGCACTCTTGATGGCGACCATTTAGAGGCTTTTCCATAATTGAAAAATGGCAAACAGACAGAGCCATGAAGACCGGGGGAAAAAAAAAAAAAAACCCTGATGGCACCCCCTGTGGGTGTAATTGGCCTTGTGCACATGATGTGCCAGGCCTTGGAGATGGCACTGTGTTTCAGTTGAAGCGATGGGTCAACATTTTGCATCTTTTGTAGATTCATTTTATTGGGAGTCAAATCTGTCTGTCCACCATATGTGTGCCCCCCACCCCACCCCGTCTCCTTGGCGGCAGTGGGCAGAACGCAGACACTTGTCCGTTAGCCAGCTGGTGTCACCATGTGCCAGTGGAGTTTGGCAGGACCCTGACCAGCAGGGGGCAGCAGTCCGTTGCACTGCGTCTGATTAGAAATTAGAAGGATTTTCTTTCTTTCTTTCTTTCTTTTTCTTTTTTTTTTTTTTTTTTGTCCTATTTTGGGTTCCTGGGAAGCAGAAGTTGTGATGGCACCGCCAGACAAAAGGCGTAAAGAAGTTTTATTTTACATCTGTTTCAGTTTTAGGACGTAATCCATGAGAGCGACGTGCAGTACAAATATATAAACTCGGTAATCTGTTTTTATTTGTTTGTTTGTTTTAGTCAGGTGGTCTTGTGTTCCTTATGGCGTCCATAAATTGTAGGTGCAGGGGGTCCGGGCAGAAATCGATTTCATGCTATAATAACAAACGTGACCTTTGTTTATTTGTTAGATGCCAGTAGAGTGGCTTTATGTCGTCTTCTGTTTACGTGCCCAGGGTCTCCTTCACTCGCACGTCGTCTGTCTCGGCCACCGCTGCCAAGCAAACCCAGCACAAGACGCGTCGTCTTCATCTTCTCTCTACCTGCCTGCATCAGCTCGCACGCCACTCTGGGTGGTCTCCTCATGCCAAGCCATTGCCGTCCTGCCACGGTGTAGGCTGGCAGTTGAGTGCAGAGTCTCGGACGTCCCGTCTGTGCTCGCCATGTGTGTTGTCTGCCATTCGAGGACAGACGCTGTAATCTCAGGGGGTCTACAAGAAGACCACGGCTGCCGAATCAGAGAAGCTTCCAGCCAGACTGCGGCCAGTCCAGTCGTCCCTTTGATAAAGCTGCCTGTAGTTGGCAGGGTGATCATGGCAACATTGGGTGGCAAGTCATGAGCCCACCCAGTATAGGACACGTCCCCTGTGTAATGACATTAATAAAAAAAAAAAAAGAAAAACGCCAAAGCTGTGACAGCCTTGATGCCATTTAGCTGGGCATAGACCACCCAGTCAAGTGTCACAGAGGCGATTTGCCTCCCTGCCTTGTAGTTGTCTCGTTTTAAGGTGCAATGGCGTCACTTGAACGTCACCATCTTGACAAATGAAAACGTGGTGATAGGATGTGCAGTAGTAAAAAAAAAAAAAATGGGCAAGCAGTCCCCGTTGATGAAGACCAATCCTCCTCGTGGCATTGCTTCTGGGGTCACAACTGGCCTTTTAAAAGAGGTTGGCATTCCCAATTGTCGTGCCACCTCTCCACTCCTGCCCTGGTGACCGCTGCCATTCATCTCCTTTCTCTTATTGTCGCTCGTGGTGTCGCAGTGCCCAGGGGGCTCTTGTATGAGTGTCACATGCGCCGGACCTCCAGCAGTCATAAAGAAGGTGAGGGGTCTGATGAAGGGAATGTCACGCCGGGTGAGCACAGGGTGACTGGCACAGTGGCCAGTTGAGGCCCCTCCAGTTCTGTTGGCCCCACTGCCAGGTAATTTGATGCTGTGGCGACTGGCAAGTGTGCGATTTTTGCCGTTTCATGAGACTTTCCCGTGCGGGTGTCGTGAATGCCCTCCTGTGTGCCATGTTCATCACCAAGTTGGAGGCCAACGGCTCTTCTGTGCAGAATCAGCGCCCGAGTCGCTGCAGGGAAAGAGTTAAGTGAAGATGGAGAAGGCCAGGAATGAAGAGCTGAAGCAGAGCTGCCTAGCAACGCTTCCTCAAATATGGACACCGTCGGTGCCAGGCGACAGGCCGAGGAGGATACTGGCAAAATTCTTAATAGGGTTGGTTTGGAATCCTCCAGAAATTGGTGATCGATTGATTGATTGATCAGTCCTGGTCTTAATAGACGGTTGAAAGGCCCGCCACACCTGGCATCATTGGACATACCCCACCAACGGGAGATTTGTTCCAAATGCACTTGTTGTGTGCCATCTTGAGGCCGATCTGTTTGGGCAGCCTCTGCCCGCCTGCCCACCCGCTTTCATTGATTTGCCTTCTCCTCTGAGCTCTCATGGAGGTGCAGTCGCTGCTGTGAATGGCACTGGAGATGTCGAAGGTGGTGGACGTGCCAGCTGTGGCCCATGTCTGCCCTGTGCTCCTCCCTAATGCTGGAGTAATCGAAGCAGACATGGGTCACCGTTGGCACAGGTGCCCCTCGTTGGGGGTTGACATTGTTAATTTTTGATGATGATGATGACCCTGCTTTGTTCTTCATGTTGGGTTTCGCCTGCATATCTAAGCTGCCTTTGCTGTGTTTTGGGGGTGGTCCCCTCAAGAGGTGGTGCCCCCTGCCAATCACTGCCCTCTAAATCTGGAGGCTGTCCCCACAGAGATGCGCTGGCGAGTTTTGGGGACAGTTTGACTGTCGATGTTGTGCTTTGTTTGCTTTGGGTTGCCCTGGAGCTTCATACTTGGACGCAGTTTTGTGAAGAGTCCATCTTCTGTGCCTGCCGGGGTTTGACGGTGACATCCCCCTCTTGTCGTTGGCACCCTGTGCTTTGGCTCTCCGAGTTCATTTAAATGTATTTTGTGTTTCTCTCAGGCTAACAGGTTTGTTGTCCTGCATTGCGAGGGGCTCATCAGTAGAGACCCCGTGTCACGCGTTTACGCAGTTCCACTCTGTGTCTCCCTTGTCAGTTTGGTGCACCCTCTGTAAATCTGAAAGACCCCCCAGGCAGTCTGAACTCCACAGGCCCAAAGAGGGGATTTGGTTTCGAAAGCCCAAAGCTTGAGGTGATGTCACCGATTTGTTTGTGCCCTATGGTGTGGTTGGGCGTTGGGCGAATCGCCGGTGCGAATGCTGGCAGACGTCTTTGTCTAAAGGTGGTCCACAAGGACCCTTTTATTACATTGTCTTAATCTCACTAATAAACCACAAGTCCTTCATGGGGGCTGCGCTCAGGCCTGCCGGGGGTCTCTGGTCCGCACACCGACTTTGGTGTTCACCTTCCTTCCTTCCTCTGCACACAACTCGCCTTGGCATTTCACAGGGTGACCGTGAGATGGCAGTAAAGTGGTCCTCTTCATGCTGCCAGCTGGAGCTGGGGGGTCCTAAGGCCGTGCGTTTTGAATGTTTTTGAGCCAAGTGTCGGTCTTCACGTCTGCAAGCCAAGTTCTCGGTGGTGCACTGGTCTGGACCGCCTGTCCAGTGTAGCCATTTGGTTTGGTTTGCTGCCCGCACTGAGCAGGACGGTGCCCACCTTGTGTACTGAGAGTTTCTTAAAATCCTCATCGTAACCAACGGACCCCCGATCAAGTGAGCCAAAGACCTGCCGTGATGTGATGACAAAGCACTGGGGGTCCACGTTCTTCCAGGTGACACGAGTTTGATTTCCTGGCTTTGTCAGAAGCCCCACCAGAGGGCCACCGTGGCTGATGGACTTCTGCTAGGTTGGCTTCTCCTCCTTTCTGTGGCCGTGACGAGTTCCCGTCCTGCAGGTGACACCAGTCTTGAGTGTCGGAAGGACGCCGACGTGACCCTCTTGGGTTGGGGGGTCTTCTCCGCTGTCTGTGCCGCCGCCGAGAGGGCAGGAAGTAAGTGGGAGCGTCGGTCGGGAGGCTGTGGAGTGCAGCTGAGGTGGTGACGGGCCCGGGGCCGATCGATGCGTCACCTAATAGGACATTAAAAGCATCAGCCAAGAGTGCTGACACACGAGAATAGGAAATGGGAGCGCAAATAGATTTTGTCTGGGGGTCTGAACGCTGCCGCGGCTGCTGCGGTATTGGCACTGCTGGGTTTTTTTTTAAGCTGCAGTGCTGCATTGCAGGCGGTGGCCAACTGAGATGCCTGCGTTCACCGGGAGTGGCAGGGAGCCGTGAGGACCCCGGCCCCCCACTTGTACGCCCTGCTGAGGGTGAGGCTTTGCCATGGCGGGGGGTCCTCTGGACCTTGTCTGTCACTTGTAGACGTCCGAGTTGTTGTTGGTTCTATAGAACGACACCATCACAAAGTACCTGATGGAGCGAAGGTCTGACTTCCGGGCCTGACCAACGTGCAGCACGTCTCCTGTCTGTGTGCCGTGACGGACGCGTGCAGGGATGTCGTGTGGAGACCATTTTAAAAAGAGTGATTGTAGTTTTCTACAAGCTAAAGACCTCCATTGGCCCAAAGTGTTCAAACAAAATCTGCCATGACGGAAGGACAAGAGTCGGTCTGTGTGTCCTTCCAACAGCTGTGTCTCTGCCATTCCAACAGATGGCGCATCAGACATATTTAGTAATGCCTCGCATGTGTCTTTCCAACAGATGGCGCATCCCAAACATTAGCACTGTTTTGAGGAATCCCAAACCCAGCGGAACATAACCAAGACGAGCATTGCATGGTGTGCTGCACACATTAACGCCAAGCCCTACATCGATGACTGCAGTTTCGACCCATTAGAATAAAAGGAATGTCTCTGTTCTGATTGGTGCCCCTTCCAGGATGGGCTCCTGCCACCCTGGTCAGGACAGAGCGGATTTGGAAGTTTAATGGGTGGGATGTTGGTGTTCTGTATCTTATGTTTTGTTGTTGTTTTGAGTCCTCCTTGTTTGTGGGTGGAGCTTCAGGAGGCGGGGCCACTCAAATGTCGCCAGTTTCTGAGCCCCACCCCTTGGTTATTTAAACTGGCTGAGAAGGCTCAGGAGTTGGGAATCCTTTCGGTGAGTTTTCTTCTAAGTTCTGTCTGGCATTGGGATTTGTGTGCAGCCCCTTTCAGGCGACTCTTTGGGACCCTCCTTTGTTCTTTGCCATTGTTGAGTAGGTCTTTTCTTCAGGGAGGTTTTGTGTTTTCTTGTATTTTTCTAGCTTCTCTGCCAGCTTCCCCGTTCGTGGCCGCGGCCAGCAGGCTGGCTTTAGGTGGGCAGAGCAGTTGGGACTCTGGCAGGCTCCCATGGCACAAACTCAGTTTGAGGAGAGGCCTTTCACCCAAGAAGCCCGCCAGTCCCACTCTGTGACTGTCCCCAAACTGACGTGGCCTTCGAGTCCTGCTGTCCTCCACGTGACTTGGTCACTCCCTTCCTGTGTCTTGAGAGAAACACATTTGTGCCAAACGTGGGCCGAGAGCGTCCTCTGAGCCGTGAGTGGCCTCGTGCCTCTGGTGGGTGGTCTTGCAGTCCAGTCTGTCCTGAGGTGTCACCGCATGCATGGGGGCTCCTTTGTGCTTGCTCAGTAAATGCAGAGCTGGGGCTCATTGCCTGTCTGCCTGCCTGTCTGTCTGTCTGTGATGCCCGCTCTTCTTCTTTGTCCGCACGTGAACTTTGTGTCACTCATTTGCTGCTCTGGTCTATGATGCCAATAGAAATGATTTTTAAGTGAGACCCTCAATCAGGGGTCTGAGTCCGACTGCAGCTGGCACAGCCAAGGTGCTGGACTCTCCATCGCTTGTCTCAAACTGGACAGTGAATGTTGGCAAGGTAAGGTAAGTCAGCGGCGGGTTAAATCAAAGGCGCGACTCGGACTCTTCATCAGGACCCGCATGGCCGCAGGTGTGGACAGGCCACCTTTGAGGGCCAATCCTAAGGACAGAGTCGGTGGTCTCTGTCTGTTATACGCCTCGTAAGGGGCCTCATTTGATTCAGGGGTGCAGGGCTGGTGCCCCCTGTCTGATCTGCACCACAGGGTGCTCAGCTACCAGGCTTAGTGGCACAGGGACAGGGAGGCCCAGAAGTCATTTCAGAGAGTATTGACCAGGGAGCGCTCGGCCCGTTGGCATGGTGGGTGAGGCCTGGCCCAGAGACCCCCGGTTTAGTCAGGGCACCTCCTGGATGAAGCGTGTGACGTTACCAAGACGTTTGTTTCCTTCACAGTTGAGTCGAAGCCTGGAATCCAACATGTCTCTCTGGTCTGGTGCTCCTCGCTGGCTGGCATTTGCCATCCGAGTGGCCCGCCGTTTACTTGATGGCTGCTGTACTTCTGGCGAGTCCCCCGAGTGCTGTCACCTTGGCATTTTGTGGGTTGAATGGCGAGCCTGAATACTCTGATTTGGCCCCCATGCCCTGTGTTTGCCCAGTTTCTGCCCTTAATTTAAGGTGCCTTGAATGTGAGGAATTTCACCTGCGGCCGGCCGGCCAGGCTTCACGTCGTCGTCGTCGTCTTTCTTTTCTTTTTGTTTTGCTGGACGTTTTTTTTTTGTGAAGGGGCCAAAACTGAGCGGCGGTCTCGGCTCACTTGGCACTGGCAGGCCTCCCGTTGAGGTGGTGCAGCACGTTTGTCTTCGTCTCCCTGAGTCGTTTTGGTTTTTGGTGCGACTCCATTTTGCTCAAATAAAGCAGTCAAAAAAAAAAAATGAAATGAGAAATGACGCAGCCGGTCTGACTGACGGTTTACATCCTCCTCATCGTCATTGTCATCGTCATCGGTCCTTCAACTTGTCACAGAGTCACGAGGACACACCGCTCCCCAGTGGCTACAGAAACAGGACCCTGGCCTGGAAATCACAGCATTTGAAGAGTCTGGGGAAGCACCACGAGACCCTCAGCCCCCCGAGGAGTGCCGGGGTCCCCGTTTGACAGCCTGTGATGTATTGTCCAGCTCAGCGTCCACTAGGGGGCCCCCCACTGTCTGCACTTTTTGCGACACACTGTGTGATTGAACCCTTGAGTTTATTCAGGTGGTCAGGGCCCAGCAGGGGGTCCACTGCCTGCACTTGGCACAGCCCACTAGGGGTCTGAAGTGGCAGGGGTCCGTTTTTGTGTCTGCCTGCACCGTTCATACAACACTAAACCTGCAATTGTGCTTAACTGGCCACTAGGGGGCCCACCTCCTGTGCTTGTTATGCCACACTTGGGGACTGAGGCCTTGGCTTTGTGCATTAATGTCCCATTGGGACCCCACTAGGTGGCGCTGAGCTTGTGTCGTACTGTGCATGTCGGTGTCCACCAGGGGGCCTGCTGATGACACTTTGTGTTCTTCACCGCATACTCGAACCTGCAGCCCTGTGCTTCTGCCCTTGTCCAGTAGGGGGCTCACTGCCACACTGAACCTTTGGCTTGGTCCCTAATGTCCAGTTCTGTATCCGCCATGAGGCCACCTGCCTGTGCTTGTCACACCCCACTATGACTCTGAAGTGACGGCCTTCTCTTCTTGGGGACCCAGTGGCTGCACCCTTCATACTACGCGATGTCCTTGAACTTTACTGGCCAGGTGTGTGTCCTGCACGGGGGTCCACTGCCTACACTTGTCACTTTGGGACTGAGGCCTTGGCTTTGTGCATTAATGTCCCATTGGGACCCCACTAGGTGGCACTGAACTTGTGTCGTACTGTGCATGCCAGTGTCCACCGGGGGGCCTGCTGCCAACACCTCCCATAATACACCTTCTGCTTGAACCTGCTGCCCTGTGTCCACCGGGGGGCACTCCCTACTCCTTTAACATGACCCCGTGGCACCCTCTGCCTGCCCTTGCAGCTTTGACCTTTTGAGGTCCAGTCCTGTAGCCAGCAGGTGGTCACCTGAGATGGATGTTGGTGGCCCTCCTGCCTTGAGCTTTACGGACCGGCGCTGGAGCCACCAGGGTGCCCACCGCATTCGCGCTTTTCACGTCGTCGTCTGATTTCATTGCTGCTGCTAATCTTTAGCACAGATAAGGCGCCGATGGTGTGCTTGGGGGGCCGAGCGCAGCACTCCCACCTCCCGCTGGTGTCCAGGTAGCGGCTGCTGACACAGGAGCTTCTTCCCGGCCCCCCGTTGGCCTGCTTTGCGGTCTTCAGCCAGCCACGTTGCTCGCCACTGCCGCCGCTCCCTGATGCTTTGTACCCGTTAGCCAGAAATCGATGAACTTGTCACTCGGTGGCGCGGCGCCTCTGCGGCGGTGGGATTGTTGTTGTTGTTTACCTTCCTTCGTCTGCTCGTACCAGAGTGGCCAGTATTTTCTGTAGCTGGCGCGGGCCGGGATGCGGCACTGTGCCCACACTGCAGATTCCCGGGCTTCCTGCAGTCTTGTCTTCATGCCCACGGTAACATGTGAGCCGCACTTTCCTCTCCACCATTTAATGCGGTCAGGACGGGCGCCTGGCTTTGGTGTGCTGGTCTGCTCTCAAGTGGCACTTGCCAGCTTTTTAAAGTGGATGGCATCCTTGGAGCTCATTGTCTTGTCCCCGAGGCCGTGGCGTTGAAAGCATCGAGCAGGCAGTTTAAAAATGGAGGGGGTGGCATTGTTTGTGCCGAGTTCCCAAATATGATTGATTGTGTGCTTGGCAGGAATGCCACCGGAGAAGAGCAGAAATTAGCGAGAGCGAGAGTCACGGTGGGCACGGCACGCAGGAGCAGAGTGACATGGGTCACCTCCAAGGGGCTCAAGTGATGAGCTGGTGATGAGGGGCTGACAGACGCGGACAAATCAGGAGGAAAGGTGGTGCCAATGGGCAAACCAGTGAGGCGGAGGGTGCGAGTGGTCCTGGGTAACAGCTGGACCCGACTCTGAGGCCCCAGTCTAGGGTGCTTGTCTGGCCCTCCTGGCAGTAGTTGGCTGTGACGTCGTCCCATGCCAGGCTGGCAGCATAACACAAGTGAGTGGGGGTCCGGTCCGGTGGCGATTGGGTGGATCAACGCTCATTTACATACGTTTTACCGTAACGAAGTATCTGTCCCGTGGTGGGGGGGACGGCTACCTCCTGTGAGGTGGGACATGGTTGCAGGGCTGGAATTTCAAAGTGTGCCATCTTCAGGTGTGAAAGAGACTGGCACATCCCACCGCAGATGTTTTAAAGAGTTCAGCTCTGGGGTCTCCAGACACACAATGGAGGTCTGTCAGAAGTAAGCAGCCCTGCCGTCTTTGAACTTCTCGGGGTCTGCAGGCCTTGGTCGGCTCCTTCACGGTCGTTTTTCACAATGGCACTGTCCGGGGTAACGGGCACAGCTGCCGCCTCTAGGGAGATTCTCCTCAAGCCTTTCCCTTGTATTTGTCTCCATTGAAGACCCCCACGTCTTGGTCTCAATCAGACTGCAGGTTTGTCTTCCGGTGGGTCTCCATTTGTGTCGCACGGCTCCCATCAAACTCCAGACGTGACTTGATGCCAGTCTCCCTCAGAAGTGGCAGACCTGGCCCCTTGGTCACCCCTCTGACAGCAGGCCTCCTTGGCTGGCACGGTGGCTCCATGGAAGGTTCAGCGCTTTGCCAGTCTTGTCGTTGGCTTGTCCCCCTTTCTTCATCTTCACGTCCCACGGGCCGCTCCTTGATCTTCGTGGCAGCAGGTCTGATCTGATCTCCCGTTTGGGTTGGGAGACCACCCAGAGCTTGTGTGTGGAGTTGATGGTGCAGGCCTACAGTGGGAGGCCGGTGGTCCTTGCAAATGTGTTTAGTGGGATTTCACGGGAAAATTCAATCCCTCGAGCGCTTCAGGCCGGCGAATTCGGAGCAGTGAGGACGTTTGAGGTTCTTCTCTTTAATATCCATCCGTTATCCAACCTGCCATATCCTAACTACAGGGTCACGGGGGTCTGCTGGAGCCAATCCCAGCCAACACAGGACGCCAGGCAGGAACAAACCCCGGGCATGGCGCGCGCACACACACACACACACACAGTAGGGACCATTTAGGACCACCAATGCACCTGACCTGCATGTCTTTGGACTTTAGGAGGAAACCCAGGCAGACACGGGAGGACATGCCAACTCCACACAGGGAGGACCCGTCACGAACCCAGGCGGGTCTCCTAACTGCAAGGCAGCAGCGCTACCCACTGCGCCACCGTGCCACCCTGTCTTTAATTTAAAAGTCAAAAAGGATTTAAACCTTGACGACGACGACGATGATGATGATGATAAGTCTGATTGGTTTTTCTTTTTCTTGTGCTCTTCCAACAGGCCAAGTCTTGTATATGTCACATGTGTGGTGCCCACCTGAACCGACTCCATTCCTGCCTCTACTGTGTCTTCTTCGGCTGCTTTACAAAGAAGCACATTCATGAGCATGCGAAAAACAAGCGGCACAACTTAGGTAAGTCCACCTTGGCACAACATGGGTGAGCCTACCGGGTGGGTGGGGCACAACTCGGGTAAGCCTGCCCATGGGGGTGGCACAATTTGGGTGAGCCTGCCGGGGGTCCTTTCTTGGGGGCAGCAGATGAAGTCCACGGGACCCATCCAGGTGTGTGAGGTTTTACTCTTCATCAGTGAATGGTGCCATCCAGCCCCGCTTACTCTGGCAAGTGGCACGTCGCATGTGGTGATGACATTCGGTTCAAGTGCATGCTGGGAGCACTACAGCCGTAAAGCGTTAGGAGTAACTTACTAAAACGGTACGACAGCAACAGGCCCAAACATCTGAACTAAACTGGGCACTCGGGCAAATGGAGCGCAGATGTAACGTGACCGATGTGGACAAATGTGGGGTATGGGAGAGTAAAACTCTGAGGGGTCCGGGGGGCTGCTACGACAGATGACATCATAGTAACCGGACAGCTTTTCTTTTTCTTTGACTGACTGAGATGTCCACCATGGCAGGTGGGTGCATATTCATCACTAGCTGGACCACCTAGTGGCCAGTTGATTTGGGCCTCTGCAAGGTGGGCAGTAAGGCTGTGTTTGCTCACATGATGTGCTTGATTCGTGGGCACTGAACCATCCGAGGAATAAAAA
Organism: Polypterus senegalus; assembly: GCF_016835505.1. Taxonomy (NCBI): domain Eukaryota; kingdom Metazoa; phylum Chordata; class Cladistia; order Polypteriformes; family Polypteridae; genus Polypterus; species Polypterus senegalus. Next base: position 162,843,865 of record NC_053166.1, on the reverse strand, counting down.
CACAAGAAGGCTGGCAGCCATTTAACATTTCACTTAATATCAACAAAAGTGCCCTGTAAGTATGTGGTGGGTGTTCTGGTGCAGGGCCCACCGAACTGACAAGATGGCCGCTGCATGCTCAATAAGTTGGCCTGACCCTAAAACTCAAAACCAGGCCTGCACACCCGGCCCGCGGCGCGCAGTGGAGCTTTGGTAGAGATGGTCAAGTTTGGTCGTGTCGGCTGGTGGGGGCGCCACGTGTAAATGACGAGCAGCATCCCAAACCTAATAACTGAACACAATGAACAGAGAACACAAACCAATTCGTGATCGGGACAGTAATCAAGAATAGGCGCCATCCGAAAAGTTTTCAATCAAATGAATTATTAGAAAAACGGCCAACATACAAAAAAAAGAAACCAAAGGCAGGAACAGTAGTGGGGGGCCGCGGGGGGATGCCCCACCAGCTGGCCATTTTGGTGTGATTGCAGTCTGAGGGGCACACGCGTCATCCCGCTGGCATTGGGCTAAAAATGGCAGCCACATCAACCTTGACCCACAGCCCAGGGCAGACTTCGCCGCTGCTTTTGTGCCTAAAGTGGGCCTCGGTCTGTAAAGCGCCCGGTCACTGGGTTGGCACCCTTCCTGGGTGTGAATGTAGCTGTGCTAAACCTGCAAAGCATCTTGGGAAGTGGCACCCCACAGGCTGCGCTTGCCGTTTTCTGCAGACTCTTGAGGTGTAGCCTAGTGGCGTGTGACCGGCTGTGCGGACCCCCGGCGCTGGCACTGCGTGGCCCGACTTGGTGCTTTCATCCCAAAGTGTTAAATGCTTTAACTCTTGCGAGGCTCCTTTTGATTTCTGTTAAAAGAGCGGAAGACATCTGTTGTAATGAATGGCTTCTCGGCTAAGTGCAAAATGATGTGTGGTGAGCGCGAGGCGTGTAATTATCTGCCGAGCTTAATCAGGTAAGCAAGACGACATCAGAAAGGAATAAATGGATAATTACACATTCCGCTGTCGTAATTGCCCAGCTATAGATGGAGCTTAGTAGTAGCAGCGCCAATCCGCTAAGACGGCTGCAGGCCCCCCAGCCCGCGTACGTCAGGCTCGCTTGTGTCTCGCTTGTCCCTCGCCGCCTCTCGCGCTTCACTTCCTGTTTACGGTCTCTATGGTCACGTGTTCAGAGAGCGGCCAACGTCGTAACTTGTAAGAACACGTCTCTCCTCTCCCCGGCGCCGCGATTGGCAGAGTGTGAGTGAACAGAAGTACCTCGTCATGAAACCTCCTGACAGATCTCGGGGCACACCTGGTGCCACCTCTGAGCACAAGATAGCTGGAAAATGAAGGGCAGCCACGTGAAGGGCTTGGACGTAGCAAAAGAGACCACCAAAAAAACCTCGGGACCTTCACTGGCCACCCCGGGAGAGGATCCGCCCCAACCACTACCTGCAGCCGTCAAAATGGGGGGGCACCATAAAAAGCTTGATGAGGCGAATCTAACAAAGGGCACTGGAATGACTACAAGAGGTCTGCCCAAGTGCCAGTCAGCAAAAGCCAACCTGTAATTGGAAACCAGAGCAGAAAATCCACACTCCACACTAACTGGGCACCACTGCCTGGGCTTCCTCCTCTCCGGACGTAAATAGCCAGGGGGCGGGATAAGGAGTAGTGATGTCAGGGTGGCCCCGCCCCTTGTGGTACCACTCTCAGGGTCTCGCATTGAAAGGAGCGAAACACGATTGCAGAAAAACAAATCGAAAGACATGGCAGATAAATAAATACAAGCCAGGCGTGTGCGTGAATTTGTCTCTGCCCCCTTTAATGATGCGCTTGTCTCCCCTTCTGTAATAAAAAAACACAAAAATGTGTGAGTGTGTGAGACTCGCAGGGCCAGACGTGTTGGGAGTGGCGGTGAAATAGGCTGCCAAGGAGGCTCCGCCCACATCACCTCTTTCCTAAACACGCCCCGCCCATTTCCTCCGGTCCGCCGGAGTGTAGAAAATCGTAAACTCAATGAGGTATCAATTAGTGTATCGAAATACCAAATAGAAAATCGGCAGTCAAGTCCGGATATGAGTGGTCTCGGGGGAGCTCACCGAGACTCTGCGGGGGGGTGGAGGAGCGGGTGACGTCCTGGTGGCTCGTGGTTTAGCGTTCTCCGTTCTTCACTGACGCCATGCGCGTGACACGACTGCGTGTATCGATCTCGACGTCGGCTCTTTCGCCGTTTGTTGGTCGAGCCGCGTTGACGTTGAACTGTGGGGTCTCGGGCCATGTGACGCTGCACTGGCTTGATTGGCTGGCTGGCTGGCTGTCTTGTAATACGTGGCGCTGCTCAAAGCCTTTTTCAGGTTATAAAGTCATTGGAAGAGCAACCTTGAGGTTCCAAAGCCCTGGCACACTACGGGTGGAGTGGCATGTTAAAGGGGAGTCCTGCCCGTCGTTAAGTCGCTTTAGAGAGTCCTGAGCATTCAGCTCATCATCTGAACCAAAAAACAGTCTGTGGTTTGAATTCTCCACTCCAGAATGGGGTGGGGCAGTCAGGACAGAACAGGTGGGCATCTGTGCCCGCTGTCATTGTAGGCGCCCTGTGTCCACTGAGAGGATGGTGACTTCTGTTGGCGTCACTACTGCCTTTCTCTTTGTGCAGTGAGCGCCATCCCCATGGCACTTAACAAGAACAGCTGGCACGCAGGCAGGTTTGGTGACTTGCTCAAGGTAGCACCAAGAGGGTGGGTTGTGCCACGCTGCCTAAACGGTCTCAAAGACGTGTTGCCACTGCAGCAGTGCACAGCAGGTATGCCATAGTTAAAATGTCAGTGACCGCCATGCCCCTCTCCAATAGGTGCTGCTTGGCACATCGGGGTGCAGCTCCTGATGGGAGTTTTTATGTGGCGTGCCAGTCTGTGACAACGGCTTCGCCATGGTGGGTCACTCGTGGTGTGTGATAATCCACATGCCAGGCCTCTGCGTGTATAAGCACAGAACTTCCTTGAAAGCCAAACTCTGCCACCAGTGACTGGCAGAGGAAGAGCACCGCCATGTTTTGGAGGCCGTCTGGTCTGATCCGACTCGGTCATCTGTGTTTGGTCATCTCTTACCCCCCCCACGCACACTCACACTCTCGGTTACAAATTAACCCAAGGAGACGCTCGTGACTTGAAAGCCCAGCAATTCCCGTATTGCTTTTCACATTGTGGCACTGGTGCCAGTCTGTGGCATGAATCGATACTCTTGGGCACGTACCACCCACCACCTCACGCAGCCTCATCCTACACCCTTCATTACTTTCACACATTATGCTAATTTGAAGGATTCTGCATCTGCCAATCCACTGAGGCTATGATTCGGTTGTCCTGGCAACGGTAAATAGGCGGCACAGCGGACAGAAAACCTCGGCAGCCGGCGTGGAATGGCGTGTGACACCATGTGGACTTTGAAGGGGCTCGTTGCAGGTATGCAGAAAGACCCGGGGGTCACAGACAGAAAGGGAGCAGAAAGACCCCGTGAGGCGGATGGGCGAGGAGATCCTCTCGGCCGGCCTGCTGTCCTCCTTGAGCTCTCTTGGGGTGGGCAGTGCTGATGAACGGCGAGTGCGTCCCTCGTCCCTGCTGTCAGATTTCAGCAGGTGCTTCCTCTCCTCCTTCCTCGCTGCCAGGTGGACCCTCACAATGTCACCCAAATCCACTGGCTGCCCCTCCCGCGGCTGAATTTAGTGAGGGTACCGAGTCATTAATGAAGGAGGGTGGCATTCGAGGCTGATGGGACCACCAGGTCACGGGGCTGAAGCAGAAGACCTTCAGATTGTTACAGAAATAGTGGGAGAGATCTGAAGAAGGACGTGGAGCTACAGGCCTCCTCTCCTCTCCTGTCGCTCGTCTTCCTCTTTAGTCGCGTCACGGCGCAGTGCCAGGCGTCTTCTCTTTGACCCGTAGAAGTGACCTACCACTGTCAGAGCTGCCCGATTTGCTGACTCGCTGATGCCAATGTGGCCTTCTGCTGTGTTTTCACCAGTTGAACTCTCCCACCCGTTGCCTTTAAAGTATTTGAAATAAGTTAAACCCGCTCCACGTTTAGAGACGCCCTGAGCCCACCTGCATTTCCTGACTCGTGTTGACCTCTGACCCCTCAGTCCTGATATGCCCTCCTGCTCCCTCGGCTGCTTCATCTTCGTTTTTGAGACAACTCGGGCCCCTTTGTCTCTCTACTTTGAGACCCCTGAGGTATCCCAGCAGTGCTCTTGTAATATGGGGGCCTGCACTCGCCAGCCCACCCAAAGCCAGCCAGTCTCCTAAGTGCCAGCTCCAGCCCAGGCAGGCCTTTTAACGGGGGGTGGGGGGTTTGGCCTTAAAAGTTCCAGAAATTTGTCAGATTGCCCCACAAGGAAGGGGGGATGACCGTAAACCTCCTGCCGTGGGTATGAATCTTTAACAAAAGAGAAACGTAACAAACTACTTGAAGGATTTGCCTTAAAGACCCCAACGCACGACCCAATCGTCGAAATTGAGAAAAGGAGCAAACAAATCACAATGAGCAGAAAGTCCTCAGAAACGGCAAACCTACCAGACTGTGTGCCAGCTCAGTGCGCCACTGCTGAGAATGGGCAGCCAGAGGGAGGGGCCAGCCACGGTGATGTCATCGTGACCACACCCCCATGGAGTAACAAATAATAAATCAATCTAACAAAGGTGGCATCAAAACAATAACTTAGTAATACAACTAATTTAATGAGTGCCCAGGGCAAAGCTGGCAGCGATGTAACGAACTGTGGAAGCCCAGCAGAGTCTTCTGACCCACGGCTACCCTGCTTTCTGGGTGGACTTGTCGGGGGTCCCTGCTCTGCCCTTGAGGGGCTTTCAGGTTGTCGGTTGGTCCTGCCATTCCAGTTCTGGCTCGGCATGGACCCTCTGCTTTGTGCAGTGCTGTGGATGTGAAGACCCCGTTTCCAGCCTGACCATTTGCTCCACGCCGCTAATAGTAAATGCATGAGTTCGGGCTCACTTGGGGGTCTCGGCTCCCAAAAGCCGATCGGAGAGGCCTGGCAGTCCTCTTGTAAATCTAAAGGGTCCCCTTGTGTTCGGGTGGAGTTGACGTTTGGGGACGAGTGGCCAGTGCTGCACAGCAGATGAAGTGGCAGGCTTTTGGTTTGGATTTTTTTTTTTTTTTTTGAAATTCTCTTTTGGGGGTCTTAGACGTCAAGGGGTCTTGTGGTGACATTTGTTACGTGCCCCCTCGCTGGTGTCGCAATTTTTGACTTGTTGGCCTTTTGCTCCTATTGTTAGGTTTTTGTTTTTTGCCTTCTTTGTATTTCATTTTTTTTCCTGTATGTCACTGCTGCGCCTGTTATGTTCCATGTGTCTTGTGGGTGACCCTGCTTCTTGGTGTGGCATGATGGTGACAGCATCGAGGACAAGTGGGACAGTGGACCTCTGACTGGGCCTCAGCTTCCCCTTGCCATTGACTTGCTTAGCAGACCCTTTTATCCAAAGAGGTCAACAGAATCGAGTCCACATCAGTCTGGGGGGCGGGCAGAGTGGCCTGGTGACAGGACAAGGGAACAAAACTCATCGTCACAAGCGAGGAGCTCACAACAAACCCACCCGCCACTATCAGGTAGTCGGAAATTCAGCAAACGCGAGGGTCTCCAGACTTGTGACCACCTTGAGCGAGTCCAAGTTTAGTGTGACGGTGGACAACTCGATCCACCAGGCAGGAGCTGCACGTGAAAAGAGCCCAAAGTGAGATTTGATAACCACGCAGAGGTGGCATCTCCAGGTGCCATTTATCAGCAGATTCGAGTGGCAGAGAAGGCACAGAGGACCTCATGAGGGTCTCCATATGTAGGTGCAGACCAACTGACCACTCTGTAGCCAAGTGTCATGTCAACCTAATGTGCCGCTACAGGAAGCCAGTGTAGTGACATGTGCCCACATCAGATGTGCCACTGCATTTAGAATCCAGTGCCACAGGCTGGTGGTCCTGCCCCCCCAGTAATCCAGCTTGACTAGGAGTTGTGCCACATACTCCGTCAGGTGTGAGTGAATCTGTAAGACTGAGAGCCTGTAGCCTTCTGGGTCTGTGAAGGTGGGGGGGCTCATCGGTGACCACCTCAAGCCTGCATGCCAGCTTGGCAGGTGTGGGCAACAATGAACCGTGCTGGGATGACGAGATGGTCCGTGTCGGCCAGGCTGAGACAGCAGTGGAACGTGCGGAGGTTCTAGCTGATGCCGTGTGACAAGACCAAGCATGGGACCGGCTGATGAGGCGCAGCCCGTCACTGATCACCTGGTGCATCCTTGGCACATCTCCACGCCAGGACTCCTCGTAGGATCAGCCCCAGTGATGCCCAGGCCAGCGAGGGTGTCAAGGAGTGTATGCTGGGCACCTGCTTTGACTTTTCGCTGCTTGTTGTGTCTCAGATTTCCAGACGTCCTAACACATCTTACTTTGAGTTTGCAGCCCTGAATTCCGGTGACAGTGACGTTTATATTGGTTGTCACTTGCCCTGAGTCCGGTCTGAAGGGGACGCCTCATAGGGCCACAGGTTCTGCCTGCCTGCCTGCCTGCCTGGACAACTGAATTGTGTCTCCTTGTGTCTTTGCAGCCATTGACCTCTTATATGGGGGCATCTACTGTTTTGTGTGTCAGGATTACATTTACGACAAAGACATGGAGCAGATTGCCAAAGAAGAACAACGCAAAGCCTGGAAGCTGCAAGGTACCCAGAGCCGTGTGTGCCAGTGTGCGTGCGTGCGTGCGTGCGACCTTTGGTCCTAATGACATTGTGTACAGACTGGATGGAGTGTTCTGGAGAGGGGGGTTCAGTGGTATTTGGGGTCCAAAGGCTGTAGCAGCTTTGATGGTGGGCACCACACAATGCGGCTGCCGTGACAGAAGGTGGCATATTGGGGGTGCGCAGTCCACAGCCCCAGTGGGGCCCGGTGGGGGTGAGACTGCTGTCCGGTGGTCAAGCGCAGGCGTGTGGGGGGGTCTTTTGGAAGTGCCCCTCGGACTAATGATGTTGTTGTTTCTAGGGGTCGGGGAGAAGTACTCGACGTGGGAGCCCACCAAACGAGAACTGGAGTTGCTGCGACACAACCCTAAACGGAGGAAAATTACTACAAATTGCACCATAGGTAGGAGAGCGGAAACCGAACTGAGGCGAAGTGCGAGAGGCGCGCAGCGCTGGAGACGAAGGTCACATAGAGGAACGGTTATTAAAAAAACAACGGCGGGGGGTCAGGTGATCAGAGCGCCGTCGGCCGTTTGTGCCAGGGTCATCACCAAGGCAACAGCAAAGGTCAAAGAACACGCGTCCGATTCCGTCGCCTCTCTCTTTCTCGGGGGTGGCACCCCACTGTATTTCCGCACAAGTCGGATACGTTGAGAGATGTGGGCGCTCATTCGCACATTCCCAGGGTAGCTCCGTAAAAGTATTTCCATGGCAACGGTTGGTGCAATTGTGGCACACGTTACAAAACGAATATGGCGTCATGGCAGATGTATTGTCTACGTTTCCAATCCTCCATAATGTGGAAAAACTAACGTGACGTTTGGATTCCTTGGTTATCGGAAGCGTACTTCCTGAGAGTTTGACCAGGAAAATGTGTGCTAAAAGTATTAGTAGACCACTTACCGTATCAGAAGAGCCCCCCCTACCATCTCCAAACTCGTCCAGCAGGCTTAAAAAGAGAGATGGCATGGAAACGAGGTGAGAACTGCGGAGCACAGACGTCACTCGCAGAAACTTGGGAGTCGACTTCTGGACCCTAAGCTGACCAGCGCAGCAAATACTCGATCCGAGAGTCGAGAACCGATTGGCGCTCAGAATCGTAAAACCCACAAAAAAACCGAATAAACGCAACAAGACGCAACGGTGTCTGTGCCCACCATTGGGTAAAGGGAGCAGGCAGAAAGGTGGCCTAACTGGCAGTGTTTGTGCGTGGAGGTGGTCCGCGTCCCCTCCTGTCCCTTCCCTGCCTTGCGTCGTGTGCTCCTGATTTCCTGGTGCGTCCGCTGCACTGACTCATCCGGTTGTTGATCAGTAAAGCTGGGTGTCCTAATGCCATCGCAGCACCTCAAGTGGCCCCTGGAGGAGCAGTAATCGTGGGACACGAGGATCGTACAGCAGTTTGTGACAGCCGTAGGCCCGGCGCCTCCTTCCTCTTCCTCCTCCGCTCACGTGGGGTGCTGTACACTCCTCTCCCCCTCAGATCCACTTTCTCTTTGCTCGTCGTCTTCTCCGTTTCCATAAATCTCTCCCGCCCCCCGTCGTTCAGGCCTGTGCCCCTTTTTTCCCGTAGTATTTTTCGAGAGTTCCCGTCTTTAACTGTGCCCTCTTATTTTGTTACTCCACACATTTCATTGCTGATGCTTACCACCTGCTGCCCTGACTGCTGCCTTATCCACTTTACCCCTCGCTCACGTGGCACTCCTGTTTCTGTTTTTTTGTTTCTCCTGCCCGATTGCACTCTGTGGTTTATTTCTGACTCTCGCTCCCCATTTTCTGTTGCTGCTGATCTCGGATATCGAAGCCTTAAATTCTCCATCTTGTTGTCTTCCCTTAAATCTCCGATTTTCTCTCCTTTATCCCCCCACTAATGTTCAGGCCTCGCTGTCCACTGCTGTCCTCCGCTCCCTGTCATCGATGTTGTTAGTGGTGCCACGTTGTGCCCAGCAGCCCTGGTCTGTGATCACCGTCAGTCTCGTCATAGTTTGGGGGATGCGATGCGTCGGCTTCATCCAGTAGTTCCACGCTAGGCCAGTGACGTCACCGGCCCTCTCTTTTCTGGTGGCGCCATGTGGCCCTGTGATGTTTCCAAGATCCCACACACAAGATTACGTTGTGCCATTAAAAAGAAGTAAAACTGAATATTCCAAGGGCTGGCCTGGCAGAGCGAAGCTGTGATTGGCGAGTCGCCTTGGATAAAAGAATGGCGCCCGTAAACGTTAAAAGGCTGACTTTATAAAGAAGACCCCCACTTGGTTTTCTTCGGGTGGGGCGCTGTGGATTCTCCTTTTCTTTTTCAGATTTGGTGTTTGTCACTGGGGTGCGGGTCCAGCTGGTTTGGTGTCCCCGAGGGGTGCGGGTCCAGCTGGCATAGGAAGTGACTTTGGGGCTCGCTGTGGAGGAGAGGATGAGGGTAATTCATTGGAGGGTCTTAAGCTCCATTATCATGAGTTTGATTTGCACAAATTGTAAAACAATAGCGTCGGCAGGAGCTCAGACCAAGTCAGACTGGTGGTCCGGGGTAAAGCACATGAAGGACGGACGGACGGACGGAAGGTAGCAGGTCTGCACCGCTGGAGCCCTTGACTTGTTTAACTGAATGAAAACATGGCTGTGAAAGTGAGGGTCCGGTTTGAAGGGTTTATTGTAAACCTCACTTTCTAGCCCCCCTCTGACAAGCGAGTGTAGAAGACCGGCGGTTTCTGCTTTACTGTATGTAGCGCCTTTCGTGGCGGGCAGCATTGTGACGTCCCCCGTATCGGAAGGAGTGAGTAGCTCGGGTCCTCGTGGAGCCTCAAGCCCACGTGCATGCGGGGGGATTTGGGCCGACGAGAGCGAGCCGAGTGTCCTGTCACTTTTCCAGGTGTTCCCTTCCAGCCTGCCTGTCCCTGCATTGCTTTGCGCGTCTCGGGTCTCTCTGTTTGGTTCTAGCGGAGTCCCGATGCCCCCCAGCACATCCCGTCGACCTGGGCATTGAGTAGCCGCCTGTCTATTAGACGTCTGAGCCTCTGTGTGTTGTGCGATCCTTAACGTCGCTCAATAGGTGGAGTGTTTGAGACCCCCGAGGGCTCATTTTCTGCCGGTCCGCTTAACGTTTGTCCTCTTGTCATTTGTTTCAGGTCTTCGAGGCTTAATAAACCTAGGGAACACATGCTTTATGAATTGTATCGTCCAGGCACTTACCCACACTCCTCTCCTGCGGGACTTCTTCCTCTCCGACCGACACAAATGTGAAATGCAGTCCAACTCCTGCCTGGTGTGTGAAATGTCGCAGCTCTTTCAGGAGGTGAGCCTTTTAATGATTCCTAACGACCTTGACAAGATGAAGAGCTGGAGGTGACGTGACCTGACTTGGCCGTGCCACTCACCGGTGGGCGATCCGAGCGTCGCTCGTTTTACAAATGCCAAGCATCTTCGCCGCGTTCCTCGCGGGCCTGGGAGGCGTTGGGCGAATGGTGCAGGCAGCTTCAAGCTGACCCGATTCAGTCAGACGTTTGTGTTTGCTGAGGCACCCTGAGCTTCTGAGGACGCGTGGGCGTCACTTGAGGCCGTCGTTGAGCGCGACGGTGGCTCACAGACGAGCTATTCTGCGTCACGCGGCGCCCGCTTTGGCTCCCCTGTGTTTTGAGTTCGCTCCGCTCCAAGTGAGCGTTTTCCTGCTTATCTCTGACGGGTGGAAGACGGTGGTCTTGATGAAAGGTTCCTGCTGTGGAGGGAAGCCTTGAACCGACTGTTCAGACTCCTCTCCTGTCCCCTCTCGGGAGCATCACGAAGGCGCTTTGAATTCTGGGAATGGCAGCCAGCATGTTGTCCTCATCTGCACCTTGAATACCAGTCGTGCGTTCAGCGTAGGAGGAGCGGCCCGATCTCCTGAAACGTGATGAAGATCTGCCACAAGACCCCCTCACCGGTGTAGCAAGCCTCTGGTATGGTGGGCTCGTGCTTCTCGTCCTCGCCCCTCCCTCTCCCGTTATAAAAATGGAGGCCATAAATTCCAGCAGGGCCTTGTCTGTGTAATGCAGAGTTGAGTCCCACCAGTAGGGTCATTAGTGTCCCGTTTACAGAGTAGGGGGACGTTCTTAGTCACATGTGCCAGTCGACATGGCACCCTGGTCACCGAGGATAGCGGGCTTACCTACAAACCTGTGTCGGTCTGACCTGAGAAATCTCGGAATGCGATGGTCACAGCCTGGCAGTGAAACTGTATACCGAATGTGGATGTGCCCCTTCAGGAATGGCACTCTCCACAAAAGAAGAGCAAAGGCATGGCCTCCTGGGTTAAGGGTCCTCCGTCATTAAATCATTGAGGCTTGAGGGTTACGGCAAAGATGAGGAAGACGGCGTCGACGGGCGCCGGTGTGCAAATGTTAAACTGTAAATGCAAAATACAAAGGCGACCAACGTTTACGTGATACGGGCAAAAAAAAAAAAGACCCGTGGGCAGTTTGGAACGTGGCACCCATCTTTGAGCCTGAAACGACACCGAAGAGAAGGCGACATGGGTGAAGCAGAGACTCGGCTCAGGACTGCTCAGGCCGCGGCCCCGTCGTCCCCCTCATTGTGCTTGATGGCTTCAGCCACACGAGGAGAGCCAGAGACGGGGGGGGGTCCGGTTACACACCTGTGAACGGTCAGGACGTGTTTAAGGGGGAAATAAAAACGACATTCTGGACCGAGTGTGTGTGCGTGTGCCCATGAAGACCACCTCTCGTTGGGTGCCGTAGCTGGTGGCTTTAGGACTTGTCATTTCGGCCAGCACTCTGTGTCTAGTAATGTTTTCTGTTTCCTCCCTAGTTTTACTCTGGACATCGATCTCCTCACATTCCCTTTAGGTTGTTGCACTTGGTGTGGACGCACGCACGGCATCTAGCAGGGTACGAGCAGCAGGACGCCCACGAGTTCCTCATTGCCGCACTCGACGTATTGCACAGACACTGCAAAGGTAAGGACAGCGGCACCGGACGGGCACTTACTGTTTTCGGTAAACACCCCATTCAAAAACGTGAAGCCCCCAATTATCATGTGGGGTGGGGTGGGCCGGCCCAGAAACACACGAGGCATGTGGCTCTTGGTCTTCCCTGCCACCAGAAAGCCCAGTGGTGACAATCTGCTTCTTCAGAAGTGGTCTTTTCCTGCAGCAGTAAGGGGGGCTTTGGCAACCTTTTTACCGTGAAAGGAACTGTAAAGATAAGTGACTTAGAAATCAAACCGGGACAAGCTGAGAGTTCTGGACAGGGGGACACGTTCAAGTACTTTGGAGCGGCTAAAGTCAGACAGCGTGAACGATTCTAAAATCCACAGCCGTGCAGCGTTACAAACTAAAAGGAGGGGCTTCAGCTGCCAGGACACACAGGTTAGCCCCCCACAGTGGTAAGGGCGTTATATTGGGCATCACAGTGGGTAGTATGGCGCTGCCACTGTCTATGTGGGTTCTGTAAACTCTCTCCTCGTGTGTGTATGTGTGTGAAGTTGGGGGGGTACAGGGTAGGTGGGCTTCATGTCCAAATGAAACTTTAAACGGGCGCAATAAGAGCGAGTGAGCCTTCTGACCCGCTGATGGGGGGCTCACAGTCGACCCCTTCCTGCTGCTGGGTTTCTGCCCTTCAGTCCGGAAGTGGGACTTCTCTCGGGTGGTCTTGTTTATCTCACACTTTTTTTTTAATTTAATTTTCTTGTTCCATATCTTCCTTCTAACGCTGCCCACCGATGTTCTGTCTGTCTGTCTGTCTGTCTGTCTGTCCAGGTGATGACAATGGAAAAAAGGCCAACAACCCGAACCACTGTAACTGCATCATTGACCAAATCTTCACGGGTGGGCTGCAGTCCGATGTCACCTGTCAAGTCTGCCAGTAAGAACAGCTTTGGTACTTTGCTTAGCATGAAGGCGAGCAGAGGTGGGTGGGCTTCTCCCCCTCCATGACGTGACGTGACGCCTGCCGGGGGCCTCGGGTTTTTCTTTCTTTACAGTTGCTGGGGAGTTTTGGTTTGGTTTTGTTTTGTTTGGAGACTTGACAGATTGTGGCGGTCACCGGTAAGACCCTCCTGTGTCGTGGTGCGGGGTCCACCACAGGGTCACTCTTGATATTAAAATGTGACTTAATAATACGAAAAGCAATTTGCAGAGTCTTTAAAAAAAATCCCATTGTTATCTATGGCTGCTGTGTGTGTGTGTGTGTGTGTGGAGGGGGCACCACCTGACGTCACCCTGCTGTTTGCCCCCTATGTGGCCCATGATGGCGTCCATGTCAAACACACGGATTTTCAGCTGCCTTTTCCATATAAAGCCATCTTAACACATGGGCACAATGGGTACTGGCCAGGAGCCCATGATGTTACTGATGCCCATGTAAGCTTCTGTTGCTGTCAAAACTGACTGGCACCAGCACACTACTTTGCCCAGGGGGCCATATTGAGTACATGTTGAGTGTTTAGTGACACTTGGGACCTCCTCACACTTTCAGTTGGCCTGTGGGCCCCCTGTTATGACAGAAGTGAGCTGCGAATGATTTACAGTACAGAGTGAGTGGCATGGGGGGCACTGGTAGAGCAGCAGCCTCACAGTAAGGAGGCCAGGGTTCTTCCCATGTCCGTGTGGTGCCCCCCACAAAGCAGTCCAAAGTCATGAAGGTTCAGTGAAGTGGCTGCGCTTGTGTGTTCTGGCGCCCTGTCCAGGGTGTGGCTCCTGCCTTGTGCCCTGTGCTAGCTGGGATTGGCATCAGCCCACCCACGGCCCTGTTGGGCTACAGAATGACGTGCCATGTTTAACATGGCAGTGTGCTTAGACTCGCCCGTTAATGGGGGGCTTTGGCCTGCAGGCCACTTAAGATCATGTGATCCCTGTCATCAGAAAGCCACACCTGCATGTACTTAACCCCCACCTTGTTGTGTCCCCCGCCCCCTTACTGAATTGTCTCGACCGCACCGAGTGGGCTTGTTCAGTTTGTTAAAGAGGGGCTTGAGTAAGGATTGCTGACCCCCTGCTCTCGTGTAAAGCTTTCTTGAACTGTTTGGTGACAATTTAGAGGGTCCCTTGAAGAGACGTGGGGTGCAGTTGTGACCCCCGTGTGTGTGTGTGTGTGTGTGATGGTGCCCGGTCAGCGCGCCCTTCAAACAGAAGCCTTCCTCTCTGGCCGCAGGCCCAGTTTGCCGTCTTCACCGCCGTTTTTGCCGACGTTCCAGTCAAGTGAGTGACGGTGTGTCTCTTTGTTTTCAGCGGTGTTTCCACAACTATAGACCCCTTCTGGGACATAAGCTTGGACCTGCCCGGCTCCTCGACGCCCTTCTGGCCTCTTAGTCCTGGCAGCGAAGGGGGTGTCGTGAACGGTGAAAGCCACGTGTCCGGAACCACTACGCTCACAGACTGTCTACGCAGGTATGTTGGCAACGTGGCACATGCAGCATTGCATGATGGGGGAGTCGAGGACCTCTTGGCCACGCGGCAGAGAGTCTGTGGGGGGTGCGGAGTCCTAGTCGACATTGGTGGTCCGGTGGCCCTGACTTTTAGATGTGTGCCGGACCGGATGAAGCGGTGAAGAGCGTCGCAGATTAAGGAGTCCTCAGAAAGGCTTTAAATGTGCATGGCCGGCGTGTAGGCCTCTCTGTGAACAAGTGGCTCCAGGTGGGCCTGCAGCTGACCCCCTCAATTGTATTCTCTCAGAATGCATTCTTCATTTAGCCCACCGTTCGTTCCTTAGCACTTGACCTAAAGGCAGAAGCCACCAGCGTCAGCCACAGTGGTCCATACAGCAGCCCCCCCTCTGTGTGGATTAGGGTCCCCAGACGTTGGCTTGCCCTGCTTATGTCCGAGCCGATGAAGACGAGGGTCACTCGAGTGTGAGAGCTGCAGGGTTGTTTTAAGGTGCCCTTTTGAGGGGCTTGACGGCTTCAAACTCGGGATGATCCGTCAGATAACCTGCTCAAAAAATGAGGTCAGCGGGGGGAAGAAATCCTGCTGACCATCTGGACGGCTATGAACTGATATGGTGAAGTGTGAGGAACGAAAGGATGGAAATGAAAAGGATCAACCGACCAGGGACACCCCGAAAACCAAAGGGGCAGGCCGGCTCACCCACTGCAGCGACTCCAAATCATACTCCGTAGTTTGTATGCCACCCCCCCCATGGCTGACAACGTCCTAATGAGTCAACAGATGGTGTCCCGGGGCATCACTGAGCTCCTGGACAGGCTGAGGTATCCGATGGACCGAAACACAATGTCCCACTTAGGTGAGTGAGCGTTCAGTCAATGGCATCAAGTCCTTCACCCGCTCACCACATGAGGTCGGGCACCAGGAGGAACCAGCATAGGGTCTTACAATGGGTCCAAGGATTTCATCCTGATACCTAATGGCAGTCAAGGTGCCCACCGTTGTCTAGCCTGTAGAGGTCTGTGTGTCCCTCCATGGATATGCAACCCCCGCCAAACTAGTCCGTCACGTGTGCTCTCATCAAAGGGCACCTGCCAATTCTGGTATTCTATGGCAAATACCAATCACACTCCATGGTGCCCACTAGAGGACATTGTCAGGTCTTCAGGCCCCCGTCAGACATTCGTACCAGTGGCCTGCCTCCCTGCTGGAGGTCATTTTGTGGGCTCTGCCAGTGCTCATTCTGTTCCTCCGGTGGGTGCTGCTGATGGGTTAAGGACCTTCTACGAGGCGCCCTGTCCAGCTCTCCTAAAGTAACTGCCTGCCTGTCTGTCTCCTGGACTCTCCTCCATGCCGTTGAGACTGGGAGACACAGCAAACCTTCTGGCAGTGCCACGTATTGATGTGCCATCCTAGAGACGTTGGACTACCTGTGCCAGCTCTGTAGGGTCCAGGTATGGCCTCATGGTACCAGTAGTGACACCGACCACAGACAAATGCAAAATGAGTGACCAAACAGATGAGGGGGGAGAAATGTCAGTGGCCTCCCTCCACCTGTTAACCCATTCATTCCTGTTTTAGGGGTCATCTCATTGTTGCCCCCGACACCAAAGCAGCTCAAACTGATGAGCCCCCCTGCTACTCAACTGAGCAGACCAACAGCCCCCAAGTGTCCTTGACGTGACGCTATACCCTGATTAAAAAGGGGTCCTTGAATTTCTTTGAGCAGTGTATTGTAATCCTGAGAATCCTCTGTTGCCCTTTTGGTGTCACTCGTCTGGCCCTCACAACGTCACCCCTAAATGTGTGGATTGTGGTTGACGTATGACACGGCCAGCAGCAGGGTCACCCGTGTGAATTGCCGTCTGCTTCATGAGTGCTGCTGCCAGACTGGCACAGATTACGCTGAGAAGTGCCACATCTCTGAAGGCTGATTAACAAACCATCGCCACCCGTAACCTGGCATCGCCAGATCCAAACAAAGTGATCGGCCTGGCAGTCTTTGACAAGGCTGTCAAAGGGCGAGTAGTGGTGGCATTACCAACAGTGTCGGGTTCAAGAGCTCCCAGAAGTCAGATGGGTGCCATGGTGCAAACGTGCATTGTCACAGTCCGAATCCACTGGCAGCCAGCGTGGCACCCAGGGCTGATTTATGGCTTTCTTTCTTTCTTTATTTTGTGTTTTGCCTTTCAGGTTTACGCGACCAGAGCATCTAGGAAGCAGTGCCAAAATCAAATGTAGTGGTTGCCATAGTTACCAGGAGTCCACCAAACAGCTCACAATGAAGAAATTACCCATAGTGGCCTGTTTTCATCTCAAAGTAAGTGCCAAGTGATGCAGCGGCACGGGACTAGACGGGCATGGAGGGCGTAGGTAGAACGGCAGGATGGACACGAGCTGAACTTCATTGCCAGGCAACTTAGTTGGTAGGACATTGTCATTGGCGTTTGAGCCGTCGATATAACAGTTGTCAAGTCCAGTGACAGCATAATATGACATTGTCACACGATTATAAATGACACAGTCACCGCAGACCCCAAAAAAGTAAGCAGGCGTGTCTGGGGGTCCGAGGGTTGTGATTTGACCTGAGCGACTGCAGTCTGAGTGAAGCTACTTGGGGGGGTCCTTGCTGTGCACACGGTGAGGAATCTGGGAAAAGGTTATAGAGAGAGGAGGCACAGGGAAGAGACCCCCGTAGTGCAGGACCTGTTTGGGTTTATGCCAGGCCGATGATGCCATCTTTGCATTGAAACAGCGAGCTGAAGAGAAAGGTTGGCATACGGTGGTCCCTAATGTGGGGGAGGCTTATGATGGGAGTGTGGTGTGCGAGGGAGAAAAGAGGACCAGAGAAGGGTGTGAGAGACCTCTGCACCGGGGGTCTTCTTGAAGGGCTCGCCTCTTTAAACTGGTTATGGATGTGTTGACTCATCGGGTAAAAGACCAAGCCCCCCAATGCAGGTTTGTAGCACCGGAGAAATTGGATGAAATGGAGGGCGGGTTTGAGCTTCAATGATGACATTGGCTTTAAACGTCAAGGGTCAATGGCCACCCGAGGTGGACAGTTGGCTACAGAGTGCAGTGTGGGTGGAACAATTGGAAGGAGA
The DNA here is from genome assembly GCF_016835505.1 of Polypterus senegalus. Taxonomy (NCBI): domain Eukaryota; kingdom Metazoa; phylum Chordata; class Cladistia; order Polypteriformes; family Polypteridae; genus Polypterus; species Polypterus senegalus. Next base: position 162,826,685 of record NC_053166.1, on the reverse strand, counting down.
AGACAGCAGGAGTGTTGTGTGGTCCGAGAAGAGAGGTGGAGGTTAAAGACGAGCTTGGTAAGGACAGCAGTCATGTACGGAGCCAAGGCACGGGTGGCAAAGAAGTTGGCAGAAATGAGACTCTGGAGCTCTAAAGGAGGGCAGAATTAGAAATGAGACCACCAGAGGGTACAATACAAGTGGGGGAGAACAGTGGGGGGAAAAAAAGGACGATGAAGTGTTAGGGACGAGTGATGAGGGGAGACCAGCAACGTGTGGCCAAAAAGACGTGGACGGCCAATCCGGTCGAGTCATCTCTGTGGAGCATTGTGACTCATTCTCCGTTCCAACACAAGCGGAGGTGACACTGCTGGCTAAGTGCAGAGCCGGCCCCCCGTATGATGGCAGACCTGGTAAAACACACAGCACAATGTCTGTCCATTAATCACTTAATGAGTGACCCCTGGCCAGCTCCCGACGAAAAAGAGAACGTCAACCGTAAAGTCAAGTCAGGATACACGAGTGGTGGGCACATAAGCTGAAGGAGAGTCGAGGGACGAGAGTGCGACTGGGGTGGCGGTGCGGGACCGAGTCAAAAGGTGAGAAGAGGAAGAGGAGGCTCCTGCTGTTAGTGTCCGGTCATCTTGTGTCCCTCTCTGAGGTGGCACTCACTTGGGTGACTGGCTCTCTTCTTTGTCCCCTTTTTGTTTCTGCTGCTGTGTCCGTCTGAATTTCCCCTCAGGATTAGTAAAGTTTAATGGATCTAATTAATGGGGGGACAGCCTTCTGTATGGGGACAGGTGAGGTGTCAGGACCTCCGAATGTTGAAATCTGCAGAGCCCCCCCAGACCGGGGGGAGGGGGGGCATTTATTCTTTTCTTATGTACTCAAGTGGGTGCCACTTTGCCTTTTCTGTCTCGCCGTAACTGTACACGATTTTTAAAGCGAAAACCTAGTTGGACATTTGTGGACTGCCACCTTTAATTTTGGGTGAATGTTCGTGACATCTCATCACGACAGAAGCCCGAGTGGCCCCGTGACTCAAGGACTGAGAGGGACACATTGGGTGGGCAGCTGGGTGAGGCCTCATTCTTGATTTGGTGCCCTGCACTCACTTGAAGCAGGATGGGGTTTTGTTTTCCCCCCTCCACCCCCCCATCCCACTGTAGATTTGCTTGTCTTTGTGACACCAAAGGACAGTCAGCCCACCTTCATGACGCGTGTGTCTGCTGGAGCTTGTTGGGGACCTGTGGACTCCTGTGTCTGACATTTTATGTCTGGCCTGATCTTCTTCTGACAGTAGAGTTCTGTTAACTCCTTGCTCGACGACGACGAAGATGATGATGATGATGATGGTGAGGATGCTGTGATTCTGACTGAAATGCTTTCTCTCTTGCAGCGGTTTGAACACTCTGCAAAGTTACGACGGAAGATCACTACATACGTTTCGTTTCCTCTGGAGTTAGACATGACACCGTTCATGGCTTCCAGGTACGTCTGATGTGCTGCCCACCAAGCTGTCATGTGACTGTTCACTTTTACCAGACCCCCAGGTGACTGAAGTGGGACCCTCTTAGAGATCTTTGGCCAGTCGCCTGCGCTCCGTTCACACCACCTGCCATGTTGTAGGTTTCATTAATTGTAGTCCTTGGTGAGGAGCAGAGGACTGACGTGCATTTACCACAGAGCTTGCACGGGGGGGCATTTACTTTCTCACATCACTGTCTCAGTTGGGGGGACGCTTTTGTTGGCGTTGCACTTTCTGATCTTTGAATGTTTTCCTTTTGCAGTAAAGAAAGCCGAATGAACGGCCAGTATCAGCAGCCAGTCGACACTTTAAACAACGACAACAAGTAAGTCCTCGTCACCTTCCGGGTGGCCATTTTAGGGACGTCGTGTGCGATTAATCTTGAGCAGTAATTGGAGACCCCTAAACACCTCAGGACGTTTAACTAGTGGGCATGCAGTTAAATCCAGAAAGCGTTTGTACCTGAAGTGACTGAGCAGCCCCCCACGGCCCTCCACTCCCACCTCCATGTTTAGCGGCTCTTTACGGATATTGGACATGACGTGCCAGTCGTGCCTGGCACCGCTGTGTTGCTCATCACCTGATCGTTTCCAGCCAACAGGGTTTAGCGGTGCCTTTCAGGAAGTCCTTATTGTCATCGAGTGAAACCCAAACTGATCACAAGCCAAAGAAAGATGGCAGGAAGAGGAGGAAGTCTTGGTGGGTTGGTTTGGGTTTTCTTTAGGATGGCGATGCGTGTCGGTTTTCCTCTTCGTAATTCTTTCCCCCAAGAGTGTGCTGGCATTGTGCGGCGCTTTGCCCGATTTATTTTCAGTCACCTCGGCTGCCCTTCATGAAGCTGAAATCAGTTGTGCCATCGAGTCGAGTGACGTGCAGTTTGTTGTCACTGACCGAGGCACTGTGGACGCGGGGGTCTTTTCTATTTCGTGTCATGAAGGTAGAGAATATTCATCTAATTGTCACCCCCCCAATAACTCAGACTCTAAAGCGCAGGAAATTTATATTCACACCTGCCACTTTGACGTGGGAGACCACCCAGTGCAGCCATTTTAATCAAAATCTGAGCTGCGGTGGTCTGTTGTGGAACAGCCCCCCTCAAGACGATGACGCTGGTCAGCCAGACTTCGTTGGTAGCTACAAAGGCGCACCCATAACAGAATGTGACAAGGAGTTGACATGTAGTCAGGGACCAAAGATTTAGGTCTGAAGAGGGTGGGCACTGGAACCAAACTCGGAGAAACCTGCGCAGAATCATCCGGAAAATGTCCTCCAGCTCAGATGTGTGTCACGGCATGTGTCACCGTGTGTGACACGGTGCTACACCAGCCGTTCTGTCATTGCAGTGATGATGTCCCCTGGGGGGAGGTGGGGGTTATGTGGACACACTTGAGAGGTCATGTGACAAGTGTGATGCGTCACTCGGTCGGTCATGAAGTCGTTCTTCTCTGATGTCCTCCTTGTTTTGCTCGTTTATTCATGCAGGCCCAGTTAGAGCTCTGCTGGACGCCCATCCCACCCTGGTCATTCTGAAAGGGGCCGTCTGATGTGACATGTGTGTCCCCATCTGTTCCCCGTCGCCGACTCGATGAATCCCTCCTTGCGGCGCCCATGTGAGGTGGTCCTGACGTTGTGTTCTGCTGCCTCCCCACAGGTACTCCTTGTTTGCTGTAGTCAACCATCAGGGAACGCTGGAGAGCGGCCATTACACCAGCTTCATCCGCCAACACAAGGACCAGTGGTTTAAATGTGACGACGCCATCATCACCAAGGCTAGCATCAAGGACGTCTTAGATAGCGAAGGGTAAGCCGCTCGTTTCTTTCTTCCGTCCCCGCGCGCCCCTCCATGAGTCTTTAGTGGGGGGACCCCAGACTGGAACTCGCTCCCTCCTGTGTGAAATGTTCCCAGTTTCCTTCCACATCCCGACGTCGCACCAGTTAGCCGAGTGGAGTCTAAAGTGGTGCATCGTGGTGGGCCGGTATCGGCGTCTGGCTCCCCTCGGTGGTAGCGTGAGGTCCGTCGGGGGTCCGTTCCTTCTCTGAGTGTCCACTAAGGAGAGGGCAGAGCAGCATGCTGGAATTGGGAGTTCGGACAGGAGGAGAGCAGCAGCTCAGTGCTCAATGGGGAGTTGTGGGGGGAAGATGCCGACCTGGACCGGCCAATCAGGGTGAACCGCACAGCACTCTGGGTAATCCCCCATACACAAGGGGAGACCAACTTTGACAGGAAGTCCCATTTCTCACTTCCTGTTGCACACGCAGGTTTGTGTTTCCTGTTTTAGGTGGGTTGGCGCGTTTGCACACACAGTGGACAGGAGAGGCCAGCGCCCTGGCATCGAGGATGGCTTTTTGAATTCCGTTTCTGCTCCAGGCACCACGGACCCCCATATTAGTCGAGACGTGTTGGTGCGCCACGTTCCTCCACCCGGCCTTCCCTAAACTGCAGACGGTTTGGTAAACTCTTAAGTTGCACAAGTGGCGGGCACTTCCCGTTTTTATTGATTCGATTTCAACAGCTGCCCACAGTGATTGCTCAAGGCCACCGGTGTCCCGTAGAGGAAGTGCGAGTGCTTTGACCTTTCGTAGCTGACTGTGCAGAGGGACATTTGTGACGCATGTGGCACGCTCTGTGGCACTTGCCCTCTCTCTGTCACCCATGGACTCTGGGGCCATTACAAGATGGCACTCGCCGTTTTACACGCCACGTGTGTGGTGTTTAGTGGAGCTCGGACCCCTTCCTGTTGTTGTGTGAGTGGCACCGTATGCCAGCACCAGGATGTTGCCTTGGTGACCCTGCACAACTAGGAGTCGCACTTGAGGACGGCAGTCACTTGGTGGTCTTGGCACAGTTTGCAGGCTCGGTCTGTTCTGGCACTGGGGGTCCATAGTACGGGGAGGTCAGTGAGGGTGGTCTTTGTCCTGGAGACGCCGGCCCACCTGACTTGAGCCTCTCTTGTCTTTTGTTTGCAGGTACCTGCTGTTTTACCACAAACAGTTCCTCGAGTACGAGTAGCCTTACGGGGGGCTTTCAAATCGACACACAGACCTACCTGAAACTCTGGAAGAGAAATTGAAAAAAAAACAATTCAGTCAGCACTGAGCTACCAGAACCTTCTTGACACTGACTTTGGTCGACGGAGCGACAAACGAATGAGGACGAGGAACGCGGGGGACGCCGGCGGGGTGAAGACGGGACCCCTGAGACGCTGCAGCCAAATGCATGAGCAGTCGGAAAGGGTCAAAGTCACCTTCACAGCTCACCAGATCCACTGCCAAGGGGAGTAAGGCAAAGCCAGTGGGCGGGCGGGCAGGCAGGCGGGCGGGTGGGCATTCGGCGGGTGGGCAAGCGAGCACATCTCATGAGTGTTGTGGTTTGGTTGTTCTTTTTTGTTTTCTTTTGTGTCCCCCTTTCCTCTTCACTCCCTTCTGTGCTTGAACTCCAACAGCTGGCGCGGTGAGCGAGGATGAGGAGGAGGAGGAGGAGGCCTCGGTAGTGTGGGGTGGGCGGGGCTTCACTCAAGCCCTCCAATTGGACTTGAGGAGGTTTTTTTGTTTTTGTTTTTTTGCTGTTGAGACCCCGCGGCATGCTGGGTGGCTTTTCGACGAGGGGGTGGACGGCTGCTAGACGGGTCGGTGGGCCCCTCGCTCGCTCACTCACTCGCCTGCCCGCCATTGTGGGTTCAGGTGGGGTTCTCTCTCTCTCTTTTTTTGTTGTTTTTAAGATTTTTTTTTTCTTTTCCCCATTTGCGCCACAAGTGCAGTGCGACGCATTCATGGATTCCTGTTGCCCCCCACACCCCCCCCTAAGGACTGTGCTCTCATAGTTTCAACTGCAATGAATTGGCATTGTGATTTATTGTGGAAGTTCATCTTTGCTGTTAAGCTGGAATTAGATCTCACTTGGTTGTGTTTATATAAAAAAAACAAAAAAGCCCCCTGTGTCGATGTGGTCTGCGCTGGGGGCTTGGCATCTCGGCAGACGGGCACAGCCCACATGGAGTGGGGCACCCACATGGAGTGGTGGGGGAGGTGGGCATGAGGGGTGTTGGCATATGGGTGCCCGTCTACACTTCAGCAGGTGCGGTGGGACTGGATGACAGGATCGGCCCCACAAATGCCCTTCAAAGTGAAGCTTCTAGAAAGTGCGGCCCCCACCTCTTTGAGCTGCGTGTTTGGTGGGCCCACCCTTTGCCCGTCGCCCACGTCTTTCCTGTACTCCTTGACTGGCTCGATGATGCAGAGGGCAGGGCGCTGTGCCCACCATTCGATATGACTCTGCCTGCACTTCTCCGCCACGTGCCGCCTCTGTGCCGCGTATCGTCCTGCAGCAGCCCACCTCTTCGATTTCATGTTTGCCCGATCCCCCTTTCTCCAGAGCACCTGCTGGCATTCGTGGTTTTGTGATATGAGCAGCACTTTGGTCCACGAGGGCCACTTCTGATCAGACCACTTGTGATGGGTGGTCCCTGCCACGGTGGAGCTGGTTGCCCGTGTTGGATGGGCAGTGCCAACACACACGCACCAATCCAGCTCCCTTCTTGTGTCACGCAAGTCCTCGTGACCCTCGGTTCTGAGCTGACCAATCGACTGAAAACCACCCGAGATGGGGCAGTAGGTGCCATGCCATTGGTGGTCATGGTGGTCTCTGACTCCCACCCGTCTGGCTCATTTGTTTCTGTTAATTTTCCTCATGAAGATCGTCCCATGGACGAGTGAAAGGCCACCGCGCTGCTGCCACCCGCTGGTGGAGTCTGGTACTGCAGCCGGGTTCCTGCCTTCCTCTCCATTTCTGTCAGTGTGTCTGCCATACGTCCTGCCCTCCACGGTGCCAGGCTGTGTTGCTCATCTTCCAGAAGGCCAGTCAGTGCCACTCTGCTTGTACTGCTATGGGGGCTTCTTGATGTGGACAAGCAGGTGGTGGGACTGCTGGGGTTTTTACATGAGAGCAGCTGTTGGCATTGAAGGAGAACTCGGTATGGGCAGCCCGTCCCATCAGGAGCGCGAGCAGATGATGCCACGGCCCCTGACTGCTCGTCTGCCACCCATAGGGCATCCAGAAGCAAAATATGGGGTGCAGACCACCAGGCCCACTAGAGAACATGAAAGTCACCGGCCCCATCCATGCTCTGCCTTGTCCCAAACGTGATGGCCTGGCCTTAAAGTCCCGAAATGCCCCAAGCAGATGGGCAACATGGGAACAGAAACTGGGTGCTCCTCATGATGACTTCGTAGTCTCTCTGGGTGGGGACTTGGAGTGGACAAGCGACAGTGACATCAGCATGATTCATTCAAGACCACCGCTCAAAGCCGTGCAGGGAGACCCCCCATGTCAGCTGCTCCATCTCCAGTTGGCTTCAGCTGATTAGGGTTGATTAGGTGGGGTCAGAGGTACCACTCGGCCCCCCAGGTGACCGTTCGTTTGTTCAACTTCTGGGGGTCCGCTGCCTAACGTGAAAGGCGCTATATAACCACACACGTCCTGTCAGGCCAGCCATTCTCACAAACTGGTCCAGTTGAAGGTCACAAGTGCTGGGCTCTCTGTGCCACATTGGGTGCCAATCTGTGGTGGGACACACCCCCCTTTCCCCTCACAGAGTGCCAATTCAGGGACACGGCATGTGCCAGCTCTGCCAGGAGGGGTGTATAAGGCACGTGAGGTCGTGTGTAATGGCAAACGTCCAAGGCGCTATATAAAGCATTACAGCCCATAATGCAGTGTTTAATATGCCAGCTCTGCTGCTGCCCAATGGGAAAGGCGCTATATAAAAATACATTTGGTGACTCTGCACAGGGGCAGTGCCCTTCAAATGCCATCTGTATAAGTTGGAGTTGTGTGAAAGGCGCCATACAGGGTCACTTGTGCTGGACCCCATACATAAAGTGCTGCATGAAAGGCGCTATAAGAATATCCTTAACTGTCGAGCGCGGTGCCAACCAAACTACTGATGACCGTGACAACACTATGAAAGGCGCTATACAGAGCCGGGCATCATCACCCTGAGCATTGGTTACCTGGCGCTATATTAAGGTGGATTACAATTCTTCATGGGCAGACAACTCGGTGCCCGTGTGGCCAGCAGTCGCTCAGCTCTACTAAAACACGTCCGGTGTCCAGTCGGGGGTCACTCGTGTCAGGACGTTCATGGAGGACTCGGGACCCCAAGTTGGTCAGACATCTTTAATAAAGAGGACCACAGACAGCTGCTGACCAGACTTGGCGACATGTGGGACAATTCTGGCGGAGGAGCCCTGGTGTGCCCGCTGACCACAGAAACACCAGGTGCCCAGGTTCAGGATGCCCGCTGTGCCTTTTCTTCTGTCTCTCAGGCGCGGGTAGGTGACCTTACACGGGTGACTCTGGGCAGAGGGCCGAGTGCAAGGCTCTCCCACAGGTGGCGCACAAGGCAGGCTGGGGCTCGGGTTGCCAGGCCCTCCTCTCGCAGCAGGGGCTCTGAGGTCGGACCCCGGGCTCCTCCATGAGTGGCCATCTTCTGTTACAACACCTGCAAGGGAACAGGAGACGGAAACAAGTGAGGGGGCTTGAAGAGAAAGGGGGGGGGGATCACAGGGACAAAGACACACAGCAGCCGGCAGTGACACCCCCAGGATCTGGGCCTTCACCTATAGGGTGCCTTTCTGAGCCCCCCAGCCTTGTCGTATTTGTGGCGGAGGGCCGGCAACTTCACGGCGTGTCTGTTTTATGGTGGGGGGCTCTCGTGAAAATGTCCTTGACGTCTGAAATGACATTTGTGTCCAGCAGGGGGGGGGGGTTAGGGGTTTCTGGAAGGATGGGACGGTGGCACACAGACCCCTCCTCAGGGACGGGCACCGCCCTGACCTATGGGCCCACCGCTCACGAGAGCATTCATTCACTCTGCTTGGACCCCCTAATCCCTGGCAGTGAAAGTGAAGCCCCCTCTCTGTGATGGCTGCCCCACACCCCTCTAAGCCACTGGTCAGACAACCCGCCTGACCCCCAACCTCGTTGACCCTGCCTGCCTTAACTAGCGTGTACCCCTGGCACCAGCAGACCCCCTGTCACTGGGTGTCCCTGTTGCCAACATGACTTGACTTTTCTGTGCCACTGCCCGCCCTCTGGGGGTCATCACTGTGGGGGCAGCACTGAGCCACCTTTATCTGCCAGTCAGGCTGCTCTTGCTTGGTGGTCACACTTTGATCATTTTGGGCCTGTGTGTGGGGGTCTGTACATTGTGCCCAAGGCTGCTGGGGCTGTTTTGTTTTTAGCCCCCTAATCCTGGCAGCGGTGACCCCCACCTGTTAGGGATGCTGCTGTAAACCCCCAGCGTTGTGGCTCTGTGGGTTTCCCCGACTCCAGCTTTGGTAAGTTGGCACTACCTTACACTGGGCATCCCGGCCATTGAGTGGGTGGGTTTGTTCAATTAATTGTGTCCTGTGGTGAACTGGCACTCTGTTCAGGTCACCCCCACCTGTGCCCACTAAACAGGACTGTGACCCTCCCAGTGGCTCCACCTGCAGGCTGGGCAGTGCCATTACATTTCCATGGATTTCATAATTGGCTCGTGGCCTTTCACCTTATTTTACTGGCCGATGGGTCACTAGCTGGGCGATGACCTGTGGGAGGTCCCTCTGGTGGCTGCCTGGCTGTCTCCTTCCTGGGCGCTGCCCGCCTGCTCAGGCGCCACAGCATCACGACTGCGATGGACAGGCTGAAGATGAGGACGCCGAGGCCCATACCAAGCAGGGAGGCCACTAGCAGTTGGTGCTCCTCGACAGCCATGGGCTTCGCCACCTTGGACCCGACCAGCTGGCGCAATGGCGTCCCACCAGCTGCACGTCCTGAAAGGAAGAAGAACAGAGGGCTGAAAATCAGCCTGTTGTGCCCATTTGAAGGACTGCAGTGGCCCACCGAGGGGCTGCCACCTGTGAGAGCTCTGGCCTTGCTGCCCTTTCAGCCTTTGCCACGGTTGCCAGGTTGGCATCGATGAACCTGAGCAGCGACCCCAAAGGTAAACTCTGCGGACTCGCCTGAAACTCCAGCCTTTAACGGGGTGGCAGGGGGCCTGACTTTTGCACTACTGGATTGACTCACCTTGGCACAGTGCCCTGCACTGAGTTGGGTGCTGCCCGCACAGCTGTGAGCATGGAATGCAGCGCCGCAGGAGCTCGTCGTAGAAAGTGCCCGCCGCCTTTGTACACTTCAGTGATTCTGGAATGAGAGGCCATGAGATGCCAGGAGTCAGACGGGTAATGCTGTGAATGCCCCCTGCTGGCAGAGCAAGGCCTTGTGGACCACTGCACCCCCACCACCATCCAATTCCTCTTACCACAAAACCGGCTGCATCGTAGCGGTGGCTGCAGGTGGCACATGGCGCTACACGGGACACATTTTCGGACTAGGCTGTCCCAGTACTGCTGTGGTGGGCACACTCTCTTGGTGCTCTGCCTACTTGGTACACAAGCAAAAAAAAAGTCTTTTAGAGGGCACACGCCTCGTTTGCCCCGAGGGTCCCGATTCAGACGTCACACCTGCCACCTCCATTTGCTGGCCCATCCCCTGGGGGCACTGCTGCTGATTTGGGCCTCGTTTGGCAAACCATAGCTTGGCATCATCTTGCCACCCCACCTGGTGCCCCCCAGTGTTTCTACATTTCTGCTTGGACTTCTCCACCAGGGACCCGACTCCAAGCAGCACCTGCTGCCGGATGCCTTCTGCCTGCCCGTCCAGTAATGGCTCTCAGTGTGCCAGCCACTGAATCCACCCCAGGGCGGCCCCATGTAACCCCCAAGCCACAGCACAGACAGTCACCCTGAGCCCCCAGCCTCGTTATCCCCGCCAGCCTTACCTCGTGTGCCGTGTGCCACCACCAGACCCCATGCTGCTCTTCCCTACCATGCCGCGGGGCGTCCCCTGTGCCTTTTCTGTGACGCGGACCACCCGTCAGCTGTGTTAGTTATGCATGGGGGCTTTCTAAACTGCGTGTGTTTGTGGGGGGAGGGGTGATGGGGTCGTGCACTGAGCCACTTTTATGGACGGGCCAGTTGGTGAGGCGGGCACTCGCCTCACCCACCTGCTCCTGCCTTGTGGTCCCACCTCTGGATGCTTTGATGTTTTTGGGTGCATGGATGGGACTGGCACTGAGGGAGACTCACTGATGGGGGGCTTGGGTGGGACCCTACATTGTGCCCAAGACTACTGGGGTAACCCTGAGGTGGAGTGAGTTGGAGAGATGAAGGGTCTCAGGGGTCTTGTGAAAATAAAAAGGAGAAGTCACTCCGCCCATCAGCCTACCCTCACACGCCGTTTAATGGGGGAGGGCCAAGGGGCTTGACCCCCCGACTCGACTCGAGCTTCTGTGTGCCAGCGCTGCCCCCCTTGGACGTGGTACTGCAGAAGCCTTTCAGATTTTTATGGTTCACTTGACTGCATCAGAAAAGAGGAAGAAAGTCGCTGGGTGGTCTCCATGTGAAGAAGGAACTGAACTGATCGATGAGGAGGAGGAGGAGGAGAGACCATAGTGCTGAGCCCACCATCAAGAAAAGAGTGCCCCCTGGTGTCGAGCCTGTCATTGAGGAAAGCCATCGATAGTGGGGGAGGAGAAAAGACCCCTGCGGTGTGCATAAGCCCAG